>NC_139474.1:13612500-14212500 GCF_057233095.1 Heloderma suspectum
TAGGATTGCGCCCTTAATGATCTTATTGGGGGTGGGGTGGGGGCTTAGACGGCCCTGTGTATTATTACTTCAGTTGTGACGGAAACAGCTAATGTTTCTCTTCTCCGCCCCACAACTGCCGTTCCATGCGTTGAAACTGCATCTACGTTCCTGATCACGTTAGAACGACGCCAACAAAACCGTGTGCCAACCCTGGTTTTCGACACACACACGCTTGCTGCTTGTGCAGATGTTTTGCATTTGAAAGTCAACCGAAGCTCTCCCCACGACCTGAGTTCGATCCCAGCAGAAGCCGGGTCTCAGGTAGCCGGCTCAGGTTGACTCAGGCCTCCATCCTTCCGAGGTCGGTAAAATGAGGACCCAGCTTGCTGGGGGAAAGGTAGTCACGACTGGGGAAGGCAATGGCAAACCACCCCGCTACAGTCTGCCATGAAAACGCCAGCGCAAGCGGCGTACCTCTAGGAGTCAGCAGTGACCCGGTGCTTGCACGGAGGAACCTTTCCTTTTTTTCCCCCTAGGACTGCAGGAATGAAATGGGGTTGGCTTCTGCTTCCCCGATGCCTGCATCAACTGCTGCTCTCTTGGTGGTCATCTGGGGGTCCCCTGGGCGTTGGCCCCAAGGCCCGCTGCTGAAGAAAGCTGCTTATTCATCTGAATTAAAATCAGAGGTGGCCCATGATTTTAACCTAAAAACTGTTTACTTTTAGATGTCATAAAAAGTAAGTGGTACTTGTCCTTAGAAGAGTTTCCCAGATCAGGGAGTCGTGCAGAGACCCAATGGAGCAGCCTTTTGCCTCGTTCTGCTGTGCCCCTCTTTCATAAAGGAACGATCCAGTCCCAACCAACACAGAAGCAGGACAAAGTCGCCCATGCCCGGTGGAGGCTAAGTGGAAGGAGAGGCAGCGTGGTGTAGTGGTTACAACAGCCTTTCTGGTGACCTCCAGATGTTTTGGACAACTCCTCCCGGCGTTCCTGACCATTGGCCATGCTGACTTGGGGCTGAGTGGAGTTGAAGCCCAAAACATCTGGAGGGTACCAGGCTGGGTTACAGTGTCAGGCCAGGAGTGGAGAGACCTGGGTTCAAATCCCCCCATGGCTCTGAAGCTCACTGGCTGTGTGGCCTTGAGCCGCAGTCACTTATCTCTTGCCCTAAACACCCTTTCAGGATTGTTGTGAGGATAAAAATCTGGGGGCGGGGAGAGAAAGAAGAAAAAGCTGACAGAGGCAAGGATTGCCCGGTGAATTGCCCCAAGATGTAGATAGGTATTGCCTCTGCAGATAGGTTTCTTTCAGCTGATGTCAGAATGTAATTCATTTATTCCAGCCCAGTGCTGTAGTATGTCCCCAACACAGTGTTTGGGAAGTGTTCCTATGGGCTGGGTGACCCAATTAAAGTTCCTACTTCACTCTGACCTGACAGGCTCAAACTCAACAGGTATGGTTCCCCCCCCCCCACAGCCTGGAAATACAGTAAGGTGAACTGGAGAGAGATGCTTGTGACACAACAAGCTCTTCCCCGCTCCTTCCTTGACACAGCTGTTATGCTTTGAGAGAGTGCGGCAGGGCAGAAATCTTACCGGTGCAGTTTCCCCCAGTGATTCTGGGGGAGGAAAACTGCCACTTTGTCAAGGTGTGTGTGATAACATGAGACTCCGGGTGCGTCTCGTGGGTTCGCTCGTCTTTAATATGCCTCAGGGGAGAGGAACATAATTTTAGACTCTGGACTTAATGATCTTCTGGAGATGTCTGCTCTGCATATTACTTCACTTACTTTGAACTGTCGTTTGGCTGCGTTTGGGGCCCTCCTGCGTATTCCACCAAGTGGGGGCCCTGGGCGTTTGCCCCAGAGTCCTGCCCTGATGGTGCCACCGGAGAAGAGCTTGCTAGGAAGAGGGAGGGAAGTGACAGATTAGGGAGCAGTGCGGAGTTGCTTTGTTTTTTCTTGTTTCTTGTATTTCTGGGCTGCCTCTCTGAGACCAACCCAGACGGTGGACAAAAAATGTCCATCTTCCCCAAATTCTTATCTTATCCCAAAGTTCTTATCCTTACGTTCTGGACAAACACTTTAAAAACAAAACGGCCCCCAAACCTGGGGCCTGTCGCTGCCCGCTTCTGGCAAGGAAGCAGAGCCTAGTGGTTGGAGGTTAGCAGAGAGAGAGGCCAAGGCGCGCGGGAGGACTGACGGGGGTCTTTCTGCCCTGGGGCGGGGTGGGGCTTAGGAGCCCCCTGACGATGGAAATAAAAAGACGGGGAGAAAAACCCGACCGCTGATGGCCAGCCCCTGCTCTGACCCTGCGTGGAGAATTCTGATTTTCTTTCCCAGCTTCCTCGCTCTCTCTCCCACCCCGGGCGATGCGGTTGACGGCATAACTAGCAGGCAGCAGCGGGAATTGTCTGGCTGGGCTGTGTTTAGTCTGTGCCTCCTCCTCCGTCTTTCACGCCAGTCGCGCAAGGAAAGGGGGCCGCGCGAGCCACGGACGGGCGTCCCGCCGCCGTAGGGAGGCGATGTGCGCTCCGCGGCGTTAAGGGGAGCATGTGCGCACCCCGTCGTGACCGTCTCCGCACCCCGAGGAGGGAAGGCCGGTAGCAGGTGAGCTGGGGGGGGGCGGGTGTGTGTGTGCGAGAGAGAGAGAGAGGGAGGGAGGGAGGGAGGGAGGCCGTCCCCCCCCCCCGCCCCGCTCCGCTCCCCTTCCCTTCCGAGAAAGCGCCTCCCATCCCCCTTGGCAAGCCTTGGGTGCCTGCGTGCGCAGAGTTCCTCTGCCCCGGCGCTCGAGCTCGCTCCTGCCCCCGCCCCGCTCCTTCTGCCCCAGGACTCTCTCGAACCCCTTATCCCAACCTGATCGGGCCTGTGCTCGACCCGGAGAAAGAACCCAGGAGTCCTGGTTCCCGTCTCCTCCCCGCCGCGCACACAGACACACAGAAACGCGCCAGCTTCCTCCTTCCCTGGTCCCTCCTTCCCTTCTTCCCACCCTGCTCTAACTGGTAGACCCGCTGCCTTTTAGGGCGTGGGAGGCCGGGGCCCAGGAGTCCTGCCCAGGCTGGTCCCAAATTAGTAGATCACTGTTTCCCTCCCCCGCTCCCTGCCTCCCCCCACCCCACCCCACCCCACCCCTGGCCATCATTACAACCGAGGAAAGACCCTAGCATGTCCCTGTTCCCTCTTTAAGCTCTCGGTCCACTCACCTCTAACCACTAGGCCCTGCTTCCATTCCAGACCTAGGGGCCGATAACTAGAAGCCCTTGTTTGTCGCTCCTGTGTTCCAATTTTGTTGTTTCAACTAAGTTTTAACATGAAGATTAAAATCCCAGGAAACTTGGCTCCTAATCCTCCTTTCCCACTCTTTTCCCCAGCAAGCTCAAACCAGTAAATACCCTCCCTTTTCTGTCTGGTGTTGAAGACCGGGGAGTCCCGTATGCTCCTCTCTCCCTGCCTTGATTGCCAGGCCAGGGGCAGGCAACCTTTTCGCCCCCCACGAACTGATGAGTGGGGCCACAGACTCTGTGCCACTTGTGCACACAGACACTCGCCCCGCCCCTCGCCCCAGTCGTGGCACACGCTGTTTACACCTCCCCGCTCCTGTGCACTGAGATCACGCCTCGCGCCCCTCCCTCTGCTCACCAGCTAGGCGGCGGGGGGGCATGTTTTCTTGACTCTCCTTCGGCACCCGCTGCCCCAGCACAGTTGTGCTCCTGACGGCCCGCCCAACATCCCCGCGTGCGCTCTTCCCTCGCAGAATTGTGGCAGAGGCAGTGGTGCGCGCGTGGTGGTGCAAAGAATTCGTGGGGGACCCATCAGCTCGGGCACCTGCAGCGGGCCGCCCAAGTAGCCTCCGAGGCCCGCATGAAGCCCTCAGGTTACCCATATCTGCGCTAAGCATTTCACCCCCTGCCAAAGTTACAGAGAAAAACCCAGGTGTCAGCCCTTCTGACACACACATATACCACCACCGCCACTATCTTTTTCTTTTTTGTGGGGGGTGGGGAGGGTGACCGGTCCTCCCTATCTGTCCCACCCAGCTGTCCTTGCTGACCCACTCTTTCCAGCAATATGTCTCATGCATTTTGCTCCTAGCTTAGTATCTCTCCTCAGCAGGCCTCACCGGTCCAGCCAATCACGTTCGGAAAAGTGGCAGCATCCTTCTCCCGGAGGATCTCAACTTCCTTCTTTTTCTTTTTTAAAAAATGCGGGGCAAGTTACTAGTCCTCAGATGTTCCATCAGAGGCACACTAGGAAGCCTGCTGGTGAAATCCTAGAAGTGTTAGGAAACCAGCTTCTGTGTATCTGGCTACTGCCTCCTTTTGCTGGGGGAGGCTGATAGCGGTGTGCTTGGCTTCTCCCCCCGCTCCCCCCCCGCTCGCCCCCTCCGCCCCCACCAGGGAATTGCTGCTCTCGCCATGTCCCTGAACCAGCCCAGCAGCAGTGACGCCTGCCTCAGCATTGTCCACAGCCTGATGTGCCACCGGCAGGGCGGGGAGAACGAGTCGTTTGCCAAGCGGGCCATCGAGAGCTTGGTGAAGAAGCTGAAGGAGAAGAAGGACGAGCTCGACTCGCTCATCACGGCCATCACCACCAACGGCGCCCACCCCAGCAAGTGTGTCACCATCCAGCGCACTCTCGATGGCCGCCTGCAGGTAAGCAGCGGGGGGGGGGGGGAGCAGTTGTGCTGGGGCTCTCCTAGGCCGTGGTCATCTCCAGGCTCAACCTCTGCCCCCAGCTAGTCCCCCATTTCTTTCTTTATTGTTTCATTGCTTTTACTTACTACATTTCTCTACTGGCCCCTAGCCGAAGCTCTCTGGGCAGTTCGCAACCGTTCAAACCATAAAATACGGATGATAAAAAGCAACGTAACTTGGAGACGTTCAAAACGGCGATATAAAAGTACAAAAATAAGAACTAAGCTGAAGCTAGCAGCAGGGCAAACGTTTACAAGATGGCACTAGACACAAAACAAAGTGGAAAACTAAAATGCCTGGGAGAAGAAAAAGGTATTTGCCTGGTGCGGGGCACCACAGCAGAAAAGGCCCTGTTCTCAGTAGTCACCCGCCCTTCTTTTGGCAGGGGCTCCCGGACAAGGACTGCACTCCTGTCTGTTCCAGGCTCAATCCCTCCATCTAGCTGGTGGTGAAGTGGTTAGAGCAGGGGTGCAGAACTTTAGTTCTGGGGACCAAATCCAGCCCTCTTCAGGTCCCAGTCTGGTCCTTCAGGGTTCCCCAAGGCCGGGGGGCCAGATCCAGCCTCCTGGGCTTCCCCAGAGCGCCAACTGTTTGCTGATTTTCCTGGCTTTTATGGAGTCCCCCCCCCCGCCCTGCCCCCCGCCATTCTAAAAGGCCGAAATCCCTCTCCTAAGGCTTAGTGACTGGCAGTGAGAGCTTTAAGTGAGATGCTGGTATTTTATATTGGCCCTGCCCCCTTTTGCTTTTGGCTCTGCCCACCACCAGAATGCTGTCCCACCCCCACCCCCCCCGAGAGCTTCTCCGAAATGGAGTTCGACTCCTGGGCTGACAATATTTCTGCACCCCTGGGTTACAGTTTTGGACTGGGACGCATGAGTCCCAGGTTTAAATCCCCCCTCAGCCGTGAAGTTCACCAGGTGAGCTGGCGCTCAGCCAAGCCTACCTCACAGGGTTGTTGTGAGGATAAAATGGGGAGGGGGAAGGCCATGCCACCTTGGGCTCCTTGGAGGAAAAGGCGGGATCAGGATGTAAGAAATAATAAATAATAATTAGTTCTCAGGATGGCGATGTCTGTCTACAGTAGGGCGAGGAATTCCATCGCAGGCTTCCTGGCTGACAGGGGTCACACGTACGTGCTTGGTGATGACTCAGACCTGGTCAACCTATGCGGCACCATGAGGTGGTAGAATTCTGGGATGGCAAAGCGACCCAGAAGGTTGCGCCTCTTAAACGTTCGTTCGGCCAGTAAAAGTCGCTTCTCTTTGTATCGTAGGAAGATAGAAAGCTGCCTTATTCTGAGTCAGACCTCTTATCCATCTAGCCCAGTATTGTCAGCACTGACTGGCAGCAGCAGCTCTCCAGGGTTTCAGGCAGGGAATTTTTCCTAACTGGAGATGCTGGGAGTGAACCCGGGACTTGGGGCATTACCCACTCAGCTACGGTCCCTCCCCTCCTGGAACTGCATTTCTCATCGCGAGAGTAATGTGAGTCCAGGAGTCCCTATGCACAGTCTTTCTCTCCCCCCACCCCCTATTGTTGAATCCAGGTTCAAGTAACTGGTCTTCAATTTCACCCTTTGAAATCAGTGGCTGAAATGAGAACCCGCGGGTTGTTCTTCCAGGATCAGCAATCCTCCCGCTCTGTTATTGGTTGCTTTCTTTCCTGGGGACTTGTAAAGCATTTTCTTCACCCTGCCCACCCCCCAGACACACACTCTTTCCTGTACCCTCCATTGCATGATGGAGGGCGGGGTGGGGGTGGGGGGTTGTGCACGGAGAAGGAAGGACTAGTTGTATTTAATGGTTCAGCTAGGTAATTTTAGACCCTGGACTCAATGGTCTTATAGCGCAATCCTAATGCATGCTTCGACAGAAAGGAGTCCTGCAGCTGGACTGGAAATTGTAGGACTTTTTTCTGTCTCGGGATTGCACCTTAGCCTGCCGCCACCCCTCATTTAGACAGTCAGGCGTAATAGCGAAGCATGCACCCCACATTCCTCCCCTCTCCCCTGCCTCCCAGCCATTCCACGCTTTACAACTGCTTCTACATCTCTGATCTCTGACAGCAAAAGCTGCAGCAATAAAATCCTCTTTGCCAACCCTGATTTTTAACTTTTTTTTTTTTTAAACAAATACTCTGAACATGTGCGCTTTTTCAGCTGGGAGTTGCTGGAATCATAGCCTCCGTCCAGGAATAAAATGGAGTTTGCTTCTGCTGTCCCAGATGCTATAAGCGCCTTTACTGGGGAATAAGCAGCACTTGGGGGTCGAGAAGGATGCTATATTTTAAAAGTTAAACAACGATAAAATGAGCATCTGTAACCATCTACATGCCGGGCCAGCCGCTCCCGCCCCCCGCCTATAAAATGGTTTTAGGAATAATAAGGAAGAAAGGGTGCTGTAGGGAGCAGTGCCAACCCAGGCATGCCCGCGCCAGGGTTGACGCCAGGCCTTTTTGCCACTGCCTCCACCGCTTGCTGCACTGTGGGAGGCCATTTGGGGAGCCCTTTTGCTGCGGGGCCCCAGACCTCTGCCCCGAGGTCCAACCGTAGCTGTGCCAGTACCATTCCAGTGGTGCCTTATTAAAAGCGGCATCCGCCAAAGAGAAAGATGAATCCTTCTCACAGGCCTGGAAATACTGGCGGCCTGCGCATCCTCTGTTGTTATTTTTTCATCCCCCCCCCCCCCCCGGCCCCCGCAGAATCTGGTTGATGAAGCAGCTCTAGGTTTTGAGGTCAAGATTGTGAGGTCATTAACCCATTCCCTTTTTTAAAAAACAACAACCCTCCACTCGTCTCTCATTTCTTTTCTCTCTTCATCTCCCCCCCCCCCAGCACCCCCCTCCAGATGAGTCACTGTCTGGTTCTTGAAGCCGGGGGGGGGGGGGGGCTGTTGTTATGTCTGGATTCCACAGCAGCCAAAAGCCTTAGGGGAAAAATGAGTACAATGTCTGTGTGTGACGCCCCCCCCCCCCAATCCTTAAACCCAGGAAAGGGAGGAAGGATGTGCGGGGGGGAGGGGGACAGTGCTGTCCTCCTTCTTGCGCTAAGTGGAGAAAGGGGGTTGATTCCTTCGTCCGTCACTGCAGGGGGCTGCATGCACCGCAGAGCAATTTGTAGTGGGGAGGGGGCGGGAGTGTTGGGGTTGTGGGAGAGGGGCGCCACATGCTGTCAGAGGAAGCTTCAGCGAAGGGGGTGCTGAGTGCCTGGCAACTGGGGTCTGGAAGAGAGGGGGACAGTTCCGTTCCTTGCAGATATTTTTCCATCCGTCACCAGGGTGTGTTCTCTGTTGAAAGCTGCATGAATTGGGGGGGACAGGGACACTGCCTTCTTCTGCTTTGTCCCAGGACATGAATGGTGGCGGGGTGTGTGTGTGAGGAGTACAGGGTTGGGAACAAGGGCCCACCTCTCCCCTTGTTAACACCATCAAAATACTCTCAACTTGTTTAGGGACCTGCCATAACGGTCTAAACAAAGTCTTGTCTTTCCCTCCCTCCCTCCCTCTCCTTCCTTCCTTGCTTCCTTCCTTCCTTCCTCTCTCTCTCTCTCTCTCTTTCCTCCCTCCCTCCCTCCCTCCCTCTTTCTTTCTTTCTTTCTTTCTCCCTCTCTCTCTCTCTCTCTCTCCCTTCCTTCCTTCCTTCCTTCCTTCCTTCCTTCCTCTTTCTTGCTTTCTTTTCTCTCTGTCTTCCCTTCTTTCTCTTTCTCTCTTTTCCTTTCTCCCCGCCCCCCTTTCCTCTTTTCTTTCCTCCCCAGCCAGCGCTCTCACTTTAAAACTGTTTCTTCTGAAACCAGTTCTGCCTGGGCACACAAGTAGGGCCCATCCCCAAATTCTTTGTTCTGTCTGCAGTGGTCATCTAATTCTGATCATCTCAAGCAGTACAGAAAAATCATGGGAGAATGAGTTGGGCAGGGGGAGGGATTTCCCCGGCTTCCTGTCGTTGTTGTTGAATAGATCCCCTTGTTATTTTTTTTTAAGCATTATTATTATTCAATAACAGTAGATATTTCCTTGTTCTTTTTTTTAAGTATAATTATTTTTACAGTGGTGTGAAATCTACAAACAAACTCATTTCAACACCAATAAACAATGGTTAAATGAACCCTAAATGATCTTGAGAGAAATTAAAGGGGGAGAGAATGGGGATGTATTATGGTCCCCCGTACTTTTTTGTGAGTTGTTAGCCACTCTGGGCAGAAGAGCAATGGGTTGGACTACAACACCCATTGTTCTGCATGCTGGCTGGGAATGATGGGAATTGCAGTCCAGCCCATCTGGAGGGCACCAGGATGGGACATGCATGGGACTGTAGAGAGCCAGTGTGGTATAGTGGCAAGAGTGTGGGCCTAGGAGCTGGGAGATCCGGGTTCTAGTCCCCATTCAGCCATGGAAGCTCACTGGGTGACTTTGGGCCAGTCACAGACTCTCAGCCCAACCCACCTCACAGGGTTGTTGTTGTGAGGATAAAATGGAGAGGAGGAGGATAATGTAAGCTGCCTTGGGTTCCTTGCGAGAGGAAGAAAGGTGGGGTATAAATGCAATAAATAAATAAATAAATAGTATAAAGCACCCCTAGCAGGGAAATTGAACATGAGGGAAGGATTTACGTTACCCTAAATCAGTAGCGGCAACACCCTTTGAAAAACTCTCCCCGCACAGTTCAGGAAGCAGGAAATGTGGCATCCTTCAAATACCCGCTGAAAACGCATTAGTACACCCAGGCTTTCTCCGGGTTGTAATTAAATTAACTGTGCTTCTCCATCTTACCACTCCGTCTGTTGCTTTCATTGTAGCCTGAGTTGTTTTTCATGTCGTGTTTTTGATATTGTATTTGAAATGTGATTTTAATATTCATGTGTGAACCGCTTAGGGATTTTATTCCATTTAGCGGTATATAAATATCGCACATCAGTAAATAAATAAGTAACTCTCCCCTTGCTTTTCCCCTCCCTTGTGCCTTGGCATGAGCTAGTTTGCATATACAGCAAACATGTGCAAAAACCCTGTGTTAAAAGAATGAAGTAGGATGTTGTTTTTTTGTTGTTGTTATTTGTGTCACACTTTAGGTGTGATCAAAGTACTTTAGAAGGTATTTATTTACTGTGTTTATATACGTTTCTCATTTGATTACAAAAGAATAAAAACAGTAGCAAAACAAACAAAAGACACCACACACACACACACAAGTATCAAGATGCTGGTACAAAAATAGTTCATGGCTGAGGGAAAGCCAAAGCAAACTGGTATCAAGGCCTGACGTACTTCAGAGGGGAAATAATTTCACATGGCAGGCGCCACTGCAGAGAAGGCCCTGCTGAGTCAGACCAAAGCCCGCTCCAGTCCAGCATTCTGTTCCCAAAATGGCCAACCAGATGCCCCAATGGGAAGCCCTTGACGCATGCTCAAGAGCACCCTCCTGTTTGTGTTCCCCAGCAACTGGAGCCATCTCTGATTCTGGAGGATACATCTAGCCTTCATGACCAGTAGCCATTGCTAACCTTCTCTGCTGTGAATTTGTCTAATCCCCTTTTAAAGCCATCACGAGCTCTTGTGGTAGTGAATTCCACGGCTTAACTATGCGCTGTGCGAAGAAGCATGCTAGAAGTGCTAGCAATGTGCTGAATAGACAATATCCAGTCCCCGACTAAAGATGTGCTGTACCCCAGTCCATCTGAGACCTTCGTTACCACGTCCTCCTCACCCGCTGATCTGGTGCTAACCACGTAATCAGACACCGTTTTTCCCCACCCGACCCCCTGCCCTCTCCCTGACAGGTGGCCGGACGCAAAGGTTTCCCCCACGTCATCTACGCCCGTCTCTGGCGCTGGCCCGATTTGCACAAGAACGAACTCAAGCACGTCAAGTTCTGCCAGTTCGCCTTCGACCTCAAATATGACAGCGTCTGCGTCAACCCCTACCACTACGAGCGGGTGGTGTCTCCGGGCATTGGTGAGCAGGTTGGGGGGGGGTGTCACCCAACGGGCCCACGGACACCTAGAACCCCCACCACCTTGGGGTGCTAGGGTAGGGGTAAGCCACTGGAGGCCATATTGCTCAAGTCTGAAACCCAACAAAGCTGCCAGTCCAAAGGCCTCTTCCTGCTGTGCGAGCTTGGATGATACAAGCAAAGGGCACTTTGCCCTCACCATGTGTACAGACACGGCTGTGGATAGTAATGGAGACCTTGGCTCGGTTCGCCTCTTGCGCGCTTCAGGCCCCCACAACCCCTGTGGCTGTGTTTTGTCTCTTGCATGGCAGCCGGCAACAGGGTTGTGTAGTCATTGGAAGCATTTGGCCAAGGCCTCCGTTCATGGTTGTCTTTGGGGAGGAGAGGGTTAAAGAGCCCTTTGAGCGTCTCTCAGCCCTCAAGTTGCCGGAGCTCAAGTTGTGTCTTTGTCAACCCTCAGTGGTCAACTCAAATTTAAATATATTGTTGTCAACCAGGAATCTAGAGCACCCTCTGCCAAGCTGGGGCCCTTTGGGTGTGTGGCACTGCAACCCCTATCATCCCCAGCCATGCTGGGGCATGAGAGCTAGTGCGGTGTAGTGGTTAGACTGGACTCAGGAGAACCAGGTTTGAGTCCCCACTCGACCAAGAAGCTCGCTGGGTGACTTCGGGCCAGTCACAGACTCTCGGCCTAACCTGCCTCACAAGGTTGTTGTTGTGAGGATAAAACGGAGAGGAGAAGAGCATGGGCTCCTTGGGAGAAAGGCGGGATATGAATGTAACAAACAAATAAAAATGTTGGCTGGGGATGATAGGGGTTGCGGCCCGACGCATCCGGAGAGTGCCAGGTTGGGGGAGGGGCTTGGCCTAGTTTCTGTATTCATGGGGCTTGCAGGCCACACAGACCACAAATCGCCCACCCTGTTCCCAGAGGCCTCAGCCAAACGGTGTTGCAGCCATCTTGGGCCTAGGCCAAGCCCAGTTTGCCCGGAGCTTAGCCAAGAAACACACACGTAGCAGCGACCGCTGCCATTGTGACGGGAGTTGCCAGCATCCCAACCGCCTTGGGTGAAGGCCAAAGCCAAACCCCACAGACCGACTTTCTAGAGTCTGGGATGGGACATGAATTGTGACTGACTCCCAGAGGCCTGTGATGAGAACCAAGGTTAAAACTCCTCCTTTGGGCCTAGATCTGGCCCCTGGTCCAGTTTTCTGGGCCTCGCGCTTGGCTCCGCGGAGCGTACACACTCCGCATGAGTGGGTTGCCATAGCAACGGATCCACATTTCTTGCGCCTAGGCAGAATCTCTTCCTCCTCTTCCTGGTCAGTCGCCAGAACAGGAGGATGTGAAACCAGGGGGAAACAGATGATGGTGTGGTCCGTGTTTTCATTATCTCCCTTCTTTTCCTTAAAATATGCCTTGGTTTTTAAAGAGAGAAAAAAATGACCTTCGGAGGAAGCAGCCGGCGCATGCCCAGAGGCCCTGACTGCGTTCACACAACATGCTAACCCACGCTCAGCAGTTGAATGTGGGTTGTTGTTTAACTGTGGGTTGTTTGTTGAACCGTGGGTTAGCGTGTTGTCTGAACCCAGGACATTTTCCACAGGGTGGCTTCTTAACCATGCAGTATGTCTTATTCTTCTCAAACAAGCCACCTTGAGAACCCATGGTTTGTTCTTGGGTTGTTCAGGGTGGTTAACAAGCCACACTGCATGGTTAACAAGCCACCCTGAGGAAAATGTCCTGGGTTCAGACAACATGCTAACCCACCGTTCAACAAACAACCCATTAGCGTATTGTCTGAACAGCCCTACTCTGTCCTTATATAGTTTTCGGGTGTTTTGGGGTTTTTTTTTTAAAAACTGATATCTGTCAGAAGGGAATTGCAATGCATATTCATACTCAGAGGCAATTTAACTGTAGCTTCTAAAATGATTCATCGAGAGCAAATACACTCTGCACATGCTTTGAGGCAAGTGGACCATAAAAAACAATCCCCTTTCTGAGGGAGAATGTTCTCTGTGCACACTCAGGGGCCATTTGATGATGAGCGTGCTTACAAAACCTTTTTTTTTTTAATTTCACTGAACGAGAGTTTATTTTTATGTGACTCTTTTTCAGAAAATTCCTGCCTTATCTTTTTAGGCCTCAGGGTCCTCTGCACATGGTCAGAGGCACCCAGTCAGAGGCACTAGAGGCTTTTGGGGCGGGGGGAAGACAGCAATTTTTGTAGGCAGAGGAGGTTAACGGGGGGATTGAACCACAAAGGCCCAACCCTAGCTTAAATTGAAACCATGGCCGGCCCTACCAGGAGGCAGAGTGAGGCAGCCACTTCAGGCAGCAGATGCCTGGAGTCATGAAAAGGCAGCAGATGTTTAGTTCTTAATTCAGTGTTGTATGTCTACTGCCAGGAAGTGGGAGAGGCACTTGTATTTTCTGCCTCAAGTGCCAAATAACTTGGTTGGGCTTAGGTGTTTGGCTGAAGCGACGTGGGATAGGAACCATTTGCTGATCCACCTGAGGCAGCAAAATCTTTTGAGGCATTTGGGGGAAATCTATTTCCCTGGACCCCTGATCCATTCCCCAGAGCCTCAAACATCCATTGCTGCAGATGCAAAATTTTCTTTTAGGCTTAACTACATGAGTGGGCGGCAATTTTCCCATAGAGGGGGGAGAGAGAGAAGTCAGGAGGGGACACCAGAGATTGCAAATTAATTGTAACTGAAGAGGAACAGCTGATTTGGGATGGCCCTGGGTGGGCACAGATTAAAGATTTTTTAAGAAATTATTGAGATGATTTGGATGAGAAATTAATTGGCTAGCTCTGATGTCTGTGAAATTTTTAAAAATCCTAGTCGTTCTTTCTAAATGTGCCTATAGATGGGCATTAGCATTGGCGAATTTTGTGCAGACTTGTGTCCTATGAGCCTGGGGCCTGAATCTCTTAAATGCCCAGCAACGCCCCTGTGTCCTAAAGGCGTCCAGTGCACCGTTAGCCTTTGTGAGGAAAAGTGTGATGATGCACAGGGTAACTAGCGTGCAGGACGGGATTCAAACCAGAGCTCAGAGGACATCTAACATACCCAGTCTTTTTTCTCTCCCCCTCACAGGCCTGAATATTCAGAATACAGGTGAGTGATGGTCGCGTGTATGTGGGTGACGCTATAATAGAGCTTTCCCCCATTGGAGGCAGTATACCTCTGACATGCCAGCTAATGGGGACATCAGGGATAGGCTGTCGCCTTTAACAGCCTGCTTGCGGGCTCTCCGGAGTCATCACCTGAGGGAAACGGGATGCTTTACTGGAATGGAACTTCTGTCTGGTCACTGAAGTTCCTTGGCTCTTGATCCCATTGGCAAAAAGGATCTCCCGTGCTCAAGGGCAGTGTACCTCTGGACACCAGATACTGGGAGCTTTTTGCCTGCATGCCCTGCTTCTGGGAGGCTATTGTTTGGAAACATGGTGCTGGATTAGATGGATCCTTGGCCTTTTCCAGCAGGTTTCTTCCCACATTCCCTGGGTCTGAAATGCTCTTTCTACCCCCCTCCAGCACCGCCCACCCGGCTCGTGAAAGAGGAATTTGTTCCCGACTGTATCCAGATGGAGCTCCCGGCTCCTCTGCCAGCTGACCGCCCAGGGCCGGGGATCAAGGCCAACCATCCACAGACAGAGGCGTACCAGCCTATATCACCCCTGCAGCTACCTGAACCTTCCCACCCTTCCGGCGGCATCTATCCTGCACTGCCCTTATCTCCCCCAGGTAAGGTTGTTCGGGAGGGGGGAGACATAAACAGAAGACAAAGGATCAGCTCCCTCCCCATCCCCCAAATTATTTATTGATTTGTTTCAAAGTATTTATCGGCCCTTGTTCGGAGCAAAGTAGGTCTTTCTCGCCTGGCAGGATGATATGGATGGAGATGATCCGTTAGGTATCCTGGTCCCAAATGGTTTAGGGCAAGGGTGTCGAACCTCTTCTCTTCCAGCCCGAGGGCTGCATTCCATTTCAGAGAAGCTCTCAGGGGCTGCTTTCCAGTAGTGGGCGGAGCCAAAGGCAAAAGGTGTGTGGCCACCCGAGGAACCTCGGAGGGCCAGATTAGGTCCCCGAGCGTGCTGGATTCGGCCCAAAATTGGCGCTGGCCCCACTAGCAGCCGGGCAACGCGTTTTGCAGCAATGGGAGTTTCCAAACTGTCTTCCAAGGCAGCCCCACGTAACGTGCATTACAGTAGCCCAGCTTGGAGGGAACTAATGCGTGGGTAACTGAGGTCAGGTTTGGTGTTCCTGACCAGTGCCGCTACCTGCACCTCTCCAGATGACTGTGAGCCCAAGAGCGCAATGACCCTGTGATGGTGATTTACAGATCAACTCTCTCTCTCTCTCTCTCCCCCCCCCTCCTAGGCCCTCCTGGGGGGCCCCTGCTCCCCCTTCTGCACAGCGAGGGTCTTCTCCAGATCTCCAGCCCCTCTCACCCCCCAACGCCTTCCCCGGCTCCCCCAGGGTCCCAGCAAAACGGCTGCACCCCCAAACTTCCCTATCCGAGTAAGTATCAGGGCGGTATGATCAGGCATGTTGCGGGGCAGGCAGGTTCAAATTCAACCCGCCCCCCCGACCTGTTTGTCTTTTTGTCTCTTTCTTCTTGGGCCTTTGCAAGATCCGGCTCCCAGCTGGCCGGGGAACAGCAATGCCACGAGCTACAGCTCTGGCGGAAGGGGCCAGCAGCCCACGCCTCCACCGCTCCCCACTCCCCAGCAGCAGCAGAACGGACGGAGCCACCCGCAGCCTCCACCCCATCACCCAAACCATTACTGTACGTCCCTGGCCAGCCAAGTTGTGTGTGGGTGCGCGGGAGAGATGGGTGGTGCTTAGTTTTGGAAACGGGGGGCTTGGCACAGAACCCTGCTTTTTGCGGTGGGGAGTGACACGTACATCAGCAGCAGCAGCCTGCCCAGAAATTACATTCTGTGCTCCGGCCGCCCCATCTCCAAGAGGACGAAGTGCAGAAAAGGGCAAGCTAAAGGATCGAGGTGTGTGTGGGGGTGCCTAGGGGGTGGGGGGGGGGTGTTGCAGCAGTGTCCCTGGAAGGAAAGGCGAGTTTGTTTAGGGCTTTTGAGTTGAGAAGGAAGACTTGTGGGGTGCGGGGAAACGATAGAGGTATATAAAGTGACACATGGTTTGGAGAGAGGCGGGCGAGCGCTAGTGGGTAACCGGTGATGGTCCAGTTCTTTTGCAAACAGCAAGAGGGGGAAGGCACATACATGTCCCAAAACAGAAGGGGAAGTATTCTCAGGTGCTTGAAAAAACTTTCATTCTGCCCAACATGTTTTGGAAAGACATTTCCTTCCTCACGGGCCGCTTACCTTTCTCCAAGCACATCAGAAAGAATCCTTCCTTTGTTTCTTCTCTTTTCAAATGCTTCCAGTTCTTTTGGCCCACTACTCCCATCATCCCTCCCCACTAGCTATGCTGGCTAAGGCTGACGGAAGTTGTAGGCCTCAAGTTGCCCGCCTCTTTTCCCCTCTTTCACAATACAGCCACTCTGGTAGGGTTGTCTCGTGAAATCGCCGGGAAGCCAGTTTGGGATGGACCAAAGGGAAGTCTTCCCGTGTCGTGGAGTTGACTGATGGAGCTCCCTGCCACAGGGCAAGGCAACCAGATTGGTTTGGACCACAACTCCCATCCGCCCCAGCCAGCATGGGCAGTAGTCAGGGATGACAGCCCAAATGTCTAGAGGGCACCAAGTCAGGGAAAGCTGCTGAACCTGCAAGATGGTGGCAACGGCTTCATGGCGTCAGAAGGACAACCCCACAGAGGCGAAGCAGACTGTCAAGGGCTAAATGGAAATCCCCTGTGCTGAAGCAATCTACTGCTGAATACCACTTGCTGGAGACAGTAGACAGGGGATAGGCTGGGGGTGCCTGGGCACCTCCAGTGGCGCCCACACAGCTCTTCACTCCCTGCCCCTTCAAAAAAAAATTTTAATAAAAAAATGTTAGGGTGCCAGGTTCTCCTTCCTGGTCCTGAACCTGTCATTGATCAGCTGCTCAGTGGGCAGGAAGAGAGAGCAAGGCAACGAGTAGAGGGGAGAGAAAGAGCAAGGCTAGAGGCTGGGAAGGGAGTGGAAGAAGAAGGCTAGGGATGGGGAAGGGAGAGAAATAGTGAGGAAAGGGGTCAGGGGAGAGAAATAGCAAGGCAAGAAGCTGGTGGTGGGGAGAGAGAGAGAGAGAGAGAGCAAATGGGAAAGGTCTGTGTGGATGGAAGAAGATTGGGCGGGCCAGGAAATAACCCTTTCCATGTCCCTCTCGCTCTCAGTCTCTAGCCTCGCTATTTCTCTCTCTCTCTCTCTCTCTCTCCCCGCTCCCCCCCCTTACACACACACGTACGTACGTACGTCTTGACTAGCCAGGCCCCCACGGCAGCCATTATGTGACTAGCTACGTCCTCCACAGGATCCATTTTGTGGTGGTGCCCACTGCAGTTTCTTAAATTCCCAAATGTGCCCACAGATCCAAAATCTGTGGGACTTCAGGATAGGCCATCGCCATCACGCCCCCCCCCCCCCCCCGCGCTTCTGAGTTTCCCGGAGGCATTTGGCTAGTGGCTGCTGGAGAGAAAATGCGGGGCGGAGGTGGCCCGTTGTCCTGGTCTGACAAGGCTCAGATTCCTAAGGGTTTGGAGGGAGTCAACGTCACCTGGCTAAGAACGTAGGGCAGCCTCCCACGACTTGGTCCCCTCCGAATGAGTTGCTGGCTGGGGATGATGGGATCTGTAGTCCACCAGATCCAGAAGGGCACCAGGCTAGGGAAGCGTGGGGCAGGGAATGTCTGTGGACCAGGCTGCCTGGGTTCCAAGCTCAGCTCTGGAAAGGGAATGAGTTCTAGTGGTTGGAGGGAACATTCCCAGAAATCCGGTTCTGCCACTGTGCCCCCAACGCCCCCTGTTTTGCCTTTGCCGTGCAGGGCCTGCCCACCACAGCTCACCTCCCTACCAGCAGCCGGTCTCCAGCCACCCCGGTAAGTGATGTCCGCTCCCTCGCTTGCCCTCTCTCCCTCTGTTTCCACAACTGGGCCTGGATGTTTAACTCTCTGCTCCCTGCAGGCCCTGAGTTCTGGTGTTCGATCGCCTACTTCGAGATGGATGTGCAGGTGGGCGAAATCTTCAAGGTGCTCGCCAACTGCTCCGTGGTCACCGTGGACGGCTACGTGGACCCTTCCGGAGGTGACCGTTTCTGCCTGGGGCAGCTCTCCAACGTTCACCGCACCGATGCCAGCGAGCGGGCCAGGTCAGGGGGTGGGCTGGGAGAAGAGAGAGAGCGCGAGGGTGTGTGTGTTTGTGTGAGAGAGTGAGAGGTTTCCACGCAGAAAGACTGCACCAGCCAGTGAAACTTTCTTCGTAGCACAGAGATAAAAGCTTTTATCATTTATAATGCTAGGCAGGAGAT
This sequence comes from Heloderma suspectum, assembly GCF_057233095.1. Lineage (NCBI taxonomy): Eukaryota > Metazoa > Chordata > Lepidosauria > Squamata > Helodermatidae > Heloderma > Heloderma suspectum. The sequence continues at coordinate 13,630,556 of NC_139474.1, forward strand.
ACCTGGCATTTGGCAGCATATGATGAGGTTTTAATCAGGTCCTGGATTTTTCTTATTGTTGCCTGTTTAAAATTGTTTTAGATACATGTGTGTCCCTGTGTGTGCTGTCTGTTTATACGTTTGCACATCAGTGATTTTTATAATGTATTCTAAAGGTTTTATTCTTTGTCAGCCGCCCAAACAGCTTTGGCTCTTGACCGGTATAGAAATGCAAGAAATGAAATGAAATTACAGCTACAGAGGCCAGCTGAAAAGTTGGCAATATTCTAATCGAGATATTGGGAGAGGCCCCTGTGGAGTTCCTTTGCCCGCCCCGTGCCCTCTCCCCAGTGGGAGAAGGGGCAGGGCAGGCAAGGTCCATCTCCAGCGGACGCCAAAGGACCATCTTCCCAACGCACCTACCGAGAACCAAGCGGCTTCAGGGGGCGTGGTCACACCCCTTTTCCCATCGGGGTATATCGGCACCCCCTCCGACATCATTTGACCCGCAGAGGGGTGGTGGGTGAGTCATCTGGCCCACCCGGTCATGGCTGCCTCCCCTGCCTTAAAGACTAACATACATATTATGGCATAGGTTTTCATGAACTACAGCCCACTATTGAAATTTCAGTTGTAAACTCCTGGAAGGCAGGGACCTAGTTCATGATCTCTCTCCCCTTTTTTAAAAGAATTTGGGCCTATGTTATTCTGTCAAGTGCCGTCTTACCCTGATGGCTTTATAGCAGAACCTGGTGCCCTCCAGAGGTTTTGGACTCCAAGCCCCATCATGCCTGATCATTGGACCTGCTGCCTGAGGCCAATGAGTGTCGGAGTCCAAAACATCAGGTTGCAGAAGGCTGCCCTATAGAAAGAACAGCAACTGATGCTTAATGCTGAACCCTTTGAACAGATGCAGTGACACACAGATGTGCCTGTGAGATGCAGATGTGCCTGTGAGCAAACTGTGTATGTGGGAGGTCTGTGTGTGTCCTCCAGCACGGGGTGGAGTTACTGCAGGAGTGTAGAACCTCAAGCCTGGGGGCCAAATCCGGCCCTCCAGTGTTCCCCAGAATTTTTTATTATTATTATTATTATTATTATTAAATTTATTAATTGCCCATCTGGCTGGTCACCCAGCCACTCTGGGCGATGTACAGCGTGTAATAAAACAGTTTAAAACAATAAAATTCTACAATAAAAACGTTTTCTAAAATACCCTACCCCACCCCAAATGCCTGCCTGAACAACAGCGTTTTTAATGCACAACGGAAGCTCATTAAAGAGGGGGCATGGCGGAGTGCCCTAGGGAGGGAGTTCCACAGAGTTCCCTAGGGAGGGAGTTCCACAGAAGGCCACACCTCTTTCCCTGGCTCCACCCCCTTCCACCCAACCACCAGTCGTTTGGTGGCTTCTTGAGTTTTGCTCAGTTTCATTCGAAAAGGTTGAAATGCTTCTCCTAAGGCTTAGTGACTGGCGGTAAGCGCTTTCAGCTAAAAGATGCTGGTGGTTTTGGCCCCACCCCTTTTGCCTTTGGCTCCACCCACCATGGGAATGCAGCCCCCGAGAGCTTCCCTGAAATGGAATCCAGCTCTCAGGTCGAAAGAGGTTCCACACCCCCGCGTTGCAGGGCCAAGCCATGTGATCAGCCCGCCCTCCTGTCCGCAGGCTGCACATCGGGAAAGGTGTAGAGCTGCAGTGCCGCGGCGAAGGCGACGTCTGGATGCGGTGCCTGAGCGACCACGCGGTCTTCGTGCAGAGCTACTACCTGGACCGGGAGGCCGGACGCGCCCCAGGGGATGCCGTGCATAAGATCTACCCTGGTGCTTATATCAAGGTGAGCGGGCGGCTTTGCTGTTGTTGTTTTTAGCGCCCAGGAGCAACCCTCGAAGGGAAACTCCCCCCACCTCCCCGAACTATCCCAGCGCAAATCGAAACAGACCAGCAAGGCTCTCTAGTCCAGTGGCATGACAGCCCCCCGCCCCTGCCCTGATCAGCCCACCCAGTCTTGACAACCGTAGCGTTCTACAAGAAGAGGGCCAGCAGGGCTGGAAAAACCCCTGTCAGGAAACCTGGAGAAATGCTGCCAGTCAGTGCCGACAGTACTGGGCTAGATGGACCTAGGGCCCAGCTCAGTATAAGGTGGCTTCCTATGTTCCTGTGTAGGTGCTGTGGCGAAAAATGCCTGCAGGCAGCTCCCAGGAGAAAGATCTGAGGAAGTGAACCAGGTTGCGCATTCTATTCTTATCAAAGAGGTTGTTCAGGTTTGGTAAAGCTTCAGAAACCTGAATGACCTGTTTGGCCAGAGACAACAGCAGGACAAAAGGAATTACCACGGTCACCAATATGATGATGATGAATAACAAGAACTATTATTAGTATAACTATTATTATTAATCCAAAATTGAGTACAAAATTTAACAACACATATAATCACATATGCAAAGAAAAAAAAACTCACAAATAGACATACAGATGGTAGGATAAAGACTGAAGAAAATTCAAAATAGCAGGTATCCAAGTGTACAAGAGTAGGTTTTAAAATGACACATGAAAAGGGTGTTTCAAAGATGCCTTAAAAACCAGCAGTGTGGGAGCCTGGAGGGAGGGCGTTTTGGCGCCACCACTGAGAAGGCATTGCCTCTTTCACCCATCTGTCTAACCTGCTTTTTGATGGGACAGCAAGTGGGGCCTCTAAACTTAATCTTAGTTGTTGGTCAGGTCTCACACCTCCTAAAACCTCTTTCTGTCTCCAGTCTCATATATCCTTTATAAACGGAATGGGGGATGTTTCTGGGCACCCACAGAGGGGTTCCCCTAGCCATGGCTTGGAATCTTCAGTGGTTGTGGGCAAGCTGCAGAATCTCTTACCCCTCCTTTCTTGCCATGCAGGTTTTTGACCTACGCCAGTGCCACCGTCAGATGCACCAGCAAGCGGCCACGGCACAGGCGGCGGCGGCGGCGCAGGCAGCAGCAGTGTCGGGGAACATCCCTGGGCCCGGCTCAGTGGGAGGCATTGCTCCAGCTGTTGGTAAGTATCGAGTGGGAGCTGACATGTCCCAGCTAAGGTATGACAGCAGAAAGGGGAAAGCGTACAGCCAGTGCTGGGTCATGCACCTCCGACGTCTGCCTCCGGGCTCCGTTCCGACATCTGCCTCCGGGCTCCGTTCCGACGTCTGCCTCCGGGCTCCATTCCAAGCCCAGAGGCACTCTCAACTTTATAATCCACCGAGTGTTCTCTGGGGCAGAGCTCTGGCTTATTTATTTATTTATTTATTAAATTTATTACTCGCCCATCTGGCTGGTAACTTTGCTTTTTTCTTTAATCGCCCCTGGTACAAATTAAATCTGGGGCTGATGTCTGGTAGCCAAGCACTGCTCCCTCCCCAATGCTGCCTTTGCATCTTGCCTAGGCCTGTCGGCGGCAGCCGGCATCGGCGTGGACGACCTCCGGCGGCTCTGCATCCTGCGGCTCAGCTTCGTCAAGGGCTGGGGGCCGGACTACCCCCGCCAGAGCATCAAGCACACCCCCTGCTGGATCGAAGTACACTTGCACCGGGCGCTGCAGCTGCTGGACGAGGTCCTGCACACCATGCCCCTGGCCGACCCGGCCCCTGTCAACTAGACGGGCCATGACGAGGCACGAGGGAGACGCCGGGTCTGATCGTCCAGCAGGCTTTGGGGTGGTGGCGTTGCGGGGGGAGGTACCGCGGAGGAGACTCTGCTCCTCGTGCTGTTGCACAGGCTTGGGGTGCGAGGATGGTTTCCTGAAGTCGCAGAAGGGACCAGGGCTGTGGAATTCACTGTGGACGCCAGCCCTTTGGGGTTGTCCTGAGACCCGCTCTATTCCATTGCCAGCGGGGGAATGAACTTTTTTAGAAGAGGGCCGTTTTTTGACCCCCGCCCCCCCTTCTGCCGTCAGCTGGGTCGCTCCTGAGCATCAGCAATCCATCTGCAGGTTCGCTAAGGAGCTGATGCCGACGGGGAACGGCGTCACGCCTGCACGCGCAGCCCCATCCGAAAACCCTCCTCCGAAGCGGCTGGCTTGGATGCATTCTGACGCTTCAGCTCCCAAAGCGAAGGCACCCCCAGTGGGCCCCCTCCCTCAGCGAGTCTGCCTTCTCAACGCTGCTGCCCCAGCTGCTGATTCTCCATCGGTGCTTACCTCTTGCTTGCTTGACAGGCGGAGAGACCCAGTGAGCAAGGAGGCCATGGCATCAGCTGTTCCTCCTCCTCATGACCACCGTTGTCTGGGCCGGAGCGAGAGGCAGGTGAACAAGCCGGTTGCAAGGGTAAACAAGAGGAGGAGCAACGCCAGGGGGCTCTTGTCAGCGGGGCCTGCTGGGGTGTGGGCCCTTGGCAGGTGCCTGACCATGCCAACTCTTGACGCCAGCCCTGGTTTAATCGATTGGTTAAAAGCACCTTTCATTGAGTGCGAAGGAGTCAGCAATATACGGGGCAGCAAATTAATGTTTTAAAAGGTTTTTTGAAAAACAAAACCACAGTACAAGTTCTGATCAAAACCCTCCGTGGCAAGCGCTGTCTTCGAAGAGGGAACTCTCCGTTTCCTGTTCTGCCGAACAGCATGCCTCTTCTCAAAGGTTTTGCTTCTGCTACAAGATGAGGCGTTGCCTGAAAACATAGAAAGCACGTGTCTCACTTCAGCAGTGGGCGGGCGGGCATGGGGGTCAACCCACATGCAAACGATTGCAGATTTAAATCAACTTAATCTACTCAAGCTCATGGGATTAAAATTGCTTTAATGGGGTTGCGGCCCTATCAAAATCCAAATAACTGAAAATACCAAAAAAACCAACCCCAAACCACAACTACCCACAAACAACTCATTTTAAACCTTTGGTGTCTGCTAGGGCTTTCTGTCTTGGTGGTAGGCAACCAGCTGTCTTTCAGCCAAATCCTGCCCCATCGCACATCTTTGGGTTGGCTAATCATTCCCCCGGCGCCATTCTAGCGCAAATCAAATGCCGAATATGGTATCGTTCATAGAATTTGACTGTCTGGAGGATTTCGTCTTTCATTCCACCCCCGCAGAGAAGAAAAAATAACCCAGGTTTCTAGCCCTTAATGTGAAGGTAATGTTTCTGGCCCTCGTGTGAAGACAATCTTGAAAGGGTGTGGGCAATTCCTGATGAAATTTCAGCGGATAGGAGTGAAGGTTTTGTTCCATTTCTCTCCCTCCGATTAGCAAACTAGAATAAATTACACAAAATGGAAGTGGGGGGAGTGCAGAATAAATTCTGCAACGGAAGAGAAATTCTGCTAATTTGCATGAATTGCAGAGGCTGTGGAGTCGAGCTTTTCTTAGCTTGCCTTCTGAGTCCCACAGAGCTCCTACTTGGTTCTATACCCAAGACTGGCCAGCTGGCCAACCACCACTCTGTCTGTGTAATAAGCACAAATTCAACAGGTGCAGATTTCCCCCCTCTTATCATGGAGAGGATAGAATGAGGCAAAGCCTCCTTTTAATGTCTGGCTGCAATCCAGCTGCTGGAAACCCAAGAGGGGGTACAGTAGTGTGTAACCACCTTTTCAAGAGGCATATGGTTTGCCATAATTCAACAGGAGAAGCTTCCCTTCTAGCTCCTTAAGCGTGTGTGTGTGTGGGAAAAACTGCACCTGATGAATTTCTGCCTGTCACTCATTAAAAAGGGCACCCCCCCCCCCCCCGTGGCTTGCTGGCTCAATCTTTTCAGCGCCATCTTATGGATAGCTGTGGACACCTTCTTGCCCATCTGGGACATCGTACAGCAGTGAAAGTCTAATTTAGGAGTCTAATCACACGCCGAACTGGCTCTGAGGACACGAGGGTGGATAATAATCCATGGTGTCTTACTAACCCTCCTTGCACACGCCGGCTCCTTTCTCTCATTACGCTCGCCGGGCGCAGCTTGTCGTGACATACAAACTCAGCGAGCGTGGGTGTGTGGGATAGTTATCAAACCACCCAGAATCCGTGCTCTTCTGTAGGTTAGACTGTGCAGCAGTCCTGCAAACTCACCCCATAAGATGTTTTGATGCGGGGAGGAAGGCAAGCCTCCCAACACCAAATCGGTTTGCCCCGGGGGGTCCACAGGACTATTGCCCCCTATTGTGATTTGAATGTTGCCAACTTTTCAAGTGGCCTCTGTAGCTGTACCTTTTAAGAGCAGCTTGTTACCTTGCATTGTAAGTGATACATGTCTTTATCTCTGTGCTTTGAAGAAGTGTTTCACCTGCTGATTTATGCAAATTAAGCTGCTGATTATAAAGACACAGATGCAGGCCAGGCCGGCTGTTTTCCTGGTAAGTTGGCAACCCTCCCAGAGTCCTGTGTCGGGCCCAGAGGGGATACAGGCAGGAGCAGTTGTTGCAATCCTGCCCACCCCACTTTGTGGGTTGAGTCCGGCCTTTAGCACTGATATTCCTCTGAAATGAGCACTCGTTAATTTCAGCTGCTCTCCAGGCGCTCTTGCCTTTGGCTGTTTTCTTTATTTTTAATAACACATTATTTAAAGGAGAATTTGTTTTCCACCTGGCCTGTGTTTGTGTCTTATGTCAAAGAAGGTGCAGAGGCACTTCCAACCTTTCCCCTCAATTTCAGAAGCAGCTTAAAATGAGCCACTCAGGATCGAGGCACTTTATTCAACTGGAGAGTGCTGCAGAAAGGTCCAGTGGATAAAATGTGTGGCTCGCCCGGTAAAGCGAGCAAGCTTTGTTACAGGCATTGCTGTTGGTATTCCGTGCATATTTGCATGAGAGGGAGAACAGGATAGTGGTACCAGGCACAGAATACTGTATCCTGAGCTTTTCATTTTCAAAACAAGTTTCTAGCCCTTAAGGCAAGGGTTAAAAAGTGTGCATGTGCACTCAGAGAAATTGGAAATCGTGCACACAGAGAAACTGGAAATTTCCCAGCAGGTCCATTGGCTGGGAATGATGTGAGTTGTAGTCCCCCACATCAGCAGAGGGCCAGATTGGAAAAGGCTGCCCTACATCAGTAATGTATTTGCCTCTCCTCAGCCTGTAGGAACATATAGGACCAGAGCTCAGTTGTACAGCACATGCTTTGCACGCAGAGAGTCCACGGTTCTAGCCCCAGGCATCTCCAGCTATAAGGTTGTGAGGGAGAAGACGATGGGAAAGCTGCTAGAAAGTAGTTTCTTATGGTCCTCCTGTCCAGTTATGTATAATTTACATCATAGATACAGGCTATGAAATTCTGTGTGCAGAATTTGGGTGTCTTTGGCCCAGAATTTTTGTTTCCTTTTGAAATTCCATTCCCAGGGGATCCCACTTCATATTTGCTGTGTGTCTGCCTCTGCTCTTGTCTCAACATGGAGCAAACCGGAGCGTTCCACAGTGGGTAAATGGTGGCTGGGATGAGGGCACTGCTTTGGGTGACTAGCTAAAGCGGCTGAAGGCCAGGAGGGCTAAGAGAGGCTGCCTGCAAGACAGGGGAAGGGGCCCCAGCGCCGGTAGCAGAGCACACACCACTCTCCCACCAGAAGAAGACTGTGCACGCTCCTGTTCTCAGTGCGGCTCCCGCCCAGAAGGCAGGAAGCCCGCAGCAGTGACTCACACAGAGATGCGACGGGGCAGCGCATCCTGCTGCGTCCAGAGCAGTGAAATGGGCTAACAGCACAGCCTGTAAAGACAGGGTTGAAGTTAAGCCACCACCAGCAGACGTTCAAGTAGAACGGTGAATCACACACAACCAGACAGATCCCTGGGTGGCGTTTCTCTGGGAGCCAGAGGCCTTTCGCCCATTTATTTCTCATGACACGCCATTTTGGAATTGCCGAGCCGAACGACCCAAAGCTGGAGACCGGGCAAGAAAGCGTCAAACTGCAGGCCCTCCCCTTTACCCCACACACCAACCCCCCCCCCAGCCTTCCCCAACACAGTGCCCTCCGGGTGCTTTGGACTATAACCCCATCATCCCCAACCAACATGCATGGTGATGGGAGCTGTAATCCTTTGGGAAGGTTGCCTAAGGAGTATAGCTGCCTTCCTAACTGGGCAGGCAAGCTGGTGCCCTCCCAATTCTGGGACTACAGCTCCCACAATCCCTGGTCACCGGCCGTGCTAGCTGTTGCTGATGCGGGTTGCAGTCCAAAACATCTGGAGGGTACCACGTTGGGGAAGGCTGGCCTATTCGCTAGGATTATTGCACTGCGACTTCCCCTGAACACAAGGGCGGCTCACCTCCGGGTACACATGATGCAAAGTTAGTTGAAGCCTGTAGGTAGGACACGGGCGCAGTTGCACCCTCCCACTCCCCAGCATACTGCCTCTGATAGTATGGGAGGTAATGCAGAGCCGTCGTGACTAGTAACCCTTGAAAGCCTTTAATGAATTTGTCAGATGATTCATCCTCATCCTATTTTACTTTTTACAAAGAAGGGCTTGAACCCAGGCTTAGTCATCCTTCGAGGAGACCCAGTGAAATGAATAGGACGACTAACTGCCGCGCCATTCATTTCAGTGGGTCAAGTATGACTTAAATCTGGATCCGACCCCAAAGGTTTGACTCTCTGGGTTGGGGGGGACTACATTTCCCAGCGGCCCGTGCGCCAGAACCTCCTCTCCCCCCCCCCCCGTCTTCGGGGACTCCGTTCCCCACAATTCTTCCGGGCAGCGCGCGCGCTTCCCGGCCTCCCCGCGGGAGTTCTCGCGGCAGAGCTCGCGAGGGTTCCTCGCCGTCCCTCCGCGGCAGCCCCCTTGCTCCCGTGAGCCTCTGCGCTCTCGCTCTCCCCGCCCTTGACCAACGCTCTCCCGGCAGGCGTTGCGGCGAGCCGGGCCAGCAGCGATGGCAGCGGCGGCCGGGTTGGCTGCGCCGTCGGGGTCGCCGAGCCCGGCGGGTCCTGCAGCCAGAGACCTCTTCGCGGAGGGGCTGCTCGAGTTCCTGCGCCCGGCCGTGCGGCAGCTGGACACGCACGTCCATGCGGTCAGGTAGGGCTAGGTCTTGAAAACGGGAGGGGGAGAACGGCATGGCAGGCAGAAGTCCGCCAGGTGTAGCTGCTTCCCCCCCCCCCCCAGCCTACCAGTACAGCTATGGGGAAGGAACTTCTTAAATTTCCGCCTGTCCTGGGCGTTCGTAGCTGGGTGACAGGCAGAAATCTGGCAGGTGTAGCTGCCGCAGCTCTGCCATTAACAAAGGGGGGGGGGTGCAGTTATTAAAGTTTGCGCCTGCCCTGTAGTGGGCTTTCATAGTTATAGGACAGGAAGAACTCGATCTGGTAAAGCTTTGCCCTTGCCCTGGAGAAACTGTGATGAGTGTGCTGCTTAAAAGGGATTCTGTCTGTGTGACAGTGCCTTAAACAGATGTGTGACAGGCAGAAATCCGTTCAGTGTAGCTGCCTCATGCCTTGGAGACACAGAAATGGTGATGGAGCTTGCCTGTTCCGTGGTGCCTTTAATAGGTGGGCGACAGGTGGAAAGCAGCCAGGTGTAGCTGTGCCTCTCAACCCTGAGAGGCACAGCAATAAGGATGCGGCTTTTTAAAATGTTGCCTGTCCTGCAGTGGGCGTAATAGCACATTTTTGTCTTCAGCGGTGAAGTGTAGCTTCTTGACCCTGCCCTGGATATAATAGCAATAGGAGTTGCAGCTTTTAAACACGCGTACCTGTTAAAGAACTGTATGCTGGCTGGAAATCCAAGTGGGGAAGTTTCTCTTCCTCCCTTTCCTTCTTCCTCCCTCCCCCAATGTAGGAAAATATAGGCTTGTCAGGCAGCCTTGAACGTGTAGGTAGTAATTCGAAAGATGTAGCTTTCTCCCACGATGGCATCCCCGGAGTCTACCCCCTTGTCAGGGAACTATTTGAGGTATAGGAACATAGCCAAGAAAATGATGGTTTTTCAGAAGAAGAAGCTAGGCTAGGACCCTTCTCCGTGACACGCTAGCTTTCTGTGTGCAGGGAATGATTTGGTAGAATGTCATTATATGAGCCCCGCCCTCCCTGCACCTGAGATCTGAAGTGGTAAGCCCAGATACAGGTTTACTTCCTCTGTAAGATCTAATGCCCCCAAGACCTATCTGGCCCCTTCCTAATAGGCCATTCCCCAAACAGAGAAACACCCTTAGTACAAAACAGTCTCTCTAGCCAAGGCAGTTTGGATGACGGAGAATGTCATTGCTCCCCCCCCCTCCAATGTGAATTACTGAGAATTCTCACTGATTCCTCACTCAGCCCCACTTCCAGGTATTCTGTGCACCAAAGTGGGGCTCACCCCATTGCTTAGGAACTGTTGCCTTAAACCATTAGGTCAGGTGTGCAGAATCTCAGGCCACACAACACTGCCAGTTGTCGGGTGGTTTCCTGGCTTTTGCTCGTTTTCCCCCTCCTATTCCAAAATGTTGAAATGTCTCTCCTAAGGCTTAGTTACTGGCAGTAAGAACTTCAGGCTAAAATGTGCTGGCATTTTGGCCCTGCCCTGTTTTGCCTTCACTGGAACGGAGCCCATGAGAACTCTTCAGCGATTGAATTAGCCCTCGGGGTTGAAATGGTTCGACACCCTTGCAGGGATGAACTGCAGATGATATCTGTGCTTGTTCATCCCAGGGGAGGTGCTGTGTTCTAACCTTCTTGAATCCAGTTAGCATGGAATAGTTCTCGACTGGTGATGTAAAGGGCAGAAGTTACTCCTGATAGATTGGCAGAAAGCACGGTGTCTCCACTACCCAGGGTGTAAGAGGAGGATGGGGTGATGGGGCAGAGGACTCTGAAACGAAACAGTGAAGTGTGGGTGGTGCTAGGGAGACCTGCACTATTGGTGGGAGCCAGAGGGCTGGTTTTGTCATAAAAAGCAGAAGGAGGTTGTTGGATGAAGAGAGGTATGGGAGGTTGTGGTGCAGGCGGTGATGTAATAAGCCAGATGTGTTGAATGCTTTGTAGATTTGAGGGTCTTCTCCTCCCAGTTTTAGACTCTCCGCTCATTCCAGGAATTGCCAGAGGAAATAATCCCCCCCCCCCCCCCGTTATTGTATTTTTAGGTCCCTGGGTTTTTGTGTGTGTGTGTCTACGTGGGCAAACAGGCTAGTGGATTTTCTTTTTTTAAGGGCTATTAATTTCTGTGGAATTCTTTGCAAGCCTGTTTTATCCCTCTTTTTCTGGCAGAGAGAGCCAGGTGGAGCTGCGAGAACACATTGACAGCTTGGCAACAGGTAAATTGGTGTGTGTGTCAGGGGAAGATTTGGAGCTGGCTTTGTTTCTGGAGTGGGGTCACGCTTAAACTTTTCCTGACCAGGAAGTAGCAGCAGTCCATCCTCCAGGAAATAAAGCCAGACTGCTCACTTTAGGGAAGGATATTAAAGGCAAAACTGAAATACTTTGGCCACATAATGAGAAGACAGGACACCCTGGAGAAGATGCTGATGCTAGGGAAAGTGGAAGGCCAAAGGAAGAGGGGCCGACCAAGGGCAAGATGGATGGATGATATTCTGGAGGTGACGGGCTTGACCTTGGGGGAGCTGGGGGTGGCGACGGCCGACAGGAAGCTCTGGTGTGGGCTGGTCCATGAAGTCACGAAGAGTTGGAAGTGACTGACTGAATAAACAAGTAGCAGCAGCAACTTCCACCACAGCATAGCTTGTACTGCAATGGGGGTTGAGCCTTGCGTTGCCCCTTGCCGGAGTAGTGAAGTATCAGCTGCCCTGTATTTCTTTGGTGTTGAGTAACAGAAGTTGAGAGGGTGTTGTTTTAGAAAGGGCCTACTTGCTGTTTCTGTCCAGGAGCATTTGAGTCAGGCTACTCTTTTGGAAACAATCTACGCTGCCTCTCTCTCTCCATCCCTGGCAAAGAAAATGGTAAACCCCTGTTGCATCTTTCAGCTGGGACTTAACCCCCAATGGCATGCAAAGCTTTCGGCTGCTGTAGTTTCGTTGCCTGAAGCAAGGTACAGAATTGCTCTGATCCCAGTGAAAACCAGGAACATTGGAGCCAGTGCGATATAGTAGCTAGAGTGTTGGGGTGGGACTCAGGAGATCCAGGTTCTAGGCCCCACTCGGCCATGAAGCTCACTGGGTGACTTTAGGCCAGTCTCTTGACTCTCAACCTACCTTGCAGGGTTGTTGCGAGGATAAAATGGAGAGGACCATGTAAGCCACCTCTTGCAAGGAAGAGGAAAAAAGGTGGGATCTAAATATAATAAAAATGTGGGCTTAACCTAAAACAGATAGTTCCCCCTCTTCGCCTTCCAGAGCTCTGCCGAATCAACGAGGACCAGAAAGTTGCCCTGGACCTGGACCCTTACGTCAAGAAACTGCTCAATGCCCGGCGCAGGGTGGTCCTTGTTAACAACATCCTGCAGAATGCACAGGTGTGTGGATGGGAGTGGCTCGTATGATGGAGGACGGGTGGGAGGCAGGGCCACCCCTCACAGATCAGTTCCTTAGGTTCCGTGCTAACATTAGCTCACTCTTTTGCTCCTGGTCTTTCTAGAAATACATCGGGATGTGCAGTATTGTTTCTTGCACGCAGGAGAGGCAGTTAGTCTTAAGATATTTTCACTAGCCCAATTAACTGCCTTGTCTTGCTTCTCCCCCACTCCTGAGCTGTGCCTTAATTTATTTTCTTCTTTATAAACAGTGGGTGGAGGGGAAATGCTTTTCACCACCATTGGAGAGTAGGTCTTGGAAGGTGTTGTGAAGGATGTTAGGGATGCAAGGACTTTAGGGTTGGGAGCACAGAATGTAGCCCTACAGAGTTGGTAGGGCCTTCCTCCACATCAAGAGGACTAGAAACGTAAAGGGGAAAAAACCCTTGGATCTGAGTGGCTTGGTTGTGACACTGTTGCTCCACTCTGCCCTACAGGAGCGCTTGAGAAGGCTCAATCACAGTGTGGGCAAGGAGACTGCCCGGAGGAAGGCCATCCTTGAGGCGAGCAGCAGCTACCCCCATGGCTCCCCCAGCAAGTGAGGCGTGTGGCCGAGGGAACAGCCAGAGCGAGGTGCTGCTTCAGAGGCTGCAGTGTTCTGCACAGGTACTGCTGGCTCGTGAGCGCAGTGTGGAGGGGATAAAGCTGGACTTCAGGCATTGTATGGGGCAAGGAACCCACCCGTAGAACAGAAATGCTGCACACAGAACCCTTCTCATCTTGTGAATGAAGTAGAAGGGACAGATGGAGGTGTCTTTGGTCAGATTCCCATAAACGCTTCCCTGAGGTATCCTTAACCTGGAGTTGGTGCAATTAAAACTGCTTATGGCTCTGAGTAAGAGAACATGGACAAGAATAGTGCTTCCCGCTGGTGCAATAAAGCTTACTACTAGCCAACACAGGCCTGCTGTCTGTCTTTGTTGCACGTAGAAGCAGCCTACTCAAACTAACGTCAAACAACTATGGGATTGAAGCACTAGTCACACACAAGCCTTTGCTGGAAAATAGAAAGGAATGGGGGGGAAATGGGTGTCCCAAGCTGAGGCAGGACTACACACTTTAGAACAGGCAGGAGGGAGCGCAAGGCCAGCCCGGAGGACCCAACTTTAATTAATGCACACTTCCTCCTCCTCCAGCTTTCTATTCAAGGGGACTTCCGTACACATGCTCTCTGGGGGATAGAGATGTCGTTCAGTGCAAGAACTTGAGTTCAGCTTTCTTCCTAACTTCCTTCCCTAAAATAATGATATAATGCTCGTCCCTGCAAGATGATGCTTTCTCCTGCCTTGCAAAACTATTTGAGCATCTGCCATCTGAAAAGCAGAGCATCAGTCAAGGTGTACCTCATTCTGTTGATGGACTTCCTGACTAGAGATCTGAAGGTGTGGGGAAAAATTGGACCCCCCCCCCTCCATTTTTGTTTTTTTCTGAAAAATTGAACAGCTTTGGATTATGAAATTTGCTTTTCGAATTCCCGCGCCACCACCTCTGCCCCCAAAAGACTAGAAATGTCAAATGTCTGGAAGTAATGAAGCAATGGGAGAAAATGTTTTTTCCGTTTCTTACTAAAATTATTGATGCAATGTATAGACATTTTCGGATGCTCCAAGTCATGCTGCTGTTTCCCAACATGTGAATAGAGTCAGCATGGAAGAAAATGGACATTCTTGATGGTTTAGGCTTTATCTTCCTGCTTCTTCTGGCTTTTAAGATGATTTAGATGTTTCTGGGACTACTTGCTGAAGTTCCCTCTGGTCAGACATAAACTAGGAACCTCAAATATGTTAAGGGTAATTTGGTTTGCTCATAAAATTAATCATGTTTGGTATATTGAATTTTAGAAGTATAGTTAATTCAGACAATTACAGGTGAACTGTCCACTTCTTAAAGTTTTCAAATACAGTGATAATTTAATGAGCAAAGTTATACATAATATAACTTTAAAACGAAGGCTGCTTTATGTTCCTAAAGGAGTCTTCCTCAACCTGGTACCCTACAGATGTTTTGGCCAATGCCTAGCATTCCTGACAATTGGCCATCCTGCCTGAGGCTGATGGGAGGCGAAGTCCAAAATATCTGGAGGGCACTAGGTCAGGGAAGGCTGTTCTAAAGCAACAAAGTGGCTTTGTATCTGTAAGGAGTGCTTTAAAAAAGTATCACTTATCACAGAACAGCAAGGCTTTTTAGTCCCTCTACATCTAGTAGTGGATGGAAATCTTTATCAGGCCAAAAACAAAAAAGTACTAGGAGGTCCTGCTGAGGGAGTATGTAAGCGGTTTCACTTATGATTGCTGGTGTCTTCCTTTTTAAAATATTTGCAATTTTATGCAAGCTGTGTGAGCCCTTCTTGCAGGCCACTTGGATAACAATTGGCAAAGGCTAGATTAATGGCAATACTGGAGATCTAGCACTGAGACAAACTCTCAACAGCTTTTAAAAGGAAAAGACCATTTTAATGGCAAGAACTATAAAAACAAGACAATTAGAAATAACACATGGGTAGGACACAGGCTTGGTCCTAGACTACAACTTTCTTCAGCTGGTTCATCAAGTATGAGGGGCAGGAAGAATTCCACTGAAAGACAGAAGGAAACAGCCCTTGAACACACTGTTCGGCACCAGTCTCTTCCCCACCCTGCCATGCCTACCCTAGTATTCAAAACCAAAATTAAGGTTGTAGGCATGCCACTCAAAGCTATGAGAGCAGAGCTGGTCCTCACATATCCTAGCTTTGCTAAGCATTAGCAAGGAGTCACCCCCACCCTCCTGACATTTGCATGTGCTACAAGGGAGCCTTGGCCCTCGCCACCAGCCCTAACATTTGGAATAAAGGCAATAGATTAATTGGCTCAGAGGAAGGATGGGGAAGCGGGGATCACAAATAGGCTGACTAAAACAGAACTGTGGCACTATGCAGTACCATTTGGGTTTGTTGGAAGAACTGCACTCCTGTCTGCAGAGGGGTAAAATAATGACCGCTCTCTGCTACTACGCTGCCCGTCATACCTGGGGGTTCACTCCTGGGTTTCCATGCTCTCCTCCTCCTCCCCAGCAGGTGTGTCTTCCTGGTTTTCTTCCTCTTCTTCCCCTTCCTTCTTCTCTGGAGGTTTCTCATATGCCTTCTCTGACGGAGTCACAATCACCCCTTCCCAGGTGGACATTTCGGTAGCCAGGTCTGCAAAGCAAAAAATGCTACAGGAACCTTCCAGGGTGAGGGAAAGGGGGTGGGGTGGGATAACAGGCCCCATGCTGGTGTCTGACAGAAGGTACAAGCTACAGTTGGTTAGAGGGAGTCTCCTTATGTGTGTTGCCCCGCCCCGCCCCGCCCCACCCCACCCCACCCCACCCCCTTAAGGTAAAAGCCTTAAAAATGCCAAAAGACTGTAGAGAAACAGGTGTTTGTACCCACACCCTTCGCTACAGGTCTGCCCCACAAGCTCATTTACATGACAGCAGTGATCAGGAATTCTGCTGCTCTCAGGGCCAGGTCTCTCCCATGCCTTTCCACCATCACCCTTGTTCTGAGCCTGTGTGAGCCTTCTCCCCATCTGCTGCTACGCTAACAGGTGAACTGCTTTGAAGGCCATCCACCAACTATCCTTTTTGGGTAAGCCAGAAGCTCCCCCCTCCACCTTTTTCATGCCCTGCTTTTAAAGGACACAGGCTAAGCAAAGAGGAACAAGCAACAGACAGGACAGCGTGAGTTGCAGTGCGATCCTATGTCTACTCTCAAGTCCCACTGGCTGCAATAGAGCTGACTTCCAGGTCTGTGGGTATCAGGTTGCAGGACTACACTGGCTAGCCATTTGCAGGTCATGGCAGGACTCCCCAGGAGGCTCTCCCACCCGTGGGGTTTCCACTATTTCGAACATCTCTTCCCACAACTAAATCTCAAGGTTGCAACACTGTTATGAACCCAGTTCATTTACTCAGGTTTGCAGACTGTTCTATCCCTTCCATAAGGCTCAGAGCAAATAGCGTTTTAACAGATTGTTTTTGCCCCTCTTGCTCCCACTGGTTTCCAAGAGCTTCCTACTTACAGTTGGCATCTCCTTCCTGCCCGAGGATCTTTCGGTAGCCACCATGAGAGAGAATGCGGACGAGGGTTTGAGCTGTGTAGCAAACCATGTCCTAGCCGGTGCCAAAGGAAAAACAGAGGGATTGGTATGCTGTTAGCATTCCACTTACAGCGTCTTTTCAAGGCTTTTCCTCCCCTGGACATTGCTAGCAATTTGATTTGTAAGTTGCAAGAACCAAATTTGCCTTCTGACAGCATATTTCTCTTAAAATCTGGACTCTAACAAGAGACAACAAGTTACACAGAGAAGCCGGACGGATGCAAGGTGCTCATCTTGCTCCAAAAGTAGTTCAAAGCACCTGGCATTTGAACTGTTTAAAGTGCTTCCATGTAGTTACCTCTAGTAATCTTTCCAACAGCACTGTCAGGGGGGCCAGTTCTGACCCTGCATATTTACGGGGGGAGGGGGGGCCCAAGCCTGAAAGAACACCGACTTGGCTAACCTAATGAGTGAGGTGAGAACTGGGGGCCTTCCATTCATCCCTACTATTCTATGATTCTATAGGGATGCTCTGACTTGGATTCCTGCACTGAGCAGGAGGTTGGACTCGATGGTCTCACAGGCCCTTTCCAACCCTACTATTCTATGATTCTAGCCACTGTAGCATACCAGTCTGACCATAACAACAAACAGCGATGGGACCAGGGTTACCTGCTGCTCCAGGGTCATGACTGTGTGGACTCTGAAGTTCCCGCTCTCACAGGGATCGGTGATGCCGACTGACCCAGGAAGGAACAGCCCTGCTGCCAAGATCTGAAGGCAGCGCCTGGGAAAAAGCAAGATTAGGATGCCAAGGAGTATTTGGTCCATGTTCATTAATTCAGAGGTGTGCTGTGTAATCAGGTGAATACAAAATGTAAGTCTGGCACTTGATGAGCAGCAGGGAAGGAATGGGATTTGCTCTAGAGCATTTGTTGCCTAGACAGACAGGCAACACAAGGTGTGTGCTGGCCAGGTGTGTGCAAGTGTAGCACTACTACAAGGAGCTGTCTCCTCCAGGAAATGCAGGCATCAAAGGGCAGGGGAGTCACTGGTAATGGAGTTTAGGCTCATGGGTTCTTTTCAGTGTAGGAAGTGGAGCGAATGCCATTCTTCCCTCCACTCAACCGGGATTCTAGGTGAAGAGGTATGAGGGACTGAATAAGGAGCCGAGGATGGTTTCTGCAGCACGGGAGATACAGTAACAGGGCGTGCAGAGGCTTTAGAATTCTGGCGTGGCTTCATAGATTTTTGAGGAACACTTGGCTCTGATGTGCATAGCCACATATAGTTTATTCTTGCTAGGAACTTTCAATTTCTAAGACAAGGATGAGAGAACAGAGCACAGGCAGGGCCTGGAAACAGGCACATGCGAGAGCAAGGAAAACAGGCCAGCAAGGAGCTAGCAGAGGCCACAGGAGAGGGACCAGGAGCTCCTTCAAGCGTAACATCTCCAGCTTTCCCTCTGGAATTCACAGCCCTCAATATGGCTCCATGAGCTGAGCAGGCAGCAAAGTGCTTCTCCCTTTAGCAGATTCCGAAGCTGCATGTTCCCTCTGCCTCCCCCATGAACGCTCAGAGAAACGATGCTTTCAACCATACCTGTACGCAACGTTGAGAGCCAAGGGCTGTCGGGTTGGGTTATTCATCACTGCGTAGTGGCCCTAGGACCAGAGAGAGGATGGTTAGGATTTGCCAATAAGGGATGCTGATTATTTGAGCTTGGTTTTCTCACCCCTGCTACTTGGAAACAAGCCCCACTAGGTTCAGTGGGGTTTACTCACAAGTCAAATATTGTATTGTGCATAGGTCACTGGCAAGTCCCTCAAGGAGCAAATATTTCCCCGGGGGGGGGGGGGGGGGATACAATTAAAAGGACCTGCATTATATGCAATTATCTCCACACTGTGGAAAAGGCCTTGTAAGAAAGCGTGTCTAGGAGCAAATTGCTGAGGCTGTGGTCTTGGATGCCACTTGAGTGCTTCCAGACAGAGGGCTCCTAGTGCTACCGATGAGGAAACATTGGGCGGCTGTTCTGCCTTTTCTCCAACAGATTTTTTGGCGTGGAAAGAAACGAGACAGAAATAGTGGTGGGAAAACATGGGAGGGTTATGAGTAAGGAAGACAACGTCTGCCCCCTCCCCTGAAAAATTCTGTGAACGAGGCAGGGCAATAGCGCCATAGAAGCCTCTTCTGGGGGCACTTTGAGTCCGCGTATCTTCTGTTCCTCCATCTTCCTCAACTTCCATATCCTTTTTGAATTCACTATTCAGCTTCTTAGATTTACTTAATAGTCTGCCCCAGCTCTTGATCTAGGAGCTCTAAATGCTTCAACTCAGGGAAATAGATACTGATCAGGCTCTCCAAGCTGCACAAACGGGATGCATTAATGCACACCCAGCCCCTCCAAGGGAAGCAGTGTGACAGGATGCAGCTAGAACAGAGAACTAACCCAAACTGGAAACCACCCCCCACCTTCCACCTACAAGCAGGTCAAGAATCCAAGGGGTGAGGGGTTCAAAGCCTGGAAACCGCATCCTGAGGTCCTTCAGTAGACGGATCAAGACCTTCACCCTGAAAGAAGAAGGCAAGGTCATCCCGGAAGTAAGCATGGTCACTATTCTCTCCACAATAATAACAGACTCTGGGTCACTCAAAGGAACCGGTTTGGCAGTAAATTCAGGCACAGAAAAGAAAGCACTTCTCCACATTACGTACAATTAAACTTGAGGAATTTCCCAGCAGAAAAAACAGTGTGGTGGCAGCTGGTTTAAGAGGCTGTAGTCTTGAGGATTAGAAAGATGCATGACAGAGGTCTACCGCTGGCTAGCGATAGGATGGCTACATGGAACCTCCATGTTCAGCAGCAGTTTAGCTCTGATGACCAGTTGCTGGGTGGCACACCCTGGGAGAGGAAGGCTGTTGCCTTCATAGCCTGCTTGTGGGTGTCCCAGAAATACTTCGTTGGTTTTGGCATTATTTTATGAGGAAAAGCGGGTAATAAATAATTAAATTCTGTTGGCCTCTGTGTAAAGCAGAAAGATGGACCTTTTGGTCTGATCCCTCAGCACTCTTATTCCAGATTTTTTTTTAAAGGGCCTGACGAGCAAACCATCTACATTATCTGGAGAAGAGTCCTTTTTTCTTTTTTTAAAGTTTAAACAAATTCTTATAAGACTCCAGGGTGGCACACCACAGACATAAAAATTATGCAAGGTACAAATAGAAGAAAACACCGTCCTTCATAACAATTACAGACTCAAAAGGCAGCAAAAGATTGAAAACTACAGGCAGATTAAAAGTAGACAAGCCTTTAAGTAACACCAGGGTAAACTGAAGAACTCTTAACCTGGTGCCAGAAAGACTGATGTTGGCAACAGTTGTACCTCTTTGAAGAGGGCCACTGCAGAAGAGGCCCCCTCCTTAGTGTGTACAAAGTGCACCTCTGGTGAAGGCGGCACTTGGTGTAGGGGCTCAGCCAAAGGTCTTACAGCCCAGGCAGGCTGGTATGGACAACTTAACTGGAAAGACGTTCGCTGTGACAAGACCAACATCCCCAAGATGCACTTGTTTTTACAGAAGAACTGGACGAAGAACACCAGGAGGAAGCAGCCAAAGGAGAGCCTAACTCCTGAAGAGACCCACCAAAGCCCTGGCATTTCCAGTAGTGAAAACACTGATGGGTGGCCAAAAACATCCTAGAGCCCACCGAGACTGGAAAGCAAGGGAGATGCCTTCTCTCCTAGCCTTTTGCAAGATGATCCACCTCCCCAACCACAAAGACTTACGTGGACTGAGAGGCGTTTTCCTCAAACCAGCGGGCATGTCGGATAGCTGCCAGAGCACTCTGCAGCACTTTAATATCCACTGAGGGTGAGGAGAAAAGAAACGACCTTAGGGAAAATTAGAGCCAAGTACTACTTCAGCAGACAAACGATCCTGCCTGCCACCTTCAACCCATCACGAAAAGGGCATAATGTCCTTTTGCTAAGTTGATCTTTTCTACTCCTCGCCCCTGCCCAAATCTCAAGCTGTTTAGGCAAGCTCTTTTTACCCATCCCTCTGCTCGCCCCCAAGAAGATGGCCACGTTTCCTTACAGTGCAGCTCTGGATCCAACTTGCGGAGATTGGGGGGCACGGTAGTGATAAGGATCTTCACAGTCGCATCAGCAGAGCTGATTTCAAAACCTGTCTCATTGGTGAGCATAGTGAGTACTGGGGCAGCGGAGAGAGAAAGAGAAGTAAAGTTACTACAGATCTCAACACTTGGGAAACAGATTTCTCTCAGTCTTCTGTTTTACTCAGGAACTTCTACCTTATTTTGTACTCTGGATCGTATCAATTGTATTTGGGGCTCCACCTGGATGGCTTGAGTGTCCCTTTGATTCCTGGCCATGTATCTAGCTGGTCTTTTCCCCTGGGCCATTTTGCTTTAAACACAGCTGTGAGTGGCTCGTGCAACAAACAGGGCACTGGCTGATGATGTGGTACTAACCTTCGGCTGGATCCTGAGTCCTCAAGCTCTCCACAACTTTGTTTCCCAAGGCAGCGACAGCTTCCACTGTGGAAGGAAGAAGTAGAAACTCAAAACATTATGCTCAGCTACAGCCCCCTTCCCCCTGGCCCCATCTTCCCTTGGCATGAATACAGAAACCTACATGTGGGCAAGATTTTCAGGATCACGACCAGATCAGCCACATTGTGGCCAGTCATCATGGTGCCTTTCTTGTAGGACCCCACCTGGCGAACCTCTTCAATTTGCTGGTAAGGAGGGGGGGGGAGGGGGGAGAGAGAGAGAACACACTTATGCATAAGCAAGGAATGGTGAGCAACTCCAGGATTTGAGCAGTGTGTGTGCACGAGTGTTGCCACCCTCAGACCATGTCCCATGGTTTGACCTATGTAACGGAAGTGTCTTGAGCTATTCACTTGGCAGGGTCTTTGGGATGGTGCCATTTCTTTTGTTTTAGCAGTCTAGACCTGACTCTCTAGGCTAGAGATACTTGATTAGAGGTGGTGATGTGTAGATCCTGCCTGCAAGCAGGCTTGGAGGACGTTCTTGATCAATTCCAACCCAGCGCCTTGGAGTTACTGCACGCTGAGAGGAGACTCAGCTGGCTAACCACAGTGCCTCAGGTGGAAGCTGGTGCTGCCTTGACAAACAGATATTCCCCCAATGCACTCTCAGGAAAGAGGGGGAGAAGACTCACCACTTCGAATGTTCCTGGCGCCACAATCAAGTTATCAATCACATTGTTGATCTTGGTCACCAGAGAGAGAATAGAGGCCTAGTATGGGGTGGAAAAGAGTATTAAATGGATGTATCCTTCATATCACAACATGTTTAAAACCACGGGGCACAGTTATGTGCACGAACAGGGCCATTACGTATGGCACACCTGCCAACTGCAGATATTAACAATGCTAGGCTTTTGCATATCTGGTGCTACTGTTAAGACTGTCTCCTACCAGGAGAAATTAACAGATGCTATCCCTGTAACTACTAGTTCCTGGGATAGTACTAGCTCCCCTCTACTCAGCACTGGTTAGGCCTCATCTGGAGTACTGTGTCCAGTTCTGGGCACCACATTTTAAGAAGGATGAAGACAAACTGGAGAGGGTTCAGAGGAGGGCGATGAAGATGATCAGGGGACTGGAAACAAAGCCCTATGAGGAGAGACTGAAAGAACTGGGCATGTTTAGCCCTTGAGAAGACTGGGGGGAGATAGGATAGCGCTCTTCAAGTACTTGAAAGGTTGTCACAGAGAAGAAGGCCAGGATCTCTTTTCAATCATCCCAGACTGCAAGACACAGAATAATGGGCTCAAGTAACAGGAAGCCAGATTCTGGCTGAACATCAGGAAAAACTTCCTGACACTTAGAGCAATGCGACAATGGAACCAATGACCTAGGGAGGTGGTGGGCTCTCCCACACTGGAGGCGTTCAAGACGAGGCTGGACAGCCATCTGTCACGGATGCTCTGACTTGAATTCCTGCATTGAGCAGAGGGTTGGACTCGATGGCCTTGTAGGCCCCTTCCAACCCTACTATTCTATGATTCTCCCTCAGCTGTCACCAGCAGCAACCATTCCAACAGGCTATACTGAGGGAAATGAGAGGGAGAAGCAGGGCCATTCCACCAGCCCTGCTGAAACTCTTGAGGTTTTTTCCCCCCTTTCCCACTCCATTCCTTTTCTTGTGTGTGTCATTGTTTTAGACTGTCAGGGACTGTCCTGTTTTACTGGTTATATGTAAGCTGCTCCAAGAGCTTTTCTTGATTGAGTAATGGGATAAAAATACTTTAAATACATACATATGTGCATGTTCTCTCCAGACCAAATGTACTCCAGGACAATTAGAATGGCTGACCAGGGCCTGAGACATCAAGCACATGAGGCAATTGATATATTATGCTCATTTGTCAGGAAGGGAGAACCACAATGTAGTTGCTATTTAAGATGAGAGCATTCATAATTTTGCCTTATTATGTGAACTGTTTCTAGCTGGTGTAATCTTTAAACAGTAACAAAAACCTGTGGTGATGGTATTTCTTTTTAATTTCTTAGGCCATAAGGATCATTGCTTCCATTTAATTGATTTTATTGAGCACCCGAGCTGGAAAATTAACTCGATTATTTTATGACCAATATGAGATCAAAGGCATAGACAATGCCCCTGGCCCACTCCTTAGCTAAAACCTCTTACGGCCACCGGGAGGAGCGCAGCAAGCATGCAGGATGCACCTGTTCAGCAGATGTTGGAGCAAGGTCCTGGTTTCTCTTCAGCAAGGCTTCACTGAAGGCAGTCTCATCCGGGGCTGGTTTCACGCGGGGGAAAGCCATCTCACACTGGGGGCAGGAGAATACCTTTAGTGAGAGTTTGCCACAGACACACCCCACTACCTTCATCTCCAGTGGTACCGTTCAGGAAGAGTTCACACATGTCTGTTCACCGCACAGCAACACCAAATGGCAACCTATGCTTGTGCAAGAGCTGCCACCAACAGACCAATATAAAATAAACAGGGCTGGTTAAAAAAAAAAAGGCTAGATAGCTATGGTTTGGCCTCCCAGTATCTCTTCACACACACTGATATGCAGCCCTAAGAGCCTGATTCTCATGCAAAGGGTTTTCCAGCCCTGGGTACCAGCATCCCTTGTCCATGCTCAGTTGCCAGCCTGTGCCCACTCATTCTCTGTTTCAAGCTAACCTAGAGCATCAGGCGTTCCCACAGAAGGATTTACAAGGGAAGCACACCATCTCTAGATGTATCCAAAGAGCTCCCTAAACTTTTCAGCCCCACACTTTCTTTTTAATTTCCCCAGGAAAAAACCCTCAAGCCAAGAGCACTGTATTAAAGTTATGCTTAAAGCACCTGTCAGGCCTACTTACCACATAGAAGTCGAAAGGGATGTGAGGCACAAAGGGTCGGAACCTGAAACACAGTTAAAGAGGAAATATGAGCCTTTAGATTTCAATTCTGCCTCAGGCCCAAGCCATATTTACAGTACATATTTGGCATACTTCACAGGGTCACTAGCATAAGAGTAAAAAAATAATGACTTCCTTAAAGCTTTTGTAGGGAGGAAATACATCAGCGACAAGTCCCAGTATATTCATTGAGGGTTACTCTCCAAGCTTGCACGCTTTTACTTTGGAAGAACCTCCACTGATAGCCGTATGTCTTGCTGCCAAGTAAACTTGGTTCAGATTAGGCTTTATATACAAACCCAGTACTCTGCCCAATGAAACTGCCTCAATCTCTCCTTTGGCTGAAGTCGCTACCTGCAACTGTCAGTATACAATACTGGGTCACTGATCTAGCCTGCACCCAAGAGAAGGAGTAATGCAAATTAATAAACAATTATTATTCCTTCTATCCACTTAGACTGGGAAGTGGGAGAGGTGTCCAGAATTTTGCAGTTTAACTCTCCATTCTTGCTCTACGTTCCTACACTGCCAGAAACCTCAAACTCAAAAGTTCTGTTGAATTAGTATTTGTGTTACTTTGGACTGCTTAAACTGGAAACAGTCCCTTCCAGCCATTACACTTATCTGCCCTAGTATTCAACCCACACTGTGACACAGCCAAACATATAGCTGTGTTATATACAAGGCTATATTAGGCGCCCAATCAATTATTTCAGGAACAAGGAAAGCAAGGATTGGAGAACCATCGTTTCAAAGGTAGAATGACAACAGGGGGTTGGTGTCTTTTCCACACACCCATCAGCCAGTGCACCCAAGTCCTCTTTCCTTTTTTTAATGTTTAACTAGAAATTGCCCACTATTTTTTGGGTGTATCTATGCACCTCCAGGAATGCCGCACAAGTTAGCGTAGTTAGAAGCCTGTGGTTAGGTTAAGTCTCCCAATTTGTTTTCAAATTAATGTGTCCTAGAAAGTCCAGAACAACTTCTTTCCCCTCATTGTGTACACATGCATGTGTGCATGTGCAGTACAGAGGAAGAAGTTAGAGAAGCACTAAGGTTCCAGAAAGGTTGCTAAGTATTATCAGGATGAGGCCCTGCACCCATCCCACAAGGAAGCAGGCCCTGATTGCCGTAACAATCTGACATGCACAGCTGGAAGGTATTGAGTTGGCAGTTGGTCAAAAAGTTATAAATAGAGCAGCTTGCAGCAGAGGAAAGAAGAAACTTCCCCCAGACAGTAGAGGCTGCTACAGACTAATCCAAGCTACTTGCACAAGCAGGAAGTTGCAGCAATAAAATCCCAGTATTATCAGCTGCTACTCCACCTCCTGCAGGGCCTTAATTAACATGCTCAACAGTGGTCCGGGAACAGACAAGGCACACAGAAAGCTTCATAAAGGTAGGCCTAATCATTTTACATTTGTAGAATTCAATTTCCTCTGCTGCAAAATGTACCAATATTTAAAAGCCTTATAGCTTAGGAACTCTGAGCTTCCCTGAAAGCCCCGTGTGGAGTGGGATAGGACACTGTGGGCCTCTCAGGGCTTCAGGTTGCTATATTTTCTGCTCCTCACACTACTAGAGTTGCAGAAGCTATTAACTCCATGTGGGACTTACCCACTGCCGGGACCTCCCCGAGAACCAAAGCGCCCGCCACGACCACGGCCTCTGTCGCCCCTGAAGGAAGGCATGGAGGAAAAACAGAGTGGTAAGCTTAAGCAGGAGCCAAGATGTGCTGGCATCTTTGTTTACTTGCTGCCCCCCTTATCTATATTGAGGGTGGGGAGCCTGTGGGCCAAATGTGGGTCACTTCCTAGGCCATGCTCCAGATTAGTATTATTTACTTGATCCTGCTCTGTCCCCCCAAACTGCAAAAATGATGGAGAGTGCCTTGCACAAATTTGGGAAGGATAATGCCTGGATGCAAATGTCTCTCCCCTCCACCCCTGAACAAAAGTAAGAGTCACACCTGTAACTCTGACTACTTTGGCTCTGCCCACTCCTTGAATGCAAACCTCCCACACAACAGAATTCAACAGACAGGAAAAAAAAGTTCCCATTAGAAGTCTGCTACAAAGCTAATACCCATTTCAACCATCCTCCAATCTCCCTGCCCACATAAAAGAAGTTCCATTCATCTCCAACCCAATCCCCAAAGTAATCCTGCAAGATCAGATGAAGCATCCACTGTATCCAGTCAAACACCTCTAGAAAATCAAAATGGGGATGAAGGTGATAGCCTTCTCTTGTTGCATGTTTGCAGCATCCGGTGTTTTCAGAAGTAGATTCTTTGTTCCATCCTCAGCTCTCTTTATACCAATACTCATTCCCTGTTGTTGTTCAGTCGTCTCCGATTCTTCGTGACCCCATGGACCATAGCATGCCAGGCCTAGTGATACGTTCCATGGGGTTTTCTTGGCAAGAATACTGGAGTGGGTTGCCATTTCCTTCTCCAGTGGACCACATTTTGTCAGAACTCCCCGCCATGACCTGTCCGTCTTGGATGGCCCTGCACAGCATAGCTTATGGCTTCACTGAGTTACGCAAGCCCCTTCGGCTCATTCCCTGCTATCCCATAAAACTCCTTGCTTCATGTCAATACCATTTCCTCTCCCTCCACTGGTTCTTTATGCTCCCTCCACTTTTTGGGACACAATAATTGTACAGCTGCATCAGGCAGAGGGTCCACCTTGGCAATGGGCCACAATTCAGTGATAGAGCACATGCTTTGCTTGCCAAAGGCCCCAGGTTCAATCCCTGTTTTCTCCAGGCAGGGCTGTTGAAGTTTCCTGTCTGAAACCCTGGGGAGCTGCTGGCAATGAAGATAATACTCTGTTAGATTGACTAACAATCTTTATTCTGTATCAGGTATAGTGATGTGAAGGTCTGGGAAAAAACCTTGAAAAAATGAGGAGGGGGAGACTGGGAACCCCCCCCCCAATTTTTAGAAAATTTTAAAAACAAAAGCCCAGTCCCCCTGAAGTCTATTCATCTCTGATCAGGCAGCTTCCTATATTCCTACTCAATGGGACTTTCCCCCTCCAGTAAACATGCAAGTGGTCAGGCTACACACATGAACAGGACTGAAGCCTTCCAACTGGTAGTGCACCTGCTTTGCTCACAGTAGGTCTCCATTTCAACCCCTGGCATCTCCAGTGAAAAGCCTTGGAAAGACCTCTGAGAATGCCTGCTAGGAAGGGTAGACCAATCTTTGCCCTCCAGATGTGGACTACACCTCCCATCATCCGCAAGCAAGATGGCAACAGGATGATGGGGTACTAGCCCAACAATTCTGGAGGGCATCAAGTTGGAGCAGGCCAGGGAAGGCAAGATTGGGCAGCAAGGATCAACAGAATGACCCAGTATAAAGAAGCTTCTTGTTACCTGGGTGGTCAAACCCACCAGGAAACACGAAAAGCTCCTCTCTCCCAGTTGTCTGACGCTTTCCCTTTCCTCCACCATCCCCACCCGGCTTTACCAGGCGCTTGTAGTAGAGATAGACCGCTTCTATCCGTAGTGCTTCCACCGCTGCATTTATAACCTCTTTTTGTGTCTCACAACATTTATGTACCGCTCCACATCTAAGCAGATTCTAGAGCAGTGCACAATAAAAGATAAACCGAATAAAGCATCTTATTAAAAGTTTTCTTTAAAAAAAACCACACACAATACCAATAAAAAACGTGGCTGGTCAATCGAGGAAGGCTTGTGGAAACAAAGATGTCTTCATCAAGCGCAGAAGACCACGCAACATGGGGACCTGCCTGACCTCCAGAGGCAGGCTTGTGTTCCACACAAAGGGAGCCACCACACTGAAGGCTCGGCTTTTTAATTAAGATTTTGTTTGTTAGTCTGGATTTGATTGCGTATTGCTGCCTTGAGAACCAATTTGGGGGGGCGGGGGCGGCCGAATGGAGGGATCAAAATAAAATAATCCTCGCTTCCTGTGGGGGTAAGAGAGACCTTCCCTTCCCCAACACATTACCTGCCCCCCCAACGAGAGACCCCCCAGTCCCCTTCCTCCTCCACGTGTCCTCAATCCCTCTCCCTCCCCCACGTGCTAATCCCTCCCCTCCCCCATTCTCTAATTCCTCCCCCCTCACATGTCCCCAACCGCCCCCCGCACCGATGCGCCCAGCTCCCCTCCTCAGAAATGGAGGGCGCCCGGCTCCCCTCCTCCTTTCGCCCCCAATTCCCTCCTTCCGCTTCTCCCCTCAGTTCCCTCCTCTCCGCCCTCCACTCTCGCTTTCCTCGCCTCCTCACCTCATGTTTCCGTCGAGCAATAACCGTCGCCGCTCCGGGTGAAGAGAAAACGGCGGTTGGAGGTAGAGAAATATGAAAGAAAAGCTACCCCGCCGACCCTCGCGCCCACCGCTTTGCCCACCTCCCAACAAGCGTCCCCGCTATTGGTTCCCGCGGGAAGCAAGCGTCGTGGCTATTGGCTGCCGCCGAGCCTCCACGGCTCCATCCAATCGGCTTCGCGCGTCCCGCCTTTCTCTGCGTCAATCGCGCGATGTCGTTGGCTCGCTCTGCCCGCCTATCATGGAGATCGATCACGCGCTTGCGCGCGCCCCCAACCCCCACCGCTACGGCCTCGCGGGCCATTGAGGAAGCGTTAGCCAATGGCGAAGTCGGCAGCGGGAGCTGCGACCAATGGGAGGGTGAGAAAGAGGGGCGGGGCGGGGCATCGGCAGCGACCGCGCGGGAGGGGAGCACGCATGCGTGGGGAAGGAGGCGGAGCGTCTCGGAGGCCGCTAGGGGGAGAAAGCGATGTAGAAAGGTGGCAGGAAGAATGGGGGAGAGTGTTGCCTCGGGCGCATGCGTGCAGTGTAGCAGCGTCTTTCTAGAGCATCTATGGAAGGTTGCAGTTCCAAGCAGCAGAGTGGCGCAGCGGAAGCGTGCTGGGCCCATAACCCAGAGGTCGATGGATCGAAACCATCCTCTGCTAGTTTAATGCGTTTCGCTTTTAATTTTTTTTTTTTTAAATTCTGGATGCTTTTATTTTTTTTAAATAATACCTCTGTGGAGGGTGAGTGGGCAAGCCCTTCAGGTGGGCACACATTCCCCCGCATTGTTTACCACAATTTGCACAAAAAGTACAGTTGTGGGTTTCCCCCCCTAAAAGCAAAAGCAGAGAGAGTTGCTAGTTGTCTCCTACTGATAAGTTGAGGAAAAAGGCCTTTTGGGGAAGGCCATCTCCTCTTTTCCCTTCCTTTATTTTATGGTTATTATAATAACCATAATGGTGGTTATTATATGGAGCACCACCATTGTGCATGGCATTTCATAAAGTGCAAGGTCTCTGCCCCTGGGACTTTACAATCTAAACATGCCACACGGGTGACAACAGAAGAAGAGGAGGAAGATGGAGCCTGGGGCAGATCTTTTATTTTAAAGAAACCCAAAGCCGCCTCATCAGGCGGCCTGTCTGAGGAGAATTCGAATGAGGAGGTTAAATATGCTGTTTACGTCTTTCCCTCACCCCCATTTGTCTGCTCAGCTATCCGCTGCTTTTTTCCTCAGGGGCTGGGAGATGCAGGGTTCTGCCCACACACCAAAAAGCAGCTTAAGAGATAGTGTGATTTTCAGTGGGCGAGATGGCGACAGGAGCGAGGGAAAAGCAGCCTCCGTTATTCCACCTCTTTGTCTTTGAGTGCTGCCTCCGAGGCTGCTTTTCAACGGGACACGCGTGTGCGGAATGGAAGGAAGAGGCACCAAACTCCATCTCATGTCTGGTTTGGGCTTGAGCTTTACTGAGGTGCCGGCAGCGTAAGTGAGGCCTTTGTTAGCGCCAAATAATACTTCGCAAAGTCAAGAGCGAGCTTTTGCATTCTTCGGAACAATTCTGGCTGCATGTGAAGCAAAAACAAAACAAACAACCTGACAAAAAAGCGGGGAAGCGACAGGAAATGTTGCTGAGGGAGAGAGAGAAAAAAATCGGTCATAAGAACATCAGAAGAGCCCTGCTGGATCAGACCAAGGGTCCATCTAGTCCAGCATTCTGTTCACACAGTGGCCAACCAGCTGTCGACCGGGAACCCACAAGCAGGACACAAGTTCAACAGCACCCTTCTGCCCATGTTCCCCAGCAACTGGTGTTCATAGGCTCACTGCCTCTGGTACTGGAGGTAGCACGTAGCCATCAAGACTAGTAGCCATTGATAGCCATTGTTCTGGCTGAACATCAGGAGAAACTTCCTGACTGTTAGAGCAATACGACAATGGAACCAGTTCCCTAGGGAGGTGGTGGGCTCTCCCACCCTGGAGACATCAAGACGAGGCTGGACAGCCATCTGTCAGGGATGCTTTGGCTCGGATTCCTGCACCGAGCACGGGTTTGGACTCGATGGCCTCGTAGGCCCCTTCCAACCCTACTATTCTATGATTCTATGATAGCCTCCTCCAGGAATTTGTCCAACCCCCTTGTAAAGCCATCCAAATTGGTGGCCATCATTACATCCTGTGGCAGCGAGTTCCATAGTTCAACTACGTGTGAAGAAGTCCTTCCTTTTATCTGTCCTGAATCTCCCACCAATCAGCTTCATAGGATGACCCTGGGTTCTAGTGTTTTGAGAGAGGGAGAAAAATATCTCCCTATCCGCATTCTCCTCACCATGCATAATTTTGTACACTTCTGTCATGTCTCCCCTGACCCTTCTTTTTTCCAGGCTATTGTAGTATATATTGTAATCCCAGCTGTTGTAACCTTCTATCATAGGGGAGATGCTCCAGGCCCTTGATCATTTTAGTTGCCCTTTCTGCTCTTTTTCCAGCTCTACAATATATTTTTTTTATGTATGGCGATCTGCAGTCATCCTATCCTGGAAACATCTTTTCTCTCTGATTCTTCATGTGTCCCCCTTTTTTTCTTCCTCTTTTGTGGCTTAATGCCTAGTCTGAAGAAGAGTTTTGTTGAACTCGAAAGCTTGCTTGCTACTTTGTGACATTTCACTTGGTCCAGACAAAGCTATCTGGATTATTTCCCCCCACTTACTTGACTGTCCTGGAAACATCTTTTCTCTCTGGTTCTTCATACGGGTCCCCTTGTTTCCTTCCTGTTCTTCTTCTTGCGGCTTAATGCCTGGCCTGAAGAAGAGTTTTGCTGAACTCAAAACCTTGCTCACTACTTGTGACATTTCACTTAGTCCTAATAAAGCTATCCAGATTATTTTCACCCATTTACTGGGCCGAGCTGGCTACCTGCCACTTTTGTGCTAGTGTGAACAAGACAGAAGTGGAGTTCTTTTTTTCTTATTATTTTTGGGCCAAAGTTGGTGCGGGAGCCAGCAATGAAAAGCTTGTCCTGACCTTTAGGTGGCACCATTGCTCTTCAAACAACAAATGCGCTGCAAGTCCCAAATTGGGGGGGGGGGGGGATGCTGAGCCAAAACGCCATAACTGGACTCCCTGAAAACTCTCACACCCCTCCTCTCCTTTATCACCTCAGGGAGAATGAGGCCAGAGAGTGTGAAAAAGGCACATTTCTGCAAACGTCCCCGAGGACGCACAATTGGAGCCATTCCTGGGTAGAGTTACTCGGAGGTAAAACCCGTTCACTACAACTTCCTAATGATAAGACCTGTTTGAGAGTGGAACACACCTGTTCCAGGAAGCTGCACTGAGCAGGGGCTTGATGACCTCCGAGGTCGTTTCTAACTCCACAGTTCTATGATTCTTCCCAAGTAATTTTGGCTGGGTCTGCAACCTTACAGTGCAATCCTGTGCATGTTCACTGTGAAGTATGTTCAGCGCATGGTAAGTGCGCATGGGATCGCGGCTTTAGTTCCAGTCATTTCATGGGGATTTGTGGCACAAATCTATGCATGTTTACTCAACAGCAAGCCCCACTGATTATTTCAATGGGGCTCACCCCCTAGTAAACGTGCATAGGATCGGGGCCTTAGTTGTGACTAAGTTTAACTGGACTGTACCATAAATTTGGTGGCAGAGGGGTGCAGTGGGGGGACCTCTCACATCTTGTGATATATTAGCAGGCTGTCCTTGACAGAGCCTTAGAAAAAAATGAACTTGGAAACAGTTTTGGAATGTATTTATTTTGCATCTAATTTGTAACTTTTTACTTAGAGCGTTGAGAAAAGTGTAGCTATAAACCAGATTACATTTTCCCTTCTAATTATATTCAGATTTTGGGAAAGTGTAGGTTGTACGATATAGCCCGTGGAAAATTCAGGCTGATCTTGATACCTGTGTGCTCTTTAAATTAAGTGTGTGTGTGTGTGTGTGTGTGTGTGTGGCGGGGGGGGGATGGGATGGGATGGGACGGGAATCTATATACTTAACTCAAAAGCTTCAGCAGAGTGCTAGATTAATAATTAAATGCAGCATCTAGTGGACAGTTGGTTTGACTCACCCTTGAAAATAAGCCCACAAAAGTTACTAGCCTGCTACGAGGGTAATCTGGGTTCCCATGCTGGCTAGGAAGAGGAGAAGACCCATTATCCAGGGCCTGCATGGCTACTAGCCTCGGGCAGCCTAGCAGAAAAAAATCCTTCCAATTGGGATGTTGAAGAAGGGGCAAAGGGTTCCGTCCCCCCCTCCCCACCGGCCCTCTTGCTCACCTGCACAGAATTCCCAGTGGCCAATGGCGACCAGGGCAGTTGTTCAACACAGGGCTGGTTTGACTGGCACAATTACGCCCATGGAATATAAGCTTGCTTTTGATGCTGGGGCGCTCCTCGAATAGAGCTAAAATTGCTAAAAAGCTTTGGGTGGGCGGTGCCAGATTAATAACCAAATACAGCATCTGGCACACTCTTGGCTCAATGTGGATGTTGATGGGTGGTACCAGCCACCCCCCCAGCAGTGCCCACTTTGTGACATTGCTGCGCATAATGCCCATGGAGCCTTCTGTTTCCCACTGCTCGGCCCTAAAAGCTTTAGATGCCCGTGGGGTCCTCCGCAGTACCTCTCCATCTTTGTTCAAACTCCTTGATATTAGTCTCTTCCACAAGCTTTTGGCATAACCCGTTCCTCCTCCTTCCCTACAGAAGCACATATGCCAGTCTCGGCATAGCTACATTGACACATATTCTTCCCCTCTGTTTCCTTTCCCCTCCCTTTTTGTCTACCCCTCTGCCAAAATTTAGATTGTAATCTCCCCAGTCCCCAGAGACCTATTTTGCATGTGTCGCCTTCGAGTGTCAGATTTTGACTGGGGAGTCGTAGGTTCAAATCCCCCTCATTCAGCACCAAAGTTTTGCCGGGTGACCTTGCTGGGTCCAGCCGCGCTCTCTCTCTCTCTCAGCCTGACCTACCTCGCCAGGTTGTTGCCAGGATTTTTTAAAGGGTGGGAAACCATGCTCTTTGGCAGAAAGGTGGAATAAAACAATGTACTGAGATAAAACGTGCTAAATAAAATGACAATTAAGCTGTCAGATTGCTTGAAGCAATTTGGGGGGGGGATTTTTTTTTAAAAAAACCATACAGTTCCTGGTGCAGCATTAGACACTCTGTTGATAGCTCCATGTGTAGCTCATAATGAGGTACTTAGTTCATAATTAATTATGATCAATAATTATAATAAATGCCTGGCAGGGGGAAATTATCCCGCTTTAAATTCCTCGGTGTGTTTTCGAGTGGTCCTTGCAGGGAGGTCTCCTGTGTGCCCCTCCTGTTCCTGCCCTAACTGGAAAGAGGGGAGTCCTGGGAAGGAAGGAGTTAAGCCGCCCTGTCGGTGATAGCAACCCTTTTGTCATTGAATGAGGAGAAGGAAAAGCAACTCAGCCCTGTGTAGATAAAGCTTTCGGCTCTGCCCTTCCACTCACTCCAGCTCTGTCTGGGCTACGGGAAGGAAGGGAAGGCAGGCAGAGCTTGGGGCAGGACCCGACGGGGCGGATGAGTCCGGCGCCCGGCAAACTCTAGAAGTTGGTGGAGCCCGCAGGGAAGGAGCGGAGATTCGATCAAAGGGGCAGGAGGCTGGGTCAAGGGAGCCATCAGGGTCGTGGGGCGGGGGCTGGAGAGGTTAATGGGGAGATTGTGGGGGGCTGAAGGGAAGAGCGGGTCAGGGTCTTGCAGCCGGATGCAGGGGAGCTGGCAGGGCAGAGGTCCGGCGCAGAGTGCAGCCGCGGGGCTGCCCACAAAGTGCGCCAAAGCATGAGCGCCACCCCTCCATACTGCTCGCCGTTGGGGCTTTAGGGAGGGGCCTTGGTGGCGAGTGGGAGTCCAGGCTTGGGGTGGTTCCTTGGAGGGGGCGCAGTGAGTTCTGGGGCTGGCACAAGGAGGCGCCTTAAGTGGCTCAGGTTCTGGGGAGGTTAGGGGTGCCAGTCGGGCTCACCCCAGGGGATGAGGGCTGGGCGCGGTCGAGGCGGCAGCGGAAGCTGCGGAGCCCTCGGAGGGGCCTGGCTCCGCCTGACGCAGGGGCCGAAAGAGCCACGTTGGCTGGGCCCCAGTAGCATGGCCCTGTGGTGGTTCCTGGCGGCCCTGTCCCAGCTGGGCCCGGCGGCCGGCGCCAACTTCACCATCGCAGTGGTGCTGCCGGAGCGCAACACGACGTACCCCTGGGCCTGGCCCCGGGTGGGCCCCGCCATCGAACTGGCCATCCGGAAGATTAACGCTCGGCCAGACCTCCTCCCGGGCTACACCGTCCAGAGGGTCTTCGGCACCAGCGAGGACCGGTGGGGGGTGTGCTCCGACACCGTGGCTCCCATGTCGGCGGTGGACCTGAAGCTGATCCACAACCCGCACGTCTTCGTTGGCCCCGGGTGCATCTACACCTCTGCCCCTGTGGCTCGCTTCACCCGGCACTGGGGGCTGCCACTGGTGACCGCCGCGGCTGAGGCCATCGGCTTCGACACCAAGGACGACGAGTACGCCTTGACCACCCGCACCGGACCCAGCCACAGCAAGCTGGGCGAATTCGGTTTCTGCCTCAACCAGCGCTTCAACTGGACCCGTCACATCATGCTGCTTTTCTGGGACACCAATAAGGGTGACCGCCCGTACTTCTTCCCCTTGGAGGGGCTCTACATAAAATTGCTTTCCCTGAACAACATGACCGTGGAGCACATTGGTTTTGACCAGACCAACTACACCGCCCTGATCCAGGAGATCAAGGAGAAGGGCCGAAGTAAGTCCCGACTCCCTAGGCTACTCCCCCGCCCCGCCCTTCTGGGATTTAATCTTTTCCTTAAAAAGGGAACGCAGGCCTTTGCCTCCTTTGCTTCGCTGCACACGTGCAGCAAGAGGAAAACGCTCTCCACATGCCCAGAGACACTATGTTCAGTACTGCTTTCATGTTTTCCTGGACAAACTCCAGCCTCAAGATGAGATTGCAAGACGCAAACCAGGCAGTGTCTCCTCCCTGTCCCATTGCAGCCTTAATTTGGACCCGGACCTCCTTTTTCCTGGGCCTGGGGGTGGGGTGAAGTCACAAGGAAGTAAGGAGTACCTCTGAGCATGTGGAGAAAGGCTTTCCTTTGCTGTGGCCCACAACGTCACGCTCGGGCCGCGTATCCAGAGCAGCGGGACTAACTTCGAGCCGTCTCGGGTCTGAGCATACAGCGGTTTAGAAGCTGAGGGGCTGCGTTTGCAACGGATACGAGTGGAACAGAGAGATAGAGGGGGGCAGCAGGAGAGCCTTTCACCCCCACCCCTGTCTCCTCGCTCCACCGTTAAGTAACCAGACACCCGCAAACACACCACCCCGCCTAGCAGCAGGCAATGTCCAGGCTGGAGATCACGCTTGCCTTCACCTCTGACACTTCTCTGAAATTGCGGTGTGTGTTTATTTGAGTCAATGCATGCTATGTCAGCGCCGGGCGGGCAGCTGAATCGGTGAGCATATTTCGGAGCTTGGGGGCAGGCGTGGCATGTGGGTTGCGGAGTGTTCCGATCAACTGCTGATCGATCAAGAGCAGGAGTAGGGAACGTTTTCCAGCCCAAGGGCCTAATGTCGGAGAAGCTTTCGGGGGCCACATTCCAGGGGTGGGCAGGTCCAAAGGCAAAAGCGGGAAAGCCAGATCCCCCCAAATGCCAACCTCTTTCAGCTGAAAGCTTTTCCTGCCAGCAACTAAGGCCTTTGGAGAGGCATTTCAACCTTTACAAGGGGGTGGGGGGGACCCGCACAAAAGCTGGCAAAGCAAATGATTGGTGGGTGCAGGGAAGGGGTGTGGCTCACTGGGGAAACCCCGGGCCGAGGTTCCCCACCCCTGATCTAGGGAACGGGGCTGGCTGTTGGCATCGCTTGTAGCTTTGACGTCAGCTTCATGGGAGTGTGTGTGTGTAAAACGCAGCGCATCACCAGTGTTTGTGTATGTATCTTTACCCGTTTAGAGAAACAGTGTGTGGAATGATCTGCAAGTGACGTGCGGCTTCCTCCGCACTCCCCAGCTAATTCACTTGACCATCTATGGGGAGCTTTGGGATGCTTGGTGTCTGTCCTCGGCAATCCTTACAACAACCCTGAAAGGTAGTCCGGTGGTCTGTTACGTTGCAGATGTGACGTTGATGACGGTGATGTTGGTGGGGAGGCTGAGACCAAATAATTACGGCTGATATGCCCTCTAGAATTATTCCTGTACATTCTCAATACTTTTTAGTACATTCTTGCAAGTTAGGCCAGTATTATTGTTATCCCCAAATTGCTGGCGGAAGAGGGCAGGGTTGAGGCCAGGAGGAGAGGGCCTAAGCCATCTAGTCAACTCATAGCAGAGGTGAAATTTGAACTCAGGGCTTTTGGACCACAGCCCTGACGCTCTTCTGCCATGCTAGAGCAGGCCTTCCCTAACAGCCAATGACTCTGTTGACTGGGGATGATGGGAGTGTTGTAGTCTGACACATCTGATTGGGGAACAGTGCTCAAGATAATGGTTTGGGAAATAAATAGTAGGCGGGCTTAGTGGTGGTGGTGAGGGACAGGCACTCTGCACATGCTCAGAAGAATGCCTTTTAAGATTATTTTGTTTCCGGCTCCAAAGCTGAGGCCTGTTGCTAGATGCGAGTTAAAGGGATCCTGCCTCAGTTGAAGCCCCGCGTGTGCTAATCCTGTGTATGGTCCCTGCTAATCTCTGAGCATGTCCAACTGCAAGCTGTGCGGGGCAGAGGCCTCTCGCTCGCTTGCACGAGTTGAGTTTTAATAGCAGTGAGGTCCTGACCTTGGATGGGTGTTAACTACAGCAGCCTGATAGCAGCTGGGAGAGGACCGGGGACGTCTCCACAGCGGGGTGTGGATTTTGGAACGCGTTTGGGGTTTCTAAAGGGCCGGAGTCAGAGGAAGGGCTTGGCTCAGATATCCATTTTCTTTCAAAGGTGGTGGAGGGGGTTGCGGGGGGGGGGGGCGGGAAGGAGCTTAAGCAGAAGTCCAGGAGCTGTGGCAGAAGCAGGCTGACGGTGTGCATGGAGCATTCCTGTTCTCCTAGGATTTGTCAGCTTCACTTCTTTCCCCACCTGCTAGATCAAGCAGGCCTTCTGTTCTGTGGTGCCATCCCAGGAGATGGCAATGTATGGAGCAGCATAAGAGAGAGAGGGAAAAATGGGGCAGGTCTCTGCCCCTATGAACTTAATAACATAACATCCACCGGGGAGGCAAAAAAGAGAGTAAGAAAGAATAAGCCATGAGCCTTGCCTTCATTCTGACCTTTCCTTTCTCTTCCTGACATCTTCATCTTTAGACTGTAAGCTTGCAGGGAGAGATTTGACGTGTTGTTAATTTTTGTACACTGCCTAGCAGTTCTGGGAGCTTTTTAAAATAGTAGTAACAATAATAGTAATTATAAATGTGAGAAAATGCAGTTTTGTGTATGGCCTGACCTGCTGATCGGTCCGTGAAAGTTACATGCCCACGATACCAAGTCCTGTGAGGATTGCTTGAAAGAGCTGGGTATGTTTAGCCTGGAGAAGAGAATATTAAAGGGACACACAATCGTGGCCTTCAAATACCTGAAGCTGCCATGCGGAAGACGGAGCAGTGGTCTCTGTCACTCCAGAGATCAGGGCGCGAATAAAGCGCTGGAAATAGCGGGGAAGCCGATGTCGGCTCAACATTAGGACGGAGCAGGCAGAAGCAGGATTAGGGTCTACCAATAGATCTCTGGAGATTTGAGGTAGATCACCAGGGGTTTCTGACTCCCCGTTGTTTAACAGGAGCAAGCACAACATGTGATTTCCCCCCTCCGCCCTTGAAATTAGGTTGTTGACATTCAGAAAGCTTGGAGTAACCTAGAATGGACTTCGGTGTGAAAGGACTGTGAGGTCAGTTTGGTTCTGGTACTGAAAACAAATCGCACGGTTCAGAATGTGCTCAGAGGCACTCTGTTCTTGAATTTTAAGTGTACCGTATGTCCTTTGCACCTAGCTCTGGTTGGTGCATCTTGGGGTTCTAGTACACATGCAGAGTAGATCCTACAAGCCTAGCATCAGCTGCATCTGCATTAGGAGAAACTTCCTAATAGTAAGAGCTGTTAGCCAGTAGACCATACTGCCGGGGGCGGGGGGGCTGGCCTTCACTGGAGGTGTTTAAACAGGGGCTGGGCACCGTCTCTTGGGGATGTTGGCTTAATGGTCAGTTGTTGAAGCTGATACAAATAGATCTGATTCTCATGTAACAACAGCCCATGGGTTAAACAACCCCTGGGCTGTCGTGCGCTGTGCTGCCCACCTCCTCTGCGTTTACTCAGCAACCCATGATCGGCTGCTTTGTAGGCTGCTGGACATGACATGCAAACCTGGACCACTGGATTGTTTAGGGGCTAAACAACGTCGCGTTTAACCCATGGTTTGTTGTTGGGTTAACCACCGGGTTGTTGAGCTCCTAAACAACCCAGCGGTCCAGGTTCGCACATCACGCTCAGCAACCCACAAAGGAGCTGATCGCGGTTTGCTGAGTAAAAGTGCTCTCTCCTGATCATGGCTATTTAACCCATGAACTGCGTTACGTGGGGCGTGGCCCATAGTGTAGGCAGCCTATGCAGAAGGAGACATTCCCTGAAACGTTGGGCAAGCACACAATAAAACAGGCTCTTTTGTGACTCATTCACTTTCTTTTTTGGATCGGAGTGCCTCCCTGTTGTCGTTGCAAGATTCCTGCACTGAGCGTTGGACTCGGTGACCTCTAAAGTCCCTCCCAACTTTAAATTTCTGTGATGCTGTGAAATGTTTACCTAATGCCCGTGCCCGAATCCATTTGCTTGAAAGTTACTTGTCAAATTTCCTGGCCTGTGTCCCTGATAAATCGTTTGGTGTTTTCCCAGTTTTTGTGTGTTTTCCCCCCATTCTAAAAGGTTGAAATGCCTCTCCTAAAGCTTGTTCCCGGGAGTAAGAGCTTTAAGCCAAAATAGGCTAGTGTTTTTAGCCCCACCCCTGGAATGCGGCCCCCCAAGAGCTTATCTGAAATGGAATTTGGCCCTCCGCCTGGAACAGGTTCAACACCCCTCGTTTAGAAAGACCATTGACTTGATTTGGCTGGGCGGTTCTTACAGACGTCCTGGGAAGTGTAATAGCATCCCCACCAGCCCAGACTTGTACCACCTTGAGAAATAAAATGTGTGCGACTGTATGGGAGCAAAAGAGGTCCACTTAATTATTCAAACACAAATCTAGAATATGCAGGACGCTTCGTGCATTTGCTTTGGAATTTGAATTTGGGGATCTGGCACCCAAGTGGGATGGAGAACAGCTTCTCCATTTAACTTGCTCTTCTTGTGTGTTGCGCTGAGGCAGGCCAGGGATCTTATAGGAGATGAGCACCAAGGGAGACACGTGTCTGTCGCAGAGAAGGGGTAACCCCGTAGCACCAGGTTGGGGTGACTCCAGATGTTTTGGCCTACAACTCCCATGATCCCTCGCCATTGGTTATGTTGACAAGGGCTGATGGGAGTCGTAGGCCAAGCCACCTGGAGGGCCATGAGTCAACCACCCCTGCCTTAGGGTAAGTAGGGGCAAATAATTCGGAGAACCGGGGAGGGGAGTTGATTTCAGAGCTCCGTCTTTCCTCTTTTAACCACGCTTCTTTAGCTCCAACCCCGCTCCCTGTGGTCATTCCCCTCCTTAAAGACACAGAGGTGACCATTTTATAAGAAAGAGAACCTCTGAACATATGGCGTGTCTTTCTCCCTTGCCATGGAGCAACTGCACCCTGCCCTCAAATGGTGAGCAGGACGTTCTTCCAGAGAGCAAACGCAAGCATGAATCCCCACACCTTAAAAAAACCCAGTAAAGCTTTGCTCTCGGTTCTCTTTTTGGAGAACACGTCCAAAGTGAAACTTTTAAAAACTTTTAAAGCTGACATCTGGGATGACCTCTTTGTGCAACTGCTAAACCATACACTGGAGACTGTACCAGCGCTACATTTCACCTTTGGGGTGACCTTTTCTTCATTTTGGGGTCTCCCTGTGCTCAGGACAAACTGAGACAGCTGGGGCCTATGAGGTGCTTCTCCCCACCCCCAGAATCATGCACCCATAGCTCTCTTTTCACCCGCCTCCCCTTTGCCGGGATTGTTTTCTCAGCCTGGCGTGGGTTTTGTTGTTGTCTGGGGGCCTGCTATTTCTGGGGCTGCTCTGCAGCCGGTCAGGAATGTTCCCCTGAGTTTCTCAGTGCCAAGCAGAATGTATTGCTGGCGCCTCCAGCATGGTTAATAAGATCCCTCATTCCTTGTTATTTCTATAGTGTCACTAGCGGTCCATGGTGCTTTAAAGCATCCTCCGGCAACCTGCACCTTACAGATGTGTTGGACTACAATACTCATAATTGCCAGCCAGCATGGCTAGGAATGGTGGGAGTTGTAGTCAAACCCATCTGGAGGGGGCCAGGTTGGGGAAGCATGCTTTAAAGCATAATATAAGCCGATCATAATACCTTGTTATTGAGTGGCACATAAATGCAGTTAGTAAGTACAGAAACAAAATTAAATCAGCAGAAAAGTCAAGGTCCCCACCCCAAGGAGCATACAATTAATTTTCAAAAGTAGCAGAGGGTGACAAGAGGGGGGAAGTCAAAGGTAATAGGATGAATACATATGCAAGGGCAAGTTTAACATGCTTAGGCTGGTTTGGGCATCAGCAGAATGAGACGGAAAAGTCCCACAATGGTATTGAGGACAGTACCACTTCAAGAGCAGACTGTACCACTTGAAGAATGCAGGTGAAAGGTAACATTGTTTTTTGGAAGATACCAATATGAAGGGTGCTAGAGTTTCTACGGAGGGTTGCTAGGGTTGTCTGTTGGCCTTTAGTCTTCTCCCTGGATTGCCTGCAAAAGCTAAAATTCTGGAATGGTGTGAGCGGTTGCATCTTCTCTCTAGCACACGCGTGTGTGTAGACCAGAAGTGTTGAACCTCTTTCAGCCTGAGGAGAGGCATTTCAGCCTTTTAGATTGGGTGGGCGGGGAAACAGGCGAAATCACCAAACTATCAGCGGTCAGGGGAAAGTGGGTGGGGCCAGGGGAAGGGGGTGGGACTGTACCACCTGAAGAATGCAGATTTGGCCCTGGTATAAAATGCTAAATCAATGCAAGGCCCAGTCTGCCATTTCTCCCCCTCTTGCTGCTGCTGCAGTCCGTTTTGAACTGTTGATAACTTCCAGGAGGACGCTTCAGGTTTTCCTGGTGTATCTTTAACTCAGTTTGTGAACGGAAATGGGGGATTTCTTGTAAACACCCCGCTCCCATTCCCATGCCAAAGATCACTGCCTGAGCTGCTCTCCCCCTCCACAGTTACACACTGAGAAGGCTGTCCCCCACCTGCTTTACATAGCATCATAGAATAGTACGGTTGGAAGGGGCCTATAAGACCATCGAGTCCAACCCCCTGCTCAATGCAGGAGTCCAAGCCAGAGCATATTTACTCCACGGATTTTCTGTTTTCCACGGATTTAAAAAGGGTGATTGTTCTTTAAGTTACTAGAGGGAGAAATCTAGGGTTGTTCTTTAGGTTTCTAAGGGAGAAATATACCAGGGCTGGGGGAAGCCATACAGACAAATTATCCTACAATGGAATCATAGGATTTCAGAGCTGGAACGGATCTTGGAGGTCGATGCACAGCCCTGAAGATGGCTTCCAATTCTCTCTTCTGCATCGATCTCTTCTTCGGTGGAAGATGCAACTTCAGCATCCCGATAGATAATACTCGAATCCAATGGGGTCGTCCCATGAAGCCGATTGGTGGGAGATTCTGGACAGATGGAAGGCAGGACTTCTTCAGACAGAGGATAGTTAAACTACGGCATTCTCTGGCATGAGGTGTAGCGATGGCCATCGATTTGGATGGCTTTAAAAGGGGATTGGAAAAATTCCTGGAGGAGAAGGCTATCGATGCCTACTAGTCCTGATGGCGACATGCTATCTCCAGTACCAGAGGCAGTATGCTGGGGAACATGGGCAGGAGGGTGCTGTTGCGCTCGTGTCCTGCATGTGGGTTTCCCGTGGGCAGCTGGTTGGCCACTGTGTGAACAGAATGCTGGACCAGGTGGACCCTTGGTCTGACCCAGCAGGGCTTTTTTTTAAGTGTTCTTATAGATGGCTGCCCAGCCAATGCTTATATCACAGTGGGCAGTGCATGGGCTGCATGTGTCTCTTCCCCCCCCCATATCTTTGCACCCCTTGCCACCCTTCAGTTTGTCACTACAGCCAAACTGTCACCAACTTTTGGTGATGTGGTGGCAGCAGAGGGGGAAAAAACACATTTCCACAGTAACACGAGGCGCACAGGGAGCGCATGCCTTGTTCTAATGCAAATCCACAATCCCCCAGAGCTTCTAGGAGCTTGATTATGCATGGAAACAAGATGCACCCCTCATGCGCTTTGCTTTAAAGTGAAAATGTGGCTTTGCTGCCACTTCTGAATTGCTGTGAAAGCCGAATCTGGTGGCAGGTGGGTGCAGCCCTCAGTTGATTCTGGAGGCCGGGACCTCTGACGTTGCCCTCCCCGGCCAAAATGCCTCGAGCGAAGGAGAGCACGTGTGCCCCCCACCCCGGTATTTAGACACCTTTGGGAGGAAGGGAAATCCTGAAGAATGAACGTGTGAAATCCCAGGCTGCACATTTGCACGGTGCCTTAACATTCAAGTGCACTTTTTGACATGCATATGCCAAGAGACAAGATGCTTCCACCTTCCTGCCCTAAGATTAAACAACTGGACACACTTGGGAAGGAGCCTGACGTAGTCTAAGGCAGCTTCTTACGTTCTTGAGGAAGGGCTGTAGCTCGGTGGGAGAACCTCCCAGATTCGACCCCCAGCATCTCCAGGTAGTGCTGGGAAAAACTCAGGCCTGAAACCCTGGAGAGCCGTTGCTGCCAGTCTGTGTCAACAATACTGAACTAGATAGATCTGTGGTCTGGCTTGATATAAGGCAGATTCCTGGGTTGATTCATTAGTAGAACGTCGTTAGCTCAGTGGTAGAGCCCTGCTTTGCATGTAGAAGGTTGCAGGTTCAATCTCTGGCATCATCAGGTAGAGCTGGGAAAGAATCCTACCCAAACCCCTGAAGCGGTGCTGGTGGTCGGTGTCTAAACCAGTCCTTTATTCAAAACCCTAAGGACTGGCATCTTACTTCCTTTTATTTAGGTGAAGGGCCATAACTCAGTGGTAGCACACCTACTTTGTGTGCCCCAGGTGCCAGGTTCAATCCCCGCCTCCTCCAGTCAGCATCACCAATACTGAGCTAGATGGATTGATGGTTTGAGTCAGTATAACAGAGCTTCCTATGTTCACCCTTCTGGCTTTTAAAATCACCAGATGACAAGTGATTGTGGAGTTGAATGCGCAGCGTGGCGAAACCGGAGAGGAGGGCTCCGCAATTTGTTATACATGCCGGGGGTGTC
The DNA here is from genome assembly GCF_057233095.1 of Heloderma suspectum. Lineage (NCBI taxonomy): Eukaryota > Metazoa > Chordata > Lepidosauria > Squamata > Helodermatidae > Heloderma > Heloderma suspectum. The sequence goes on from NC_139474.1 coordinate 13,674,172, forward strand.
TCGAGGGGGTGGGGTGGGCAGTGAACAATCCTTCATGCGGCTGTTGGGGGGAGTAAAAGTATGTTGCTGTGTGGGTTGGGGAAATCGCGGAGAGGGTGTGAAAGGCACAGGGAGAGCACTGCTGAGGGATGTTGGACCATCCTGGCTGGCCACTAAATCACCGGCTGAAATTCTCTCCAGCGGGAAGGGGAGGAAACGGCGAGTCAGCAAAACAGGAAAACGCTGGCTCAGGGGGGCCAAGCATGCCGTGACCCCACCCCGTGGACGGAACGCGTCCCTTGACCTCAGCTGCCGGTGAGGGGGAAGGACACGCAGCAGGAAAATAACAGGATGTCTCTTGGCCAGAGGCCCGGGAGAGGGTAAATTAGTGAAAAGAGCCAACCTAGCCTCTGGACCCCCCTGGAATCAATGCTTCTGCCGCCGTTAGGCATAGGGTTGCCAACATCCTCTCCCACCCGCTGCCAGCAATGCTCCTGTGCCTTTCAATCTGTGTGTGCGATGAGCTGAAACTTGGCAGGTTTTCCCCAAATGGGGCTCCTCCATACCTGGGGGAAGCTGCATCCTGTGCCAACTCCATATTTTGGGGGCCCCGGGGCAAGGCACCCTCCATGGGCCCCCTCCCTCAGCGAGTCTCCCTTCTCACTGCCATTGTCACCAGCTGCAGTGGTTCCTCGTCCTCTTTCTCAGCATTGCTCCCACTGGTTTGCTGGACAGGCAGAGAGCCAGGGAGCAAGGAGGCCGTGGCATCTCCTCCCCGCTGCCCCACTGCCGTCTGCATCAGAGCGAGAGCCAGGCGGACAAGCCAGTTGCAATGGTGAAGAAAAGGAGCAACTTCAGGGGGCTCTTGTCAGTGGGCCCCTGCTGTGGTGTGGGCCCTCGGCAGGTGCCCAACCAGGCCTGCTCTTGACGCCAGCCCTGGCTGCATCGGTTAATCTGCTTAGTTTAGGAGACGTCAGAAGAATCCCGGTGGGTCCATCTATTCTAATGTCCTGTGGCCGTTCAGATGCTTCTGGGAAGCTCCCAAGCCAAGCATGAAAGCAACGTAGGGCCGGCCAAGACGATGATCGCGTAGCATCCTCCGCTATGTCTGAAGGTAGCAGGGATTTAGAGGGCACAGAGGAAGCTAATATCTCGCTGCCACCTCCCAGGATCTGCCACCTGAGGCAGTTGCTTTACTCTGCCTCCTGGTAGGGCCGGTCCTGAAGCAGCAGCACTCCCCTGCTGCTGTCCTCCGGGAGCTGGTATTCCGAGGTAGACTGCCTGGGAATCTGGGCGCTCAGTGCAGCTGTCATGGCTTCACATGCCCGATTATAGGCCTGTTCCTGCCCCACTGCACTGGTCTCACCCCCTTTCAAAGACAGCTGAGTGAGAGCCTTCCTGCCACATCTTGTGTCAGTGAGTTCCGTAGATGAATTAGAATTGCACATTGCACTGCATCTCCTGTCAGTCAACTTCATGTCTAGTTCTACTAAAATGAAAGTGGGGGGGGGGGAATGTTTTCTTTCTTTTCCCCACGCCGTGCATAACTTGAGAAACCTCTGTCGCAGGGGTGTTGAACCTCTTTCAGCCCAGGGGCCGAATCCCATTCCAGAGAAGCTCTCGGGGGCCGCATTCCGGTGGTGGTGGAGACTGAAGGCAAAAGGGGCGGGGTCAGAAATGCCAGCCTGTTTTAGCTTAAAGCTCTTCCTGCCAGGAACTAAGGTTTAAAACGGTAAAGGTAAAGGTGTCCCCAGCCAGTCGTGTCCGACTCCAGGGTGCGGCGCTCATCCCCGTTTCTAAGCCGAAGAGCCAGCGCTGTCCGAAGACGCTTCCGTGGCCATGTGGCCGGCATGACTGAACACCGAGGTGCACGGAACGCTGTTGCCTTTCCCGCCGAGGCGGTACCTATTTATCTACTTGCAGTTTCTTGCTTTCGAACTGCTAGGTTGGCAGGAGCTGGGACTGAAGACGGGAGCTCGCTCCGTCACGTGGCCCTCGGGTCTTGAACTGCTGTCCTGCCGACCTTCCGGTCTGCAGTTCAGCGTCTTAACCACTAAGCCACCGTGGCCTACAACTAAGGTTTAGGAGAGGCATTTCAACCTTTTGGAATGGAGAAGAAATCACCCCAAAGCCAGGAAACCACCAAATAATTGGTGGTTGGGGGAAGGGGGCCGAGCTGTCTGAGCAGCCCAGAGGGCCTGAGTTGTTTTGCAGGGCTGAGGTTCTGCACTCCCTTGGCCATTAGTCGTCTTTTCTGCTCCTTTGCTAAGATAAACTGCTGCAAACATTGTACCCTCTCCTTGCAGGGAATTTGCATCAACCCCCTGATCATTGCCCCTTTTTCAGCCCCTTTTCCATCTCTACCACCCTGCTTTTGAGATGGGGCGACCCAACGAGAACATGAACAGTGTGCTGATTCTCATTTAGGGTTCGGGTTGCGATTCCGAGATGAGACCAGGGAGCGAAGGAGATGGGCTTCTTTATTTTTTGTTGGCTGTTGTTTCTTGTCATGGAAGGGTGAAAGAAAAGTGGATGCTGCCAGAATTCGCTCCTTGGCCCAGGCAGAGGTTCTCCTCCTCCGCTGACTGTAGGACATGCCTGGGCAGAAGCTCTCTTTTCTGCCCCAGCTCTCTGCCAAGCAGGGGATCAGTCTTGCTGGACAAGCAGGAGGAAAAGGGAAGGGCAGGTTGCTAAGTTTTTATCATGCTTGGCCGCTCCGTCCTACCTCCCGACAGGAGGAATTAGCTGCTCCTTGGAAATAATTGTCCCAAGACATTTGTCATTTGTGACAAATAATAAGAAAGGAAGGTAGAGAGCAAGAGAGCTCTGTTGCAATTTAATAATTTTAAAAAAAAGTCTGGTCACCTGGACTGCATCTTTCCTCACCACAGGTGAGTGATCTAGTGTCTGTTGACCTGCCTGGGTTACTTCTTCTGGGCAGTGTTTTCCCAAACTTCTGGTCTCTGAGACACAGACTTCCCTTTTCTGAATTAAAACGGGAAAACTTGGAGGCATGCCTCAATCTTCCACTCCAAAAGGTATCTAAAAGGGAGAAAAACCTGGCCTTGGAGTTCCCCTGTGCTTGAAAAATATTATTATTTTGCTTGAGCCACTGTTTTCAGCATGTGTCCTTATTAGAAGGATCCAAGCCTAGATTGGGGACTCATACAGGGACAAAACAGGGCTGTATCCTCTTAGGGCGAACAATTCTGCTGTGTTGCTGCTTGAATGGCATAATGCAGTAAAAGTTCTGACAGAGCAAGGGTGGGGATTCCGGGCCGCACTAGGTGTTGTTGGATTCCAGCTCCTATCAGCCCCAGGCAGCAGTTGAGAGTTGGAGTCCAGCAACATCCGGAGAGCTGCACGTTCCCCCACTCCCCTGCGATCGCGGTATTCTTTGCAGGGCTCCTGTGTGTGTTTGCTTGACTCTGACCTCCTCCAGGGCTCGCTTTTTCGCTCTCCGCTGGGCCCGGTGGGAGGGAGAGGAGGTGGGTCTGGATTCCTTCGTTCTGGTCTGCGAGTGAGGAGGCCGTTGGTGCTAATTAGCAAGGAACAGAAAGGGGCTTTCTGGAGCTCAGCTGAACATCCAGGCCATGTTTCGCAACGGCGGCGCTAATGGCTCCCAGTGGAGAGGATTTGGCGGTGGACCTGGGTGTGCGGAGCCCAGCTTTGGGGGGGACGGGGGTGGGGAGAGGGAACGCTGTCTCTTGCACTTCCACTTCATCAGCGAAGGAATCTAGGGAAAAGTGTACAAAGCAGAACCCCTCCTGGGGGGGTTGAGTTGGAGAAAGGGGGAGAGAGTGCAATGTGTTATCATCTGTTTATGTGCAGCTTCTTTCTTTTTCCTCTTTAAAAAACTTGGCACATTTTGGGCACCCTAGAACAGCCTTCCCCCAACTTGGTGCCCCCCCAGATGTGTTGGAATATAATTTCCAGAACACCCCCGCCAGGTGGCTGGGTGATTCTGGAAGTTGCAGTCCAACACATCTGGAGGGCACCAGGTTGGGGTAAGAATGCTGAGAATGGTCACAACAACGATAATGATTACCCCCAGCACATTCAAAACAGCCTTGTATTTAACAACTCACCAGCTCGCCGTAGCCGACCAGGAATTCCATGCAGGCAAGTGAGTGGCCAAGCAGAAGAGCAACAGACATGCTGGCTGGGGGATGCTGGGAGGTGTAGTCCAACACATCTGGAGGGTGCCAGGTTGGGAAAAGCTGTCCTAGAGAGTCCAGTAGGGTGAGACGCGCCCTCAGCGTAAATTTGCAGAGACACTGAGTCTCTGCCCCAAAGAGCTTACCAATCTAGAATGTGACATGGAAGGGAAGGGAGGAAAGATGGCGGCAGGGGTAGAGGGAGCACGTGCGTTTGGTTCAGTGACACGTGCTTAGGCTTCCTTTCAAGTGGGGGACGAGAGCTTCGGGGGCGGGAGGTGCGCGCCAAATGGGGAGCATAGCAGCGGCCAAAGGCCTGTGTGTGTTTGTGTGATGAGGAGCCCTGGCTATTTCCGCAGGGGGGCATGCCTCCCTTTTTCATAGGTCTCCTACGACTCCACCCCGTGCTCTGTTTGGCAGGCTGCGTGCGCGGTTTCTCGGTATCCCTTGGCTCTTGCCAGAGGCCAACTCTCGGCCTTTCCTGTTGCTGTCACGGTTGTCCTGTCTTCCTCCCCCTCTTCTCATGGGTGCCGTCAAGGCAGGACTTTAGGGCTGATGGCCAGGGACCCACTCAACAGAATGAGCGGGGGCGGCGGGGGGAGGAATATCAGCAGCTTACCACATGTTGAAGCCAGTGAAGTAATGTTCATAACCATCCAAGGAAGCCACCTCCCCATGCATAAACTCCAGAGTCTAAAACTACCTAACATCACTACTGCTGCCGCCTTCCCCTCCTCCTCCTCGGTCCACCTTGCCCCTATTTTACAGCGGGGAAACTGAGGCTGCAGGAGGGGCCCTGTGGTATGCTTTAGTACAGGGTGGGGAACCTCTTTGGAGAAGCTCTCGGGGGCCGCATTCCAACGGTGGGCGTAGCCACAGGCAAAAGCAGGCGGGGCCAAAATAAATACCAGCCTATGTTAGCGTAAAGCTGCCAGTAATTTAGCCTTAGGAAAGTCATGTCAGCCTTTTAAAATGGAGGGGGCCAGACCTGCTCAAAAGCTGGGAAACTCCCACATGATCAGTGGTTGGGGGAAAGGGGGTGGAGCCCCAGGAAAGGGGCGTGGCCATCTCCGGAACACTGGAGGGCCAGATTGGAGGCCCCCCAGCCCTGCTTTGGTGTGTAAGAATCCCCCTGCTTAATCTCAAGGATTTCAGGCTGAATGATCTCAGGTGACCAGGTTAAGAAGAGCCTCTTTTCCCTAGCCCTTGGATTGCTGGTGTCGTGGGATAGCTTGGGGGAGATGAACTGTCGGTCCAACTCAAAATCAGGCTTCTAAGGCAGAGTGTGATTTGCTTACGCCACCGGTGGGGAAACTGTGGCCCTCTAAGTGTTAGCCCCAGCCAGCATAACCAACATCTGGAGTGGCCGTAGGTTTCCCCATCCACGGGTGAGATACATACCCTCCAACCGTTCCTATGGAACCGGGGGGAGCCTCTTCTGGTCCTTGTTGCTGATAAATCAGTGCCTGATCAGTTCTCTTAAAATAAAAAAAGGGGGGGAGCTTGTTAAAATGTTGTTGGTGCAAGTTGCTAGTGTTGTGCCCACCACCTTGGGGTCTCTAGAACTGAAGTCTCCCAGCTGACCATGGAGGCATCTAGTGTGCATGCACGGCCGCACATGCGCATGAATGGCAGAGCCCTGCGCCATTTTACACACACTGCGGCTGCTGACCTATGTTTTGAACTGTCAATAAGCTATTGTAGAACAATAGCCTTTCTCCCCCCGGCCCCCGTGCGCCACCCTGCTCCGCTGTCCAGCATATCTCCAAGAACAAACACCCGATGGGCTTTTAAAGCAGGACATGCTCTTGCCTAGTAAACTAATATACCATACAGGCAGGCTGCAGTCAGTCTTCACCGATGTGCAATCCTGAAGCCGGTGCAGCGCATGAAGGGATCTTTGGTGAACAGGAGTTTTCCAGGAGCATTCCTCTCTATTTTCTCTTGTGAGATGTTGGCTGGAACTACTACTGTAGCACAGCATGCATCCGTGCTCGGAGAACGCATAATGGATGTATTTATTATATTTTTAATCTGCCCAATCACACATGTTCTCTGGGTGGATTACAGTCAGTTAAAAGTCTGAAATGGAGTACAAACAATAAAAATATAATATAAATATTTAAAAGAATGAAATACAAAAGCAGAGGTGTGCAACTTCAGGAGGTTGGCGGGAGACTGTACCTGGGACCTTTTGCATGCAATCTTGGGGACCTTTAAGGTGAGCTGCAAAGACCTCGGGGGAGGTTGCTACCAGTCAATGCAGACAATACTGAGCAAGGACCTAATACTAACTAGTTGCTGGGGAACATGGGCAGGAGGGTGCTGTTGCACTCGTGTCCTGCTTGTGTGTTTCCTGTGGGCAGCTGGTTGGCCACTGTGTGAACAGAAAGCTGGACTAGATGGACCCTTGGTCTGATCCAGCAGGGCTCTTTTATTTTTTGTTATTACATTTATATCCCACCTTTTTTCCTCTTGCAAGGAACTCAAGGCAGCTTACATGCTCCTCCTCCTCTCCTTTTTATTCTCACGATACCCATGAGGTAGGTTAGGCTGAGAGTCAGTGACTGGCCCAAAGTCACCCCGTGAGCTTCATGGCTGAGTGGGGGCCAGAACCCAGGTCTCCCCAGTTCAACACTCCAGCCACAACGCCACATTGGCTCTCCTGTTACTGTATGTTCTTACGATCTGAGTTTCTCCCTATGCCGACATATCCGCAGCTTCCAATGTTGATGCAGGATGCTGTCTATCCACATTTAGAACAAATAATGTTGTGCATTGACTAAAGGACCAAACAAGAAATCCAGGCCAACAGACTCACTCATTGGTTGTAGCCAAGTAACCCTTTTCTCAACTTCTTTTCTCCACCCCTGCGACACATGTCTTGAAACAGAGGAATAATAATGCTGGATTACCTTGCAGAGTTGTTTCTAAGCATTACTGAGCGAATGTATGCCCTGCACTGGATCTCCAAAGCACTATATCAATCGGGTGTTGAACCTCTTTCAGCCCAAAGGCTGAATCCTATTTTGGAGAAGCTCTCATTCACCCACCACATTCCAGCGGTGGGTGGGGCTGAATGCAAAAGGGGGCAGGGCCAAAATACGAAAACTGGGAGCATCTTTTAGCTTGAAGTTCTTACTGCCAATAGCAAAGCCTTAGGAGAGGCATTCCAGCCTTTTCGAAGGGGGGGAAAATGTGCAAATGCTGGGAAACCACCAAACGGCTGGTGGTTGGGAGAAAGGGGGTGTGACCACCTGGCGACCTCGGAGGGCCAGATTGTCAGCCCACAGGCCTCGGGTTCAACACCCCTGATATAAATGCTTGGTGGTATTAGATAAGCGACACACACACCTGTGCACTGAAGTGGTATACATGGTTGCCAACTGACCAGGGGAAAAAGCACGCCCCTGGTGTGGCCTGGTTTGTGCCTTTAGTAGCAACTTGCTATGCAGGCGTAGGCAGGGGGAAGCTTTGCACAGCAGGGAGATAAGCAGAATCACCCGCGAATGCCTGCAGGTTGTTCAGCTCTGGAAGACACAGGAGCTGGGTTGTGCACAAAAGAAAAAAAATGTTGGCAACCGTGCCGGTGGAGTCCAAGGAGTGTTTCACCCATGTGAATGTTCCAAATGTGTCGCTTGGCCCTTGGAACGCTTTTGGAAGATGGTGAGGCTTTCCTGAAGTAAGGATTTCGGTGATCCCTTCGCTGTGCAGGGTAGTCGTGGAGAATGCTGTCCCAGCTTTGGTGTGTGAGCGAAGAGGGCACCCTTAGCTGACCTTCAGAGGTTGTCACGGGACAAGGTGGAAGAGCCCGTTGTGTCGCCCGGGTCTTTGTGGGTTTATCGCGTATGCCGGGGACAATGGTGCAGTTAGGTAATTTAAACTTTAGACTCAGTGGCCTGGCCGGGGACGTCTTTAGACGGGAACGTGCAATTCCTTTTCTTAGTTCGAAATGTGGGTAAGCCAGCCCTGCTGGCCCGTTTGGGGACCCCTCTCACTCATTCGGCTGAGCGAATTTGACCCAAAGCCCTGCCCTGACAGCACTGCTGGCTGGGTAAAGGACCAGTGGAAGGGTTCCATCTTGCTCCTTGTACACAACCATTCCTCGATATTCTGTTGCTGTTGCTGTTGCTGCTGCCTAGGGAGGTGGGGGGCTCTCCCACACTGGAGGCATTCAAAATGAAGCTGGACAGCCACTTGTCAGGGATGCTCTGACTTGGATTCCTGCACTGAGCAGGAGGTTGGACTCGATGGTCTTGTAGACCCCTTCCAACCCTACTGTTCTATGATTCTATGATTTCTGTTGGGTTCGTGCTTATGTTTTGATTTGGATTATTTTTAGTTGCTCTGGATTTATTTTATTGTACACCTCCTAGAAATCCTTTCCGGGGTGAAAAGCGTGAGACGAATTTAGTAAATAAATAAATACATACATACATACATACTAGACCTCCCATTAGACTGCGTGAGGCTACCCGCCTCAAGCAGCAGGTTTGGGAGCTGCTATGAAAGGGTGGCAAACGATTGGCTGTTTCTTTCTTTTTTGACCCCATTTTGGATTTTCCGCCTCGCAACGTCTTTGCAATCAAAATGCCTGCCCTGCTCACCACCCTTTTTCTGCCTTGCAGTCGTCTACATCTCCTGTGCCACTGACGTCTTCCGCGAACTCATGATCCACGCATATCGCGAAGGCCTCACCACAGGCGACTACGCCTTTTTCTACGTTGACCCCTTTGGGGCGAGCCTGCAGGGTTCCCACTTCCCCGACCGACGGCTCCCCTGGCAACGCGGGGACGGAAAGGACGACATGGCCCGCGAGGCTTTCAAGGTAAGCGCTCTGGAAAGCGTCTTGCCTCCCCACCTTCTCTCTCTCTCACTCACGCACGCCCTCTCCAATGCAAACAGTTTGAGCTGAAACAAATTATTATTTATTATTATTTGAAATATATTTATGCTGCTTCTCAGCGAAAAAGACTCTCAGAGCAGCTTACATATAATTAATTAAACCAGACAGTCACTACTTGCAGGCTTACAGTCTAAAAAGACATGACATGCAAGGAAAAAAGAACGGGGAGGGAAGGGCAGGGCAGGGAGGAAATAAGCTTTCCTTCTCACCTTTCGAAGGATAACCTGCTGGAATGGCTGCTTGTGGTAACCGTTGAAGATGGGAAGTCTTCTTGAGGGAGGCTTTTCAGCAGGGCTGATGGAATATTTTTGTGAACTGCCCAGAGAGCTTTGACCGTTGGGTGGAATAGCAATGAAATGAAATAAATAAAGTAAGAATAATAGCCCACCTTCCGCTCTCATCTCCCTCAGTAAATGTATTTGCGTGTCTTTGCAATTAGTCACGCAGATTTTCAGTGTGAAATTTTGAGGTCAAAATTCAGGTTCTCAGTTTTCACCACAGACCTTTTAGCGCTTGAAACCTGTGAGCATCTCTTGATTGCTTTGACAGCTGTCAAATGTAAAACCTCCTGTAAGATTTTCTGAGTAGCCTTTGGCAGAAGCCCCTAACCTTCATACCCTGCTGTCACAAAGTATATGTAACTGAAATAAAGGCGTCTTCTTCTCCTGTTTACCCCTTCGTCTGTTGTCTGTGTGTCTAGCTATAGATTGTAATACCTTCGGGGGCAGGAACCTATCTTCTTGTATTTTGTAAAGCAGATAGATGGCATAGTAATAATCAACTTCCAGTGTTAAAATATGGTTGTGCGCTATGCACCATTGCATGGCAGCAATCAAATTAGGGTAAAATGCTATGTATCCTTGCATGCCAACGGCCAGCTATCAAATAGTATCAAACAGAATTCTCTGTCAAGTTTCAAATGCTGTCAGATATCAAGTACTGACGTTTTTAAAAACTCAGATGGCCTCAGAGCATTCAAGATCAAAGTTCACAGAGGGGAATGTTATATTTGTTCAGCTCTAGTGGAAATGCAACAAGCAGAAATCGACGGCCTGACGGTGGCAACAGAGCCTGTCTAAGGCTGAATGGAAGGATCCTGGCTTTGGGTTGCCATCGTCGTATTTCCCCCGCCCTTTCCTGACAGTGTTCCTTGCCTCTACCTGCTAAAGGAGAGACAGAAATTCCACCAGGGAAGCTCTCCATCAGTGGTGGAGAAAGCTGGACTCATTGAATTTTTGCTGGCTGAAGCTGTTAAGAAGGCATGGGAGCTTTGCCAGGAAGGGGGAAATGTGGTAACTCTACCAGGAATACCTGGCACAGGAGGCTGACCTGCCTTTCTGAGGGAACAGTTACTGCCTCAGGCCGGTGCTGTCTGGCGGGCATCCCAGTGCAGTGGGAAGATTGGGCATGGGCGCAACAGAGAAGTTTTAGGGTGGGTTGGGAAGCTGCCCTGAGCTGGGGTGGGTGTCGGTTGGCAGCCAAGGTGGGTATTGTCAGGAGTCTCCTGGTGTCAAGTTACTAGGTCTCATGGCAGGAGGCCCAGTTGCCAACTTGTTCCTGTTGCTGCCTAGGCCTCAGGGAGCCCCCTTCAGGCACAGGAGGGAATTTGGGTGTGTGTAGTGGTCACGCAAACATGTCCCGCTTGCCCTGATGGACCTGAGCGGGAGCAGACGCCGTGGGCATTGCTCCTGGTGACTTCCAGGATAGCCTGTTTGCAGCTCAGCGTTCTCTTCCTGCAACTCCCCCCTTGACAACAGGAATTAGGGGAGGAGAAGGGCAGGAGCACCTGAGCTAGATGGGCCTACGTTTTGACCCCGTATGAAGCAGCTTCTTCGTTTTCTGTTTAAAACAGCCCTTCCTCAGAACCATGAAGACTGGAATCTGGCTTTATTTTTAGGAAAAGGGCCACAGCTCAGGGGCAGAGCCCTGCTTTGCCTGCAAAAGGTCCCAGGTTCAATCCCTGGGATCTCCAGGTGAGCCTGGGAAAGAGCACTGACTGAAACTGTGGAAAGCAGCTCCCTGTTGGTGCAGTTCCCCAACCTGGTACCCTCCAGATATTTTGGCCTGTAACACCCATCATCCCTGACCATTGCCCATGCTGTCTGGGGTTGATGGGAGCTGCCCTCCAAAACATCTGAAGGGCACCAGATTGCAGAAAGCCGGTACAGACAATACAGAGCTACATGGCCTAATGGCCTGACTCCTATGCTGTTATTTAAATCAGCCCTTTATTCAGAACCATGAGGACTAGAACCTTACTTACCTTTTAAAAGAAAGGCCATATCTCAGTTCTAGAGCCCCTCTGTTGCATGCAGACAGTCCCAGGTTCAATCACTGGCATCTCCAGGTAGGGTGGGAAAACACACACACACACACACACACACACACACACACACCCTACCTGAAACCCCTGGAGAGCCACTGTTGTTCATCAGTGCGGACAATACTGAGATACCTGGATTAAGTATAAGGCTGTTTCCAGTGGTTCCCCCAGGCACAAAGATGGTTTCTCTTTGTATTCTTGGGCCTCAGCTGTTTCCTTATTCTCCGCTCTGCGCGCCCCACACACTTTACTCCTGGTGTAATGCCTTTAAATCCCACATAGTGCTCCTATGCCAGGGGAGGAGAGCCTTTTCACCCCAAGTGCCGGATTCCATTTCTGAGAAGCTTTTGGGGGGGCCACATTCCAGCGGTGGGCGAGGCTGAAGATAAATACCAGCATATTTTTTTGGCAAAGGTCTTCCCACCAGTCACTAAGCCTTAAAAGAAGCCTTTCACCTTTTTAGAGTGGGGGAAAAACTGGGCAAAAGCTGGGAAACCAGCAAGCGATGACTGGCTGGAGGGCAGGGGGAGTGGCTGTCTGGGGGACCTTGGAGGGCCGGATTTGGTCCGCGGGCTGGAGGTTTGACATCCCTGCCTTGCGCCTTTGGAGCTGGTCTCCAGACCCCAATATGGGGGAGAGGGGAAGGTGTTGGGGAGAGGGGAGGGAGGGGTGATGGCTTACAGCAGGCCCCAGCCTGCTTTTTCTTTCTCCAACGTCTCCCAAAGAAGAGGAAGGAAGCGAGATAATTCCCCGGATGGAGTGGCCGGGTGGTTGCTGCTATTAATAACCCCAAGGAGTTGAAAGCCAGATTGAATCGCTGGGGAGCGGGAGAAGCTGGTAGGAAAGAAGGATGGAATTCACTGGCCCCAGGGTGACGGGCTAAGGTGCTGGCTTTAAAAAGAGATTAGACACATTCACAGAGGAGGAGGAGGAGGAGAGTTCCGTCTACAGCAGGCTTCCACAGCCTGGTGCCCTCCAGATGTGTTGGATGACAACTCCCATCGCCTTGGCCAGTGGTTTAGGAACCTTGGGAGTTGTAGTTCAAAACATCTGGAGGGGCACCAGTTTGGGGAAGGCTGATCTATAGGCATCAGCCATGAGAGCTAAAGGCAGGCCGGCTTCAGAGGCAGTGCACCTTTCTAAATACACATTTCTGGGAGGCTGCGGGCTTGAACCTCAGGCACATGGGGCAAATCTAGACTGCCTGGGGTCCCAGTCTTCAGGTTCCCCCAGGTAATCCACCCCTTTCCCTGACCACTGATCGTTTGGTGGTTTCCCAGCTTTTGTGGAGTTTTCTCCCTGTTCTAAAAACATTGAAATGCTAAGGGCTAACTTACTGACCATATGAGCTTTAAGCTAAAATATAGGCTGGTGTTTTTGGTGTTCTGGCCCCATCTCTTTGCCTTTGGCTGTGCACTGTTTACCATCAACCAACAACACCTCCCCCCCCCCCACACACAGACACACACCTCTCCTATTGTTTAAATGCGGCCTCTAGGACATTTTATTTGGCCCTTGGCCTGAAAGAGGTTCGGCACAACCAATGTAGGCCTTGGGGTAGGCAACTTAATGCCCTCCAGATGTCTTGGACTACAACTCCCATAATCCCTGACTATTGGCCATGCTAGCTGAGGCAGACAGGATCTAAAACATCAAGAGGGAGCCTGGTTGCCAGTCTCTGGTTTGGCTCCTTATTCCCCATAGCCTACTGCAACTAAGCTTAAGTGCTGAAATAAATGTGGGTCTTCTCAATGTTTTCCCCTTCCCTCCAAATCCCTCCCCTTTCCTACGTTGAGTTTTAGACTGTAAGCTCCTCTGGGCAGGGACTGTCCTCTTGTGTTGCCCACTGATAGTGTCCTATACCCAGTATTATCTCCAGCGCAGTGTTTGAAAGGTGGGAAGGTTTCAGCTGAGCCGTTACGTGTCGTCTTCTCGAAACTCCGCAGGCAGTGATGATCATCACGTACGCCAAGCCCACGAACCCTGAATACCAGCCGTTCCTGCGGGAGGCCCAGCATGTTGCTCAACAGCAGTTCAACTACACCATGGAAGACGATCTGGTAAGCAGGCTGGGTTGAGACTCGGGCTTGCCTGCGGACAGCAGCCTGGCTGGATCAGGGGCAGCATAGGTAGGGGCCTTGCAGCCCTCGGCCTGATTCCGCGTGGTCCTCACCGTCATCCGGCTTTCTGGCGCTGCAGGGCTGGTCTCCAAATGGCCCCTCTCGGCATCTCTTCCTCTTTGCTCTCCAAATGGCCCCTCTCGGCATCTCTTCCTCTTCATCCAGGGCTGGGCACATTGTGGCTCTCCAGATGTTGTTGGACTGCAGCTCCCATCATCGCTCACCCCTGGCTGTGCTGGCTAGGGCTGATGGGAGTTGGAGTCTGATGACAACTGGAGGGCCACAAGTTACCCTAGTCTCTTTGTGTATCTGTGTGTTTGTGTGTGCCCTTCAGAGAGAGAGGCAGAGAAGGAATGAGGTAGGGCAGACAGAGAAGGAGCTATGCAATCCTGCCAATCCCCCCACGTTTGGCTCTGGCTCTGCCTACCATCGGCTGTGTCCCTGCCCATTTATTTTTCCAGTAGATTAGTGGCCATTCATAGGAGAAAGGGTGCCCCACCGTTGTTCTTCGGGGAATGCCTGAACCTCTGGTTTGCCATTGTCTTTCAGCACAATCCAAGGCAACAGGTTTATTTTTTTCATTTAGATCCCATAGTTCTTCCATAACGGGATTCAAGGCGGTCATCCCCAGACCAGCTTTCACATCAGTAAAGTGGCTTGGCTGCATCATGTGCCTTCGATCCCCGCCTGTGGATGGGTTTTTTATCATGACGATCGGCCTTCCCCCAACCTGGTACCCCCAAGATGTGTTGGACTACAATTCCCAGAATCCCCCAGCCAGCTGGTTGTGGGAAGGCTGATGAGAAAGATCGTAACGATGGCAATCACCGCAACATATTAAAAACATATCCGATAAAGCAGCCTTGTATTTAACAACTCACCTGTTCGCCATAGCCGACCAGGAATTCCATGCAGGTGAGTGAGTAGTCTGGCAGAGGAGAGACAGACTGCTCCAGCCTCCTCCGCCAGCCTGCTTGGATTCTGTGTCAGCTGTGGAGAAAGGGTCTTCTTGTCCTTGATGCCCAGCATGGAAACGCAGCAGGCAAGCGGAAGGGCGGAAGGATGGAGTCATCCGTTCCTCATCTGTCAGCCCGCTTGGCAGAAGCCATTTTTGAATGACTAATCATAGAATCATAGAATAGTAGGGTTGGAAGGGGCCTACAAGGCCATCGAGTCCAACCCCCTGCTCAATGCAGGAATCCAAATCAGAGCATCCCTGACAAATGGCTGTCCAGCCTCGTCTTGAAGGCCTCCAGTGTGGGAGAGCCCACCGCCTCCCCAGGTAATTGGTTCCATTGTCGTATTGCTCTTACAGTCAGGAAGTTTTCCCTGATGTTCAGCCGGAATCTGGCTTCCTGTCACTTGAGCCCATGATTCCGTGTCCTGCACTCTGGGATGATCAAGAAGAGATCCTGGCCTTCTTCTCTGTGACAACCTTTCAAGTACTTGAAGAGTGCTATCATATCTCCCCTCAGTCTTCTCTTCTCAAGGCTAAACATGCCCAGTTCTTTCAGTCTCTCTTCATAGGGCTTTGTTTCCAGTCCCCTGATCATCTTTGTTGCCCTCCTCTGAACCCTCTCCAGTTTGTCTGCATCCTTCTTAAAGTGTGGTGCCCAGAACTGGACGCAGTACTCCAGATGAGGCCTAACCAGTGCTGAGTAGAGGGGAACTAGTACTTCCCGGGATTTGGAAGCGATGCTTCTATGAATGCAGCCCAAAATAGCATTTGCCTTTTTTGCAGCCACGTCACATTGTTGGCTCATATTCAGCTTGTGATGGACAACAGTTCCAAGATCCTTCTCGCTTGTAGTGTGGTTGAGCCACGTATCCCCCATCTTGTAACTGTGCATTTGGTTTCTTTTTCCTAGGTGCAGAACTTGGCATTTATCCGTATTAAATGTCATTCTGTTGTTTTCTGCCCAGCGCTCCAGTCTATCCAGATCACTTTGAATTTTGTTTCTGTCTTCCAAAGTATTAGCTATCCCTCCCAATTTTGTGTCATCTGCTAATTTGATCAGCATTCCCTGCACCTCCTCCTCCAAATCTAAAAGGCTAAGAGTAGAGAGCACAGCCAGCATGGAAACGCAGGCTGCTGGCCTCTTAGCAAGCTAGTACATTGCAGCCTAGTAACGTTTGTGGACTTTTCTTTTTAATACACGGCTGCAATAAAAGAATCCATATGCTAAAAACATGCATAAGCTAAGCAGCATCATAGGCCAGGGCCATTTCTAGCCTGGTGCTCTCCAGATGTTTTGGAAGACACTCCCAGCATTCCTGACCATTCCTGGCTGGGGCTGATGGAAGTTGAAGTCCAAAACATCTGGGGGGGAGGTTGGGAAAGGCTGGCATAGGCAGATAACAGCATCAACAGACCACATACAATCCAGAATGGAAAGTCAGCAACCAGCTGCCTGCTGACGTAAGCGGGGTTTGTTTTTTAGGTGGCATTTCGGAATGAGCATCTAAAAAGCCAGGCAGATCACCTGTGGAAAGGTGTCTATAGCAGGGGTGGGCAGAAGGTAGATCTTCAGATGTTTTGCACTTTGACTCCCAGAAGCCCCTGCCAGCATGGCCTATGGTCAGGAATGCTGGGAGTTGAAGTCCAAAATCTGTCCCATGCTACGCTCATCATCTGAGGCCCTCTTCCAAGTGCCTCCTTAGAGGGAGGCTCAGAGGAAGGCAACAAGGGAGAGGGACTTCTTGGTGGTGACTCTCCGATTGTGGAACACTCTCCCCAGTGAGGCCCGCCTGGCACCAACATAGTCATCCTTTTGGCACCAGGTTAAGACTTCCTTCTATGCCCAAGCATTTGGCAGCATGTGATAAGGTTTTTAATGGATCCTGGGACTTACTGTTGATTATTTAAAACTGTTATATTTTTGTAAATTGGTTTTCTAATA
The DNA here is from genome assembly GCF_057233095.1 of Heloderma suspectum. Classification (NCBI taxonomy): domain Eukaryota; kingdom Metazoa; phylum Chordata; class Lepidosauria; order Squamata; family Helodermatidae; genus Heloderma; species Heloderma suspectum. The sequence continues at coordinate 13,690,557 of NC_139474.1, forward strand.
TGTTCTGATAGATTTTGGTGATGTAATCTTTGTAAACCACTGAGAGAACTTTGGCTGTTGGGTGGTATAGAAATGTAATAAATAAATGAAATCAAATGAATGAACTTCTGGAGATCTATTTCTGCTCAAACCTGTTCTAAGCAATTGTCTCCGTCACCAAGCCACTATGTTGTATCATGTTTCCGCCCCTGCGCCACCCAGCTTTGGAGTGCTTTTCCTAGGGAAGCTCGCCTTGTATCCACACTGCTATCTTTTCAGTGCCAGGCAAATACTTTTTCTGTTCCCCCAGGCTTTTAAAAGTCTTTTAGAATAAAGACATACTATTTTAATCCCTGCGGTGTGCTTTTAACTCTTGTACCCGATGGTAGTTTTAGTGTTTACATCCGACGTTTTATTGTAATTTTATTGTACCTGTTCCATTGTAAACAAAAATATATTTCACAATGCCTAGAGAAATCTTTTTTTATTAGGTGTTTAGGGGTGCAATCCTATGCATGTTTAGACAGAAAAAGGACCTCCAACTCCCAGCATTCCCCAGCCAGCATAGCTGTAGAACCTCTTCCTGTCTAAACATGCATAGGATTGCAGCCTAAACGAAATAAATACTTTTGCGTCAACCTCTTCCCCCTGAGCTGTGATTTTGCTCCCGGCTCCCGTTGGTGCAGACCTCGGGGTCATAGTAAAAACAAAAAACAAAGCAAATGCTGTGAGCTCGGAGCCTGCCCACCTCTGCTGTAGAAGCACCGTCAGTTCTGATGTGTCGGATTACTGCCGGAACGCCACACCCTTGGCCCAGCGGTGTCCGTCCAGCCCTGTCTCTCGCTGGTGGCACCTGACTGGTCCTTGTCCCATCCTCCAGAAGAGCTACATTGCTGCTTCCTTCCATGACGGCGTGATGCTCTACGCCCAAGCTGTGAACGAGACCCTGGAGCAAGAGGGTGCCATCTCCAATGGCACGGTCGTCACCCGCCAGATGCAGAATCGTACCTTCTACGGTCGGTACCTCTCAAGCGCTCCTCATTTTTACTGTGTGGATGTGTTTAAAGGATTAGTATTGTTACTGTGATTGTTTTGGGAGAGGAACCAGCCGTAGAGCTCCTGCAAGGTTGGAGGAATTTGTCAGTGTCGCTTTCTCCCGCATTCAAAGCTATACAATCTCCAATTATAAATACGAAGGGTGTTGCAAGTCTGGATAAATTATTATCAAAACCCAACCAAGGCAAAATTCTCACCCATCTGCATTGGCCAAATGCAATAGATATAGCTGTTCCTAACACTTAGAGGATGGTGTCGTACCTGCCTGCTATGGAGCTGTTTAAGGGCGTTTCTACACCAGCCTAAAGTCCTGCATTTAAAACGGGGCTTTCTGCCTCCGTTTTAAATGTAGGATCACAACTGACCCCCTTTGCACATGCTCCCCCCCCCCCCCGGTATCTGAGTCTTCGATTAACTTTCATTGATCTCGCTCCTCTTCTTGCCACTTTAACTCTTTTCACGGAGGAAACTGAAGTGGAACACAACGGGGTAATTTGATAGCTCATTATCTGCGATCGGTTTAAAAATGGAACAAAGGGCATGTAGTGCAGGAGGGTCATGGCATCATGTAAAGAGCCCACAAACAGGAGCAATCTCAATCGCAGGATAAAAGCTCCATGTGATGAAGCCCTAAGATGAGGAGCGGGTCAGAAAAACAGAGTTGGCAACCTTAATGCAGCACCAGAAACTGCTTTAAAGGTTGAATACAGAGGGATTCGAACCCAGACTTTTCAGAGCAAAGCACTCAAAGCCCTGTCCTGCTTTGCATGCAGAAGGACCCAGGTTCAATCTCCAGTTAAAAAAGGAGCAGGTCATGAGGAAGACCCTCCTTTTCCTGAGACCCCTGGACCGCGGCGCTGCTGCCAGTCAGTGCTGGCAATATTAATAATATAACCTGGTATAAAGCAGCTTCCAATGTCTGCTGTTCCTTCGCTCCCCTGTACAGTTTTATGATGCAGAGTAGCGAAACCTTAACAAAGACCTCTGGGGATGTTTAACAGAGAGCTCCTTCCCCAAACTCTAGCTGCCAGGATTCTTTCTCCCCCCACTATCTTCCCCAGGAGGTTTTGTTTGTTTGTTTTTAAACACATTTCAAATTGGCTTGCAGCAGCAGTACGAACAGAGAACGTTTTGGCATCTCTGAATGCTGGGCATCCGAGAATGTCATGCTAGTGAGAAGTGGAGAAGATGCACTCTCCTTGAGGATCCGTTTGGGCACGCTCAGGTTTTTCTTCTTCTACCCTGCAGGGGTCACGGGGGTGCTGACGATCGACCAGAATGGAGACCGGGAAACGGACTATTCTCTCTGGGACATGGACCCTGTAGTGGGGGAGTTTGAGGTTAGTGAAGGAGCAGGTGACCGTGGCCTTGGTATCCAGAGGCCCATCTGAGAGTAATGGCCCAGCCGGATCAGATGGTTCTGGTCTACAACTCCCACAATCCTTAGGCCATGCTGAGTGAGGCTGATGGGAGTTGTATTCCAAAACATCACGAGAGCAGCATGCAGGTTGCCCATTGCAATTAATAAATTTAATAATAAATAAATAAATTCCTAGTCCAGTCCCTCATCCTAACTCTGTAGAGACTCCAACGAGTTCCCCCTGCGAAGCCCGCAAACAGGGCACAGAGGCAACAGCCCTCCCCTGCTGTTGCCCCCCGCATAGCACCTGGTATTCAGAGCTAGAGTGCCTCTGTACATGGAGGTTTCACTTCGCTATCCCACATCATAGCTGTTGATCGACGCATCAATTGCAAGCATGCCTGGCCCCTTTTTAGCGGCATGTAACCCGGTGGCTGTCACCACACCCTTGTGGCAGTGACTCCATTACGTGTTCTGTGAAGGTGTCCATCTGTGCTGTCAGTGTTAAACAGTAGGGGGAGCGTGGTACCCTGCCTCCCTCTCCTCCATCTTCCACTCTCTCTCCTTTCCCTCGACTCGTATCTTTCTCCAGATCGTTGCCAATTACAATGGGACCACCAAGAAGGTTGAGATGGCCCCCGGAAAGGATATTCACTGGCCGGGGAACACCATTCCGAGAGACGTGCCGATCTGCGGCTTTGAGAACACCAACCCAATATGTCATAAAGGTATCTGGGAGGGGCGCATGGGTGTAGAGCTGCCTTCTGCTGGCTGTGCATTCTTATCTCTATCATGCCCCCTTGCCCCGACTCGGTGGCATAGCTGCTTAAATTGGGTTCATAGTACTGCCCTTTCTCCAGGAGATCCTGGGAATTGTAGTTCGAAAAGGGATGGGATCTCTCTACCAGAACTCTTGGCACCCTCACCAAACTCCAGTTCCCAGCATTCTTTGGTGGGGGCGGTTCCCAAACGGCATGCTAAGTGCTTAAGGCCCAATAGGGCCTTGCTTAGTGCACACATTCTGGGGTTTCTTGATGGATAAGTTTATTACATTGACATATTCTGCCTTGCTTCCACGTGGCGTGCGTGCGTGCATGTGTGTGTGTGTGTTCCCTGGCAGTTTCCCATCCAAGCACCAACCAGCCCGGGACCTACTGAGGTCCAGCAAGTTGGCTGCATTGAGTGGGCTATAGTGGGAAGTGATTGGCTGGCTCACAGTGAGAGATGCCTTGGTTACCTCCTGTTTGGACTACTGTTATGCGCTCCACGTGGGGCTGCCTTTTACAAGTGTTTGAAAAGCTGCAGCCAGTCCAGAATGCTGCAGCCAGGCTGTGGACCAGGGCCAGTTCCAAGGAGCACATGACTTCCTTGTACAGCCGCTTCACTGGCCACTGGTCTGTTTCTGGGCACAATTCAAAGTGTTAGTTTTGGCCAACAAAGCCCTAGAACTACTTGGGACCAGATTATTTGAAAGACAGCTTTCTCTCATACGAACCTGACCGGGCTTTAAGATTCTCTGGAGAGGCCTTTCCTTCTGCACTGCCACCATCAAAGGCACATTTGTGGGAATGCGGAACAGGGCCTCCTCGGTGGCTGCTCCCAGGCCCTAGAACTCCCTGCCAAGGGAGATCAGGCTAACTCCATCTCTCTTCTCCTTCTGCCAGCAGGCAAATACATTTTTATTGAGGCAGGCTTTGGGCTTTTGAGCTGATTTCTTTGCTGAAGTAGGTTTTAATGGGGGGGTTCGTTTCTCTCTATTTTGTTAATTTCTTTTGTATTGAGTTGATTCTTTTTTAAATTTTCCATTGACCTGCTCGTACGTTTTAATAATATTATATTTTCTCCTCCCTTGTATTGTCCTTGGCTTGGCTGCCTTGAGTGCTGCTTGTAGGGGAAAGTCTGGATATAAATTCAGTAAATCAACCAACCAACCAACATCCTTCCCACGTTTCTTTGCTCCCTTTGCTGCAGCCTCCTTCTCCTTGCTGGAGATCCTGTCTCTCGCGATGACCCTGCTTCTTTCCTTCGTCATCATGGCCGCCTTCTTTGTGTACAGGTGAGGGCCCGGAGGGGTTTTGTGGGTGGGGGCTGCCGAGCACAAAGGACAGCCCCGCTGGCCACCCAATGTTTTGTTTCTGACTCTGCCCACCCCTGTGACACAGACAGGGAGTGAAGGCACTCCCTCCCGCCTCTGTGGTTTGCCCTCCACATCAGCATTCCGATGACACCCTGCCTCTGCACAAGGAGGTTCCATTTGGGTATCAAGCGTTCCAGGAAGGTTGACTCATCCCCTTTGAAAGCCACCGGAGCCTAGTGTCCATCCTGATACCTTGTGGTGGTGTGAATTCCTGAAGTCAGGGTGTAGGCAACCTGATGCCAGCTGTCACTGCTGGATCCAGGTTTTGGAGGGCCCTTGGGCAAGCCATCCTCGACGGGCCCCCTTCCTCGGTGAGTCTCCCTTCTCACTGCCATTATCCCCAGCCGCAGTGGCTCCTCTTATTACTGCTGCCACTTGATTAACAGGCAGGGAGCGAGGAGGCCGTGGCACCTACTGCTCATCCTCTCCCCGCCCTCCGCTCTCTGGGGCAGAGTGAGAGGCAGGTGAACAAGGCAGTTGCAAGGGCGAGGAGGAGGTGGAGGAGCATGTCCAGAGGGCTCTTGTCAGTGGGCCCCTGCCCCTCGGCAAGTGCCCGACCATGCCAGCCCCTGGCGCTGGCCCTGCCATCTGTCCTTGTCCTCTACTCCCCAGGAAAATGAAGCTGGAGAAGGAGCTGGCGTCGGAGCTGTGGCGCGTCCATTGGGAGGACGTGCAGTCGAGCAATTTGGAGAAGAACTTCCGGAGCATGGGCAGCAAGCTCACGCTCTCTCTGGTCAGTGCCCTCTTGCCTGTCTTCGCTGGAGCCTGCATGGGTCGATGCGCCCGCTGAGCCCTTTCTTGCAGGATCGTGGTCCTCTTTGTTTCGTCTGCTTAAAAACACGTTTTAAAACCCTGCGCCAAAATAATGTGAACTCCGCAATCACTCTTAGCCTTCAGACAGCTCCTTTTGAGTGTTCAAACCTCCACATACGTTATCTTGTTGTAATAGGTACACCAACCCTGCGAGGTGGGTGTGTATGGTTTTGTTATTTAGCGTCTTCATCTCCCAGACCGAAGAGGCTGAGATAGTGGCTGGTCTGTCGTGGCCGGGGAGGGATCCGAAACTGAGAAGTCATTGATTTGTAGCTCAGGGCTTTCAGGCACTGCAGCTCTCCACCCGTATAGATCATGCAAATCAAGCAGGAGAAATCGGGGGTGTGGGTGGGAGGTAGGTTTTGTTCCCTAGAGAGGGGGTTCCCTCACTGCTTTCCTTCCCTCCTCAGAGAGGTTCAAACTACGGCTCCCTGCTCACCACAGAGGGACAGTTCCAGGTTTACGCCAAGACAGCTTATTACAAGGTGAGGCTCGGAGAGCAGCTTCAGTCTTGATCGGATCCTGGAATTCAGGGGCGGGGCCTTCGCCCAAGGAGGTGGGACCTGTCCGCTTCAGGAACCCGAGTTTCCACTAGAGGAGAGAGTGCTTGCATCGCATCTCGCTGCTTCGCTGCGGAGAAATCAGCACGCATGAGAGCCAGATCACATGTTTGCGCGCCAGCCGTGTTTATAGGGAGGGGTGAGAAATGAGTTGGGTTCTCATTGTGATGCGAACTTATCAAATACGCAGTTCCTGAATGTGCACATGCATTGGAGTGCAGTTTTATGGTGATACTTCTACTTTTCCGAATTTTGCGCTGCACCTTATAAATTAAAAACGCACACAAAAATATGTATAGTAGGGGCAAAATGAGTCTGCTGGGGGACAGCGGGCACAAAAACACACACGTTACTGAAAATATTGCGCAACAACGCATTACATGGGGGAAATCACTTGGTAGAAAAATGTGTACGTTTGAAAAAGTGCATGTGAAAATGCGTGCATGAGGAGAAATGCACACGAAATTATGTACACGTTTTTGTGGAGACTTTTTACGTGTGGGGAAATCACAAACTGATGTGGAAATGGGATGGAATGAACGTAATGTTGGCAAAATGAAAAACTAAGCAAAATCGAACTTAACGGATTAGCCTGTCCCTACCTGTTTACATATCAACGAGCTGTGTGCGTGTGTGTTATTTTAATACTGGAAAGAGCACACAGGAGAGCTGTGTTCAACCCTACCCCGCGACCCCCTGTTACTCCTCACAACTGGTTGCTCCAGCCACCCTTCTCCCCTCCCGGCTCTAGTAGCAGAAATGAGCCAGGAACAGTGCAAAGTTCTGGGATCAATCGACTGAATGGGAAGTAAGGCCCGAGTGGGCACGGGTGACCTCTCCCCAGTGTTTCTGTCACGGTTACATTAAAACCCACCCATCTCACTACTTTATACGTTGAACAGTGCAGAAACACTGTGGAAAGAGCTTCTGCGTACAGCTGAGAGTCAAGCAGCTACTGAAGCTAATTTCCTCACATGGAGATATTTTGCTTTAGATCTCATAGCCTAGGGGGGGCGGGGGGGCATTCCTGAAGGCTCTTGCCAGGGGTGCACATAGACTGTGGACTTAATAGTGTTAAGAGGGCCCAACTTTTTAAGATGGTCATGGATATTATTACTTCACTTTACTTCAAAATGTGGTAACCAGCCCTGCTGCTGTGTTCAGGGAGCAGCCTCCTGCTCAGTGGGGTCCTGGATATTTTACCCTGGTCACCTACCCTGATGGCACCAGTGGCCCATAAAACTGTGGAACCGGCCTGGGTAGGTGGGTGAATGTCTGCCACCCAAAACAGCCCCGTTGGCAAACCTTCTTTCCCTCAAAACATTAGCAAATAATTCCCTTTATTCTCTCTCTCTCTCTCTGGTTGCCACCTCTTTTTTTCCCAGGGGAACATTGTGGCCATGAAATACGTGAACAGGAAGCGCATCGACATGACGAGGAATGTGCTCTTTGAGTTGAAACATGTAAGTGTGCCAGCCCATTCATTCGCGGGGCAGAACATGGCGGAGAAAGTGACAATGGCTCCAGAGCTGTGGGTGCACGGGGGCAATGGTGGTATACCTCTGGGACAGTGGCGATTGTCTGACATGGAACTTGCTAGAAGATTATCATTATTATTAATTAGTGCTGTGCTGAAAATGTCTCCCACATTTTTTTCGACTATTCTCATTCAATTTGATAGAAGAGAAATTGCTTTCGAAAAGAAATTCAGTACTGGAGAAATTTCGGAGCGGTTCTCAAGGGTTGGGTTTGGGTTTCTTGGGCTTACCTTGCTTAGGAGGTGGCTGAGGAATGAGCACAAGTGGCCTGTCTTTCATTGTACAATCGTCTCTCTGGCAGCCTGTAGCCTCCTCAGCTCCCTGCACTTCAACTGAAGCCTAGTGGAAGGCATCATGAGGTAATTCCTCCCATGGGGCTTTTTCGGATCACGAAGTACAGGCAGCCTGGGAGGCTAGCTGGGATTAGGTAAGCTCAAAAACACCACCAAAAGAAACTCGACACACATTATAGACTGTCCTGAGAATGAGGCAGAACAATGGAAGCTCCTTTCAGGGGGGAAGAAAACTTTCAGGAAATGGGAGGACAGATTTTGGCAGAGCACTACTCATCCCTGGAGCTAGACACAGCACTGCCCCCACTTGCATTGTGTGGGGATACAAAATGGGGGGCCAGCCTGCCAAGGTAGTTGATGCTGTTGCAGCCCGAAGACCCCCCAAAACCCTTACCAAAAAAGAAAGAAGCTGTGCTACAAGCCGTGCCAATGGGGAGCCCTCCCTGGGAGAAACTGCTGAGAATGTCTCCTCCCTCTGGAGAAATTCGGTGAAATTATCTCCCAAATTTCTCTGCCCACAAATAAGGTGGAGAATTTCGAGAGGCCATCTGTGCACAGCTCTATTATTAATTAGCTGCTCCTAAGCTAAATCAGCTCTCAAAGTGCCTTACAAAGGATATCACAAAATACACATATTACTCTTAGGTTAATTAGGAATTCTCTTTTTCGTTACATCAGGGGTGGAGAACCTCAGGCCCAGGGGCCAAATCTGGCCTGCCTAGGATCCCAGTCTAGCACTCTGGGCTTCCCTAGACCATCATGCCCCCTTTCCTCGTCCCACCAATCGCTTGATTTCTCAGCTTTTTCATGTTTTTTCCTGCCTTTCTAAAAGGTTGAAATGCCTCTTCTCAGGCTTAGCTACTGGCAGTAAAGAGCTTTAAGCTAAACTACGCTGGGTTTTTTGGCCCCGCCGCTTTTGCCACATCCACTACGGGAATGCAGGCCCCGAGAGCTGGAAGAAGTTCCACACCCCTGATTCCACACTCTTTCATGACCAAGGGTTCCCAGGGCGGCTTGCAAACTTATCAAAAATACATAAGCAATATCCCTCCCATGCAAAAAAACTGTTATTTAAAACAAACATGAGACACTGTTACTGCTCTTTTGCCGCCTCAGGTGGAATGGCTGGCTGTCCAAATGCTCAGGGAGGCCGTTCCCTTCCATGCAAGGTGCTAGTAGTGAGGGAGTCACCATCTCAGTTCTACACCTTGAAGGATGCAGACAAAGTGGAGAGGGTTCAGAGGAGGGCGATGAAAATGATCAGGGGTCTGGAAATAAAGCCCTATGAGGAGAGACGGAAAGAATTGGGCATGTTTAGCCTTGAGAAGAGGAGACCGAGAGGAGATAGGATAGCGCTCTTCAAGTCCTTGAAAGGCTGTCACGGAGAGGGAGGCCAGGGTCTCTTCTCGATCATCCCAGAGTGCAGGACACTGAATAATGGGCTCAAGTTACAGGAAGCCAGATTCTGGCTGAACATCGGGAAAAACTTCCTGACTGTTAGAGCAATGTGATGATGGAACCGATTCCCTAAGGAGGTTTTGAGCTGTCCCACACTGGAGGCATTCAAGATGAGGCTGGACAGCCATCTGTCGGGGATGCTCTGACTTGGATTCCTGCATTGAGCAGGGGGTTGGAATCAGTGGTCTTATAGGCCCCGCCGAACCCTACTATCCTACGATTCTGTGATTCACCTTGGGTTAGCCGGGTTGGGCATGAGCCAAAGGCCTGAACAGCCTGCATCGCCGTTCTGATGTGCAAGCTTCCTGGGCGCCCCTCCCGGAGCAAGAACGCCCTCCTCTTACCCTTCCGCCCCTTCGTACTGCATCATGCTCCCGCTGGCTTTTGGCGTCCCTTTCATAGCGATTTAGTGAGGCACCAGCAGGGGGCGCTGCGCTGTTGGGGCATTTGCTGGCACAGGCAGAAAGCAGCTCATTAGCAAAGACTAAAGAGCGATGGAAGGGGGTCGAGGGCTACAGGCCAGCACCCGGGCCGCCCAGCACCAGGGCTAATGAATCATTAGCGAGGAAGCGGCAGGGAGATGGCCATCTGCTCCTCCTTTAATTAACAAGCAGAGTGGCTTAAAGCAAGAAGAACGGCTCTGTGTGTGCGTGCGCGCACGGGTAAGCGAGCGAGAAGATAAACAAGGGGCTGGAATCTCGAACAGCCATCTGAACAAGCAGAGATAATAGCTGGGAGTGGAGGCTGGAAGGGTGACAGATATTTGCACCCTGCTTGCTTTTTTTTTTTTTTTTTGGCGTCTGTCTGTGTGCATACTCTTCCTCTGGCAAGTCCTCCACATGTCAGTCACCCTCGCCCTGTCGTGTGTGCAGTCCTTCCTGTCTCCCATGAGTGCGGATTCCGTTTTTCGCAGTGATGTGTCTCGTGGAACTGGGACAATTCCCTCCGAGGGTTCTCCAAGCTTGTTTTGCGCAATGTTAGACCCCCTCCCAAAAACACACACCCAGACCCCAAGAAATGCATTCTGTACCTCCACCAGGAAAGAGAGAGATTCAGCACAGAGGTGCCGTGTGGAACTGAGGTCCCTCCGTTTTTCTTGGAGCGGGTGTTTCTCCTATGCCTGCTGGGATTCTGGGATTCTGTAGGGGGTCATTAGACTTGTGGTTGTTGCGGGGTGGGGGTGGGGAAACAGTGCATGATTGCCCAAGCTCTGAAAATCCTGGACATAAGAATTCCCCAGGGGCACAAAACGAACAATAAATCATTCTTGTGTTTTATAGCAGGGTGTCGGCTGTCTTGATATAAATCTCCGCTCTCCCCCCCCCCCCGATTTTTTTCTCCTCTCTACTGTTTGCGGAGTTAAGTTTTGGGAAGGGAAACCCTCAGTTCTCTGTGCTTGGATCTCTCTCACACTCTCACTGACCCAGATATTAAAATGATGAAGTTGCTTCCATGTGAGATAGAAAAAGTTCACCTTTCTGTCACATGTAGCAGCAGTTTCTGTTTATTTTTGCTCCTGGGTATTTTCATTAGGTACACAGGTAAGGTGAATTTGAATATACTCTGGTGCCATAAAAGCTTGAAAACTTGGCATTTTTACTTCTCTTACATGGGATGTAATAAAATCTGCCTTATAAGAGAGGCCAAGCAGAGAACAAGGCAGTCCACACGAGTGCTGGAATGTAATTATGGGTGCTGGACTTCGCACGCCTCAAGCAGCCTCCGATGGGTGGATTTGCAGTGGCAGCCAGGAATGTACTTTTCAGAATGGAACAAGCCTTGTGCAAAATGTGGGACTTCTCCTTCCTGCATAGTATCATAGAGTTGGAAGACGCCCTGGAAGTCATCTAGTCCAGTTCCCTGCTCAGTGTAGGATCCACAATCCAGGGTGCAACTACCGCATCCCTGATAGTTACACTTTAGTAGAGGTTGCATCTGTAGTGGCAGCCAGGAACATCTCTCTGCTTGCAGAATGCAAACTGTGTTTCCTAGTAATGTATATGCAGCTACCCTGAGCTCCAGAATTGTCTGGAATGTTGTGGGAGCCTTGTGTGTGTGTGTTTGAGGGCAGGATGTTTGGTACCTTGGCAAGATGCAGGCCCTTTAATCACGCCTCCGTGTTCTTTCCAGATGCGGGATGTTCAAAACAAGCACTTGACACGTTTCATTGGAGCCTGCATTGATCCCCCGAACATCTGCATCCTGACAGAGTACTGCACTCGTGGAAGTCTCCAGGTACTTTCAGAGCAGGGCAGGGGTAGGAAAAAAGGGGTAGGAAGAATCCACAAGAAATCCGTTTGGGGTCACAGAGGGTTGGAGGAAGACCTGAGCAATTTGTGCTCTGGGAAGAGTGGGTTGCTGGTGAGTTAGCGGGACCTAAAGGAGGCAATAGGCTAGTGGTGTGTTAATAAAAGCATGCCTAGATGTTAACTCCTTCTATGGTGGAAGTGCTGCTTATTTACTCCTAGGTGGGTGGGGTCTGGTTGTGGTTACTCAATTGACTCTGCATACACTCCAGGGTACTCCATTTCTTATTACTGCTGGCACTGAAACCCAATCTGGACATTCCCTTGGCAACAGGGTAGCCATCTTGTAGGCCCGAGGAGAGCCCAACACTTCCCGGCCTTCGTTACTAACACTGCTGACCACAGAGGCCGATTTAGCCATTCCCTTTGCAACGGGGCAGCCATCTTGTAGGCCTGAGGAGAGCCTGGCACTTCTTGGTCTTCATTACATATGGTAGTGTCATGAGGGGCTCCAACTAGAGCAGTTAAAAGATGCATTTTTTTAGCTTGGCACAACTGCCTCCATCAGGGCCAACCTAGGTGTGTGTTGCCAAGTGAGGCTGGCCTGTATGAGTGCAGCCAGATACACGGACGGCCCCGCGTGGCAATCAGCGTAGGGCTTTTCCACGTAGGAACTGTGACACGGAGAACGAAGCTCTGGCCGTTGCCTGGTGCAGCTTCTTTCCTGAGTGTTTCTCCCCCACCTCATCTCAGTGGGGCAGAAAAGTCTTGTTGTGCTTTACTTCAGACCCGCCACCTCAAGCCTGGTTGTGCAAAGGGCCGAGGCGGGGGCAGGCGGGGGCTTTTTAATTAAAAGGAGAGGCTGCGGAGGGGGCACTGCAGTCCTCTCCTCGGAGAAAGAGAGGAGCGCTCCATGCAGCCCGTTCCAAGAGGGATGATTTATAGTGGGGTGGAAGGGCGAGAAGGATTGGCGGTGGAGGCTGGGGAGGGGAGAAGGAAAGGGAACGGCGATTTCGACAGCCTGAGATTCCTGGCTGCCTGCTGGAGATCAGCATTTCCTCTTATAAAAGAGATGAGAGACAGAAAGGGGGAGGCGGGAGAGGTGTTGGGGGGAAGGAAGGAATAGAAGGGGGGGAAATGGATGGGAATAGGTAGCTAGCTGGGGTGGGATCAACATGGAGACGGGATAGAAAGTAGACCCAGTGTGGTGTAGTAGTTAGAGTGTCAGACTAGGACCGGCGAGACCCAGGTTCAAGTCCCCATTCAGCCATGAAACTGACTGGGTGACTTTGGGGCCAGTTCCCCACCCCTTCTCGCTTTTTCAGCCTAACCTACCCTTGCAGGGTTGTTGTGACAATTAAATTGATGCCAGTTCCCCCACTCGGCCATGATGCTCCTTGGGTGACCTCTAGCCGGTCACACATTCTCAGCCTAACCTACTTCGCAGGGCTGTTGTAACGATAAAAGGCATGGGGAGAGAACTTTTGGGTTTGTTAGCCGCCCTGAGCTCGCTTGGGCAGAAAGGTGGGATAAAAATATTGCTCAGATCATGGGTGGGCAACTTGTGGCCCTCCAGATGTTTTGACCTACAACTCCCATCACCGTAGCCAATGGTGAGGGATGATGGGTCGAAACATCTGGAGGGCTACAAATTGTCTACTCCTGGGCCTTAAATAGACCACTGGTTCTGAGCCACTCCCTGGCCATTCAATATTTCTGCCTCTTGTTTTGGTATCAGGTATTTTGTTTAAGTAAAGCAGGTATTTTGCGTTGGCAGAGGGTTAAATGATGTTATTTTCTGCAGGCTTTGTCCCTCATCCACCAAACCCCGCCTGCTCACCCACCAAAACTTCGCCAGGCCCCACACGCTGTTCACTTAAAACTAAGCCCTGTCACCTGATTGAAGGCATCTTGGCTGATTAATCAAATTTGTTTTAATTGCTATTCTCTGCATACATTTAGATGTGATTGAAACAGTAGTTTTGAAGGGGGGGAAAGCAGGCTTTTAGCGCCTGCTGTAACATCTAAATACGCTATTTGAAAAAGGCACCTCTGCGAGAGTGAAGGGGAAATGACTCTTTTAAGATGGTGTTTGCAATCAGTAGTTTTTATATTAAATATAATTAACCTTTTAAAAATAGATGTGTTGCCTGATTAATCAGACATGCCTTTTTACACCTCTTTCCTCCTCGTCCCTTTTTACCTTCTGTGTCATGACTTTTTAGATTAGTTTAGTTTAGGCAGAGACTGTGTTGTTAGTTATTGATCCTACGTGAATTGCTCTGGGATCCTTTTTGGCTGAAGAGCAGGACAAATACGCTTTAAATGAATAAATAAATAATATCACATTGGCAAACCTAGCTAGTGCCGAAAGGAGTGTGAGGAAACCAGATCACAGGCAAATTCTCGTAACTTCAAAACTTATCAGAGGAAAAGATAAAAATGTATAGTTAGTGTGTGTGTGTGAATAATATTTTGCCAAATTGGATTCTGTTGGAGCAAAGGTTTCCTGTAAAGAAACCCCCCAAACAAAACAGGATGTGTGGAGTGCTGAGTTTGGAAAAGTTAATACTTTTAACGCTTTATATTTTTAAAATAAACAGATGAACCGAAAAACCACCCCAATCATTGAAGCATCCTTTGAAAATAATTTTGGCATATGCAGTTTCAGATTTGGTTCTTTACAAAGGGTGCTAGTTATTGTTTGTTTGTTTGTTTGTTTGTTTCTGCAGGACAAGCTAAGCCCTTAGAAACTATAAATGCATGGATTGGAACCAGCAGTGGAAGGGGAAAGAGAAGGGAGCTCTCAGCAACCAGTCTTAGGGGAGGCTACTTCTGAACCCATTATCTACCTCTTTCTCCCTCCTTTTAGGATATCCTGGAGAATGACAGCATCACTCTGGACTGGATGTTCCGCTATTCACTCACTAACGACATTGTTAAGGTAATCTAAGGGTATGATCCTGTGCATGTTTAGACAGAAAAAAGTCCTACAGTTCTGGCATGCTGGGAATTGTAGAATTTTTTTCCTGTCTAAACATGCATAGGATTGTTTATTACTTATTTATTTGCAATATTTATATACCACTCCACATCAAAGATTTCAGAGCGGTGAACAACAAGATAAAAGAATAAAACCCCATAATGAAAACAATTAAAACATTTTAAAAGAACAGATTCTGAACTGAAAAATCCGCAGCTGGTCACTCAGGGAAGGCCTCTTGAAATAACGTCTTCAGGAGGCGCCGAAAACAACACAGCATTGGCGCCTGCCTGACCTCTGAAGGCAGGGAATTCCACAGGAAGGGGGCCACCACGCTGAAGGTTCTTTTCCTGGTGGACCCCAACTGGGCCATAGGTCCATGTGGAACCACCAGGATTGCGCTCTAAGAGCGTAAGGGGAGCCCTGGATCAAACTGAAGATCTAGTTCAGCATCTTGCTTCACCTAGGGGCCAACCAGAAGTCTCTAAGTAGCTTATGAGCAGGGCTGGAAGGCTGTTGCCATCCGCCAGCTGCTGTTTTCCCTGAAACTGGTATACGAAGGTTGTAGAGCTTTGTTCCCAGCTCTGGGAAGGGCTACAGCTGTGGGCTTGGGTGTGGGTCGATGAGGCTCAGAAGGGCATGATCAGACAGACTGGATCAGACAGATGAGGCGCAAAGGGCCGGAGGCAAGTTCAGGGCCAGGCAGAAGAAGGTCACGTTCCAAGGCAGCAATTGATGGTTGAAGGGCCAGGCAGGTCCAAAGCAGGCAGGGTCACAGTCCAATGTTACGCTCAAGGCCAGTTGCTCAGATTGATGAGCTGGCTTGGCTGCGAGGGTTTTTATAGGGCCTGGCGTGTCCTGATTGGCTTGGAGAGTCAACTGACTCTCTTCCGGCTGGAACTGCAGCCTAGGGGGCACCCTTTCCCCTAGCCTCGATTCTTTGACATCTCCCTCTCTCTGTCTTGACCCCCAATATTCTCCCACTCCTCCTCCCACCAGGGGATGCTCTTCCTTCACAACAGCGTGATCAGCTACCACGGCAGCCTGAAGTCCTCCAACTGCGTGGTGGACAGCCGCTTCGTGCTGAAGATCACAGACTACGGGCTGGAGACCTTCCGCCAGGCACCCGAGACGGACGACTCGCATGCGCTGTTTGCCAGTGAGAGATGCACCGGGGTGGGGGGGAGGCGGCAGAGGGGGTAGCAGCAGCTATGCCAAGAATTGCCCTGCCTGCATAGCCATCATGCCTTGAAGGACTGCAGCCTTGGTGTATCCCATACCTACCGTAGCACACTCCTAGTCATTCTGCAGGCCACGATGGTAGTGACTGACCGCCCCCCGCCCCAAATAATAGGTTCTGCAGTTCAAGGGCCTGTTAAGGAGCAGGAGCCTCTGACTTCGTAATAACTTAAGTGGGCCGCGCAGGTCAAATTTCCAAACTGTTACTTCAGCCTTTGGCATGCATCCTTGAGACCAGTGCCAGTTTCAGGTTTTGGGGGCTCCTGGGCAAGACCCCCGCAATGGGCCCCCTCCCTCAGTGAGTCTCCCTTCTCCCTGCTGTTGTCACCAGTGCTTTTTCTTCTCCTCTTCCTCCTCATGGTTCCCACTTGCTTGCTTGACAGGCAGGGAGCAAGGAGGCCGCAGCATCTCCTCCTCCTCACCTTCACCATTGCCTGGGCCAGAGCGAGAGGCAGGGGAACCGGCAGGTTGCAGGGGTGAAGAGGAGGAGCGACTCCAGGGGGCTCTTGCCAGTGGGCCCCTGCTGGGGTGTGGGCCCTCAGCAGGTGCCCCATCATGCCTACCCTTGGCGCCAGCCCTGCTTAGGACATAGGCCCATTCCACTGTTCGTAAGAACAGACACTCCAGGTGTGAGCCAGTGAGCTGGCCAGAGAGGACACAGCCCGCAACATACGCACAGTGCCACGGTGCTCCTCTTGCGCCTCTTGTTCGCCTTTGTTGGTACCCCACGGTCCCTTGGACCCCCTCCTCTCCCTCATCTTTTTTCCTTTCATGCCCGTGCTTGCCAGATGGCAGGTTGCTCAACACTGCCTGACTCTGCTGTCATGCTTCCCCTAGAGAAACTGTGGACAGCCCCCGAGCTCTTGCGCCTGGAGGCGGCCTCCTCCCCGTGGGGCACCCAGAAAGGCGATGTCTACAGCTTCGGGATCATCCTGCAGGAGATCGCCCTGCGCAACAGTGTCTTTTACATGGAGGGAATGGACTTGAGCCCCAAGGGTAAGAACTGGGGGTTAGGGTGAGCAGGAAATGCCCGTTTATCCTCCTCCCATTCATGGCTAGGCTGGCCCCAAGCCTATAAACGGAGGGCCATTTTGTCTAACAGACCATCACGATCAATACCGATAGAATTTTTTTCCTTCTGCGGGGTGCAAAGCTTCGGAGCGAGCAATTGTATGGCCTCTAAACAGCGTCTGGAGGGGGGCATAGGATAGTTCAGATTCCTGGATCTGAGGTTGGTTGCCTGTCTGCAAATACAACCTCGGAGGGGAGGGAAAAGGGGCGGTCTGTGGGAGGGGAGGGGAGGGGACTGGTGAGGTCAGCTTATGAAGAATCCTCCAACCTTCCCAGCCTCCTTCCCTCCCGCTTCTCAGAGCCCCAGCTAGATGGGCGAAAAAGCCTATCTAGCAGAAATGCAGAGCAAGAGGAGTGCAGAGGCAAAGATCGCCTCTGCGCTCCTCCCGCTCTGCATAGGATGTCCGTCGGCCTCGAGTTTGGAGGCTGACGGGCATCCTGATAGGATTGCGCCCCAACTTGAGCATATTTTGGTGAGCAAAATAGGGTTATCACTATTTTTTTCTCCTTGCAGGTAACTATCCAGTAGTTGTTTCAGAGATGAGATGAGACTCAGAGTGACACACGCTCTGTCATGATAGTCCATTAGTCTGACCCTGTAGAAGGCAGCTTCCACTGTATCTGATAAAAACGGGAAGCCACCTGTAGCTATTTTTCCTATGGGTGCAGAGTCTCTTGGAGTCCACTCTGTCTCTTGGTGCCTATACAGTAAGGGGAGAAAAACCTGCTCTATTATTTTGCATTGAAAGTTAGACTCGAAATAAACCTACATACTTTTTAGATCGGCCAAGGACTGCAATGGTGTGTGTCTGTGGGCTTTTTCTGTCTCTGTGACTGCCCCCACCTCCAGTTACTCCCCCTTCCCCAAACAGAAAAACCTTACTTTGCTTTGATCACTTTGGTATTTTTTATCTCCCAGATTTCTTCTGCCTGGGGCTCATGACAATGTTCAGGGGGGGTTCCCGGGTGGTCTCCCATCCAGGCAGTGACAAGACCCAGACCAGCTTAGCTTCTGCACTGTTTCTGCACCACTTTCCTTCAGACCTGGTGGGGAAGTGGTGAGCTCCCTCTTACCCCTGCTCCCCCATATTGATCTCCTCTTGGTCTATCTCTCCCCACCCCCTCTTGCCACGTTCAGAGATCATCGAGCGAGTGAAAAGCGGGGAGCACCCGCCCTTCCGGCCCTCGGTGAACTTGCCTCCCAACCTCGAAGAGGTGGTGCTTCTCATGCAGCGGTGCTGGGCCGAAGACCCCCAAGAGCGCCCCGACTTCCAGCACATCAAAAGCATGCTGCGGAAGTTCAACAGGTGCATGCCCTGCCCCGAACCCCTCCTTGACCACCTGCCGTGCATGTGCCTTTTGAAAATGAGTGGTGTGGCACCGTTCAGCGTTCTCCTGTAATGGAAAGTGGGGAGGGGCAGTGCCAACTTCCAGGCTATAGATGGAAATATTGTGGGGAGGGGGATTAAGGATACCCTGGGAGCAGGGGTTGGGAGAAATAATACAGAATAGTCAGAATCCATATACAGTTAGCTGAATGTATTTAAATTTAATTGAACGTATTAAATAACAATCGCATTGGTGCTGATTGTTATTTTAGTACTTAAAAAAGCATAAGGGCCTATCACTTGTCAGTCATTCCCAGTGCCTTTGGCCTCATGGGCCAGAAAACTGGAAGGTGGGAGCCTGGCATGTTTCTCGCAAAGCAGTGGGATACAATCCTGCCTCCACGCTTTTCCTTAGAGCTCCCGTGGATGGGCAAGAAACTTAGTTCTGCATTAGCCTTTAAATGCAAACTGGAAAATTGCATGGGGAAGGGCCTGGAATATCCCTGGTGGGGGCTGGCTACAGCCTTGGTGGCTTTGGCTTTCGCATGTCTATCCAGCAGGGAGAACAGCTGCAACCTCTTGGATACGTTGCTGTCGCGCATGGAGCAATACGCCAACAACTTGGAGGAGCTGGTAGAAGAGCGCACGCAGGCTTACCTGGAGGAGAAGCGCAAAGCAGAAGCCCTGCTCTACCAGATCCTGCCCCAGTGAGTCTGCCCTTGCACACTCCTCCCTTGATAGCTGTTAGCCATGTGCACTAAATGGGACTTTCCTCTGCAGAGGCAGTGTTCTTTCCCCCACCCCCTGCCCTGAGCCCGTTCCTCAAAAGACAGCCCGCTGCATCTCGGCCCCACAGTGAGTGCGCTTCCATGGTGGGCCTGTGACCAAAACGATGTACATCTGTCTTTGCCCCTCGCTGCGGTTCATCCTTGTATGTGCAAATGCGATGAGGTGGGTTTCTTGCCTTCCCGTGCAGCTCGGTGGCGGAGCAGCTGAAGCGTGGGGAGACAGTGCAGGCAGAGGCCTTCGACAGCGTCACCATCTACTTCAGTGACATTGTGGGTTTCACTGCGCTGTCGGCGGAGAGCACCCCCATGCAGGTAATTGGGTTGAGGGGGGGCGGGAGCCAAAGAGGGCAACAAAGGCAGGAGGAAGTAATGTGAGCAACAATTATCCTGTTGGGGGTCTTGAATCCAGAACCTCTTAGGCCAATCTGTCTGGGACGCAGAGGCCTCAGTGCGCCAAAGGGGATCGGTGCACAACATCGGCCTCTGTGATTGGACAGCAGTATGAAGCCTCTGGATTGGCTAAGCCTTGGAGCCTGGCCACGCTCGGTCAATAGAGCAGGACCTGCTGCATTTTCCAGGTTCAGCCCTTGGTTGCACAGGGATGTTGTTGAATGGGCAACGAAAGGCTACCAAACTATGCCTGTACATGTGCTGCGACAGTTCAGGTAACCGGGACAACAGCGGTTAGCTCACAGAAGTAACCAGGGTAATGGGGGCAGGTGACCAGAACAAACAAGGGCTGGGAAACCCCAGTCACTGGGGAAACGAGTCTGTCACACACGTAACGGGGGCAACCAATGCAAGGCTGTTCAGGTAGTTTGAACAAGGGGGAAGGGTCGTGCCAGGCGACTGGGGGTAAATTGCCTGTGGGAGGGTGTCAATGGGTTGTTCGCTTGCTTAGTCAGGCCTTCAGAACCATGTCCCACTGCAAGAAATAAAGGAAGGAGAAAAGAGCAGAAAGAGACAGGGAATGCGAATGGGAAGAGACTGGACCAGCCTTCCCCCAAAATCTGGTGCCCTCCAGATGGTTTGGATGACAATGCCCAGCATTCCTGACCATTGGCCGTCCTGGCAGGGGCTGATGGGAGTTGAAGGCCAAAACACCTGGAGGGCACCAGGTTAGGGAAGGCAGGACCCGACCACTTTCACATTGCACGGAGATGTTAGAAGGCTTAACGTTTTGCCCCTTCTCCCTCCGACCCCAGTTCTGGTTGGTGTGGATTGCGTGTATTTCAAGAAAGCCCTATAGCAAAGTAGCCAAACCCCTGCTTTGTGCCCAGAAGGCCCCAGGCTCAATCTCCAATTCAGCCCTGTAAGTCAATAAGATCCCACCTTTTTTTTTTACCCTTCTCAGGTGGTGGCCCTGCTCAATGACTTGTACACTTGCTTTGATGCGATCATCGACAATTTTGACGTCTACAAGGTGAGCGATTCTTCACCGGGTTGGCTTGGGCGGGATGGAGAGGGATGAGCTGATGACTGTGGAGCCAACAGGTGTTTGGCCCATGGCAGAGGGGTGTTCAGCAGTGCCTCTCCCCATCACCCATGTCCAGGTGGAGACCATCGGCGATGCCTACATGGTGGTGTCAGGCCTGCCAGTTCGCAACGGCCGACTGCACGCCCGCGAGGTGTCCCGCATGTCACTGGCGCTTCTCGAGGCTGTCCGCAACTTCAAGATCCGCCACCGGCCTGAGCAGCAGCTCAAGCTGCGGATCGGGATCCACAGTGGTGAGAAATCGGGGTGGGGTGCATGTGCAGGTATTCACACGTATGCGTGTGTATGGGAGAAAACAGAGGTGCCCTTAGAGCCATCCTAGACATTACAAGGCAGCTGTGTTTGCTCAGCACTGATGTGGTTCAGATGTAAATCCAAACCACGGTTTGTTGTGATGTCTGAACCAATGCCACAAACTGACAAACCGTGGCTTGAGAGCAGCCGCCAAACAAGAATCTAAAGCTATGGTTTCAAGTTGCTTTGGAAACCGCAGTTTGGGCAAACTGTATTTGGTGTTGCACCCATACCAACAAATCCAAGTTCAACCCCTGGCATCTCCCGGTAGGGCTGGGAAAGAATCCTGCCTGAAACCCTGGAGAGCCACTGCTGCCAGTCATTGTCAACAATACTGGGCTAGATGGACCAAGATCTGACTCTGTGTAAGGCAGTTTCTTGGGATGTTTCTCCTCCCTGGGAGCCTGCTGTTTGGAATAAGATCCAGAGATTCTCAGGGAAGACAGGAGAAGAGGAAAACTGCACAAACCTTGGTTTGCCTGTATGTCTGGGACACAAATCAGGGTGTGGGAGTCTAAACTACAGTTAGTGCAAACCACAGTTCAGCATTTTGCCAGAACCAACCAACTGGCAACAGACCCAGCATTTGATTTGCTTCTGTGTTTGTCCATCATTTCTGTTACAAAAGTGAGAGGAAAAATTCCTCTGCCGTTCCCGTTTTATTGTTAGGTGTATGCAGTGGTTTCCAAGGCGCAGAGGGTCTCATCCTGGCAGTCAGGGCCAGGAGGTAGGAGCTGAGAAGTGTCTGGCTATGCACCCTGACTTATCTTTCTCCCCAATTCCACTCCCAAGGTCCAGTCTGCGCAGGCGTCGTGGGCCTGAAGATGCCGCGTTACTGCCTCTTTGGGGACACGGTCAACACAGCCTCGCGCATGGAGTCCAATGGGGAAGGTGAGTTGGTGTTTTGTGGGGCAGGATGTTGACAAGATAGATGCCAGTGTGTGGACTGGGGCATCCCCCACAGACTGAGCACTTGACATTCAGCAGATGCACGGAGGAACAGCATGGAACGGCCTATGCCAGGGGTAAGCAACCCAGTCCCTGCTGGACGTTTTGAACTACGACACCCATCAACCCCAGCCAGTGTGGTCAGGGATTATGGGAGCTGTAGTCCCCAAAATCTGGAGGGCACTTGATTGCCTACACGAAACCCCTAGGAATGCTGCTGCGTTTGGGTGCCTACACAAGGGCTGGGCGAAGCAGTATCGATCC
The DNA here is from genome assembly GCF_057233095.1 of Heloderma suspectum. NCBI lineage: Eukaryota > Metazoa > Chordata > Lepidosauria > Squamata > Helodermatidae > Heloderma > Heloderma suspectum. The sequence continues at coordinate 13,712,407 of NC_139474.1, forward strand.
ACCTCTTGAGTGCCATGTCTTCTAGACCAGCCTCCCTCAACCTGGCCTCCTCCAGACGTTTTGGGTCACAACTCCCATCATCCCTCCCATTGGCTATGTCGGCTGGGGCTGATGGGAGTTGTAGGCCCAAACATCTGGACAGCACCAGGATGGGGAAAGCTGCTTTAAATTGTAAGGTTGAGGGCAGGGACTGTCTTACAACTGGTCTTTGGAAGCTGTTTGGGAGCCTTTGGGGCTAAATAGCAGGATAGAAATGCTTTCAATAAACGTGATGAGTAACACAAATGTGCTAATGCCCATCTGGACCATCCAGCTCTGAAGATCCACCTGTCGGCAGCCACCAAATCCATCCTGGAGGAGTTTGGCTGCTTCGACCTGGAGCTCCGTGGGGACGTGGAGATGAAGGTGAGAGGGAGAGGGAAGTGTTGGTGGGGAAGAGGGGTGGAACTTGCTACCCAGAAGATGAGATGCTGCGTGCTGGTTTAGGTGGCTTTAGAAGGAGATTAGATACATTTCCCGAAGAGGAGGAGATTTCCATCTATGGTAGCCTTCCCCAACCTGGTGCACTCTGCGTGTTGTGGACTTCAACTCTTCTAAGCCTCAGCCAGTATGGCCAGTGGTCAGGCATGTTGGGAGTTGTAGTCCAAAATATCTGGAGGGCACCAGGTTGGGGAAGGCTGATCTGCATAGGCAGGTAGTGGCTCTCCAGGGTTTCAGGCAGGAGTTTTTCCAGCCCTACCTGGAGATGCTGCGAAATGAACTGAGGACCTTTTCCATGCAAAGCAGGTGCTCTACCACTAAACTACAGTCCTCTCTTTACTCTCTCATCGCCTCTGTGCCAGCCCCCCTTTCCACTTCACCACCCAAGCGGGCATCCAATTCCTCTTCCTGGCCTAGTACTTGTTCTTCTGGCCTCTAAACCCTCCCCTCTCTACTCTGTAAGGACCAGGATCATACCAACATGGCTCGCATATTGTGCCCCCAATTCCACCCCATGTTTTTCGTGTAAGTGGTATATTGGGGTTGATGCCAGTTTTGCAGCCACGCTGTCCCGCCCTCCCGAAGAATCTCAGAATTCCTCTTGGGTGACGGTGCAGGGACCTCTCGCTCCCCTCCCAGAATGACAGCTCCGCCCTGGGTTTCCCGTAAAGAGGAACAACAGTTTTAGCTAGGTGCAGTCCTGCAGCAATTCTGCAGTTTAATTCTTTTCCTGGGGCCGGCGGCGGCAGAGGGATGTCGTGGCGGCTGATTCAGGTGCTCAGGTCACCACCACCAGCCATTCCGGCAGGCTGTGCTGAGGGAAGTGAGAGTCTGAAGAGGGGCCGTTCCACCGGCCCCGAAGCCCAGCCCCAGGACGGTTCCTCCTCCCTCAACTGTCATCTCCAACAGGCTGTGTTGAGGGGGAAGCATAGCCATTCCATGAGGCCTGCTGAAAGACTTAATTTCCCCCATGCTCTCCTCCCTATTCCTTTCTCCTTCTGCACCGTGTCTTTTAAAGTATGTGGGCAGGGACTGTCACCTTTCATTGATTATTTGTAAGCTGCTCTGGGAGCCTTTTTGACTGAGGAGCAGGATAAATATACGCTAAAATGCACTAAATACTCTGCCAGATGTTTTAACAGCCCTTCTCTCTCCCTTTCTCCCCACCCTGCAGGGCAAGGGCATGCTGCGGACCTATTGGCTGCTGGGGGAGCGTGTCAGCAGCACCCGGGGCTGATGCGCTGCAGCGCTCCTCCAGGACACGGGGGAGGCCCTGGCCTCTTGCTTTCCTGAAGGCAGAAGGACAAAGACTCCCTTCAGGGACCTCTCGGCCTGGGGTCAGGGGGGATCCCGGACTGAGCCCCCAGGACTCCTACCCCCTTGGCCCCACGTTTCCACCATGGGCCTTTTGAGCACGAGTCTGACCTGGGTCCAACACTGAGCTCCAAGGACTGGGTGGCCTTCTGCAGGTGGCCAGGGGCGAAGCATAGCTGTGGCTACGTTCTTCTGTGGCTCCTTTCTCTGTGTCGCCCAGGCCCTGTCATCCACAACAACCAGAAGCTGTTGGCCCCCTCATGGTCAAAAGGGCTTAGCCCTAGCCTAACAGATTAAATGTGCTCTACACCACCTCCTCTTTGTCCCTCGAAGGCTGGGAGTGGACGCCTGAAGCTTTTATTTTGTTCCAGGAAGCTCTAGCTTTTGTAATAAAATGAATGTTGTCACCCTCTACCTCCCCTGAGTACCAGATAAGCCACACACGTTGCCTTAAGAAGTCCTTACTCTTAATCCCGATGTACGTACGGCCTGGTTGTGATTATTTACACTCCCTGTTGAGGGAGTGGCACTCTGTCCATGCTCAAAGATACTTTTTGCTACCTCACCTATCCCAGGATTGAAAATAGACTTCAGCATTGATCTGTGGCTAAAATGGTGTGTGTAAGTAAGAGAGAGTGTGTGAGTGGGAGGATCAGGAGGGAAGCTGTCTGCTGGCACAAACAGCAGCAGTCATCATCCTGTAGCAAATACCATTGGAGGTTGGGGTGGGATTTTCATCAGGACCACAGTGGTAGGGGAAAGCGTTACCCCCCCCTCCCCGCTGCCGTCGCACACTGCAGTCCCGGACTTGATTGGGCTCTTTAATGAAACAAAAACAGCCACGTTCAAGTGCAAATACGAATGCAACATACCATGTCGTTTTACTCCGTTAGGAACTGCAATAGCTGGCATCTCGCTGCTCATAGCTCAATCTATCCTCTTAACTTGTCATTTCCAAACTGGGGCTGGTGGCAGTGTGTCACAATAAATAAATAATTAAAGGCCACCATAAGCCCAGGGACTTAACGGCTGGAGAGACTGTCTGTTCGATCTCTTTGCATGAGTTTGCCTCCTGGAAAGAACCATGGGATCTGAGCTCCACAGGGGGCGGGTAGGTAGGTCTTACTAGTACACATGCTACTCCCACCCCCTCAGTTTTCAGTGAAATGAGTGAAGCATCCCAACCCTCAATTTGGAAAGTGAGTGCAGACTGAAAAGCAGAGCTGGTGTTAATACCTGGCATCCTTGGCAGGTGAATACTGACAACTAAATTAACACGTGGTAAATGTGGGGGAAGTTTGCCTGCTTCTTAAAGCTCATTGATAGAGCCCCTGCTTGGCATGCAGAAGGTCCCAGATTCAATCCCTGTCATCTTCAGGTAGGGCCGGAAAAAATCCTGCCCCAAACGCTGGAGAGCTGCTGCCAGTCAGTGTCAACAGTACTGTGCTAGATGGGCCCAGGGTCTGACTCAGCATAAAGCAGCTTCCGATGTTCTCTTTTTCTTCCGTGCACATTTCTCAATGTGTCTTGGTTCTTTGTTGAGCGCAACAGATGGTTAATATGTTCTACTTATCTGGCTTTTAAAAAAAAATGCTGTGGGCCCTGAGAGGGTGTCCCAGGAGCTATAAGTTTTAACCAATCTCCATCTTCACCTGTGGATAGGGTGATTGGGGGCAAAGGCGATACACCTTAGCAGATCTCCCCATGGTAGAGTGCAGGCACGGAAACTTCTTCATTGTCAGTGCTCTGACAGCATAAGTGGCAAGGGGTAGGTGCTGGGGTGTGGGTCATGGGTCCCATTCCCCTGAGATGCCTCCTGAATTGGGGGGAAAATAAATACTTTTCCCTCCAGCCTCCTCCCCCTCCCCGCTTCTACCCTGCTGGCATGAACTGTGGATTGGGCGGCACCTCCTTTAGATTGCTCTGTGTGTTGTTTTTAATCCTGCAAAGTCCTCTATTAATTTTAAGGTGTAAAACAGGGGTGTTGAACGTCAGGCCCATGGGCCAAATCCAGCCCTCCTAGAATTCTAATCTGGCCCTCCGGGGTTCCCCAGATGGCCACACACCCTTCCCATGGCCCCGTCTGCTTTCCCCCAACCATGAATTTTTCGGTGGTTTCCTGGCTTTTGCACAGTTTTTTCCCCATTCTAAAAAGGTGGAAATGCCACTCCTAAGGCTTAGTTATTGGCAATACAAGCTTCAAGCCACAATATGCTGATGCTTTTACTATTTCGGCACCACCCCCTTCGGCCCTGCGGCCCCTGAGAGCTTCTCCAAAACTGAATTTGGCTCTTGAGCTGAAAGAGGTTCAACACCCCTGTAATAGGTGGTAAAGGTTGGGGTTTCTATAAAGTTTCTGCACAATTATTGCTTGATTTTCCTGCATTCACTCAGCAAACAATGGTTATCACAAATCAGGAAGTGAGGGAAGGTGAGGAGAAGAAGCATGTGTGATACTCTCTAAGCCCTGGACTGGTTTCCTGATCTAAATCCCCCATTTCCTGTTGTCCTTGTATTTTTTTTTATGCCTGTGGGGCTAGTAGCAACTCAGGGGTGTTTGTGATTTAAATCAGAAAAAGAGTATGGGGACAGGCTGTAGCTCAGTGGTAGGCTTTGCATGGAGGAGGCCCCAAGTTTAATTCCTGGCAGGAAAAACTACCTGTCTGGAACCCTGGAGAGTCACTGCCAGTCAGCGTAAGCCAAGGGCGGGCAGAAAGTATATTGGGATCTACTGGCAGATCCCTAGGTGATTTGCAGTAACCAATCGTTTCCAATTTCCAAATGTTTCATGGAAGCTACAACAATATAATTTTCCCACCTTCATTTGGCTGCTGAAATGAAGGAAGCTTGGGTAACCAGGTATGGACTCTTACGTGAAAGGACTTGTGAGCTCAGCTCAGTTCCTGTACTGAAAACAAATCCCTCAGCTCAGAACATGCTCTGAGGCAGCCTGCTCCTTAATTCTGTGTTTGTTACACCTGGCTTTAGTTTGTGGATCTTGGGGTTCCAGTAAAAAAGAAAATAGATCTGACAAGCCGAGGTCTGTCCCATCTGCTGTGGAAGCAATACTGAGCTTTTGTTGTACTGCAGCTATGTTCCTCATTTCCCCTTCCCTCAGTGTTGCTTTAAAGTACAAAAAAATAAAATGTCAGGTGATCCCATCTCAGGTCACCTGCATCACATCTGCTTTGGCCTTAAGTGCTTTACCAGTCCAATGACCTAACTTATTTTATATCGGTGGTTGTATTGTATGATGTGCGGTGGCGGTGGCGGGAATGACATTTTCTGTCTTTTAATCTCCTGCATGTTACTTCCCAAAAGCCGGATGCTGCTACTTATGCTACGAGAAAGGGTAATTAGCAGATTGGCCTTTCATTTCCTTTGAGCCACTCACAATTGTATTACTTAGCATCTCACATGAAATGTATTTCCCTTTGTGCACGGAAAGAACGCTTGATACCTCAGAAACATGAATCACAAGTGAGCTTGCAAACTCTATCCACAACTTGAAAAGGAAAACAGGAATATTCTATATATGATTGGGCTGCCTTGAGTTTTCATTTTAAAACAGTTTTGCTTTTTAAAGAAGAAGCATATTTCTAATCAGAGCACCCTGCTACTTTCTGAATCTTGTCTGTTCCTCCTTAGAAATGATTTCTTTCAAGAGTTCTGATTGTTCCTTGCGTTTCTATTTAATTTGGGGGGGAATGTTGATCTTGCCTTCCTGAGAAGAGCCTCAAGGTGGATACCAGAATCCATGAAAGGTGAAATACACGAAAACTGGATGAAAAGCTGACAATGACCTTCATAAAGCCATTTCTTGCTGAATTGGGTTACGAATGCACTTCAGTGGAAATTCACATATTTTCCAACTACGGCCAATGTCTTCACTTTTCAAATTCTTCCTTTGCAAGAAATAAGATATGACTGACTGGAAATTAGGGGTTAGTGGGGAGCTTAGATGCAAGTTTGTGAAGCAAATTTTAAAAAGGGGAAGTTGGCTTACATGAACAGAGACCTATCTCTGCTCTGCTCCAAAGGAGTCCACAAGTCCCAGTTTTTACGTGATGGAGTTGGCTTACGTGAACAGACCTATCTCTGCTCCAGGGGAGTCCACAAGTCCCAGTTTTCTAGCCAAAAACCCTGGTAAGATACTGTCCCAATTTTTGCCTTCCAGAGATGCCTTGTTAGTATGAGTTGCTAACATTGTCATTCTTTGGGGCTCAGCTCCACTCCACAATCACTGGACGTTAAATCTGAGTCGCTGGGTGGATGCATCTGCAGAAACACAGTGCAAATCCTGTGTCTAGTCAGACATCAGTAGCATTAAGTTTAACAGGGCGTACTCCCAAGTAAGTCGGTATAGAATTTGCACAGCCTTTGCAAATTAAGACCAGGCTCCGTACATCCCTCTTCTCATCTGAAGGATCACTTAGGGTGCAATTGTATATGCACTTCTCTGGGAATAAGTCCCACTCGACTCAAGGGGGCTTACTTCTGCGTAGACGTCTAGGACTGCACTGTCAATGAGTCCTAGCCCATCTGCTATTGCCCATTACTGAAGATGCTTTGCTGTGTGGTTGGCTTCATAGCCTTCCTCCGCCAGTATGAATACCATAGTCCTTTTCATAGAGATTTCTTAGAAAAGCATTAACTGTCCTACAGTTTGGTATCGACAAGTTCAAAACATGCCATAGGAGCTACAATGTGTGTGTGAAATGGCTGGCTGCCCATTGCATGGCGTCTTAGTGTTTGTGTGTGAATGTATTTGCAGGCATGTGTGCTGGAGACCCACTCAGAGATTTTTCAGCCCAATCATATCCATGTTTACTCAGACACCAGTCCCACAGTGTTCAGTGGAATGTAGCCAGGTAAGTGTGCATAGGATTGCAGTCTTATAACTCCAGAGATTCCCTGGATGATGTGAGTTCTCTAGATCCCGTTTAGTCTTGCTTCTGGTCTGGATTTTGGAATGGAATGAATTTTGGTCGCCGTTAGCCAAGTGGAGTGCACCCCTGTGGATCGCCTGAAGGGAATGGGAGTAGGATACTGTTTTGCAGTGGTTCCAGTCCTACCTTGAGGGCAGATTGAAGAAGGTTGTGACTTATTGTTTGACCTCTTGGCCTTTGGTATGGTTTCTCAAACTTTCTATCCTCAGGGCCCTCTTGAGAGAGCTGAAAATGACAGGCCCACCAGTCACAAAATGGTAGTGCAGGGTTGGACATGGTCACAAAATAGCGTCAGATGGAAGTTTGGCATTATCAGCTGGCAATTACTGGTATAATTTTGTATTGATACATAACCCCTCTTTGGAAATTGCTAAATACTTTGTTACAGCTATTTCATTGTAGCAGGGAGTTCCATAGTGCAGCTTTCCTCAAGTCAATCACAGACATTGGCTCTCCATTTCAGACACAGCCTCCTCATTTCAGGGAGAATTTGCTGATACAGAAACTATAAGCAGAGAATACATACATACATACATACATATATAGTGTTTTCCTCCTCCCCCCGCATATGTCTCTTAAAGTATTCTTACTCATCTCCTGTCATTTCTTCTCCCCTCCTCCTTTCACACTGAACTTGTATCCTATCCCCACCAGTTTTTTTTTTCTTCATCCCTCCCTGTTGCTCCTTTTACTTTCTCCTATAACAGCTTCCCTTTCTTGCCCATTCCTGTGTATTCCCATAGCACAGAGTGGCTAAGCAAAGAGGCACTAGGCAGCAGTTTCTCTTCCTGGTCACATGGAGGTAACTCAGTTTGCCAGAAGAGACCAGGCAAGTGGTTATTTGCAGTCTTGATGTGTTGTGTGAAATCCTCATCTTTAGAACTGCAAAGCGGCAGAAGAAATGAACATAACGTAAGAAGAACCCTGCTGGATCAGACCAAGGGTCCATCTAGTCCGGGATTCTATTCACACAATGACCAACAAGCTGCCCACAGGGAACCCACAAGCAGGACATGAGTGCAACAGCACCCTCACACCCATGTTCCCCAGCAACTGGTGTACATAGGCAGACTGTCTTTGATACTCGATATGGAGCAGAGCCCTCCAGTACAGTGAGGTGTAGTGGCTAGGGGGTCAGACTTGGACTAAGAAGGCCCAATTCCCGCTCTGATACGAACGCTCACTGAGTGACCTTGGCTCAGTTGCCATGTCTCAGCCTATGCCTACTTTGCAGGGTCGTTGCCAGTGTAGTGTAGTGGCGAGAGTGACGGACTGGGAGCCGGGAGATCCGGGTTCTAGTCCCCACTTGGCCATGGAAGCTCACTGGGTGGCTTTGGGCCAGTCGCAGACTCTCGGCCCAACCCACCTCACAGGGTTGTTGTTGTGAGGATACAACGGAGAGGAGGAGGATAAGCCGCCTTGGGTTCCTTGCAAGAGGAAAAAAGGCGGGGTATCAATGCAATAATAATAATAATAACAACAACATTGGGGATAGGGAGAAGGACTGTGTACCTTGAAGTCTCTAGAGGATGGGCGGGATAAAAATGTAACAAATAAATGTTGAGGTGAACTGCACAATCCACCCACCCCGGAAAAGCTGCCTGTGCGCGCATAGATGTGCGCGCTATGTGGCTCGGGGGAGCGAGCACATCTCTTACTCACAGGGAGACATCGCATGCGATGGGGGAGCAGGTTTTGGGAGTTCCAGTCCTGCTGCGCTGCCTCAGTTTCCCTTCGAGAACATAAGAATTGGCGGGCCGGGCCAGACTGATGGATCCATCAAGGCCCGGGTGATCTCTAACAGCGGCCGGCAGGATCCCCCCACCCACCCTGGACGTTCCCAAAACGGGCATGAAGGTGAAGACCCCCCTCCCATCGTTTGCAGCATCTGAACGTCAGAACATCGGAAGAGCCCTGCTGGATCAGGCCAAGGGTCCACCTGGCCCAGCATTCTGTCCAGGCAGTGGCCAACCGGCTGCCCACGGGGAACCCACAAGCGGGGCATGGGCGCAGCAGCACCCCCCCGCCCATGTTCCCCGGCAAGTGGTGCACATAGGCACACTGCCTCTGAGACTGGAGGGAGCACAGGGCCGGCAGGACGAGTAGCCGTTGATAGCCTCCTCCTCCAAGAATTGGTCCAATCCCCCCTTCTAAAGCCATCCGAACTGGCGGCCATCGCTACGTCCTGCGGAAGCGAGTTCCAGTCCTGGTACTCAAATATTCCAGTTTTGAATACTGCCACAGCGTTGGTGATTAGAGTCATAGACCACTCAAAGAGCACCGTTGTGTAGTATTATATATATATATATATATACACACACACACACTTTGTCTTTTAACCGTTATACGCTGCTTAAGAAATGTTATGTGCTCCTAAGCGTGAGGTAATTTTTTAAAATCTTTGTACAGTCGTTAGAACACCTGAGGTGCTCCTGTTTTGTTTTGTTTTAAATCTGCGTTCAGCGCTTGGGAAACTTTGGGTGCTCCTAAGCGTGAGGTAATTTTTAAAAATCTTTGTACAGTCGTTAGAACACCTGAGGTGCTCCTGTTTTGTTTTGTTTTGTTTTAAATCTGCGTTCAGCGCTTGGGAAACTTTGGGTGCTCCTAAGCGTGAGGTAATTTTTTTTCCAAGGCAACTTGCTTCGAGGACGTTCGTTTGTACGAACGCGGACGTGGTGTACAGGACGGGGGCAAAAAAGATCACGCCAAGGCTAACAGCTGTCTTCCCGACCACCCCTTCCTCGGGAGTAATCCCCGCCGAAGTCTGTGGGGTTTACTTCGGAGTCAGCGGCCGCCGCTCTCCGCCTCACAGACGAAGAGCGGGAAGAGCGCCGTTGAGGGCACACAGAAAAGCCACCCTCAAGATGCGGAGAGCGCATGTGCGAGGGAGGGGGAGGCGAGGGAAAGAGGGTGCGCGCGCGCGCGCGCGAGCGCCCAAGCGGGCATCTGGTTGGTTAATCGGCCTCGCGCCGTCTCCATAGACTTAAAAAAACACACACCGAATTTACTTAGTGGCTTCCGAGTCGGTTTCGCGCGTGTGTGTCTCCCCCGCCCACCCCCCCCCACCCCGCAATGTAACCTGTGCTGTGCATTGGATTTGGGCTGGGAGGAAGGTGCTGTGTGGCTGTGGAATTTCATTTTTAGTATGTGTGCGCGTGGTGGAAATATAAACCAGCCATTGATCAGATGTTGCTGCTGTTTGTGTATAGCTGTTTGTGCAGATGTGACAACATCCAGGGCAGCAGTTAAAAAATAATAATTTAAACTAATTAATTAATTTCTATATTGCCCAACAGCCGAAGCCCTTTAAAGACCTTGAGGCTCAAGCTAGGCTTTTTTTTTAAAAGAACATCCTTGCAGTGTGGTCCACAGTTAAGAGCAGAGATCAAGGGGGAATGGCAGATGTTGACAACAGCGGTTAGTGCAACCTTTAGCCCTCCAGATGTTTGTTTTATTACATTTATATCTCACCTTTTTTCTTCTTGCAAGGAACCCAAATCATAGAACAGCAGGGCTGGAAGGGGCCTACAAGACCATCAAGTCCAACCCCCTGCTCAATGCAGGAATCCAAGGCAGTTTACTTGATCCTCCTCCTCTCCTTTCCATCCTCACAACAACCCTGTGAGGTAGGTTAAGCTGAGAGTCTGTGACTGGCCCAAAGTCACCCAGTGAGCTTCACAGCCAAGTGGGAACTAGAACCTGGATCTCCCGAGTCCCAATCCAACACTTTAACCAAGACATTACACTACACTTCCAACACCCATCTGCCCCAGCCAGCACAGCCAATGGTCAGGGGGTGATGGGAGGTGTAGTTCAACAGCATGGGTTACATCAACTGCAGCATTGCCCATATTGCGTATGGAGTAGGGGAGAGAATGCAGTGTGCAGAGTGAAAAGTTGATTGCAGTGGAGGCAACTAACCTCTTCCTTGTGGGCTGTTTTTGTTGTCAAAATTCACCCACCCCCTGCTTTCCCACCAGTGGTGGAAAAATAAGGGGATTTTGGTGGGTGGATAGCTTGGGGACGATTTTGATTACATATTTCCTTGTGGGCCATTTTTGCAATCACCTCTTCCCTCCCTCTGCTCCCTTTTTTCTGCCGCAATCAACTTTGTATTCCCACCCCTATATTGTTTTTTTCTCAAATGATGATGATGTATTTAATTTATTAAACACCTCATAAATACATTTCCCTGGGCAATGTATAAAGCATAACACAAAAAATACAAATAAAATTCCAAGCAAAATAATTAATATGAAGCTAATAAACATTCCAAAACAGCATACAATATAATACGAATACAAAAACTAGAACGACCATCAGGTTTAAAAGTTAGAGCCACGTCACAGGGAACAAAATAATAAAAATAGAACTTAGACTGCAATCTTATACACACTTTCTTGGAAGTATGTCCCATTACACTCAACAGGGCTTGCTCCTGTGTAGGATTGCACTGTTAAACACTAAACATACTAAAATACTATGCTGATGATGATGCAGGAGTAGTAGATAGCAACACTGCAGGGTTGTCATACAGCCCCCACGAGCAATATGGATACACTGACATTGGACGACACTGCAGGATTGTTGTAAAGCACTCCCTCAGCCTCACCTCTAAGTGCTACTGGGGACTATATTGCAGAGCTGTTGTAAGCTTCTCTCTCTCTCAGCCACAGCATCTCCTGCCAGCTTGCAGTAAGGATATAATAACACTGGGCTGCAATGCAGGATTGTTGTAAAGCGCTTTCTCGGCCCCACCACGAACTGAAATAACAATTGGGGACGACATTGCAGGGCTGTCGTAAGCCTCTCTCAGCCACAGCCTTTTCCCTTCCAATCTGCAACGTATCGGCATGGGCAGGACAATTAAAAAAATGTTTAAACACTAGATAAAGAGGAATGGCTTGTGGTTATGGTTGTCTGCTTTGGGATTGCTTGTTTGAAGTTGTTTTACGTATATGTTCCTGTGTATATTGGCTGTCCCTGTGCTTTTTATGGGATTGGTTTTAAAATCTGTACATTGTAATTTTAAATGTTTTTAATCTTTGTACAGTGCCCAGAGAGCTCTGGCTATTGGGCGGCATAGAAATATAACAATTAATTAAATAAATGAAATGAAAATAAGGCCTGGATTAGAAAGAGCCTCAGCTCTTCGTGCAGAGCGGGGTGGAAGTGGAATCACGTGCTGCTGTTGGCCAATCACAGCTGGGCTGCAATGGGCAGCCCTCACGTCCGCCCCCGTGAGAGGGGCAGTAGACACCACCCACGAAAAGAAAAAGGCTTCAAAACGAACTAGGAGGCTGCTTCCCCGCCAAATGGGCCTGTCGCTCTTCCATTTTCATACGTCTATGACTGCCGTCCGGTTGGGCTCCAGCCTCCTCCCCGTCCGAGCTCCCAATCATTGGCCCGCTGGGACGGCTCCTGTCATTCACCCGCCTGCCTGGGCCCTGATAGGGCAGGGAGGGAGGCGGCGGGGAAGAAGAGGCGGGCGCTTCCGGTTGTGCTTCTTCCTTCGCTCGTGCCCCCTCACGCACTCGCTCAGCCCCTAGCCCTGACTTCCGGTCCTGTGCGGCTCGGTGGTGGGGGGCGAGGAGGCGCACGCTCCCCCTCCCTACCCCCCACCGGCGCAGAGCCCCCCCTTTCCTATATGCCCCCTGCCCCTTTATTTGTTCCTCAAGGGGGTGAAAAGAGAGACACGCCTACAAAGAGAGTCGCCCCTCCTCTACCTTAGCTGCCCAAGCCCCGCCCCCTGGGTGAAGCCCCGCCCCCAGAAGCCCCCCACTCCCTACGCCCCTCCCCTTAGCGCCAGGAGAGACCCCCACCCCTCTTCCCTCATAATCCCACCCAAGCCTGACCACCCTAGCCTGGACTCCATTGGTTAAACACAGTCTCCCCCAGAATTAGAGCTGAAGAGATTTCCCCCTCCCCTTACACACACACACACACACACACACACCCAGTAGGTTTGGGGGAAGACTTACGTTTCCCCCCGCCCTAAAAGTGATCCCCTTAAAGAGGGCGAGGCGCGGGCACATCTCGCAAATAGGGAGAAAACGGGGTGTATTTATATAGGGGGGGGCTTAGAGAGTGTCAGTCCCCCTCTAAATTTGTTTTTCCACACTCCCCCCATAGGCAGTTAAGGAAAGCCCAGGGGGGTGAGTGTGGGGCTTCCCCATCCATCTCACCCCCCCCCCCAGCCCTGCTTTGGTAAGGGAAAGAGACGAGCGTGTTGCTGAGAGGGAGGCGAGGGGGTGTCTCGCCCACCCCACCTGCTATGGAGATGCAGAAGGGGAAAGGGGGCACAGCAGCAGCCACAACTGGAGGAGGAGGAGGAGGAGGAGGAGGAGGGAAATTGCTGATCTACACCAGCTTGGATGCCAAGGATGAGTTAGAGGAGGTAGGTGCAGGGGGAAGGTCAAAGGAGGGCACTTGGTGGAGTGGAATTGGAGGGGACAAGCTCTGCGCCTCAGAAAGGAAGGGGCTATTTAAAAAGGGGGGCTGCTTTACCTCCTGAGCATCAAGAGGTGTCCATCTTCCTCGGCCTAAGAGTGGAAGATTTGACCCGGAAAGTTTCATTTGCCCTCACGGTTCTTAATGGTGCCTTCAACACAGCCACTGTGTGTTTTGGCAGCCAGTGGCCATGCTGGGAGAACATGGAGGCACTTGGGCAAGTTTGAACAGAACAGAATGTCGCTCGCTCACCGGCAAAGAAAAAGTGGCTATCCTGTGGATTGCCCAGGCTTATGATCGTGGATAATCCACCCTGACACAGATGAATTGTCCATGTGCAGGTGACATTCTCCTCTTGCTGGTCCACTTTGAGATAGGAGGATGTGATTCCCATTTTAGAGCTTTGAAGAATGAGGCTGGAGGGCTATGACTTCTCTGAGCCTGCCTGGTGAATGTGCAGCTGAGGTCAGGACTAAAATGATTCTGCTCAGGAATTCTCCTGCTTGTAGATCACTTGTAATCTAGTATGGAATAAGAAGCTCTCCAGTTTTTCTAGAAAGTGGATTCTTTCTCTTCACTTCTGATGGTGCTCAGATTGGCTATGTGTAGGCATACGGCCTAATGGCACTGTTTTTTATGGGTCTAGTTACTTTGGGGAATTTATTTGCAAGGCTGACATGGCTGCATGCCTTTGTGTGCATGCAATGCACCTCCTTCCATGTGGATGTCGTAGCCTCTGCACTGCCTGAGAATCGCTTCCATCCCAGCCCTCACAGATGGGGAATGTTGGCAGCCAGTGTATTAGCGCTATGCAGTTTGTGGGTATGTGAGAACATTAGAAGATCTGTGTTGGATCGGACCAAAGGCCAACCAGAGAAGCCTCTGAGAAACCCATAAACAGGACATGAGTGCAATAGCACCTTCCCACTTGGGTTATCCAGGATCTAGTATACAAACTGCTGTGTGTGCGTGTGTGCATGTCTGTCTGATGTGCAGAACCTATCTACCCACACATGCTCAAAATCCCTCTGTGTTGCCCTGCTCTCTGTTTCCTGGGCCTGGATCCATTGCTGGACCATCTTCTCTCTGAGTAGTTACGCCTAGTGTCAATCAGGGTGCTGTGTTTTGGCTTCCCAATGTCTCAGCTAACAATTTGTTTGGGGCTGTTCTTCTTGGAAACATTTGGAGTAAATGTTTGGCTGGTAAAACCTCTTTCAGGCTGTCTTCTCAGTCGTGATTCTTTACTAGGAAGTGTAATGAGAAGTGTCTTGACTGCTGTAGGATGCCAGCTTCACCAGTAGCTGTTAAATACAAGTCAGTTGTCGCTTGAGCATTCAGTAGTATTTCTCACGTGTACAAGGGAAAGCATGTCAAACGCTCAGAATGGTGGATTTTGGGGGCTCAGGCCCTCTCTCCAGAAGCAGTATTTCTGGCAAGTGTGTCACAAGTCATATCTATTGTGCTTCTCTAGCATGTGCCACTGTTCCTATGCAGCCCCCTTGGAATCTTTGCCCCTGAGCCATGGAGCAGAAGTGCAGGATGGGAGAGGCAGGCATGGAGAGCCTGCACCAGGCTAGCATGATGCGATCTGCCAAGCCAAACACAGGCCAGCAGCCATGAACTGCAGCCTTCCCCAACTTCGTGCCCTCCAGATGTGTTGGACCGCAGCTCCCATCATGCTGGCTGGCAGTGGGGGAAGCCTGATGTGCTTGCATCCTGCTAGATGATTGACACCCCCCCGCCCCTGCTTTTGCAGTGCCAGGCAGACAGCAAAACAGGAGTGCATTGAGTCCTTAATTGGGCTGCTGTGTACAGCTGGTGGACTACATTTAGCCATGGGGAGGTATCATAAGTTATCTGAGGCCTCTGTTCCCCTGTTGGCTGGGAACAATTGCCGTTTGGCTCCTCTGTTCCTAGGATTGTCTCCATGTGTAGCCCGCCAGCTGCCTCAGAGGGACGAAGAGGCGAGACAGTGAGGCCATAACTCAGTGGTGGAGCACAGGGGAGGGACCGAAGCTCAATGGTAGAGCACCTGCTTTGCACACAGGAGGTCCCAGGTTCAATCCCCAGAATCTCAAGGTAGGGCTAGGAAAGAATCCTGCCTGAAACCCTCGAGAGCTGCTACCAGTCAGTGTTGACAGCACAGGCTAAACGAACCAACGGTCTGACTCAGTATAAGGCAGCTTCCTATGTTTCTATGTACCTTCCATCGGCGACTGGGACCAACAGCTGTTCGGCTCCTAGAACCGTCTCTGCAGCTGTCCCACGTGGCTACATCTGAGGGTTGGGTTGGGCCAGTGAGGCTCTGCCTCTGTTGGCCTGGCAGCTGGGACTAGCTGCCGTTCAGCTCTTCCACTTCCAGAACTGCTACCATCAGAAGCCACTGTGCCTGAATTTGCTTCTAGGAACATAAGAAGAGCCCTGCTGGACCAGGCCAAGGGTCCATCTAGTCCAGCGTTCTGTCCACACAGTGGCCAACCAGCTGCCTACGGGAAACCCATAAGCAGGACATGAATGCAACAGCACCCTCCTGCCCATGTTCCCCAGCAACTGGTATACATAGGCATACTGCCTCTGATACGGGAGGTAGACATACTGCCTATATGCTATGTACATTCTTCCTTATTCTTCTTCCTCCCTTTCCCCCTTCGTTTTGTGTCTGTTATTTTGAAGTACTTTTGTGTACTTTGCAACAAGGTTCTACATCTAAATATAGCACATAAATCAATTGTGCAGGCCCGATCAATACTATTGCTAAGGCCACAAACTCTCTTGCTCCTATCCAGAAGCTCTTCAAACCCTTCTTTTTTCTATCCTTCATGTTGCACAGTTGTCACAGGTTGGCTGTCCATGAAGTAGAGCAGGTGTGGGCAGTTTGTAGCTCTCCAGAAGTTTTGGCCTTCAACTCGCATCAAGCATAGCCAGTGGCGAGGGAGTCATTGGCCAGAACATCTGGAGGGCCACAGCTTCCCTGTCCCTGAGATACTGCATCCTTTTAAAACACAGCCACCCCGATATCCTCTTAGTCCAGGATCGCATTTTTTTTCTCTGCACAGTGTGTGAGCTTTGGACAAAACAGGGTGTAGTTACAATTTCAGTGTCATTGTTCATTAGGATACTGAGTGGGTGTCATTTAACTTGCTTGCATGTTGTTGTTGTTCAGTCGTTCAGTCGTGTCCGACTCTTCGTGACCCCATGGACCATAGCACGCCAGGAAGAACAAACATTTTTTATTTCTTTCTTTATAATTATTTATTTACAATATATTTTTATCCCACACCTCAGCCAAAAAGGGTCCCGAAGCAGCCTGAGATATAATCAGTAAAACAAGACAGTCTCTTCCTGCAGACTTGCAGTCTAAAAAGACACAATAACCGAGGAAAAAGGGAGAGGAAAAAAATTAAGTTGTTCTTGAGTACAGCTGATGGAATGGTTCTGCTTCCCACTCTCGTCTTCCTCAGTACAGCCTGCTGCAATGGCTTCTAGTGCCACAGGGGAAGGTGTCATTGGAAAGGGGTGTCCTCTTTCATTCCCACTGTAGGAAATGATCTCTTGTCTGTTGTGGAGGGCTGGGACGCCCAGGATTCTGCTGTGGCTTGCTATACACAAACCTCTCTGCCTGCAATGACCACCTCTTCCATGTGCTTGTGCTGCAAGCAGTGTTTTCCTGTTGAGTTAGAGACTCCCTCACATTGCATCCCTACCCTTGTATCTATGTACCACCTAGCCCTCCACACACTGGCAGTGGAAGGACCCTGTTGTCTGGAACTGGAAGCTTTGTGATATCAGACTCAGTAACGCAGCCTGAGTGCTAGCATTCCTGACCATCGACCGTGCTGGCCGGGGCTGCTAGAAGAAGCCCAAAACACCTGGAGGGGACTCAGTTGCGAAGGCTGCTCTAAGAAAACTGGGCAGTTTTTATAGCCAGTGTTAGTAACTTCCAAGAGACTGCATTGAGGATGCTGCCCACTTTTCTTTACTGCAGGAATGGCAACTCGTGGCCTTTCTTGCAGGCCAAAACAAGCTCCAGGTGTTTTGGCCTGCACTCCCTTCAGCTCTAGCCAGCATAGCCAGCGGTGAGGGATGATGGGAGTTCTAGGTCACAATATTCAGAGGGTCACAAGTTCCCCACCCCTGTGGATGCATTGGAGCAAAGTCATTTGTCTGCCAAAAACAGTGCACATACTTAGGACGTACTTTTCTTCCCCAACTTGGGTAGAAAAAAATGGTTTAGGCTGCAATCTGATACACACTCATCTGGGATTACGTTTCACTGAAAGTTGGACGTGCTTCTAAGTAGACATGTAAAGATTGCACTATTAAGTATAGGAAACAAGCATTGTTGTCTAAGGATCTTTTTTAATATCCTAAGAGTATTTGTAGAGGGAGCATTGTGCATCTTGGATTTAAAAAGTCAGGGTCGTTTATGACTAAAATAGAAACAGGATCTCCAGAAATGGAAAACGATGCAATTGAGGCCACTTAATTTGCCAGTGTCTCTGCTGTTGCCATCCTGTGACTGATGGGTTAATGTTTTGGACTTGCCTGCAGGGCTGCTTTAAATTCACAACAGCCCTGTGATGTAGGTTAGGGCGATAGATGTGGGCTTTTGGAAACCACCACTTTCTCCACTGTAGAATGTCGGTCTTCAGTAGTATTTAGTTGTGCACAAAGAGATCTTGATCAGGGGAAAGGTGCGATTTACAGTGTGTGTGTGTCTCGGGCTTGTTGCACCACCCTAAGGGGCCCTAGTAACTGCTGTGCCAACTTGATGTCACAAACTATAACGTTAAGCACAGGCAGACCTGCCAGAACAAATGTTTAGAGTCTGGGACTTGGAGATTAACTCGGAGGCCTGCAATGGTGGTGCTTTCGTTGTGCCCTCCTGGTTTGGCCTCAGGTGTGACAGGTCCAATGGCCTCAGAGGTCAGTTTTCTTCAACCCTCTGACTTATTGGGTATCCCATTCTATTTATTTTGTTTACTTCCATACTGCTTAATATAATAACATCTCTAAGTGGTTCACGCTAAAATGCATATATAATATAATATAATATAGGTTACCTCAAGGAGCGTCTCCCCTGTACCAGCTTCCCAGGCAACTGCGATCGTCAGGGAAGACCCTGTTGTCTGTGACGTAGCCTGTGGCTTTTTATTTGGCATCGACATGGAGACAGGGCTTCTCTGCAGTGGTGCCGGCATTGGCACCAGATGTCTCTTCTCTTAGCACTGGGCCTCAGCACTGGCATGTTTAAGGCATTTATTGAAAATGTACTTGGCTTTCCCCACAGCCTGAGCTATCTTTGTACCAACCTGATGATATTATTTTGCATGCATATGCATAGTTTTTCTTTGCTTGCTTTGTTTGCTTTTGTAAACCACTTTGGGATTTGTTTCAAATGAGAAGCGTTATATAAATATTGCTAATAAATAAAAATAAATAAATAAGAACAATATAAAACAAATACTTAAAAGCATGACAGCAAAGGCAACAATAATACAGAGCAGTGTCATAGTCCCTTGCAGGTCAGGGGAAGCCTAGGTAAACAAACATGTTTTCAAGAGGCGTGTGAAGGTTACAACTGTTTCTGCCTTTCGAACTGCATGTGGGAGAGTGTCTCAAGGGTGGTGCCACCACTGAGAAAGCCCACGTACATGCTAATATAGCACTTCCTGGCAAGGCATGCAGGAGACGAATGGCTTGCATAATACTCTGAGAGCCGGTGTCCTGTAAAAGAAAGCCCACCCTCCAGGGTTAAGTGATGCACTGTGCAGCAGACCACAGGGGCGTCAGCCAGATAGGAGCAGCTGTTACATTGGGCTGTTTGTGTTCTCTTGTGCTGGTGTCTGCCGGGGACTTTGAAACAGAAATCACCGAGTTTAGTGTGGTTCTGCAGGGGAGCAGTTGAGGCACACAAAATAAATATGTATTTATTTACGCCTGCTTCACTTCAGGTTCCAGCTCACCCCCCCCCCCCAAGTGCATGACCTTGGGGACCCCAGACTGGAGAACACACACGGAGTTCAGGCATGGTTGTACCCTGATCCAGGCTGAACATCTTGACCTACTAGAATCAGGACGGCTAACTTTGGGTGTGTCCACATGGGAGCTTCCTGTGTCCCTAAATCAAAGGCAGTGTAGGAAACCCTTGCCCGAATGGGCACCACCTCGTGGGGAGGATTTGTCTGCCAGTAGAGGTCTTCCTTCCCCGTAGATTGCACCTCACACAATCACTCCGTGTCTCCCGGCTGGATTGATGAATGGGCGTTTTGAATTGAGGGCGGCGAATGAGCACCACCTGTTTCTAATGCGATGGAAACAGGCGGGAGTCATGGTGACGGATGCTCATAACTGGAGGAGAAGTTAGTATATGAAGAGACTGTATTGAAGAGTCTGAGGGGAAGGGCTATGGCTGTGGTAGAGCCCCTGCTTTGTATGCAGAAGGTCCCAAGTTTGCTCCCCGGCATCTCCAGGTAGGACTGGAAAAACTCCTTGGTTCCAGAGCCTGGGAGCGGTCACCAAAAAGGCCCCCACCAAATGTGCCAATGGTGGCAGGACCGAGAGAAGGAAGATCCTAAAACCCGAGTAGGCTCGAATGGGAGAAGTCTGTGCTTCTGAATCCGTAGAGGGCCAGGCAAGACAAGCTGGTGTAGTGCCGTGTTGAAAATGACTGCGCTGCAGGGGTTGGCTATCCTCCTTTCTCCTTCTGGCTTTAAAATCTGAAGGGAGATGCCTGTAATAGTGATGTGCTGATGGGGTGGGTGGGGGTGGGGGTCACAAACTGCTCACAGAGTTGTCCCAGAGTCATATGAGCCTCCCAAATTATGGTCCATGTAGGCCCACTAATCCAGTCCTGGCTATTGCTTCCTTTGACGAAATGACTCAAGGAAGCCTCTGTCTGTTTTTGATCTGTGGGACATGATAGATTAATGCCTAGTGTGACTGAAAACAGATGCTCTTTGAAATAGCCATGGCCGAAAACTCCTTAAATCCCAAAGTGTAGCATGGGAGGGGGAAACGCCATGGTGGTAATCAGAACAGTGGTCTTAAAAAAGGGGGGTGGGGTTAGTTTCTCTCCCCCTCCCCCTGAAATTCTCCTGGCCCTGACCCAAGATTCATAACTTGTCTCCAAACATCAGCGTAACTTTCCATGGCGTCCGGGTGGATGTTGGCTTGGCCTTGGCCTGCACAGGCGGCCCTTTGGAGATCGGCATGTGTCTTGGCACTTGGCTCATGTTTCCATCAAGGCTCTTAGAACTTCAGAGGGACAGATCCTTGAAATGCCACCAAGGAGGCATTCCCATGTCATACAGCTGGGAAACTATCATCAAGGGCTTGGCGGGTGCGTGCTGGACAGGCAGTGCGTTTCTAGGAGGGGATGGTGTACACTGAGACCCATGCTGTCAGAGTTTGGTGTTGGCCTGGAGCAACCTTCCCCAGCCCGGTGCCCTCTCTATTTATTTTATTTTATTTATTTATTTATTTTTATTTTATTTATTTATTTCTATACCGCCCAATAGCCGAAGCTCTCTGGGCGGTTCACAAAAATTAAAACCAAACAACACACAATAAAACAATTTAAAATATATAGAACATTAAAACCACAATATAACAATACAACCACAATAAAACCTAGCAGCAGTACAGGAGTTTAAAATACAGATTTAAAACAGCAAAGATAAAAATTTAGAAAGCTAAAATGCATTCTCTAGGTTTTGGATGTCAACTCCCGTTGCCCAGAACTAGCATGGCAATGGTCAGGAATGCTGGGATTTGTCATCCAAAATGTCTGGTGGCTTCCAGCTTGGGTGGGGCTCGCCTGTAGCAAACCGAAGAGATGCTCTTGCTGCTAAAGGAGGGGTGGGGAACCTCAGGCCTGCAGGTGAAATCTGGCTGCTTGGGATCTCAATCTGGCCTTCCCCAGGTGGTCACACACCTTTCCACTGACCTTTCCCCCCGATATTTAGTGCTTTCCCAGCTTTTGCACCATTTTTTCCCATTCCAAACGGCCTTTCCTGAGGCTGTTACCAGCACAAAGGGCCTTACTCCAACTATTGTTGGTGTTTTTTGGCCCCACCCCTTAAGACTTTGGTCCTACCCTTTTTTCCTTTGGCCCTACCCACCACTGGGATGCCCCCCCCCAGCTTCTAAATTGAATTTGGCCTTCTGGTGGAAACCACCCCCCACCCCGCTAAGCCTTCCGAATTCTTGAAGCCAGGGACCTGTGCTCACAGCTAATTGGCCTTTGTCATGGAACTCTTTGCTGCTGAAAGCGCAGAAATATTGTGACCCAAGTCTAGGATCTAGTGCAGTCGCATTGGCACAGAGGGGAAACACGAGCCTGCAGCAGCAGCCAGCGTGATTGACAAGTAGTAAGAGGCCTTTGGGTTGGCCAGGTGTGGTCAGAATACAAGGAGTTTTGCTGTCTGTTTTTTGTCCAGTCCGCAGAGCAGGGCTTTTCTCCTTGCTGTGCCTTAAGCTCTGGTTTTTAGCTTTCTAGCTCAAGCAATTGGTTCATTGGGTGGCACGTGTAAATTCTCCCAGTCTGGAGTCAGATACAGCCGCTTGTGGTCCGGCCTCGAAACTGTGACTGTGTTTTGCGCACAGTGGGAAAGTGTAAGCTTTCCTGCAGCTTCTCTATAATTTGGTACTTTGCAGTTCATTGTATCTGAGAGAGCCCTAGGCTTGTTCTGTCTGTCTCGTGGAATCGTTGAGTGGCCTTGGTTGCCTCCCCTTTCCTCATTCTCAAGAGCAAGGGCAGGATTTACTACAACCATTTTATCTGCGCAAAAAGAATGAGTGCCGGCGGGGACCGGCATGAGCGGTGTGATGTGGGGACTGGTGGGAAAATGGAAACCACTGGAGAGTCACTTCTGAACGTGGCTGCTCACGTGGAGAGGGATCTAACTCGGCAAACTGCCCCTGACTCTTTCTCTCGGCACATGCCCTGACTGCTGCCTCACTGCCGGCAGTATCAGTGGGCTGTTGCATTTGTGCACACACCGGGGAGCGAGGTTGGCTACTCCTTGTTGATGAAACAGCCGAGACCGTAGCAGCAGCCTGCTGGTCCCTAGGTGAGGCTTTTTTGTTCCCCTTCAAAGGGGAATAGCTTTCGCTGGATGATGTGATGAAGCTTGACTCACTGTGTGTGGGGTTGGGGAATCCCAATCGCGGCTTCTCCTTGGGGTCTCTGAGGTGCAGGATTTTTTTCTGTTCACTCCCTCTTCGGCTGTCATAACTTAGCAGCATCAAAGGGGCTTTGATTTAGGGTCCTTCTGTGGCAGCAGCAACACGGTCTGTGGGGAATATCTGAGGGCAGACATAGTGCAGAGGCCTGGTGTTGTGTTTTTCTCCCCCTTCCTTTCCAAGATAGGCAAGCGGGGGACAAGCTCACTCTTGGTGTGTTATGTGTGTGGTTTTTGTTTTCCTCTTTTTCCCCAAAGAGAGAACCTGGCTTGATTTGCAGTGACTGGAATCGCGAGGGGCAGCAGTTCATTAATTCAATACGTATTTATATGCCACATATCTGCTTAGGCATTTTACAAGTTCTGACAGTCCCTTCATGAGCTCCCTAGCCTGGGCTTGGGGAGACTGGGGTTCAGATCTCTGCTCGGCCATGAAGCTTGTGGGGTGACGTTGGGCTGGTCACCATCTCTTGGCCTAAAACTACCTCACAGGGTAGTTGTGATGATAAAACGGGGGCGGGGATTCATGTATAATTAAAAAATCCCAATACTGTCTATGACTGCTTCATCAGCATCAGCATCTGTTAGGGCTTCAACTGATTAAAACAATCTCCATCAGTTAATCATATCACTTTGCTTTATTGATTGCAAGTTATATCCTGCCTTTCAGAATAAAAATCCTACTAAGGTGGCTCACAAGTAACATCAAAATACATCCCCCCCCAACAATATCAACATATAACCAGCCCTCAGAACTTCCCAGAAGGCATTTGGTGGTAGGTGGTCCTTTGGAGGGGAGGGAGCAGTCTAACTGGAGCAGGCTCTAAGGTGGTCTTTGCCCTCCTCCTTCTCTCTCCTCAATTAATCATTTAAGGGTGGAATCCTATGCATGTTTGGACAGAAAAAAAGTCCTATGACTCCTAGCATTCCCCAGCCAGCCATGCTGGCTGGGGAATGCTGGGAGTTATAGGACTTTTTACTGTCTAAACATGCATAAGATTGAGCCTTATGTGCTCAAATGTGCATCTGAGAGTTTCAGTCCTTCTGAGGGAAGAAGCACAGAAGCTGACCACCTGCCTTTCTAGACCTGGGGGGGGCAGAAAGTAGATCTCCAGATGTTTTAGACTTCGCATCTCACCATTCCTGACCATTGGCCAGGCTGCCAAAGGCTTCTGAGAGTTCAAGTTCCAAACTTCTGGAGATCTAACTTCTGTCCACCCTTTTAGACAAAGTGCCTGTGTTGGAAAAGGTCTGTCCTCTTGTGTGTACGAGAAGAGGAGATGTTTGTCTTAAGATGGTGCTTGCTACCTGCAAATTTTTAAATAATAAAACTTTTTTTTCAAAATGTTTTTCTGTTGATTAGTCTAATCCAGCTTTCTGTGACTCGGTGCCCTTCAGATGTGTTGGACTACAACTCCCGTCACCCCCAGCCAGCGCATGCAGTGGGTGGGAATTGTAGTCCAACACATGTGGAGGACCCCAAGTTGGGGAAGGCTGACTAAAGTTATTTCTGTAGTGCCATCAGTGTGCATGGTGTTTGACCGAGCATTTATTTATTTACAGCATTTTATCCCTGCACTTTAGCCAAAAAAGGCCTCCAGCATGGCTGTTTTCAGTCAGGGCCTCCTCTGTGGTGGGACTCCGGGTGTGCAACATCCTCTCCAGAACAATTTGCCAGGCTGCCTGACACTTAGTGACCAAATTTTGAAGCTATGGGAGTTCTGAGTTGGGTTGCCTTTGAGAAGCCCTGTAAGGTGTTGTGGCCATCTCGATGGAGCCAGCATCAGCTGTGAAGAAAAAATGGATGGCTCAGAAGTGCCTTTTTTCCAAGACAGAGATCGAATTCAATGCCATTTTGCCAATAAGGCCGCTGAACCAACGCAGTGCCTCAGATGTTTGTTTGAGCCCCACCTGCCCCTTCTGGTCAGCCTCTGCAGTAGAACTGGTCCTTAGATTGTTCATTCTCTCCTGATCCGGAGACTTGTCAGAATTGCCCGCCCTTGGAAGAGGCTGTCTGTTAATGTCTCTGCACAAATGCTTGCTCTGGGGCTTGCCTCCTTCCAGGTGGTTTGCAGCAGGGGGTGGGGAAGGGGCCAGAAGATTTAGCCATGGGTACAGCAGAGTGATTCGCTCTGCTCGTGCCGTATGCAGAGAGGCTCAGCAGAACCGCCTGCCCCTCAGAGGAGCTTGCCTGCTGTGTCTCTGCAGGATTCACTCCCATGGATTTGCTACGTCTGCATTAACAGGAGAGGCTTCCTTGACTGAGACACTTAACTGAGGCACAGGAGAGGGTGATGGGCCCACAACTCTAGAGTCAGAGGGCCTCCGTCATTTTTAAGTTAAGTGGCGTAGCTGTCTGTTCGGGCTGCAAGCAAACAGCAGGAGCAGATGTTTGCACAACACGGAGCGTGCCCTGCTGATGAAAGTGCAGAGAGAAATGACAAGGCAGGGTGCACGACACATGGTAGGCCCGTGTTCACTTTTAAATCCAAGGTGCCAATAACACTGACGACGACAACACCTCGTCGTCCAAGGATGACTAATAGAACATGCCGGGCAGAGGCAGCTGGACGTATTCCTTGGGATGTGAGACAAGTGTCTTCCATCGGCAAAATTGCCTGGTTAACCATTACGGCTGAGGGCTGCTTTGCTTAAAGCGCTTATCCGAGAGTCACTGATTAAATGGAATGACTCCAGAGTAAAGTGACTCAGGCCAAGCCCTTGTTTATCATGTCAGTAAAGCAGCATGGCTGTTCCTGTGGGGATGGCTGAGATAGAATTGCAGAGTTGCCCACCCCTCACCCCCACTGGAGCATAACTCCCCAGCTCCCCTGATTGTGGTTAGAACATGTTTCACCAAGAGTCCACTAAGTAGCAGGGTTCTTAAACTTATTGGTACGTGGGTTTTGAGCCAGCCTCTTCTCTCCCTGCCGTAACACCCCCCCCCCCGAAAGCTTGACTCAAGCTGGGGGTGACCGGTTTGCAAGAGGAACTTGCCTCAAGCCAGAGGCAGTGGGGCTGTTCACACAACATGCTAACCCACACTCAGCAGTTGAGTTTGGGTTGTTGTTGAACCACAGGTTGTTTGTTTAACCATGGGTTAGTGTGTTGTCTGAACCCAGGACATTTCCCGCAGGGTGACTTGTTAACCACTCTGAACAACCCCACAACAACCCATGGGTTTTCAGGGTTACTTATTTGAGAAAAATAAGCCACACTGCGTAGTTAATAAGCCACCCTGCAGAAAATGTCCTGGGTCCAGACAACATGCTAACCCACAGTTCAACAAACAACCCATGGTTCAACGACAACCCACACTCAACCACTGAGTGTGGGTTAGTGTGTTGTGTGAACCCAGTCACTGTGTGGTTTGGGAGGAGGAAGCTGAGAACTGGTGGGAAATGAAAATGAAATGAAAATGAAAGCTTCAGTGATGAGGAAGGCCTTGCTGAGGATCAGCAAAGTGCTTGTGTGAAGTGTTGTGCATGACAGGCAGCAGGGGCAAATGTATTTGAAATTATCGCGGGCCCCTGGCATGGTTGCTCGGCTTTTTCATTCAAGGAGGCGTGTTTTCACCAGGCAGGACTTGAAGGAACTGGGGCTATTTATGTGCGTTTCGCCTCCCCCCCCCCCCGATGCAGCCTCTCTGCTGTTGAGAAGCAGAGGCTCTGGCTCTCGCCTTGGTTCCAAATGGACCGTTGGGTGTTTCCTGGCTCCTCACCGTAGCAATTGTATTGTGTCAATAGCCTGTTCTTTGGCTCCGAGAGAAGGATGACGCTGGGAGAGAAACGGAAAACTTGGCATCCAGAGTGCTGAAGCCCAGCTGCTGGTTTTGCACCGGCTGGCCGCCATCAGCCTGCAGAGCTGGGGTTTGCTTCACATCCCTCCCTGCCCCCCAACTGCCTTCTCCTGTTGCCGTTTCCAAAGCTGCACTGTCCCCCCAACGCGGGCAAGGGCTTCTCAAGAGCAGGGCTGACCCATGACGTTCCTAGGGGAGTGCAGGCACGGTCTGTCCCCGGCGTGCAGGGCCCACAGCAGCCGTAGCATGCAGGACCCACTCAGCGGTGGAAGCACCTGCTTTGTGTGCAGAAGGTCCCAGCTTGTCATCTTCGCTTAAAAGGATCGGTCAGTAGGTGATGGGAGAAGACCTTTCTCCCCCTGAGAGCCTCTGCCAGTGAGAGCGGGCAATATTGAGCCAAATGGACCAACCCTCTGACTTCGTATAAGGCAGCTTCTTGTGTTCATATAACTAACTCACACGCACACTGCCCTCCTCATTGAGAGCCTGCACTGCAGGATCAGCAGCTGCCATGGAACAGTGCTGGCATCAAGGGTCGGCATAGCTGGGACCTGCCGAGGGCCCACACCCCAGCAGGGGCCCACTGATGAGAGCCCCCTGGAGTTTTCCTCCTCTGCTCCATTGCAACCTGCTGGTTCACCTGCCTCTCTCACTCTGGCCCAGGTAACAGTGGGGGCGAGAAGGAGGATCTACGGTCTACTTGGTCACTGGCTCTCTGCCTAGCAAGGACGCAGGTGACAGCAAAGGATG
The DNA here is from genome assembly GCF_057233095.1 of Heloderma suspectum. NCBI lineage: Eukaryota > Metazoa > Chordata > Lepidosauria > Squamata > Helodermatidae > Heloderma > Heloderma suspectum. The sequence continues at coordinate 13,739,334 of NC_139474.1, forward strand.
AGGAAATGGAGGAGGGAGAGCAGGTGCCGATGGTGGTGAGAGGGTGGGCTCACGGAGGGAGGGGCCCCACCGAGGGTGTCTTGCCCAAGAGCCCTCAGGAACCTGGAGCGGGCACTGCCACCGGGAATGTAAATCCATGCCTTGAATTCTCTCCATCTGATTGGGGCAATCCTTGCACGGTGAGAAGCCTGTTGTGAAACAATAGCCGTGGAATGTCTCTTACGACATGGTTCCCTTTGGTTTTGCTGTCCTCCCCACACAAAAAATGCCCCAGTTTTGCTCCACTTGGCTAGTCTAAAGGGAGTTCTCCTCATAACTTGATCCAGACCGCTGTTTTCGTCCTTGTTCTCAAGATCTTCGCAGCCTTTCACATGGTCATCCACCCTCTCCTCAGCAACATCAGGGAAGACAAAATGGCTCAGTGAACAGGTTCCTATGTTCCCATACTCCACCTTGCTGGCTGTAAGAAAGACCCTTTATGGGAATATTTTAAAGACATTCCCACTAGGAAAGTATGCAGAATGTGACAAAGAGACACAAGGCCTGGTTGTGAGAATGAAATAGCAGTGTAAATAATACTCTCATTAGTTGTAAATGAACAGAGTTTAGTGGTCAGATTTGCACCACTGTTTAGGAAATATATGAAGAAGTATCAGTGGACACTTGATTTAAGTAAATCATATAGATCATCCTTTTTTCTTGCTGTTTTAAATCACTCCACCTAGTAGGGAGAGGAGTTTGCTGCCCTGATCCTGCCCACGCCCCCTCAAATGTTCACTGTACACTGTTTGAATGTATGAAAAGGATGTGCGCATGAGAGAGTGAGTGCGAAAATAGGCATAGACATAGAATCATGTGGTTGGTGCAGAACAAAGACCAATCCAGCGTACTCTTGCTAGCTAAGAAAGGCCTTGCTGATTTGAATCTCGGCACTTTTAATTACTGGCTCCTGAAAAGATGTTCTTGAATCGTACGTCTGTTCAGAGCGTTGCATATAAGCCTAGAATACTTAACTTAATCCCGCAATAAAGTGTATACCAGGCTAACTTCCCACTCAAACTTGTGTTTATCATTTGTAGCCTAAAAAGGAATAAACCGCAGTGGAAATTCCTTGTCTGGTTGCTTGAAGACAATTTATTTCTTGTTTCTTTTCTTTATGATTGCTATTTTATTGTTATTTACATAATACATAGTGATATTGTAATAACACCAAATGCTGCTCATAGTGATCAAATTTTAACATCAAAGATAACCACAAATTAAAAGCAGCCTTAAGAATTTAAGTGCAATCCATTTTTATACTAAAGCTGACATTAAATCAGTTGGAGGCAATTTCTGATTGCCACAGGTGATCAGGGGAGTGGCTGTTTACAGTGTCTCTGCTTATATATACAAACATTCTCTTACTGGGCATGAGAAACTGTTAGGCATCCCCTGGGCCTCTCTGGCCACGGACGGCATGTTTCTATTCCTTTCAGTTTCCACAACAATTTTGCTTTATCCATTGCAGAAGCTTGAAAGATACATGGGCACCGTAACCTCTCTGACTGGTGGGGTCTCGGAGAGGGAAGCCAATGACGCCCTGAACGCTCATGTGAGTATCTCCTGCCTTGGTGGGTCACCTGGCAGAGAACCCTAGTAAAAGCTTTGTCCTCGCCATCTATGGCAGGGGTGTTGAACCTCTTTCCCTAGGGCCAAATCCGGCCAACCTGGGATCCAAATCTGGCCCTCCTGAGAGGTTGGGTCCCTTAATGGAGGTGTAGCATCGGTGGCCTTGCATCATCACGCTTTTGACCTGATATTCTTCAGCCTCTGCAGGAAAATGCTCCTCTTCTTAATCTGCCTGTACCAATGCTTGCCAAATGGAAGTGGACCGTGCTGTGTTTGCACTACCTCTTTAAGGGCGGGACAACTTCTAAAAACAGAACTAGATGCTTGACCTCTTAACAATGCCATTTGAGTCTGTAGAGGTGGGGTGAGGAAGCTGCGGCCTGTGGATGTGATTGTATTCCAGCTGTCTGAATCAGCTCCAGCCAGTATGGCCACTGCTCAGCGTGGTGAGAGTCAGAGCCCAGCAACATCTAGAGGGCCGCAGGTTCCCCATCCCAGCTGTTAAAGCTTAGGCTTCTCAAGGGTGAGGTAGGTCTCTTCCCTATGGGGAAGTGGGCAGTTGCCAGGGGAGGGGGCAACAGCTCCTGTGCTGCTATCAAACTGGGAGGAAGAATTCAGAACTTGCCTTCTCTAAGCTTGCCAGAAGCCACGCACAAAGCCAGCTCTGTGCTTCTCCACGGGTGTGTTTACTGATGGTGCCGAGTGGACCCAGGAGCTCCATAAGAATCTCAGGGTTTGTTGTTGTCATCCTTATATTCTCTTTGCTGTAGCAATTTTTAAAGCACCCCATAGGCCTATATAGATTGTTCTCTTTATCGATCTAGCCCAGGCACCTAGATCAACGTATGTGCTGCCAGGCATTTTTAATTTCGTTAAACTTGGAAGGACTTGAAAGTTTCAGGACTCTTTCTGCCACAGTTGTGGGGATCTGTGCTGTCCTCACTCTCTTGATTCTTCGTCCTCTTCCCCTTCTCTCCCTCTGACGTGTGCTCTGCTGTTGGATCTCCATCTTTCCTTGCTCCCTCAGGTTTGCAAAGGCACCACCCAGCACGACGAGATATGCCTTGGGCTCTTCACCCTGATCCTCATGGAGCCTGCTCAAGCACAGAAGGTAAAGAGCCCTGTCTGTCGCTTTTTTCTTTCAGCGCTTGCTCCTCGTTTCTCCTTCTGGGGTACGCCAGGGGCATCGCAAGTCGCCTCGGTCATCCACAGACTGACTCAGCCATGAAAGCTTCCTGAGAAAGAGAATGCGTTCCCACGAGGAGTCCCCTCAGAACAATGGGGCTCCCCAAAGGACTATGTGAAGCATTGAGGAGAGGGGAGACCCGAGGGACTTCTCCTGCCGATGGACATGCTTGGGGTGATGATTCTCTTTCTGGGGTGACAAAAGCTGCTTTGGGACCATGGTTGAATTATAGGAGGAAAGTGTAAGTGTGTGTGTGCGGCCTAATGAAATCCACAGGCCTCACTCCTGATTCCAGTTTTGTTCAAATATTGGCTCCCTGTAACCTTTTCAAAACATTAGCTAAGGGAGCTGGGTTTCCTCTGTCCACCCTCACTGTCTTATGTTCATGTCAGTCCGAAGTGTGGAATGTTCTGAAGTCCATTAGGTTTGTGTTCCAGAACCGCAAGAGTGAAGCCAAGTAATCCTGGTTATATACTAATAGCAAACTCATTGTCCAAGACTGGATCCTGATGTCAAAATGACACCACCCACGGACAGGAGGCAGGCATCCTTAGGCTTGGGGAAATGCCAAGGTTTAGAGAAGTCCAAAAAAATCTTTGGGGGTGGGGAAACCAAAGGGGGGAAATGGTCCCAAAGACCCCAGTGAGGACTGTGTCTATGGTGCATGGAATGCTGGCAGACTGTTGTGGTGGGAAAAGAAAGGAGAACTTTAGGGGGGGAAATGGAATTGGAGGAACCTGAAAAGGGGCATTGCTGGTTGGCTGGCTGGAACCCTGAACAGGAGTACTTCACGTGGCAACGTTTTGTTGCGACGAGTGCCAAAAAACAGCCACGAAGCAAAAGTGGCATGCGAGTAGGACCACTGCTCAGTCTAATGGCATTGCCAGCTGGACTGTGCATTCTAGTGCTGAATCTTTACGAGGCTGTATTCAGCAACTTAGGGCACAATCCTATGCATGATTAGACAGAGAAAAGGCCTACAACTCCCAGCATTCCCAAGCCAGCCATGCTTGGGAATGTTGGGAGTTGTAGGCCTTTTCTCTGTCTAAGCATGCATAGGATTGTGCCCTTAAAATGTGATTTAGGACCCCTTCAGTATGGCCTGCAAATGACGGCTGTTCAGCCTCCTGCATGGTCTGGTTTCTTCAGCTGCCTGCTTTCTGGAATCGAATTGAGGAGTTAGTTTGGTTTTCTCAGTGGCTGGTTGCTGCTGGCCAGGGGTCTGCCATCTGGGTATAGTTTCGTGTGGATTTGCAAGGTCTGTAATGGGAGTATCCTAGAGTCCTCCCTCCAGCGGTCTTTTCCCATAACATCCTGCTAGGCCTTACGGACCTTTCTTGATTCGTAAGAGCGGAAACCACAACTGATAGAAAGAGTTGCTTCTTAGAGAGGAAGCGACATGGCAGAGCGAAGAAAAGACAAAAGCGACATAAGGTCCTGACCTTCTGGTACCCACTTGAAAGCTGCCATTTGTGGACCTGGAGCACAGACCAGGAGAGTTTGGGGGGCTGAGCCACTCTGCCCCATATCTCTATGGTGTTGTGTTTCCCTGCATTGGTTACCTCATGCATGGTGGCATTCAGTTTGACTGGGTTGACACAATCACGGAGGGAAAATAAGCCATGGTAGCTTATTTTCCTTCCCTGCATGTGCTGGTCACGAGCCTTCTAATTCACATAATTACCTTCGCCGGATGAGGGTGGGTGGCTGCGGTGGTTTACAAACCACCCTGAAACCCATGGGCAGCGCTTGACTGGCACGCACGGAGAGGGAAAATAAGCCATCGTGGCTTATTTTCCCTCCGTGATTGTGTGAACCCGCCCCTTGTGACCTGCCTACAGTGCTGGAGCCCCATTGATATGTGACCCCTTGGCCGTGTCCTCCCTGGCAGTCGGAGGCAGTCTGGCAAAGGGGTGGAGACGGCTGGCCCTGAACGACGAATCAGGGTGGCAAACAGGGCTTTGTGTCCCCGCTGCAGAAATCGCGTGCGTACTCCAGTTTTCAACGTTCAGGGAAATTCTTCTGTGGAGGCTTCTTCACCACAGCCTCTCAAAATTTCCTTTTGAAGGACTTGCCAGTGGCTTTTGCTCACCCTCGGGGTTGCCAACGGGTTGTTTAGGAATGGAACAGAATTTCCTCCCCTGATCCTGTTTCTCCAGTGAGTTTTAAGGGGGTTGTTTTGCCCACCCTCGTGACTCGTGGCTGCCTGGCTTCTGTTTTGCTCCATCTGGAGAATTCGCTCCCGGGAGCAAGTTCTCTGCAATGTTCCTTTGCTCAGCTCGGGGGCTGGACAGTTGGCTTTCCATGGTGGGATGGAAGAAGGTCCGCTTTGTTCTTATCTCTTCTTGCTCTGGTTGTCCGTGTTACGAGGAACGTTCTCCATATATGCTCATATTTTAAGTATGTGGCGTTCTGAGAGAACTTATTCAAGACTGGGGTGCTGCTAGTGGGTGCTCAGGGTGGCAGGTGTTAGGGGGCGAGTGGCCAGCTGCGTTTCTTGTGTGACGTTGTTCCAGGTCCCCTGCTGGAGGACGTTCCTCTTTGCTCCTTGACGTCTGGCTTTGTCTCAGCACAGCCACCCTCTTCCTAAGCATCTGAAAAAGCGCCACAAGTGGGAGTTACTATCTCCTGTCTTGCCTCCTTGACCCCTCCTGCCCTTCAGCGCATGCAGGAAATTAGCTCTGCTAAACTCCATCCAGCTGCGCTCAGAGACGCTTGGACATGTAGGGCCGTCAAAGTGACAGTGGCTGATGTGTGTGCGAGGCCACCACCTCCTCCACTCGGCTGGCTCTGACTTTTAATTAAAGTCCCATTCCCAAACTGGGGGGAGAGCTTTCTCCTCCCCCCCGCCCCAGGCTTTTATCTCCCACCCAGTGTTCGAAGCGGAGTGCCTCTTTGACATCTCCGTGCTGTGCCTGTCTCTGGAGCCTTCCTCTTTGGGGTGGGCGTAGCTGTTCGGTTCTGATTTATTCATTTCAATTGCACATCCGTCAGGTTACATGTTCCCTTTCCATTAATGAAATGGGTTGCATTAGTAGGAGCTCCTGGAGGACGCCAGGGCAGCAGGGCCTTGAGCAATGGGTTGCTCTGGGAAGAACAAAGTGACTGGCGTAATCTGCTTCCCTTCCCTTCCTGTGTGGGTTATAGAAAGCCACATACCAAAGCAGGTCTTATGACAGAATGCTCTTCCATTGACTCTGGCCTTCCCCAGCCTAGTGCCCTCCAGAGGTTTTGGACTACAACTCCCATCCTCCCTGACCATTGGTCAGGGAGGATGGGGCTGATGGGAATTGGAGGCCAAAGTATCTGGAGGGCATGAGTTTGGCGGAGGCTGCCTTAACCCCATATCCTGTTGTAACGAAGCTTAAGCACATCTAACTGAAATAAATGAATATCTTTCTTCCACCGCCTCTGTTTCTCTAGTCTGTTGTCTCTCCCGATGCTGCATTCTTGATTGCAAGCCTCTTGGGGGCAGGGGCCTGACCTCTGGTGCTTTTGTAGGTCACGATGCACATAGATGGCGTGAGTGTCATCCTATTTGCTGACGGTGCTTGGAGCACAGATGGTTATGTAGCCAAAATGGCATCGCCCAAGCAGAAGAGGGAAGTGTCAGCAGGCTTGCAGGAACCCAAAGGTTTGCAGAAGGACAAAAAATACATTTATCGGGTAGATCCCCCCCCGCCCCCAAATCAATGAGGACCGAGCATGCTCAGTAATACAAAATGAAGAGTGCATGTGGGGGCTGAGTGAAAGGAATGGAATGGACTCTTTGGGAATAGGGCATGGCCGGCAAGCGGGCTGGAACCCTGAACAGAAACTCGCTACACCTCAACCTTTTGTTGCAGGTCCCCTTGTACAATACGACAGCATTAATAATTTGAGCCAGGACACAACTGCATAATGGCATTTTCTTTATATAACCTTTTACTTTTTGATTTAACCCCCCGACCCACCAAAGTGGACACCTTCTATCCTGTCAAGAAAAAGTAATACAAAATCGGAACCTTCCGTTCTCAGTGTTAGCATTCTAGCCCTTTGAAACCATAGTGCATCCATAAAGAAGAGTGCCTTCAAGCATCTGCAGAGTTCTTTTCCTTTTCCTGGAGTAACTACTTCTGCAGCGCCTCCCCACTTGCGCCTTCTGCTGTCTTGCTCCCTGTGTCTTGAAGACCTTCTGCTCTCTGTCAAACAGGTTCAGAAGTCGCCCAGGGGACAAAGTGCCTTGGCCGCCATTTTGCCACACCAAGACGGTTGTTTTGGGTCAGGGGCCTGCCCTCCTGTCTGTTGGCCGAGTGCGTGTGCACGCGTTTTAACATTTGGAAAGCCGAGCCAAGCGCCCACTTGTTGAGCGCACCTTTTCATTGGGTCTCCGGATGGAGCATGGAGAGGAAACTGGAGCCTGCCACCTTTCATCAGAGGCTCTGTCAGGGCCTCGTTAACCTCTCCAAGGGAAAAGGTGGAGAGCAGATCCCTCCGGAACAGCGTGACATTTAGCAGCACAAATTAACATTAATGGAAGGATGAGTTAGCAAATGCCTTCCTGATTCCCCGACCCCTCATTACACACATGCATACACCTTGGTGGGCATGAGGAAGCAAGCAAGAAAAGTCAGGGGCCCTTTCTCCTTCCCTCCACCCTCTCTGTAGCTTCTGTGCTCTGGCTTCTGGCGCGTTGACTCCAGAAAATGCTTGTTCGTGCAGCTCTCGGTAGCAGCAGCTTGGCATGCTTTCCCTCTCCAGAGCCTGGGTCTGCATGCCACATGCAGCTCCCTCGGGTCTCAGTCCCGCCGGCTGGACTAGCATGCCAATCTGCGTTTTTCCCTGTCCAGGCTCGCCTTTGGCAGCAGCCTGCGAGTTTCTTATACCAGCCTCTGGCTAAGCCTCAGGCAGATGGTGATGCCGGGGTGATTTGGGGACGGCCTCTCGCCCCACGGGCTTGTAAGCACATGAAGCCCAGACAGGAGATATTCTGTGTGTGCAGTCTCACATTTTGGAAAAGCATAGGCCCAGTGGATTTATGATTGTCCGACACATTTGGCTGTACGCTGTGTATGTTCCGCTTTATGCATAAACGGAGAATTACTTTCATATGTCAAGTTGGTTGAGTTTGCATGCTTTATAGCAGGGATGCTGAGCCTCTTTCAGCTGAGAGCCAAGTTCCATTTTGGAGAAGCTCTCAGGGGCTGCATTCTTTTGGTGGGTGTGGCCAAAGGCAAAAGGGACGGGGCTAAATACCAGTATATTTTAGCCGAAAGTTCTTCCTACCAAAAGCAAAGTCTTAGGAGAGGCATTTCAGCCTTTTAGAATGGGGGAAAACCCGACACAAAAGCCAGAAAACCATACAATCTGTAGTTGGGGGAACTACAGTCTGTAGTTGGGGGAACTACAGTCTGTAGTTGGGGGAACCCTGGAGAGCTGGATTTGGCCCCTGGTCCTGAGGTTCTGCACTCCTACTTGATAGGAGTAAGAAGCTGCCCCATTTGCAGCTTACAGCTTTTCAGTTTTCCAGTCACTTGGATACCCCAGTGTGTGTGTTGGGTGGGGAAAGAATAACAAACGGGGAACAGGATTGAGGAGAGTTGGGGGTCAAAATCAAATATGCAGCTTTTGCCCCATTTTCTACTAGTTCTTTTAGCCTGTGTTGGGGTCTGGGGCTCAGTTGTGTATGCAGAATTCTGTCATCTTAGGATTCCTGCCTCCGGTGTGGAGAGTTTTTCCATTATTTTACTAGCGAATGGACCCGGCTTCACCCAGGTTGGAATACCCCTTCGTTTGATACGGCAAAGCCTTTGGGCACATTGTGCACACCCCGTCTGAGTGAAGCCATACCGGTTGCACCCCTAGACACAGCCACTGCCATGGTGCAACCTTATAGGCCGTGGGGGGGGGGGGCTGCCCCACAGCAGGGTGGAGGAGGCAGGCATATAGCTCTGTCCTTCAACCTGCTAATCTCTCCAGGCTACATTCAGACTGTATCAACTGCAAAGCTATGTGCCAGTTAAGGAAGTCTGCCCCTCTTGGCTGAAGATGTTACTGCAAGCTTCAACCACATGGATACATTAAAATTAATTAAAATTAATGAATGTGTTTTAAAACAAAAATAACTCTGTGGTGCACATCCCTACGATCTCCTTAGTATGCATGCCTAGTTTTAGAAGCCTGGGTTTTATGCTCTTGGCTCTGTGGCGTGGATGGACAGACAGACGCACATCCTCTTTTATTATTATAGGTGTAAAGAATGTGCATACCATCCTTCAATTACTGCAGGGTGGTTTCTTGTCAAGTACCCCAGTGTCATTGCACTCCATTCAGCTGACATCTGCGCCCCCTAATAACAGTCTTCCGTCCCTGGTCCTGTGCTCTTCCCTGCCGCAGTGTTACCGGGACCTGGCACTGGTGAGTCGAGACGGAATGAATGCCGTGTTGATCAAGATGAACCAGATTCTCATGGAGAAATACCTGAAGCTGCAAGACACATGTCGTACTCAGGTGTGTGTGCGCGTGCGCACATTTACGGGGAAAAAGGATAAAGCAGGAGGCCAGATTAGCCTGGCAGGGATTCTAAGCTACAGAGCGGTGTTCCACATGGGCACCTCTGTGGAGTCTGGGATTCTGCAACCGTGAGGCCAAGATTCTGCAACTGGAACGAGTGCTGCAGATTTGCAAGAGGACTTCATTTGGCACGCTTAATGCCATAAGCAGCCTGGCATGCTTCTCCTACCAGTTTTGGAATTTTGCATAGACGTCAGCTCAGATTTATGGGGAAGGGGAAAGGAAGAGCAGGAATGGCATTGTGAAGGTTGGGGATGAGAAGCGGAGGGTTGTGGTGGACGGGCTTCCTCTCCTCCCTTCCCACCTTCCATGACGGGGATACCATATGTAGACCCGATTCTTTCTATCTTTATAGTAGAAATGGCCATCATGGCTTCAGGTTTCCAACCACGAGGGCTGGAAACTTGTAGGGCATTTGTTTTTCTTTTTAAGAGACAGCAGAGAGAGTCCCAATTCTGGATTCCTCTTCAAGAGTCCATATTTCATGAGCTGTGGTGCTCTTATGACCATGTCAGTCTTTTGGCACATGGGCATGCTTGTGTATATACCTAGTCCATTCCCTGAGAATAACAGCTGACAAAGTGGCATTGGGGAGACACGGCGCATGGAAGCTGGTTTGGGCCATGGCTCTGAATTAGCTCTAAATTCCCCCCCTCTCTTCTCCACCCTTTAGCTGGTCTGGCTGCTGCGGGAAATGGTGAGGAGTGGAATCCTTGGCATAGATGGAATCTGCATGACCTTCATGAAGCAGATTGCGGGTGAGTGTGTTGGGGCGCCTCGCCTGGGGTAGCCCAGCAAGGCCTCTTTGTCTCGCAGGATGCTATAAAACCTGGGTTCTCCCTGGCCTGGGGGCCAAATCTGGCCCTTCAGGAGTCCCCACATGGTCATGCACCCTTCCCCATGTCACCAGGGGTGTCCTGCTTCTCCCCGCCCACCCCGGCCATCAATCATTGGCTAGTTTCCTGGCTTTTGCATGTTGTTTCTTTCATTCTAAAAGACTGAAAGTCCTGTCCTGAGGATTAGCTATTGGCAGTAAGAGCTTTTAGCTAAAATGTGCTGGTATATTTTTGTATTGTGGCACTGCCCCCTTTGCCTTTGGCCCCGCCCACCACTGGAATGTGCCTCCTGAGAGCTTCTCCCAAATGGAATTTGGCCTTTGGGCTGAAAGAAGCCCAACATTCAGGACAAATCAAAGGAAGGACGTCTTCACGCAGCGCATAGTTAGAGTATGGAATGCAAGAACTGACCCCCTGGGCGGGGTCAAAAGCAAAAGGAACGGGGTCCAAATATCTCAAATCCCAGCACATTTTAGCTTAAGTCTCTTCTTGCCAGTAATTAAGCCTAGAGAAAGGTGTTTCAGCCTTTTAGAATGGGGGGAAAAACTGCAGAAAAGCTGGAAAACCAGCCAATGATGGGTGTTGGACTACAACTCCCATAATCCCCCAGCCTGGCATAGTTTATGGAAGCTGGAGTCCAACACATCTGAAGGGTGCTAGGTTGGGAAAGGCTGCATAGAATAATGCAGCCTTCCTCAACCTGGTGCCTTTCAGATGTGTCGGGAGAAATGATTGGTGGGGGGGGGGAAGAGGGGGGGCCAGGGGAAGGGGGCGAGGCCACCTGGGTAACTTGGGGGGCCGGATTTGGCCCCTGAGCCTGAGGTTCTGCACCCCTGATCTAGCCCAAAGTTGTGTGCTTTGACTAGGAGGGTGCTTGCTGCTCTTGCTGGGAGCAGCTCTCTCGGTTCTTGAGCAGGGGTGGGTCTTTCCAAACCTTTCTCCCTGCGATCCATTCGGCTCCAGGCACGCAGCTCCGCGCCTGGCATTCCCTATGCGTGTGCTCTGCCACAGAGCCTCGGCCTTCCCCAAGCCAGACATGGCCTTGCACTGAGCCAGAGAACTGATCCCTCTAGCGCAGTGCTGTCTGCTCTGACGGACAGTGGTTCTCCAAATCTCGCTCCCTGATTGAGGTCCTTTTGATCGGAGATGCCGTGAGTGGAACCAGTGACCTTCGGCATACCAAGCCTCTCCCAATACACTTCTGTGAAGTGCCTGTTCCTTGGCTGGCAATCCATGGCCACCTAACCGACCAGCCTTCCATCATCCGTCCTTTCCCCCCTGCCGCCCCCGGGCTTTTATCTTTGCCGGTGGCGCTGTCTGCTGGCAAGACCTATTGTGACCCTTGTGTTGACCTATGGGAACGCAGGCGCGTTAAAGCTGCACACAGTGTCCTGTAGCGATGTGGTGCCTGGGGACTGGGTTGCCAGCAGCTACGGGGAACGCAGGTTTAATTGAATAAAGCTGCTTTCAACCAGAGCCGGGCAGAGCTGGAACAGGAAGGAGCTCCGGGAGGCCTGCTGTTTTTTCCTGCAAAGCAACCATGGGCCAAATCCACTGCACAATTAGCAGCTCGATGTACAACAACAGCCATGTTCAAGAGACTAGCGCAAATGGTCTGGTCTTTATTCCGTTAGGCATGATTGCTCCTGGTTTAAGACATCCCTGCTGTGGTTGGGGTCTAATTTAAGGAGAATAACCATTACATGGAAGCCTTATTCTGTTAAAAACAATAATAACTAAAAAGTAGTTCAATCGCTTTTTAATATAGCACCCTTGTGAAATTGTTTATATGCTATCACCAGTATAGAACATTGTCCAATTTTATGAAATGGTTTATCTATTTACTAAATGTACTATTTACTAAATTTTATAAAATTTACCATTTTATAAAGTTGTCTCAAGGGTTTTTTTGCGGGGGGAACATCCTGTAAGATTGGACCATTTTAAAAGATTCCCTTTTCAACTGGCTTGAAATGAATCTATATATTTTAAATTGGGAAGGACTGGAGTGTTCATATGGATTGATCCCCCACATCCTTTAGAATTCTCCTTGCCACCACTGTTTAGTGTGGCTATTCTCCCAAATCCTAGCCCCGGATATGCCCCGGGCTCTGCCTCAAGATAAGGATGCGGGAGTGCTTGTGTTCAGCTGTGTGCTCAGTAATAAGAGAGATCTGAAATTTCTCCCTTTAGTCAAGATCGTCCTGGATGGAGAAACATTTAATAACTGCATGTTTATTGCCTTTATATCCTGCTCTTCCCTCTGAAGAGCTCAGTGTAGCACAGTCTCTCTCAACCTGGTGCCTTCCATATGTGTTGGACTGCAACTCCCATAAACTCTCATAAGCTATGCTGGCTGGGGGATGATGGGAGTTGTAGTTCGGGTTGTATGAGAATTTTGTTTGGATTTGTTTTTACTTTGAATTTGTACCGTTTGCAACCCTGAACACGAACAAGTGCGTAATTTTCCAGAAAAGACTGCAAGTTCCCAAACTTGCCTTCAAATTTTTTAAAAATGTGCATTTTAATGCTTTAGACTACGGGGAAAGTGCGCATTTTGTGCGCACTTTAAAAAATGTGCACCAAATTGTGCACTTTTCAGTTTGAAAAGAAGAAGGAAAAAAGCTTGTATTTGAGGCGAGACAAACTGAGCTCAGAGGTGAAAATTGGAGCGACTCACATCTTGCTGATTTTCTCACCCCAGGTGTAATCCAACCCATCTGAACCGACCAGGTTGGGGGAGGCTGCCATGGGCTGGACGACAACACCCATCAGCCAGCATAGCTTATGGTCATTTATGGGAGTGGTAGTCCAACACACCTGGAGAGCCCCATATTGGGCGAGGCTGGGGTAGCGGCTCTCGGGAGGTCTCCCTCCAGACCTGCTCAGCTTCGGTCGTCTAACTGCGTTGCGTGCATTCAGATGGCTGTCTGGCAGTGTTAAGGATGCCTCTTGGTTCAACAGCCTCCCTCCCTTTTCCCTCTTGCTCCTTCCCTACCAAATCAGGTATGGGCTTGGCCAGGATCTCTGGGAACCTTTAGTACATGGTCATTGCATTGACTGACATCTTCGGAGGGAGGAATTCGCCATGCCATGATAATGCAAAATGACATTTCTTCATGTTTTTTAATTGCCTGTGTAATGGAGCTGCGCTTGTTAGTAGTGCATAGGTTGCTAGCAATCTTTTCCCGAGGGGCCTGGCTGCAGGAGTCATAGTTGGGGAACACACACACAACCCCAGAGTGATCCAGCAAGCCATCCTTGTTTCCCTCCATTCCCCACCTCTGTCCCGGCCAAGTGTGCATTAGACTTAATATATGGGAGAGTTCTTTCCAAAGCCACCCCTGGGCTATCCTCCCCAGGAGGAGGTCCTCTTTCACGAGGCTCTGGTCTTCCTCCTGGGTAGATTTTTACGATGCTTCACTTGTCATGATTGCATTGCTATGGCTTTTGAAGCCTGCTCTGTGACCAAGGACATGCATCCAAGAGTTTTAGTAGGAGTTCACTGGTGGAAACTGGAAGGAGAAGGAATTTGCCTGTAATCACTCTGTGAGTGAGTGGTAGGAATTTACAACACTCAGCTCTTCTTCTTATTAACTACGTATAGTGACAACATGACCTCTGATGCCGCTGGGCAAATAACCCCATGCTTGCTTGGGGCGCTTATTGAATCATTCCCCTTTTATCACCTAAAGTCAAATGCCCATTTAATCACATTGCATGTGTGAAAGGTCATTGTAACATATATTTTTAGCCAGCCTGGTTTAGTCTGCCTGTTCAGACAGAAACCGAAATGTGCAGATCGTCTGACTAAAGGATGTTTTTCACATCAGCGAGGACTAACCCCGTCGATCGTCTCAAAGCTCGCAACCATAGAAAGCTGCCTTATACTGAGTCAGACCCTGTATTGGCCCCAGGCCTGTAACCAAGTCACCTGTAGTGTTAGAGGGGCCTAGAGATCCAGAATGCTTTGCTTAAGTTCATTATTGGTGCAATTTCCTTGCTAGTGGGCCTCTGAGCATGTGAGATGAGTCAAAGGTCGATAGTGCAGCCTCAGCGCATTCCATAATAACGAGCTGGGGTGTCTTATCAAGATGTGCCTGGGAAGTGAGGTTTGTATGCCAAGCTGCAGATGTTTTTGCTGAGAAAGCTCCGATTGTTTTCCTTCTGAACAAGCACTGTTAGTCTATGCTGGGAATGAATGCTAATTAACGCTTGTTGCTGTCATGCTGCCTCACTGCTAACATGTATGGTATAAAACCCATTGTACCCCATGGCTCTGGATTCAGAGAAGCTGTCTGATCCAACCATTGAGTACACCTGTGTGTTGTAAGTTACTCAATAAAGTACTCCTTAAAGTACTTAATAAAGTTACTCAATAAAGTACATCTGGATCTGATTTATCACTATCTTGGCACCTCTGAATTAAGAGTTCGAAGCCTACTGCAGGGGCAATACCGACCCTATTCAGCAAAGGAGGGTGGGGGCCAGGTATAGAAGCCTCTCTGAGGGGTGGTTGTATGGGTGGGGAGGAACAAAAAGTGCTTGTGCCTGACAGAGGAGCAGGGGGGTGGGGGGACAGCTTGCCACCAGCCTGTCTTTCATCCCCCATGTTGTGTGCTTGCAGGGGGAGATGTGACAGCAAAGAATATCTGGCTGGCGGAGAATATCCTTGACATACTCACGGAACAGAGGTAGGCACGGTTGGTGGAGCACCTGCCTTGCACGCAGAAGCTCCCAGCGTTGACGCCCGGCCTCTGTGGGTAGGGCTAAGAAAGAGCCTTGCCTGCAGCCCTGGGGAGCTGCTGTCAGTCGCTGCTGGCTGAGCTGGATGAGCCAAGCGTAAGGCAGATCCTGTGTTCCTGTTACAGAGAGCCACCGCCGGCAGCTTTGCAGGAGCTGTTGTCTGCCCACAGTGAGGCAATATGATGATGATGAATTACATTTCTGTAGCGTGCAATAGCCAAAGCTCTCTGGGCGGTTTACAAAGATGAAAAACATTAAAAATACAGTATACAGAGATTAAAAGCCAGACAATATACACAAGCGAACATATATCTAAAACAACTTCAAACAAGCAGTCTCAAGCAAACAATGATAACCGTAAGACAATCCAGGATCGGATATAATGAGACAGTCCAAGATAGATGGAGCTGGCAAAGATGCACTCGGTGGGCTCGTTCAGATGCGCCTGCTTATTTTTGTATTTATTGGTTACATTTATATCCCGCCTTTCCCCACTCTTGCAAGGAACCCGAGGCAGCTTACATGGCCCTCCCCCTCTCCATTTGATCCTCACAACAACCCTGTGAGGCAGGCTGGGCTGAGAGTCAGTGACTGGCCCAAAGTCACCCAGTGAGCTTCATGGCCGAGTGGGGACTAGAACCCAGACCTCCTGGCTCCTAGTCCAACACTCCAACTGCTACACCACCCTGGCCTGTTTCCTTTTGCTTTCAAGGAGCTAGACTAAATCATGCTTTAGCTTATCCAGCAGGAACTCTGAACTGTCAGAAGCTTGCTTCCTTGCCATTTACCTACCGAATCCTGTCGGTGCTTCCGAGCCCTGGTTGCAGAACCTTGAACGTGGCCCGGGGGCCGATAGGCAGAGTTCATCCTGCAGCTCTTCCTTGGATACTCTGGTTTGACTAGTGTCTGGGGATCTGGCTCGTGTATTCTGCATGTATGCGGTGGAGGCAAGGGGTATCTGCACAGAGGGTCAGCAGGGCCCTTTGGTGTACGAGCCAGGCCATATTGCCCAGACCCCTTCGACAGAATTCCTTCCTTGACATGGGTCGGACTTCGGAAACGGCTGCGTCCTTTTCCTGGTGGCTAATTGGTAATAAACAGATGCCTTCGACTGCAGCCATGATTGGGGTAGCCTAATTATTTCTTTCAGCAGGCTGTTCCTATTTGCAAAGTGCTGTTTATTGCAGCAGCAGTTTCTCTTTAAAATTGCTTATTACTGTGATGAACAATCAAGTTGTTAAAGCATTTACTTGGGGTCCCGCTTACACCTCCCTGTGTGCATGTTTACTCTTCTCCTGGAATCATACGGACCCTCTGCATTGCCCCACAGCGCCATCTAGTGCTTCTCCTGAGAGTCAGTGCATTTTACGCCGTGGGAAGCACCTTGAGGCTGCAAATCATTGCTTTCTGCCTGCTGGATATGTCGTGACAGGCTTTGTGTATTGGTTCACAATGGATAAGCGTGTTTTGGGGGGGGGGGGGAGCTTCTTTTGCAATTCTGTGTCTCCCATGCATTCCTAAGAATGATAACCATAGTTAATGTCTAAGGGTATCCCAAGTATAGACTAACTGTTTTAGTTGTTCAGATAGTTTAATAAATTAGCATGAGCTGTCGTGAGTTACAACCCACTTCATCAGATTCTGTAAGTGGAATGGGAGGCTTTGAGTCTGAAAAGACAAGCAGGTAGATCTGGAGCAAGGATGCTGTTCTCTTAAAGTAAGAGTTACAAGCCACAAGGTGCACTAAAGGCACAATCCTATGCATGTTTAGATAGAGAAAAGGCCTACCACTCCCAGCATGCCCCAGCCAGCAATGCCCCTGGCTGGGGCATGCTGGGAGTGGTAGGCTTTTTCTCTGTCTAAACATGCATAGGATTGCACCCTAAGAGACTTTATAGTGCACATAGAAACCATAGCCCCTGCTGAGCCTTCACACAGCACATACTTAAACTATGGAATTCGCTACCACAAGACATAGCAATGGCCACTATTTTGGATGGCTTTAAAGGGCAGTTAGACAAATTTCTGGAGGAGAAGGCTATCAGTGGCTACTAGTCACTGTAACGCACATACAGCCCTGTCCCGCTTCATATATCTGAATCAGCCTTCCTAAAATTACCATGCTGGCTGGGGCTTATGGCAGTTGCAGTCCAACACATCCAGAGGGCACCAGATTGGAGCAGGCTGATCTAAATCCTACAGAAAGTGAATATGAACAGGAGATGATGATGATGATAATATTTATTGCATTTCTATACCGCCCCATAGCCGAAGCTCTCTGGGCAGTTTACAAAGATTAAAAACCCTTAAAAATACATTATATCAAGTGTAAAAACCATTTACATAAAAACATATAAACAGACAGCACACACACGCACAGACAATGTATATCTAAAACGAATTTTAAGCAATCACCCATAAGACAGATCCAGGACCTGGTTAAAAACTCGTCATATGCTGCCAAATGCCTGAGAGAAGAGGAAGGTCTTAACCTGGCACCAAAAAGATAAGTGTTGGTGCCAGGCAGGCCTCATCGAGGAGATTGTTCCACAGTTGGAGGGCCACCACCGAGAAGGCCCTCTCCCTTGTTGCCGCCTTCCAAGCCTCCCTCGGAGGAGGCACCGCGGAGGAGGGCCTTAGATGCTGAATGTAGTGTACGGGTCAGTTCATGTCAGGAGAGGCACTCCATCAAGTATTGTGGTCCTGAGCTGTGTAAGGCTTAGCAGCATATTGTAGCTTAAACCTCTTACTGCCAGTAGAGGCATTTCAGAAGGCATTTCAACCATCTAGAATGAGGGAAAAAGTACACAAAACCGGGAAACCACCAAACGATTGTTAGCTGGAGGAAAGGGGGCAGAGCCAGGGGAAGGGGGCATGGCCATCTGGGGAACCTCAGCAGGCTGGATTTGGTCCTTGGGCCCAAGAAAACCGACCCGCTGCACAAGGGGTGTTCCCAGAGAGTGAAACAGGAGCTTTTGGGAGTGAATTTTACTGGGAATGGGGAGAAGGGGGATCCAAGGTTTTAATTAAGCAGCACATTTTTGTAAAGGTTGTCTCTGCTCTTCAAATACCAAGTGCTTTAATTGAGAGCAGAAGTGCTCTGCCTCGCGTGGTGTGCAGAGAAGCGGGAGAGCCGAGCCCATCATGTGGGGAATTGCATTTTGTTGCTGTCGGTGGCCCAGCATGGCCTCAAGTGCCCTTAGGAGTCATGATGCTAATCTGCATCACTTGCAGATCAGTTAGTCCTGCACTAGCAGAAGGCAGTGTCCTGGGTGGCCCCCTCTGACATCTTTTTCCATTCATCTCTGCCCCCCTCCTCCATCACTCTTGCCTCTACATCTCCTGTGCTGCACTGTGTAACTCCGGGGTGTTGAACCTCTTTCGGCTTCAGGGCCAAGTTCGGTTTTGGAGACTTGTTATAGGAAAGGGACTTAAGAACCTTTCTGCACATCATGCTCTGGGTAGAATTCTGCACAGTATCGCTTCACGCTGTGTTCTTTAATATTCCTCCACATGGGGGGGGGGGAATAACACCACCTTGCATGTGGTAAAGTAGCACATCTAGTAGAAAAACGCAGCGTAGCCCTTTCCCTGATGTGCTAGTTTTCTACAGGCGTGGAGAGTTTTGTTTTCTATACACTGGAGAAATCCATCCATCCATCCATCCATCCTCCCTCTACATCTATATCTTTATACACACACGAACACACAACCCCCTCCCACCTCCAGTCTAAAGTGGCACAGCTTAGAATTCTTCCACCTCATTCTGCACTGAGTGGCTCTTACTCTGAGCTCTTTGCTGCCCGAACCTTCCTTCTCCCTCCTCCGCCATCCTGTTTACTGACTCTTGGCTCCTCCCTTCCCCAGTTTCCCGTTCACGACAATGTGTTGGTACCTGGCTTTTATTCATGTTGGAACTCTAGTGGTACTCTGCTCTGCCCTGTACAGAAGAGGAGATTGCCGTGGCTGTGGGTTTAAAACACTGCTGTTCCTCTCTTCTATTGCCCCGGTTTTGAGCCTCGGTAGGGATGTTGGAGGAGTCTGTTTGGTGGGTGGAGCTCAGCGAGCTTTTGTTGGCTGCCCCCCCCCCCGACTTTCGTCCGTTTTCTGCTAACTGGCCCACCTTGGTCTGCAGCGAGTTGGGCCAGTTAGCAGATTTTCCGTGTTTTTAATTTGCGCAAATTTCAGCCACAATTTGCACAAACCTTTCTGTGCACAAATTACCCCCCCCCCCCGAAAAAGTCCCGGGAGTTTGGGGAAAACCCACAGCTCAACTTACAAATGCAAGGTGAGCTGGGCGGACAGCAGAAGTCTGTCCAGCCCCCAAAGGGTTGGATTTCCAAGCGACGGACATACCTGAGCCTCCCGGGGGGGCGGAGGGAGAGGAATGGCTATTTCATGTTCAGTGTGTGTGTACAGTAAAACTGACATTAAATTCTGCACCTGGGCAAGCCAAAGTTCTGTACCAATTCTGTGGCCTGGATATAAATTACATACTTTTCAACAGATTTCCATCCTTTCTCTTGTTTGCCATAACCCACTCTCCCTTTTTTCATTGTTGCTTTTTTTCCCGGTCATTTGGAAGGGGGCCAGCAAGCGACTGTGCGGGACATTGAAGTCTCCTCCTCACCTCCCATCAGAAATATATTATTCAGGCACCCTTCCCGCTTCTGAGATTTTCACCAGGCATTGGCCACGTACTTTCACGCAGACCTTCCCAGCCATGGGGGCTAGAAACTTGTGTCCTTTCAAATTAACGTGACAAGCCAGCATATCAGGAAAGTGATTATGGGCCCTCCTGGGCAGAGCCTGCATGTTCTCCCCAATGCGCAGCAGCAGCCTTTTGATGAATGGTGTGGCAGAAACATTAGAACTACCCCTTGCTATCTGCAGGAAGGGAAGCAGCCTTTTGAAACGCAGGAAGCAGCTTTATTCTGACTCAGATTTTGAACCTGTATAGCTCAGCATTGTCTGCACCAGCCTTCCCTAACATTGTGCCCCCCAGATGTTTTGGACTATAATTCCCATCAGCCTCAGCCAGCACAGCCAGTGGTTGGGGATCATAGGGGTTGTGGTCCAAAATATCTGGAAGGTACCAGGTTGGGAACGGGTGGCACATAGTGACAACCCAGGTTTGTTTGTTTTAAAGCTCTGGTTTGTCATGAACGACAAACTCGTGCTGGGTTATTCTGGCATGCGAACTGAAAGGGCCTTCTGGGGGATGATCCTTTTGGGCAAGAGTGCAGAACCTCTTTCAGCCTGAGGGATGCGTTCCATTTCAGAGAAGCTCTCAGGGGCCGCAGGGAAGCTCTCGGGTGGGCGGGGCTGAAAGCAAAAGGGGCGGGGTTAGAAATGCCAGTGTATTTAGCTTAAAGCTCTTCCTGCCAGTGACCGAGTCTTAGGAGGGGCTCCGGAATTCCCTTCCCAGGCAGACAAGAGTGGCACCCTCCTTGGTACATTTTTGTAGGCAGGCAAAACCTTTTTTTGCTCTGGCAGGCCTTTGGGGATAGATAGTCTGGACCTGCGAGAATATGACGGATTGGCACTATTGTTTATTGTCACCTTTTTAAAAATTCCGATATTTTGTACAATTTTAATGTTGACGATTTAATTACATTTTTGATCTCTGTATATTTCCGTTTATACGTTTTAACTGTATAAGTTTTAATGTGGTAAAGCCGCCTGGAGTCCCAGTATTGGGGAAAAGGAGGGCTGGTTCGGAGCCCGGTCTTGAGGTTCGGCGCCCCTGCTTTTTGGCAACATGTGGAGCACCCCTCATCTGCCGACGCCCTTCAGAGCTATGGGGCTGGCTGGGCTGGTGCTTGCACATGCGAAATGGCCTGCGTGGACTAAGCTGCCCTGTGGCGCTTCTCCTTCCTTCCTTCCTTCCTTCCTTCCATCCATCCAGGGAGTGGGTGCTGAAGAGCGCCATGCTGATTGCCATGTCCGTGTATACCTACCTGCGCCTCATTGTCGACCACCATGGCTCCCCGCCGCTCCAGGCCCTGCGGCAGAAGGAGGTGGATTTCTGCATCTCTCTGCTCCGCGACCGGGTAAGGAGATCAGGAATGCTTGGCCATCTGGAGAGGGTGCGTGGGTGTCGCGTCTCTCTCTCTCTCTCTCTCTTTCTCTGTCGCTCAAGTGCCTCGTGCTATTAAGCATCTCTCTTCCCCAGTTCTCCAGCCAGCCTCATTAGCGCCGCAGACATTCTTGTTCCCCTTGTCTTCTGTTACAGGGCAACGGGGTGGGTGGGCATGTGTTGGTTTTGGACAGTGGGGTCTTTTGTGTGCAGCGCTGTCTTGCTTGGAGGAGATGGGGCTCTCTTTCTTTGTCATGCATGGGGCAGCAGCCGGGATACACTTTTCTGCCGGGGGAGTGGGGCTTGGCAAACAGGTTATTCTGAAGCGTTTTCATCATGCTGTTCCCAAGGTGGAGAACAAAATCTGCCTTTGCTCCGGAACAGCAACAGGGAGCCAGATCGGGCTTGCCAGGCCTCTTAGTCCGGCCTGCCTGCTTTCTTGCCAGGCCACGGCCCTCTTCTCAGTCCTGCGCCTTCCTCCCCAGGCCCTTTGTCATGGGAAAACAGGACCAAGTCTCCCTTTCCTGTCTCCTTAGCTGAGCAGCATGTGCGGAGCAGGGTGGATTGCAGGGAAGATGAGGTTTAAGCCTCCCCTCCTCAGCTGAGAGAGAGCTGTGTGTGTGTGTGTGTGTCTGTGCGTGTACCCCCAGCCACTTTTCCCCGAGCCAGAGTCTGCTCCAGAGGTCGGGGCAGCTGTGGCAAAGGCCTCCCCTCCCGCATTGCAAGATATGCCCACTTACTGGCTTAAACGTGGCAGGTTTTCCTTCCTTCCTTCCTTCCTTCCTTCCTTCCTTCCTTCCTATTTTTGCGTAGCTTATTCTGATTTTCGTTGCTGAGGGTAAGGCCATGCAGGACACCAAAGCCCCCATGTCGTTCTCCCTCCCAACACTGGGCCTCACTGACAGTGGCAGCCACATATGGTTGCAGGACTGTTGCTGACGGGAGTCAAACATTGTTGCTGGAGTTGCAATTTTGGCCAGAGTTGGCATGCGTGCGAAAGGCCAGGACCGGGCTTTGGCCACTGAGCTTTTGGGAAGCCCACCGAGGCAGGAGAAGACGGAAGCCTCCAACTTTATGGCCCAGTATGTTTGGACAGCAGCAAGCATTTTTTAAGAAGGGATAGTGGCTGGCTGACCTTCTTGCTTGTCACGTCTCCTCTTTAGAGTCCACGGTCTTCAAAGCGAGTGGCCATCTGCCCAGGGAAAGACCTCTCCAGTGTCGGGGGCGACGGGCACGATGAGTCGCCCATCGACTTCGTTAGAGGTTTAGGAATGGAATGTTTCCCGCATGTCACTGTTGCTTTGCCCAAGAACAATACTGACTCGCCCTTCTCCTTCTCCCCCCTCTTTCCCCCAAGTTTATGGATTGTTTCATGATTGGCCGAGATCTGGTGAGGCTCCTGCAGAATGTTGCTAGGATACCCGAGTTTGAGCAGCTCTGGAAGGACATTATCCACAACCCACAGGCTCTGAGCCCGCAGTTCACAGGTAGGTGATGGGAGGCCAGCAGAGCATCAGGGCACATTGTGGACTAGTTGCATTAGGGGGCAATGTGATGCCCACTGGGAAGGTTCTGGAAAGTGCTAGTGCACTCATTCCACACCTAGAAAAGCTGAATACTGTGACCTGCATAACTCATGCAAATTTTGCACCAGGTCTCATTTTGTGTCTCCTTCCTTCCTTCCTTCCTTCCTTCCTTCCTTCCTATTTTTGCATAGTTTATTCTGATTTTGGTTGTTGTGGGTAAGGCCATGCAGGACACCAAAGCCCCTATGTCATTCTCCCTCCCAAACCAGTGGAAATCTTAATGGCCTTTCAGAGAGTCAGCAATCGTTGCTGATACACTTTAAAGGGTTTTTTTTCCCCAGCCAATCAAGGCTAGAAATGTGCTTTTGGAGATTCAGCAAACATTACTGATACACTTGAAAGGGTTTTTTGCAGCCAGTGAGGGCTGGAAACATACTCTCTTTTATTTAAATGAAAGCTGAGAGTCTCAGAAAGGTGAGATGCCCCACATTTGCCACTGGTTCTTTTTTCTTTTTTTGCACATTCCTGCAGAAGCACGATGCAGACACGCCTCTGAACGTAGCCAGGCGCTTCTGTGCTAGAAGGCAGCTGCCTCTCAAATCAGGGCATTTAGGAGAAAATGGGTTTGGGCTGCCACCATTTGTACGTACCGCCAAGAGGCTCTTGCTAAGTGCCCTAGTGGCTGGCTGTTCCTGCTAGCAACTGGCAGTTTCTCGCTGCCTTTCGACTAGGGCTACCCTGCTTAATTCAGCCGAGTGAAGATACAGAGCCTCTTGCAACACATTCAGAATGGGCCCCTGGGGAGTCTGCTGGGGCCCGTTTTCAGGACAGCTTGGAGGGACAGGCCCCCAGGGAGAAGCAATGCACGGGGTGTTGTTGTGCGTCACCCTCCGTGAAAGCATTTCAATGAGCAAAGCCTCCTTCAGCAGAAGATCTTGTTCCCGTGTGGCGCTCTTCCTTCTCGGGGGAGTTGGCATTAGTGTTGCAGACTTGTCCTTTAAGGAGGCAATGCTCCCTTCCCTGCCTTCGACAGCGCCGCCGCCCCCCCCCCCCCCCGGTTGTGACTGATGAGACCTGTCAAGGCTTGATGAAAGGCATCATGCACCCATAGAGCAAAACTCCCCAAGTATTTCTCTTGCGTACATTCCTCACATTTGTCTCCAAGATTCTGCAAAGAACATTAAGAACCTTGCAGGATCAGAGCAGAGTCTATCTAGTTCGGCATCCTCCTTCCTAATGGTGAAGGCAGCAGCCCATCCCTGTGGATCTACAGGTGGACTGCCTTTGAACATGGAAGCACTATGTCCCTAGTGGTGACTGGCCAAGAAAGAGATCTTAGGGTTGTGGTGGACAGCTCAATGGACGTGTCGACCTGGTGTGCGGCTGCTGTGAAAAAGGCAAACTCCATGTAGGCACAATTTATTTATTTATTTATTTATTGCATTTATACCCCGCCTTTTTTCCTCTTGCTAGGAACCCAAGGCGGCTTACACTATCCTCCTCTCCATTTTATCCTCACAACAACAACCCTGTGAGGTGGGTTGGGCTGAGAGTCTGTGACTGACCCAAAGTCACCCAGTGAGCTTCCATGGCCGAGCGGGGACTAGAACCTGGATCTCCCAGCTCCTAGTCCAACACTCTTGCCACTACACCACACTGGCTCTCCAATTAGGAAAGGAATTGAGAATAAAACTGCCAAGATCATACTGCCCTTATACAACTCTATGGTGCGACCACACTTGGAATACTGTGTTCTGTTCTGGTCACCGCACCTCAGAAAGGATATTTTAGAGTTGGAAAAAGTGCAGAAAAGGGCAACTAAAATGATCAGGAGGCTGGAGCATCTCCCCTATGAGAGAAGGTTACAACAGCTGGGGTTGTTTAGCTTAGAGAAAAGGCGAGTAAGGGGAGACATGATAGCGGTGCACAGACTTATGCATGGTGTGGAGAAAGTGGATAGGGAGACATTTTTCCCCCTCTCTCATAATAGTAGAACCCAGAGGGGTCATCCCATGAAGCTGGTGGGGAGGAGATTCAGGGAAGGACTTCTTGAGACAGTGCGGAGTTAAACTTTGCTGGGGAACATGGGCGGGAGGGTGCTGTTGCACTCGTGTCCTGCTTGTGGGTTTCCCATGGGCAGCCGGTTCACCACTGTGTGAACAGAATGCTGGACGAGATGGCCCCTTGGTCTGATCCAGGAGGGCTCTTCTTATGTTCTGTATACACTGCTTTTCACTTAAAAAATAAAACTCCTAGAGGGGTTCACAAAATAACATTGTGACAAAATGCAATAAAATAATAATTAAAGAGTGAAATATCTCAGTCAAAATAAGGGGGTGGGGTGGGGGGATAGGTGACGAGGCTACCAGTCAGGAGAACATCCCAGCAAATTAATATGTCTCGACGGCGGAAATGTTCCACACTAGGAATCCCGCCTGATCTGTGGGTTCGGCAATTCCCCGCCTAAGCCATAGGTTCGGGGCAGCTTGGGATGGTCACGTTCCAAGTGGGTGGGAAACAGATGCAGGCAAAGGCTCCTGTTCAGAGTCACCTGAGTCCCAGTTTTGGAGCCACATCTTGGGTGCATTGCTGTAGGGGTGCTCCCCTTCCCACGGCCACTGTTCAGCCTAGAGATGTGACATCTTGCAGGGAAAAACAGAAAGATTCAGAAAAAAGCACTTTCCTCCCTGCAAATTTCCCCCAATCCCCATCCCGCACATTTCTGTTTCTTCCCCCAGGCCTTCACATCTCTAGCTTAGCCTCCTACCGATCAGTCGTTGGATAGCTAGTGGTGGCCCGTTTCGGCTGTCCTGTGGGGCAGCTGCCTGCATGCAGTTCTGACTGCTTTTCTCTGTTTCCTCTGTCTCTCTTCCCCCCCCCCCAACCCCCCAGGTGTGTTGCAACTTTTGCAGTCTCGGACTTCACGCAAGTTCCTGGCTTGCCGCCTCACTCCAGATATGGAGTCCAAACTGCTCTTCATGACTTCTCGGGTAACTTGTTTTATTTGTTTGTTTCATTGTTTGAAGCACTTTTGGGTACGCAGCTGCCCAGAGCGGTTTATGCCATTTAAACCACAACAACAGTACACCAGGGGTGTGCAGGCCTCAGAACTTTCGGGACCCACTTAAAAAAAAATTTTTTTACTAGAACCTTAGACCCACCGACTGCAGTCTGGCGCGAAAGACATTCGCTTTAGGATTTGAGAATTCTCAGCCCAGGAATTGGTTTTGAGTGCCAGAAGTGAACGGAGCTCCCAGTCCACCACACAGAAATCCACTCCTGGTTACCCTAAGCCAGGAATGTAGAACCTCAGGCCTGGGAGCCAAATCTGGTCCACCTGGGGTCGCAATATAGCCATCCGGTGTTCCCTAGCAGGCCACAACCCTCCCCCTGGCCCCACTTCCTTTCCCTCGACTGCATGACATACTTCTCAGTCCATCCATCCAACTCATGTAAAGCTCAGAGCCTCTTTGGGTGGGTTCTGCATATAAGTTGCTGAGGGCTGCATTTGCATGGCTCCCTACAGCAGGGCCGTAGAACCAATTCTGGCCTCCTGGTTTCCCCAGATGGCCACGCTCCTTCCTCCCGGCTACCGATTGTTTGGTGGCTTCCCAGTTTTTGCATGGTTGTTTCCCCGTCCTAAAAGGTTGCAGTGCCTCTCCTGCTTGGTTGCTGGCACTAAGAGCTTTAAGCTACTATATGCTGGTCTTTTTAGTATTTTGCTCTTTGCTTTGGGCCCCACCCTGTTTGCATTTTGCCCACCCCACCGCTGGCATACGGCCCCTGAGCGCTGCTCTGAAATGGAATCCTACCCTTGAAGGGAAGAGGTTCAACACCCCTACTGTAGCACATTATCTTTCTGGCCTGAGTTAAGGTGGGGGCAGGCAGAGAAAAGTACATTTACTCCCACGTACTCCTCCTAAATAACAGCAACGTCATAGAACTAACGTGGATTACCTCCCAGAGGTGTGTGTGTCTGCGGCTCGCGAGAGAGTCTCCAAAACGGAACTCTGCCCCTGGGCTGCAAGAGGTGTGACACCCCTGCTGCCGTTGGACCAGTGGCCTGCCCTCCTCTCAGGGGGTTTCTGGTTTTCCTCCTCCAGGTGCGCTTTGGCCAGCAGAAACGCTACCAGGACTGGTTCCAGCGGCAGTACCTGTCCACCCCCGACAGCCAGTCCCTGCGCTGCGACCTCATCCGCTACATATGTGGGGTGGTCCACCCGTCCAACGAGGTGCTGAGCTCTGACATCCTCCCCCGCTGGGCCATCATCGGCTGGCTCCTCACCACCTGCACGGTAAGGTGGCCTGGCGGGCTGAGCACAGGCGCATGCAGGACTTTTCTTCGGGGTGTTGCTAGCAAAGCTTTCCGTATCCACACCATGTGCAGCGTGCTGTTGAGGGCTTGGAGCTTGCGCAGGCTCCTGGAGCAAACAGGAAGCCAGGGCGGGGAGCTGAGGAAGGCCATGGTCGGAGCGACGAGAGAGAGGAATGGTTTTTGGTGGCAGAATTTGGAATACAGGGGAGGCAACGGAAGACCAGAGAGGGAGCTTGTTACTACACAGCCTTCCTCGACCTGGTGCCCTCCAGAGGTGTTGGACTGCAACTCCCATCATTCCCAGCCAGCATGGCTGTGTTATAACCTGAAGTATGACCGTAGCAGTGATAATACGCGGGTGCAAAGACTGGTAAGCAGCCAAAGCAGACCCCAAAAGAAGAGAAACGTCTAAGGATGCAAAGATTTTATTTGTGGAAGTCCCAACGCATTTTGGCCTCTTCTTTGCTTTTAAGGCCTTCTTCAAGAGGCTGTAATAATAATACAGGACAACATATCATTGCATTATAAAAACATTTTAAAACATATATCAGGGCAGATTGCCACTAGGGCCTGTGCTTACAGTTTAGCATTGACAACATATAAACCGCTACACCCTGCAAAGGCCTGTGCAAGGTGCCCTGATATATGTCTTAAAATGTTTTTATGGTGTAACAGTGTGTTGTCCTATATCATCATCATCATTATAGCCCCTTGAGGAAGGCCTTAAAAGCAAAAGAGGGGCCGAAACACGTTGGGCCTTCCACATATAAAATCTTTGCACACTGAGACGTTTCCCTCCTAGCAATGATAATACGCCTTTGAGATGCCCAGCCTTCTTTCCAAATCCATTCCATTCATCGCCTCATTCCTGCTCTAGACTGCAGCAGCCTGAGAAGCATTTCTGGATCCTGGCACGCTTCTGGAATTACCCTCTGTGTTTGTGTGTGGGTGTTTGTTCATGGGTAGCCAAGAGTGACAGGATTGAGACTTGCTGCTACAAAATGTGAGATAATAATAGATTTCCAAGAAATCAAGATCAGGTTGCTTTAGCCAACTTGAGCAGCTTTCCAAATCCAGCCATTTTCATATTTGCCTTAATATCCCCCATGCTGCAGGAATATAACCCAGACCTAATTCCTTATAAGATAACTTCAGTTGCCGTTGGGCTGCTGCTTGCCTTCCTTTCCAGCTGTGCTGCATTTCTACCTCCTTCCGAATGAGCTGCTTCCTATTCGGGGGTTCTTCACTGCCGTTCTGACAGATGCTGAACCATTTCCCCGTTTCTCCCGTGTGTGTCTGAAAATGGCCCGTCTCCGGCTCCCACCCCGGACCTCTTCCTGCACCCTTGTTCTGTCTGCCAAGGCTATCTGCTGGCTGTTGAACACCAGCCTCTTGATTTTGAAAGACGGCTGCCTTCAGAGCAAGCGCTAGGCCAAACCACATGGCGGTTAACTTGTCAGGAGCGGCAGGGCTCGGCTGCAGGAATGAATGCTGGCAGATGAAGTGACGAGGGGGCTGGGCCCAGATGGCGCTGGAAAGGGGGATCTAGGAATTGCCGCTCCTGCCAGTTGAGGCCCTGCGCCCGTCCTTTCCCAGAATCTAGCCAGTGGCAGAAGGGAGCAAGGGTCCACAAACATGCTCACTGGCTCGTCGTTGGCGAGTGCAGTGTCAGGGAGAATTGCTCTACTTCTGCTGAACCTGGCAAAGAGCGGAGCGCTCCCCATCCGCGGTGCATCAAGTCTCTCACGTCCCTGCTGGGGTAATTACCTGAAAGACATTTAAGTACAGCTTTGAAACGGTCAGGCTTGCCTGACATTGCATTTGCCATTGGCACCCATTCGACGTCACTAATGAACTTCTGAAAATGAAACATTTCCGTGGAAAAATAAAGCACTGGAAGAATTTTCTGTTTGGGACAGTCTTCCGCCCCACGTCGCTGCCACCTAGGCAGCTTGAAGAGACATGGCAGCTGTAGGGCTTGCACTAGTGACTGAGCCGCGTTTTAGCCACATCTCCCTCCCTCTCTTACATTAGCATCCTTGGCACCCCCTGCTCTACAGCTAATTGCCAGTGGCATCCCAGCTAATTAAGATCTGGAGGCTGGCTTGACTTGTCAGTAATGAAGTCCACATTTAATTTGCCTGATGTTTACTCGACAGGCTCAAGATGTAGGGGGAAGTCACTAATGAGCAAGAGGAGTTAGAACTTGGGCTTTAAAATGGCCTCCTCGAACAGATTTGACAGAACGTCGGGAAACCGCCTTCTCTCTCTGTTGATGATCTTCTTGCCTTACCACAGCTAGAGACTAGGTGCCCCTAATAAACTGTCGCTCTCCTGGGGATTTGGTGGATGGGTCTTCCTCTACATTTTTGGTCAGGTTGCTGTATCTGAGGCTAGGAATAACCCCCTCCCCTTGGATCCAATGGGCTCCAGGTGCTGGTTGAGGTCTCTTGGCCTTTGCCGCTTGCTCAAGTCCCGTAGAGTTCTGTCTGGCAAAACTACTCGGTGACAACTGGAGAACTGTCAGCTGTTTTGGGCATCCTGGTTGAAAGCCCCGTCTTTCAGCTTGGATGGTCCCTCTCTACTCTGGGTTGCTGTTGTTGCGCTTCTTACGAGCACAAAGTCCTCCCCCAGTTGGCTCTTGCAACAACAGCCGTGCAAGGTAGCTTGCCATTGCTCCCATTCCATAGATTTGGGACCTTCATGGCAAGAGGTAGTGGTGGCTTGCTTAGGGCCAACCAGCAATCCTGAGCAAGGATTCAACAGCAGATCAGTACTCCCTCAGAGGGTTGGCGTTCTAGCCACTCTGCTGCCTTGGAGGGATTATGTGCAGTGGTGTCCTGGAGCCGGGGCACATGGGGTCGAAGCCTGGGGACTTTTTGATTAGCAGGGTTGGTGATGTCATCTGCTGCCCCCCTCATGCTTCCCTGTTCGCTCTGAGCTTACTTGCAATTCTCACAGTACCTTTTGGGAGGTGGGGAGTAGGGGGAGAGAATAGATTTCCCCACAAACAGTGCATCTTTGTTGCGAGCTATCCTGTTGTTGTGAACCTTGTTAGCTAATGCAAAGTATTTTTGCGGGGACTGGCCTTGACTGGGCAATTAAGGCCCATTTGCGTTACAAAATACCTGTTCCTGATAGAGGTGAGAACTTCTAGATCACGTAGTTGATATGGATCAACTCAGCTGTCTGCATGTTTCGCCGCTCCTTTCGTTTGGCGTGGCTACAGGAACGGTCATGATGAGTGCCTGCACTTCACAATTTACCACTGCACCACTGGTTATGTGGCTCAGGCTTTGAGGGTGGTGACTGGGGTAGAGACGTTCATAGTATGGTTTGTAACACTTCTGGTCCTTCCAGGTCTGACTCCTGTAAGGATTTCTGGCTAGGGTTGCCCTGAATATCGGCCACTTCTATTTTCTGTGTTGCAACTACCCCAGTTTTGTCACGGTAGAGCTATTATCCTGAAAAATCCATTTTCTCAATGACCACTTTGGTGATGTCATTCCTTCCCCCGGCTCCCCCTCCTCCGTTCTCCTTGTTGCATTAGTCAGTTTGTCAGGGATCACATAATGTGTCAGCTAGTCAGTGTGATCCCAGTGTGTCAGTTAGTCGGGGATCACGTAGTTTAGTGAATGGCATGATAGAACAATGCTGCCAAATGCCTGATGTGATGACATCACCGGACATAGGCAAAGTGAATCAGCACAACTGATCAGGGTTGGCTACCTGATGACATCGTTGAGGGCTTGAGAGTGAGGGCATTTCAAATTGAGAAGTGGACATTTTGTCAAACATTGCAGGGGGGTGTTTTTTGGCACTTCAGAAAAGGTTTGTGAAAACCGGTGAGCTTTTTGAAAAAACGTAAATGAGTTCTGGCTGTAACTCCCACTTAGGTACGGCTAGGAATCCTGGGACTTGAGAGCCGGGGCTCAGCTGTGTGGCCGTCTTCTGTCAAGTGGGACTTCCTGCAGCTAGTGATTTGCTTTTAGGACAGACAAGTGTCTGTGTGGAGCTGCAGGATCAGGAGCACCTGAGAGTGAGGTGATCCTGGAAGTGGACGCCAGCTCCAGGGTGTGTGTAAATGCCGTCCCTCCCCTTCCGAAAAGTTTCTTCCCCTGCAAGATTCAGCTTTTCTTTGCAGACTTCCTTGGGCGGGAACGAAATCTCTAGAACCCAGGGGTCCTGGCATAAGCCCTCCACCACAGCTGAGCAGGCTTGCCTCAGCTGTGGAAGGCCACAGGCTAAAGCATAACAGCGGTGGCTATGTTTTGATTTATCTTCTCCCTCTTTCCCCCCATTCCAGTCCAACGTCGCTGCTTCCAACGCCAAGCTGGCCTTGTTCTATGACTGGCTTTTCTTCAACCCTGAGAAGGACAGCATCATGAACATTGGTATGGTGAAGCCTGCCTGCCTTCCTTCCTTCCTTCCTTCCTTCCTTCCTTCCTTCCTTCCTTCCTTCCTTCCTTCCCTCCCTCCCTCCCTCCCTCCCTGTGCTGGATGTGTCCCTTCTCCTCTTTTCCCCTCCATGTCTAGTTTCCTGTCCCTTCCAGTCCTGGCTTCTCCATCTAGAAGGAGGAGGTGGCTGGGTGTGCTCACCAGGAGATCTATTGCAGGTGGTGCCTTTTCCTTATTCTCATGCTCTCTGCCTGAGAGGATCACTGCCAAATGGAGGAGACAGTACCAGGCAAAAGACAGAGACAAAAAAGTCTGACTTGATGTAAGGCAGCTTTCTGTGTGGCCTCTATAGCAGGGATGGGCAACTTGTGGCCCTCCAGATGTGTTAGCCACTCCCAATGAACCCTCACACTTGGCTATGCTGGCTTGGGCAGTGGTAGGCCAAAGCATCTGGAGGGCCACAAGTTGCCCGCTCCTGCATAATATCAGTAATGGCAGATGTCCTTTCTCTGCCCACCAGCTCACCAGTCATTTTGTTGCTACCAATGGGGTGTCTTTTTAGGACGGGAAAGGCTGGAGAGAGACGTGCCCAGATAAATCTTCCCTTGCAATGAGCTGTCAGAGGGGAAGCATTGGATATGGTTTTTGTGTTTGTGTGTATGGTTGTGTGTGTGTGTGTGTGTGTGTATGAGTGTGTGTGTTTTGAGCCTGCTCTTAAGCTCATACAATAGGCCTGGACCAACACGAATGGATCATGTGCCCTTGAGCACCCCCCCCCCCAGAATCCTTTGCAGCAAACAGGGCTGCTCAGCAGATGAGTCAGCATGGAAGGAAATGTTTCCCCAAAGGTAGAAATTTGGGGAAAACCAACAACACTGCCGTTGGCCGTAGACCCCGGCAAAAACGTTTTGCCCGGCCATAGTATCCAAACAGTCTTCAAAGGCTGCCCCACGTAGAGCACGTTGCAGTCGACTATCCTGGATGTGACTGAAGCTTGAACAGCAGCAGCCAGTTCTGCCTCTGGCAGCTGGGATTTTGGCTGTCCCAGAGCAGCAGCAGCCCCATCTCCCTCCATCCCTCCTGTGCTCTGCTTGGTTACATGCTTGAGATCCACTGTCTGCTCGTTCTCTCGTGCACACCACTGCACGGTCCGGAGCGCAGTTGCGCTGGAAAGTACCTGGGCTCTCGCCAAGGGCGGCCCCACGCAGAGCACATTGCAGGAGCTTGCATACCTTTTTAAGTGTAATGCTGGCCGCCTTTTGCTTTGCAGAACCTGCCATCCTTGTCATGCATCATTCCATGAAACCGCACCCGGCCATCACCGCCACCCTGTTGGACTTCATGTGTCGGGTAAGGCCCCCGGGGTGTCCAACACAGTCCTGGCGGGTGGGGGGTCTGGCCTTGGCCCCTGTTTCAAAGACAGATGCCTGGCGGAGTCCTGCAAGGATTCAAAAGTAAATCAAAAGTAAAAGCAGACTCCTTTCTCTCTCTCTCTCCTTTCTCCTTTTCAGATCATTCCCAATTTTTATCCCGCTCTGGAGGCCCATGTGCGGCAAGGCGTCTTCAACTCCCTCACCCACATCGTGGAGAAGCGAGTCCTGGCGTAAGGCACCCGCCATGTTTTTAATCGGTTGATGCGAGCCCTGTTCCCCACCCCTGACCCCAGTCCCCTCTTCCTCAGGCTGCCGGTTCCCTCCTTGCAAGGGCTCCCTCTCTTGGCAAGGAGCCGTGGTGGAGAGAGGGCTTTGCATTTCCAGTGGCCCGTGGCTGCTGTTGCTGAGGGGAGGGGAGCCAGCCAAGCTCCTGGCCTCCTTCACTCCCCGAAATAGTGTCTGCCCGAGCCCACCAGAGAACTGCCCAGTGAAGCACGCATGCCAGTTCCTGTCTGTGGCGCCTCAGAGAACTCTGAAAGTTCCCCAGCTGCCTTGGCGAGGCCATGTTGCTCCCCTTTCGCAGAACGGAAAGAGGCCGAAGGGCAGCAGTTATAGGAAACACAACATACTAAATGGGTGTGTCGTCTGCCCACCCCTGCTCCCCCTGATAGAAAGAGATTAGGCCTTTCCTTAATACATGGTGATGCTTTCCCCAACACAGTGTCCTCCAGGTGTTTTGGGCTTCCAACTCCCATCAGCCTCAGCCAGCACAGCCAAACAGGAATGCTGGGAGTTGTAGTTCAACACATCTGGAGGGCACCAGGTTGGGGGAGGCTGGCATAGGTTTGTCGATCCCCAGATGGGTGGCCGTGTTAATCTGTCATGGCACAAACCACCGAGAGTCTTGTGGCACCATCCAGGGTGAATAGATTCAGGGCAGCACAAGCATTTGTGGACGAGGGTCCGCTGCGTCAGATGCGTGAAAAGTCTTTGTCGCTGCCCACATATTTTTGTATCTCTTCCCCCCTGTAGCCACCTGGCTCCTCTCTTTGACAACCCAAAGCTGGACAAGGAGCTCCGGGCCATGCTGAGAGAGAAATTCCCAGAGTTTTGCAGTTCTCCTTCACCTCCTGTCGAAGGTAGAATGGGGGCGGAGGGGGGATATGTGCTGGCGGGGTGTGTGTCTACCACAAGATTGGTTGGCTCTTCCCTGCTTTTGAGACCTCCAAGTCCACCACAGCCTAGTCTACTAGCAGAGATGGGGAAATTTCTAGAAAAGCCTAGGAAGGCAATCCAGGAAAGTGTGTCTTGAGCAGATTCCTGCCCTTGGGTCCTTGCCTTCAGCACTGAATCCATGTCTGGTCCGTCCATCTCACAAAAGGGATTTTAAAGCAGGGGTGTCAAACCTCGGGGGTTCCCCAAATGGCAATGCCCTCTTTCCCGGGCTTCATCCCTTTCCACCAAGCACCGATGGTTTGCTGTTTTCCTGGCTTTTGCACTGTTCCCCCCCACCCCATTCTGAAAGGTTGAAATGCCTCTCCTAAGGCTTAGTTACTGGCCGTAGGAGCTTTAAGCTACAATGTGCTGGTATTTTGGGCCCTCCTCCTTTTGCTTTTGGCCCCACCCACCACTAGAATGTTGCCCCCGAGAGCTTCTCGAAATGGACTTCCGCCCTTGGGCTGGAAGAGGTTCCACACCCTTGCTTTAAAGGGTGCGCATAGATGTCATAAAGGAACGTTCCTGGGGAGGGAGCGGGTCAGGCAGCTGTGTGAATCTGTCACAGTGAAAATGACTGGGAGTCTTGTGGCAACTTGAAGCCTTAGACGTTTTCATGATGGCATCTGCTTTTGCAGACTAGAGTCTCTTTTGTCCGACGTGTGACCCTGGAGAGCGGCTTGCTGCCAGTCAGACTAGAGAGTGCTAGACATAGAGGGAAAAGTGCTCTGACTCGGTATCGGGCAGCACCAAGTGTTGATCACTTTGGAAACCCGGGGTGGTGGTGGGTGGCAGGCTTTCATCCTTTCTGTTCAAAAGGTGGGGTGTGGGGGTAGCTCGCAAGTCGCTTCTGAAGGTGAGAGGGGCCTTCCCACTGAAAAGTTTGGCCGGGCTCAGAGAGAGCAGGTAAGATGGAAGCCACTTAGTAAGGCCAGTCGCTCACTCCCCTGAGCTTCCCTTTTCCAGGATTGCTGCTGGAGCACCTGTTGACGATGGTGGTGGCCACCTTAAGATGTAGCTATCCTTGCCCTTCTTGCTTGGATCACAGGAGGAAAGCTTCTGGCAATCCAGTCTCCCCCCCCCCCCCATCATCTCTTTGCGTTGCTCCTCTTTGCAGTCAAAATTGAGGAGCCCGTTTCCATGGAGATGGACAATCACATGTCCGATAAAGATGACAGTTGCTACGACAACGCAGAGGCGGCCTTCAGTGATGATGAAGAGGACTTGAACAGTAAAGGTGAGGTGGCCCGGGCAGGGTTATTGCCACGTTGCCGAAAGTTGCTCTGTTCCCACAGCTTTCTAGATCAACCAGAAGAGGCACACACATCCCACGAGCCAAGGTTCCCATACACACCACTAAAGGAACATGGGTAGAGAGCTGCCCCACTGCTTGTTTTGAAAGGCGTTTCCCTCTGGCTGAGTGTGCAAACATCATGCTGAACCGTGGATGGCACTAAACCTGGTTGGTGCTTTTGCCCATGTCAAGATTCCAAACATACAGTGAAACCCTGGTTTAATGTGCTCAACCACGACCGTTCCCCCTCACCCCCAGAGAGCATGTTTAGGGAGAACCCAGTGAGATCTGCTTAAAGAGAGAGGAGGAGTGGAAGCTGCCTTAACCATGGTTTGCTCGGTGCAACACTTAACCACAGCGAACTCAAGCCATGGCTGGTTAATGCTGCTTGAAAAGCATGGCTTGTAGAGGATCCTTAACCATGGTTTAGGTCAGCCTTCCCCAACCTGGCTCCCTCCAAATGTGTTGGACTACAACTCCCATCAGCACACTGGACCTGGGCTAGTGTGCATACTTTGCCACAGCCTGGCAGGGGCCTCAGACCAGCCACCAGGCTGCCCCCCACCAGTGTAGTGAGCAGAGGACAAAGGTCAAAAAGGGGCGGGTACAATTTATAATAAAGTTGTCCAGACTCGTATAAAATACATGGTGAGGTTGTCGTTATATGGCGCCTTCCATGAGACGTGCCGATTTTTCAGCAATGGGCCTCCCCGTAACTCTGATCGGGACAAGAAACACGAGTTCTGCCGTGATGGCTCCTGCGTCCACTCTCCACGGTGTTCTCTCCATGGAACTTGGAGGCTGCTTCGTTGCAATTCATTCCTTTGCAAAGCGGAGCTAAGCTCCCATCCTGCTGACAGAATGAGGGCATTCTTTCTCCTCCGGCTTTTGGCTCCTTGTATGCAGGGAGGCAGGATGGAAGGGATCCAAGCTTGTTTGCTTCCGGAGCTTTTGCACCTGGTGATCAAGTGCACCTGTTCCTGTGGGAGCCTCAGACAACTAGCAAGGGTAATCTGATCAGACGTGGTGGTGGTTACACCCTTCTGAGAAACCTGCCTGATAACAGTGGATGGATTTATGGCCGGGCTGGGAGGAGGTGGGAGGAGGCCACCAGCCTCTGGGGGAGACCGCTCTTTTGTAGCTTGCTTCTCTAAGCCAAGACACGTAGACGGCTCCCGGCAGGACGCTCTGTGCCCTTTCAGGCCTGGACAGTAAGACAAAAGACTGTGCAGCACAAAGTGTGATGGGACAGAGCAGGAAGTGTGGCTTTCAGATTAGCCCCCTGGGGGGAGCTCTGATGACCTTGCTGTTCTGGCTCCAGGAGGCGAAGTTCTTGGCACACAACCTAAGTGGCCACGGAGCAACAAATTAGGCCTGGTGTCCGTCCTGTCTGTCCTCCCCCACGCCCCCCAGCTTCTGCTTCTGAACACCTCTTGCTGTATTAGGCCTAGTTCTCATGCTGAGGCGATCAACCTCCTTTTGGACTGTACCACTTTCAGATATGGATGGAGGCTCACAAGACACCCCGTATAGAGAACTGGCATCTCAGGGGGAAGGGTTCTAGCCAAGCCTTCTTCCTGACATGCTAGCTTTCTTTGGGCAAGGAATTGTTTTTTATTTTGTTTTTAAAGGGAGAAGCATTCAGTCATGTGAACTCCTATCTGTAGTCTGAAGTGCAATAGCCCAGACACAAGCTTCTCGTCTCAGGGAGAACGATACATTTATTTTGTCATACATGTGTGCCCTGCAACAAAATGTTGCAGTGTGGAGTTATCCTGTTCAGAGTTTCAGCCCGCTAGCTATGGCCTTTTCCAGGATACTCCGTTCCGTTCCTCCCGACTGCCAATGAGCATTCTGTGCTCTGTCCACGTTGGGCTGCTTCTGCCAGTCCTGTCTCGCCCTGCTGCACCATCTTAGGCTCCCCCCCCCCCAAAAAAAAAAAAAGATATTTTGTACTTCCTCAAGCCTTGAAGTCCTACATGGGCATTAGCACTCATGGCTTGAATGTCAGAAACAGAGGGGAAGATTTATACCCTGATTTTCAGCCAAGACTAGCTGCCAAAGTGACTTACAATGAAAATCCATACGAAGGCACAACATGAAAAAGATGTTGTGTGTGTGTGTGTGTGTGTGTGTGTGTAGTGGGAGCAGGGGATGAGACAGGTGCAGTCTCTTCTGGCCCTGGGCCCTTCCATCGAAGTGAAGCTCAACTTTGCCATCCCGGTGAAGGCAGGTGTGTGCATTTGCGTGGGCTCTCTTGTCTCTGAGTCTGTTCGGCTTTCCTCCCTTTGCTGCAGGGAAAAAGAGGGAATTCCGGTTCCATCCCATCAAAGAAGCTGTCGTCGAAGAGCCGGTTGACATCACGCCCTTCCTGGACCAGCTGGACGAGTCTTTGAAGGATAAAGTCCTGCTACTGCAGAAGGGGAGGTTGGTACAGAACAGCAGCAGCTCCATGGGTGAATGTATGGCTAGGTTGAGCTTTCACGGTTCGTGGTGCCCATCCTGCTAGGAGACAACACTACGCTTAAAAAATTAAAAGGACACCCAAGGTTCATCTAGTTGGGAGTTCTGTTTCCAACAGGGCCAGCCAGATGCCCCCAAGATATTGACAGGCAGGGCATGATGGCCTGCCTCTGATACCTGTCATCGGCATCTGGTCCTCAGAGCTGCTGCTCCTGTATATGGAAGTTCTACTGTGTGGCTCTTCAGGGGCCAGTTGAAAAGGTGGTATTTTCACCTTCACACCCTATCAGTTGACTGAGGATAGCAATCCACAGTTGAGTGGATAGAGCCCATGTTCAGGATGTACTCTGCTTACTGTGGTGGTGGTGGGTTTCTTGTTTTTGTTTCAAACTTAATTTTTTTTAAAAAAAAAGCTCCATGAATTGCAGCAAGCACAGCGCTTTTCAGCTGCAAGGGTTCTGCATGTGCTGTTGCTGCAGGGTGTGTTGTGTGGATGTTACGTTAGCTAGTACATAATCTGAAAAATGCTAGCTTTTGTTCTTCCAAAGCAAGTTCCTAGAACAAGGTGGCAAACAGGAGTTCTGAAGGAATGTGCAGGAGCTGCCGTGCCTTGAAAGACTCAGAAATCCAGAGCAGGAAGCTGGACACAATGGCCAGGGTTGTGGGGCGGAGAGACTCCAAACAATTTGCATTCTGAGTCTTTTTCCTCCCCCTTCCTTCCTTCCATTATGTATTTCCTATGTATTTATCTCACCCTTCTGTCAAAGAGCACACAAAATGGTGTGCATCAGCCCGATTGCAAATCTGCAAATCCCGTCATCCCCAGCTCTCTAGGGATGCCAATCCCCTCTGAAGTTTCCTTCACAGGCTATTGCCTTTGCTG
This sequence comes from Heloderma suspectum, assembly GCF_057233095.1. NCBI lineage: Eukaryota > Metazoa > Chordata > Lepidosauria > Squamata > Helodermatidae > Heloderma > Heloderma suspectum. Next base: position 13,777,811 of record NC_139474.1, read on the forward strand.
TCCCTGCACTGAAATGGAACAGAACATTCTCATAATCCAAGCTTCATCCCCTCCCAACCTCCCCAATATTTTGCAAACGTTGTCAGTTGGGCCCTTATCTGCAAATCTCTTAACTGTGTATTCTTTCCAGCTGTGACATTCATGAGTTCCACTCGCTGGTTCTGCCATTATTATAATTTTTTATGGCTGTCTTTATGACGTCTGTGGCTTTCGTCAGCGTTGAGATACACCCTGTGTAGTCCTCTCCTCTATTTACACCCCGAGAACCCTGTGAGGTGGGCCTTGCAGGGTAGTTGCTCACCCAGGGTGCAAATGGGACTGGAAGCGGGGGCCATTGATCTCCACCCCATCCCAAACACGGGGCCTCCCACTTCTCACCCTGGCACACAATTCATGTGTGACCTACGCATGGAGACATCGATCGGGCTGAAGCGTTGCGGGATCCAAGCCCCAGGCCGTCTTCTTGGAATCCACCACCACACTGTTGGGGTTTTGACGCTCGCCGTGGCAGCAGGAGGCCTTTGGCCCGGCACTCTCCATTAATTTCGCCTGTCATGACTAAGTGCATTTAATAGGTTTGTTTTGCACAGAGTCCACAGGATGCGTTTAAAAAAAAAAATAGCTGGATGGGATGGTGGGGGGCGGGGGGAGAGCCACGGCAAAGCAGGCCTGTGGGGGGCAGGAAACTTGTCTGCTTGCTGGGTTTGGGTCCCTGCTGTGATCTACTCTCACAGCTGCCTGCCATGCATTTCAGGTAGAGACCCCCCAGCAAGAGCAGAGCCCAAGGCTTGGTTGAGAGTCATTTGTCTGGCTGCTGAGGCTGCCCTGTGCCCTTTCAATAAGTCACGATTCTGGATCGAGGGAGGCTGAGTTGATGGCAAGCTGTGCAAATGAGGCTGTATTTACAGAGATTTATTGGGCATCGTTTATCTTGCTTCTCTAGGTCTTGGTGGGAGGGCGGAGCGGTAAGGAGGAGCTATTCAGGGCAGGGCAGCTCCCTCTTCCAAAAAGTGGTGGTCTTGTGTCTGGGCTGTGCCACTTCACGCTGATGGTGAGGAGGCTCACAGGATTGCATCTTCTCCATCTAAGAAAAGTTCCCTGCACCTAGAAAATGATCCTGTCAGGGAGAAGAGTTAAGGCTGAGGTTTTTCCCTGGCATGCGAATTTCTATGTGTGGGTGTGTTGTTGTTTTTTAAACAGAGGAGCATTCAGTTATATGAGCCCCCATCTGCAGCCTGAAGTGGTACAGCCCAGACACAGGCAGACTGCCTCCACGGACACCATTTATTTATTTATTGTAATCATACCCTGTTTTTTCTGCCAAAATGATTTCCAGAGCAGCTTACAATTAAAATTCATGCCAAGCCACAATATAATTAGGCATATGTGTGCATGCGGTGGGTGGGGGGAAGCCTCTTTTGGCACCACGAAGTTGGCAATACAGTCCAGGCTCTCAGCATTCATATTAAGAAAGTAATGATTAATGGTGCAATCCCATGCATGTTTAGACAGAAAAAAGTCCTACAACTCCCAGCATGCCCCAGCCAGCTGGCTGGGGCATGCTGGAAGTTGTACGATTTTTATCTGTCTAAACATGCATAGATTGCATCCTAGGTTCCTTGTCCTTCATGGCTGCAAAGATCACCCATTTCAAAGTCTGTGGGCAATGTTCAGTGTCTGAGACCTCGCGAAACTTTGCCCACACACTTTCAAGCCTACCTTTGCAGACCTAAAGTGCTAAAAACATGACGCTGAGGATTATTTTTTAAGTATGAAAGCTGAGATTCTCAGGCGGCGGACTTCTCCCTTTAGAGTTTAGATGTGGGGCTTTTCCCACACTTGGACGGATTCGTAGCACACACAGTGGATAAGGGGGAGCGGGGGCTGGATTCGAATCCATTTGAAGGGATGCTTCATGTGTTCCGCCAACAGGTGGGTCCCTGGGGCGCCCCTGTCTTTCCTCTAACGTTTGTAGGGCATCACCGTGTTTGAAAACATGGGGGCTTATGCATCCCTGGGGGCAGTGAATGAGTTCTGCACTGCGAGTGCACAGAAGATTTGCCTATAATACACGTTGTTGAGTAACAGCCAGTTTGATCAAAGCAATAAACCAGGGGTGCAGAACCTCTTTCATCTCGAGGGCTGCGTTCCAGTGGTGGGCGGGGCCCTAGGCAAAGGAGGCAGGGCCCAAAACAGAGGTATATTTGTGCTTAAAGCTCTCACTCCCAATAAGTCTGCCTTAGGAGAGGCAGTTCAACCTTGGGGGGGGACGGGGACTGCACAAAAGCTGGGAAACCGCAAATGATCAGGGCAGAGCAGGTGTGGCCAGGGGAAGGAGTCTGGATTTGGCCCTCAGGAGGGCCCTTGGTTTCCCAGCCCTTTGTTCAGCGATCGCAGAGGTGGGATCCCCCCTCCGCATGTGTGTGTGTGTGTGTGTGTGTGTGTGTGTGAGAGAGAGAGAGAGGTGCTCCCACCTTCTGCAACCCCTGAAGTTTGTGTGGGTTTCAATCCATTGCTTCCCAGATGACCTGCAGCATCGTCCCCCGATCCCAGAACCCTTTTCCTCCTCCACATGTATTCTGCCACTCCTTAGCCACTTGATCCAAAGCAGGCAAGGGGCTTCTTGGAGTGACTAAAGCAGAGCCTTCCTTTCATGATGCACATCAGCCAGTCAGTCCTCCCGCAAACAGCCCAAGTGTCCTTGGCGAATTTTGTGTTTGTTCTTTAAGCCCTTTCCCTGAGAGTGAGTGATCGAGGTGCAAAAAGATGAGAGGCATCCGCAGAGGCTGCTCGCACTCACTCAGTTGGCAGGCAGAGGTGATGTTTCCGGCCTGTGTTAGTTTCCAACCATGTGGCTCCTGTCAATAATCTCTTGATAAACCTGAGGTGAAGGCAAACCAGCTCTGAGGTCGCACGACATACAGAGCCCCAGTGTTCCCTGCCGTCCCCAATCTTGTGCTCTCTCTCTCCTTAACTTGGATTTCCTTTTCTTGTTTTTTTGGGCTGCAGCGATACAGAAGCACAGTGTGAGGTCATGCAGGAAATCGTGGACCAAGTCCTGGAGGTAATGGCTCGCTCCTGTCTTACACGCTCCATGCAGTGCAAGAAATGACGGAGTGGCGTGTGTGTGGACTCCACATGGATGGGGCAGGGCGTGTGTAGGCCAGTCCTCCGGCAAGGGGTGCAGGCGGTTTGCACCAGGTCCTCCAGCTGTTGCTTCTGCAAAGGGCAGCTCGAGAATCGCCAAGGGAAGCTCACGGTGGCCTGACAGTTCCCCCTGTAGCTGTCCATCATGGCTCAGAATAGGACCTGCGCGCTGGGACTCCCCTGCTGCTACAGATTAAGCAAGCACCAATCCTTCTGTCCTTTCGACCCCTTCTAAAAGCATACCTTTTCCCAACAGGCATTCCCTGGAAGGGAACCTTGTCCTCTGCACATCGCTTAGACATGTCTTTAATATACGCAGTTCATAAGTCTCGCTAAATAAATAAATGCAATAAAATCCCTCTGTGCCTCTTCCAGAGGAAAGAAGGGAGATGATGTCCCTGGTCCCTTCTCTCCTGATTTTCTCTGGCATGACATTAAGGTCTCAATCCTAAGCATGTTTAGACAGGAAAAAAAGTCCTACAACTCCCAGCATTCCCCATGCTGACTGGGGAATGCTGGGAGTTGTAGGACTTTTTTCTGGCTGGGGAATGCTGGGAGTTGTAGGACTTTTTTCTGGCTAAACATGCATGGGATTGCACTATAAGAGACTTTGAGGGAATGGGCAGGGGGACAGCAGTCTGTGTCTCTGCTCCCTTGCAAAGCATATAGTGCCCGCTTCTTAATTCCTCGCCCATCCCCCCCCCCCCCCCCCGAATGTCTATGCCAGTTACTCTGGGAAATTTGTTCTGTTGGTATTAGGTTTTATGACTACCAATGTTAGATTTCTCAAGACCCCAGCACCAGGGGTGGGTTGGGGGAACTTTAGCATGCCTGTGCAGGTAACTTACCATTACCCGCACTGACCATTTTTTAAAAAGCAGGCATTCCACCCTTCCTCCACAAGGCAAAAAATTAGAGATGCGCATTTCCTGGGGATGAGGGCCAAAAACTGGGACAGTTGGAGGAGCTGCTGCTGCTGCTGTGAAAGGGCCTGGTGGGTTCCAGCTGTGAAAACAAAGCAGGGCTGGGCCTGAGTGGGGTGCTGCCACTCCCTCTTTTCCCCAGCGGGCTGCTCCAGTATCCTTTGGAGAATATTGGATGCTTTCATATAACGAGGAAACGTTTCGTGCAGCGCCTGGCACGCAGCTGAAGCGAACTGGGGCTCAAGATTGGCTGCTTGTCAAAAGCATGCCTGCACCTCTTTTCGCAAAGGCGCCGGACCACGTCCACCCATCCGCCTGGGCCCTGGGGCTTTCGGAAAGAATCGAGTCCCGTGAAACTGCCCCCTCCTCCTCTTCGTCCACCGTAACTGAGCAAGGCTGTTATTGGCGTGTCAGTGTGTCCCCCGCCCTCCCGGCTCGTCTGGGCAGGGCGCTGTGGCGATTGGCGGCATCACGGGACGGATCACTGCGCTGTGCCCTCCTGCTGCTGCTGTTCCACGCAAAAGCGGGGTTCGGCTATTGGGTGGCATAGCAATGTAAGGAAAGCCTGGGGGAATCGCTTGGCATCAGTACCTGACCTGACACCAGGGATGGTGAGGGACCTGTGGCCTCTGGGCTGTGGCTCCCTTACTCCCTGACCCAGTGTCCAAGCTGGCTGAGACTGATGGGACTTGGAATCATCTGGAATTGCCAGACATTCCCCAGCCCCGCCATGCCCTCTCCCCCAGGGCTGTCAGAGCGCCAAACCCACCCTGTTCTGTTCCCCTCTTCCGCAGGAGGACTTTGACCAGGAGCAGCTGTCGGTCTTGGCTTCCTGCTTGCAGGAGCTCTTCAAGGCTCACTTCCGTGGGGAGGTTCTGCCAGAGGAAATTACCGAAGAGTAAGTGTGGGCACGGGCAGAGGGTGGGGTTGGGCCCTTAGCTCCTTCCTCTCACTGTTCCTCCCATTGCTGGGCATTCTGTTTTCTAGCTGGTCCTTACACTCTGCCTATGCGAGGACTTCCTTCAGGGTCCAGGCAGGGACCAAATGAACACCAGTTCTCAGTAAGATGGTGGGAAGGTCTGGGGAATGTTATTTGCATCTGCTAAGATCTAGTGTTCAACCTGTGTCTGGACTGTGCCACTTCAGACTGCAGATGGGGCAAGAGGGGGGGTTTCCCATGATGGAATGTTCCTCCATGCCATAATAACAGTAATAATCCCTGCACACGGAAATCCAGTATGTCAGGGAGAAAAGGTTTAGTTTAACCTTTCCCCTGACATGCTAGATTTCAAGGTACAGTGGATTTTTTTCTGATTCAAGCATGTGAGCTCCCCCCGCCCCCCCCACACACAACGAAGTGCTAGAGCCCAGACACAGGTCGACACCCTTAGTAAGAACTAGGCCTAAGCGTTCTGCCTCCCTAGAACAGGGGGTCGGCAACCCGGTTCCCTCCAGGTGTTTTGGACCAAACTCCCAAAAAACGCTGACCCCATTCACCATGCTGGCTGGGGCTTATGGAAGTTGTAGTCCCAACACATCTGGAAGGCATAAAGTTGCCTACCCCTGCCCTCGAATGTGTCTGGGATGCTGTAGATGCAAGATTCCTGCATCAAGCAAGAAGGTGACCTCCGAAGTCCCTTCTGTCTCTGAATGCTATCTTTCGCAATGTGCAGCGCTTCCTAGAAGCCTTGGGAGCTGCCTCAAGCCAGGTCACTCTACCCTTGACGGGCAGTGGCTCTCAAAGAAAGGTCTTTTCTGTCACCTGCTTCCCGAGACCTCTTTTTTGAACTGGAGATGCTGGCAGGAGTTGAGGCCGGAACACTTTCTGCATGCAAAGCAGGTGCTGTATTGCCGACCCACAGTCCCTCCCTGGTGTTTCCATGGCAAAAAAGGTCAGCATGGGAAGCATTCCCCAAAAGCAACAATGGTAATAAGCGTGTTTGCTTCCAAAGGCACATCTCCTCCCATACGCACCTGCCTGGACCCTTTGGTTGTCTTTGGAGACCCTCCTTCAGGTGCTCCCGCTGACAGAAACTAGGCAGGTGGCTGCAAGAGAGACGGCCTTCTTCATTTCATTTCATTTCATTTCATTTCACTTCATTCATTCATTCATTAAATTTATTAATCACCCATCTGGCTGGTCATCCAGCCACTCTGGGCGATGTACAATAATAAAAACAGTTTAAAACAATAAAATTCTACATTAAAAACATCATATTTCTAAAAATACCCTAACCCACCCCAAATGCCTGCCTGAACAACCACGTTTTTAATGTGTGGCGAGAGCTCATTAAAGAGGGGGCATGGCAGAGTTCCCTAGGAGGGAGTTCCACAGAGTGGGGGGCCACCACAGAGAAGGCCCTCTCCCTCGTCCTCACCAGCCTAGCTGTCCTGGCTGATGAGACAGAGAGAAGGCCATCCAAGGCTGATCTTGTTAAGCGGCCTGTCTGGTGTTGCTGGAGGTGCTCCTTGAGATAGGCTGGGTCGGAACCATATAGGGTTTTAAAGGTCAAAACCAACACCTTGAATTTGGCCCAGAAAACAACTGGTAACCAATGCAACTCCTTCAGAACTGGAGTGATGTGATCTTGCCGGCGGCTGCCTTTAATCAGGTGAGCCGCTGCGTTCTGTACCAGCTGCAGCTTCCGAACCGTCTTCAAGGGTAACCCCACGTACAGCGCATTGTTGTTGTTCAGTCGTTAAGTCGTGTCCGACTCTTCGTGACCCCATGGACCATAGCACGCCAGGCCTTCCTGTCCTTCGCTCTCTCCTGGAACGTGCTCAAATTCATATTCATTGCATCGGTGATGCTATCTAGCCATCTCATCCTCTGCCGTCCCCTTTTCCTTTTGCCTTCGATCTTTCCTAGCATCAGGATCTTTTCCAGTGAGTTTTCTCTTCGCATTAGGTGGCCAAAATATTTGAGCTTCAGTTTCAGTATCTGTCCTTCCAATGAGCAGTCAGGGTTGATTTTCTTTAGGATTGACTTATTTAGGTCATACCTGAATGGTTTAGTGGTTTTCCCTACGTTCTTCAATTTCAGCCGAAATTTTGCAAGAAGCAGCTCATGATCTGAGCCACAGTCAGCTCCAGGTCTTGTTTTTACTGACTGTATAGAGCTTCTCCATCTTTGGCTGCAAAGGCCATAATCAGTCGGATTTCGATATTGACCATCTGTTGATGTCCATGTGTAGAGTCGCCTCTTGTGCTGTTGGAAAAGCGTATTTGCTATGATCAGCGTGTTCTCTTGGCAAAACTCTATTAGCCTTTGTCCTGCTTCATTTTATACACCAAGGCCGTGCTTACCTGTTATCCCGGTGATTTCTTGACTTCCTACTTTAGCATTCCAATCCCCTATGATGAAGAGGACATCTTTTTTTGGTGTTAGTTCTAGAAGGTGTTGTAGGTCTTCATAGAACCAATCAACCTCAGCGTCTTCGGCCTCAGTGGTTGGACCATAGACTTGAATTACTGTGATGTTGAATGGTTTGCCTTGGATTCATACTGAGATCATTCTATCGTTTTTGAGATTGTACCCCAGTACTGCTTTTCCCACCTTTTTATTGACTACGAGTGCTACTCCATTTCTTCTAAGGGATTCTTGCCCACAGTAGCAGATAGGATGGTCACCTGAATTAAATTCGCCTGTGCTTGTCCATTTCAGTTCACTGATTCCCAAAATGTCGATGTTCAATCTTGCCATCTCATGTTTGACCACCTCCAGCTTACCTTGATTCATTGATCTGACATTCCAGGTTCCTAAATAATATTGTTCTTTACAGTATCAGATTTTCTTTTCACCACCAGACACATCCACAGCTGAGTGTCCTTTCGGCTTTGGCCCAGCCACTTCACTCTTTCTGGCGCTACTTGGAAATACCCTCTGCTCTTCCCCAGTAGTATGTTGGACACCTTCCGACCTGAGGGGCTCATCTTCCATTGGCATATCTTTTAGCCTTGTGATACGTTCCATGGGGCTTTCTTGGCAAGAATACTGGAGTGGGATGCCTTTTCCTTTTCCAGTGGACCACATTTTGTCAGAACTCTCTGCCATGACCTGTCCATCTTGAGTGGCCCTGCACGGCATAGCTTATGGCTTCACTGAGTTATGCAAGCCCCTTCGCCTCAACAAGGCAGTGTCTAAACGAGAGGAGACCAGGGCATGTACTACCGATGGGAGCAGATGGTCGGGAAGGAAGGGGCGCAGCCTCCATATCAGATGGAGTTGATACAGAGCTATCCGGCTCACAGCTGACACCTGAGCCTCCATGGACAGCTGGGAGTCCAAAATGACCCCCAGGCTGCAGACCTGGTCTTTCAAGGGTAGCCGTACCCCATTCAACACCAGGTCAACATTTATTATATTTCTATTCTGCCCAATAGCCGAAGCTCTCTGGGCGGTTTACAAAGATTAAAAACCTTAAAAATACAATATTGTACATAACATAAAGATTGCCTACATACAAACATAAACAGACAACACACACATATTCCAAGCTACTAAGCACAAATTAATGTCCTTCTGAAGGGAAAGCATGGAATTAATGGGGCAAAATGATTTTTTATTTTGCTGCTTTTACATAATCACTGCTTCTCCAACCTCTTCATTTTTTCATCTGCCTCCCCCACTACATCCTGCAGTTTCACAGCTGTTTTAGTCAAGGCAGCAAAGCTTTCTTTGAGGCTTTCTGTCCCCACTTCCCTCCCTACATTGTCAAGGCTGTCAAACCACTGGAGGACTCTTTTGAGATGTGCCTGAACAACCTTTTGCTCTTCTCAATTGTGGCACCCCATTTACAGAATACCCTCTCCAAGAGGGCTCGCCTGGTGCCTTCATTGTTATCTTTTCAGCACAAGGTGAAGACGTGTGTCTTCTCCCAGGCATTTTAGATTTTACTGCTGCATTTCTATGTTTTACACTGTTGGGTTTTTTTTTCTGTGCTGTTTATTGTTGTTGTTTTGTATTCTATTTATATTCTTCTTCTTTTTTTGCTTTGTAATCCACACAGAGAGCATTTGTTATTTGGTGGGTTAAAAATATAATACATAAATAAATAATAAAATTTAAAAATAGAATCGTTAAGAAATGTGTGTGTGACGTGCGTGAGGGTTTGGCTTTGTGGATTGTTGGTTGACCTGATGTTTTCCTGACACATTTTCTCTCTCTCTCTTTCTCTCTCTCCCCTTTCCATACAGATCTCTAGAGGAATCCGTGGGGAAGCCGCTTTACCTAATATTTAGGTATGTCCCATGCTTTCCAACCTTCTGCCGTCTCTTCTGTATCTCATGCTCTGCGATGTGGGGAGGGGCTACAGCAGAGTATGCACAAACGCATGCATGCATGCCTTTGCACACACCGATTCACTCCATCTTCTTGTGTCTTTGGCTTTGACCCCGATGGTACAAGTTTGTCAGGCCCTGTCCAGATGCTGGTTTGTTCGTTCTCTCTCTCTCTCTCTCTCTCTCTCTTTCCGGGATTGCCTACTAGGGGGCAGGCTTGAAAGAGAGCTAGAGGCAGGGCTGTGGCAAGAGAGGAGGCAACCAAACTGAGTTGTGGGCTCATAATTGCTCTCCATAATTGCTCTCTTGGCCGTAGCACGCTAGCGATCCCTTGTTTTACGGCCAGTGGAGAGTGTGTGACTGCAGTGGGAACGAGTCTGGCTGCGAAATTGGCTAGCCAGGGCGGGGCGGGGGGCATGCTCACATACACAGGGCCGCTCCCTTCAAACCTTTAGCCTGCACTAGAAGCACCACACCGTGTCCACGGTGCTGAATTTGAACCTAACCCAGCTCCGCTTTCGTCTCCCTTCTGTCCTCCCCCAATCCCTGTTCAGGAACCTCTGCCAGATGCAAGAGGACAACAGCAGCTTCTCCGTGCTACTGGATCTCTTGTCTGAGCTCTACCAGAAACAGCCCAAGATTGGCTACCACCTTCTCTATTACTTAAAAGCCAGGTGAGGCTGCCAAGGAGTGAGTCTACAAAGAGTTTACAGGAGGTTTGGGGAAGACTCCTATTCAAAGGGCAGCCCAGAGAGGGGACAGACACGGCTGGAATCATGACTGTGATTCCATACTACAGCCTTCCCCTTCTAGATGTTTGGGGCTCCAACTACCAGCATCCTGGACCCTTGGCTCTGGGGGTGATGGGTCTTGAAGTCCCAAACATCTGGAGGGCACCAGCTTGGGGAAGGCTGCCGTATCATAGAGTGCTCTCTTCTGGAAGTTGAAAGGGCTTTCTCCGACATTATGCTAGCACTTTACAACAACCCGGTAAGGGAGGTCAGTGGCATTATCCCCACTTTGCAGGTGGGGATGTGCTAAGACCGCGGGTGAGTGGCTTGATGAAGATTGGCAAATGAGATAGGGGCTGGAATGAGATTTGTACTGGGGAACATAAGAACGTAAGAAGAGTCCTGAAGCTGGATCAGGCCAAAGGTCCACCTATTCCAGCATTCTGTTTGCACAGTGGCCAACCAGCTGCCCACAGGGAACCCACAAGCAGGACAGGACTGCAACAGCACCCTCCTGCCCATGTTCCCCAGCAACTGGGGCACATAGGTGTAGTGCCCCTGAGGAAGGAGGACCACACTCCTCTCATGGTTACCCACTGTTCTGAAGTCCTAAAAAACCTGAGATCTCGCTTGGGGCGCAAGTTCCCCCTGCACAGGGCCCCCTTAGTAGTATTCTTAGTAGTATCAGTATTCTTGGTAGTATTCTTAGCAGTATTCTTAGCAGTGTTAGTATTCTTATTAGTATTCTTCTTAGTAGTAGAAGTAGTAGTAGTGTTCTTAGGGCGCAATCCTATGCATGGTTAGACAGAGAAAAGGCCTACAACTCTCAGCATTCTGGCTGGGGAATGCTGGGAGTTGTAGGCCTTTTCTCTTGTCTAAGCATGCATGCGCCCTGAGTAGGATTCTTAGCAGTATTGTTAGTATTCTTAGCAGTGTTAGTATTCTTATTAGTCTTCTTCTTAGGAGGAGGAGGAGTTCTGTACCGTTTCTCGTTTGTGCAAATCCCTAATGGATCAGCTCCAGCCTTCCGCTCGCTTACCTGGCCTGGCGCCCCTTCCTTCTTTTTCAGCAAAGCGGCGGCTGGGAAGATGAACCTCTATGAGTCCTTTGCCCAGGCCACCCAGCTGGGCGACCTGCACACGTGCCTGATGATGGACATGAAGGCTTGCCAGGAGGACGACATCCGGCTCCTCTGCTACCTCACGCCTTCCATCTACACCGAGGTCAGGCCCGGCGGGAGGCACGGACAGAGCTTTCCAGGCCTCTCTGCAGGGTGGCGGGGGTGGCGGTTGAGGATTTGGCGCTCAGGCTGGGCCCTGCATGACCCCTTGTCTTCCTCCAGTTGCCCAGGAGAAACAAAGCAGGCTCGGTACGAAAGTAGAACTTTAAGGGAACACTTTGCATGTTTTCTTGTTGTTCAGTCGTTCAGTCGGGTCCGAATCTTCGTGACCCCATGGACCATAGCATGCCAGGCCTTCCTGTCCTGCGCTCTCTCCCGGAGCATGCTCAAGTCCATATTCATTGCATCAGTGATGCTAACATGTTTTCTTGGTATTCCTTAAAAGGGTCCTGTATGGCAGGTTGGTATTATTGTTGCCATATTGGGGGGCTGAGAGAGAGAAATAACCCTCGTTAAGCCCCCCCACACACACACACCCTTTGCTTTCCTCTCCAGGAGCCTTGTTTTTCTCCCCTCTGCCCCGCTTCGTCTTCCCCCAGTGTTTTCTCTCATGCTTCTTGAGTGATTGCATGTGGCTCGCAGACCCAGAGCCATCGCTGGACGCGGCCGGGCTCGACGGAGGCTTACGTTGCACGTTCTCCAGGCCGTTAGGTTTAATGAAACGCTTGATTGCTTCCATTATTCAGCCAGCCGACAAGCCAGGGTGGTGAGCCTCTTGCTGTGGAGAGGCCTTTCTTGGGTGTAACGCGCCATGTACTGCAGCAGCTGGTTGGTGCAGGACCCCGTGACCCCTTCCCCGTTTCTGGTCCATCAGCAGGACCTGGCTGTGCTCTTTAATCCTCCTGAGACTGTGGAGCAGGGGTGGGGAGCCATTTTCAGCCCGAGGTCCTGAGATCAATCCCCAGCGGCATCTCCAGGTAGGCCTGGGAATGAATCCTGCCTGAAACCCTGGAGTGCCGCTGCTGCCAGTCAGTGTTAACAACACCGGGCCAGACGGACCAGGGATCTGACTCAGTATAAGGCAGTTTCTCTTTCTTCCTTTGAAATGGCCCGCCTGCTGTTGCCTTGTAACTTACCGTTCGTGTAATATATGTTGCTTTGGGAGGACACGGCCCTAATAACAATACTAATATTAATATAAAAACTTCCTGACTGTTAGAGCAGTACGACAATGGAACCAATTCCCTAGGGAGGTGGTGGGCTCTCCCACACTGGAGGCATTCAAGACGAGGCTGGACAGCCATCTGTCAGGGATGCTCTGACTTGGATTCCTGCATCGAGCAGGGGGTTGGACTCGATGGCCTTGTAGGCCCCTTCCAGCCCTACTTTTCTATGATTCTAATGCTAATAAAAATCATGCGAATTAAGAAAAACTCCCCCAGGGTAACGGTGCAGACGTATTAGGCTGTGGCCCCCACCGTGCTGCCTGGGGCTGTCCTATTCTCTCTCTCTCTCTCTCTCTCCCCCCCCCCCCATTTTAGTGTCAGTTGAAATGGCTAGTTTGGTGTTGTGAATTTCACTCGGTGGTGGTGGGGGGGAGAGGGAATGTGGTTGTGGTACTGTGCTACCATCTGGGGGTGGGAAATTTGGTCTTCCAACCCGTTTGACTTGGACACCCCTGCCCTGGGGAGAAAGCACTCCCCCCTCCCCAATTTACCCCTCCCGCAATAAACACACCTGGGAACTGGCTGTGGGAGTCCTGGATTGGGGCGGGGGGGGGGGCGGGGGCTGCTGTCATTCCATTGTACCGATGCAACCCAAAGCATCTCACTGCAAAAATAGTACTTGCTGTTCCATGGAGCAAAACAGCTAACGAGTTCTGTACAAAATTGGGGCGGCGGGGGGTGGGTTGTTGGCCACTCTTAATCCTATTTGCTGTTTTGCATGCTCCAGTTCACTTCTAATTTTGAACAGCGTGTCAAGTGTCAGATTTTTCTGCATATTTGACAACGGAAAAGCGAACTAACAAATTGGATTTGGCTTCTGCGCTGTCTGTCCTGGGTACCTTTCCTCTTCACTAGCCAGCTGTGCACAGCCTGTGGCCCCCCCTGCTGTATGTAGGAGGAAGGGCCAAGGCTGTAGTTGCAGCCATGCAGGGAAAAATGGGGAGGACTTGCATCCTTGCCTGAGAGAGAGAAATCTTTCCACTTCCAATTTTTCTGTGTGAAGAATTTTGTTTCAGAATTTGAATCCACAACCCAGTAGCTTGGTGAAAGAAGCTGGCAGATGGGGAGTGTAGCGGAAGTTTTCCAGGGATCAGGGCCTTGGTTTACCTCTCTCCCTAAGGAGTGGAATAAATGATGCAACATTTGTTCAACGTATATTTAGGCGACAGATTTGGGTTACTGTGGCACAGAGGGCTTTAAAGAAAAAAAAGCTCTGATGCCCTTGGCTTTACTCTGCCAACAGAATAACAAGAATCTGCATGTTAGCTTAAAAAGAGAGAGAGAGAGAGAGAGAGAGAGAGAGTACAACAACACCCCACGTTAAGTTCCATGATGGAAGAAGTTAGGATATAAATATACTAAGTAAATATCTTTTAGTGAGACCAGTTTAGGAGTATGAATATGCAAGCTTGGAAGTTCCACAGAATTCTGGATGAGACAGAACGAAGGGTCTATCTCTTCTCTCCCCCACCCTGCTCCATGCAGCAGAATGACGTGGTAGAGTCCTGAGGTGATAGAATGCACTGTACTACTTTAGACTGCAGTTGGGCGGGATCTGTGCCATTTTTAAAGGCTCTCTTGTATAAACACTCCCTGCAGATAGAAAATTAGGAGGGAAGTGTGATCTAGAACCTCTTTCCTTGATGTACTAGTTTTCTACAAGCAAGGAAGTAAAAAAAAAAAAAAAAGTGTAGGGGAATATTCACAAAAATTGTATGCTCCCACTTGTCAGAAGTAGTACAGTCCAATGTAGACTTCCCCAACCTGGTGCCCTCCAGACTACAACTCCCAGCATTCCTGATTGTTCGCCATACTGGCTGGGGCTGATGGGAGTTGAAGTCCAAAACTTCTGGAGGCCACCATGTTGGGGAAGCCAGTCCAGTGAACCACATCAGGATTCTACCACCTGATTCTGTTGCTTACGTAAACCAGGCCAAAAATGTAGTAGTACCCCCCCCAAAAGTGGGAGGAGCCTTTGAAAGAGGGAACAGGTCTCCTTTTACCATCTTTTGTTTGCCTACCTCTCCATCTCAGTTTCCAGACGAGACCTTGCGGAGCGGGGAGCTGCTGAACATGATTGTGGCCGTCATCGACTCGGCTCAGGTAAGATCCGCCTGTGTGGAGAAGAGGGAGAATGCAGGATCCACGTGTTGCGTTTCTTGGCTCCTGCAATGGCCGGCCTGCCCGTCAGGGTTTGCGTGAATGTGGCAAAATGCACCGTCTGTTTCAGGACCGGAGTTGGGTTCTCAACCCAAACCAAGATGGGGGGACTCGGGTTCAGCCATCCCGTGATTCTAAGGGTAGGGGAAAGAGCAGCAGCCCAAGGGGGAAGGGTCTGGGTGCGAACTACCACTCCGCTCTGTGCAGCTTTTTCTCAATTTCATCTTTGGGCCCTCCCCAGCCTGCAAAAATGGGTGGGTGGGGTTTGCGAGGACCGAATTTAACAGTGCAAATTAAGAACGGGTGGGTGGGGTTTACAGGACTGAATTTGATTTAACAATACATACATATACACACACTTAGGTGGAACACACACACACACGTAGAGAGAGAGGGTGGGGGTGTAAAGTGGCACAACAGCAAAAAGCAACCAGGAGGCTCTGGATCCAGTGTGGATGCCGTCAGTCTTCAGTTAAAATACATAAGAAAGATAGATAGACTAAGAATGGAGTAATTTTAAAACATATTAATGCTAAGCGTTTCATCTTCCGCCTTCAACAGTATCATATTTAGCACTAAATATATTTTAAACTACTCTGCTGTTAGTCTATCTATCTTTGAAGAGACAGATGAACAACTGACTAATTTAAAGATATATGTTGTGCTAAGCATTTCAGCTTCTGCCTTCACCAGTATCATGTTCAGCGCTAAATATATATTTAAATTATTCTGTTTTTAGTCTGTCTATCTTTGACAAACACACACACCACCAACAAATTAACTTTCAAAATGCTTTGTTGGTTTGTTTGTTACATTTATATCCCGCCTTTTCCTCCAAGGAGCCTAAGGTGGCGTATGTGGTCCTCCTCCTCTCCATTTTATCCTCACAACAACCCTTTGAGGTAGGTTAGGCTGAGAGCCAGTGACTGGCCCAAAGGCACCCAGTGAGCTTTTTGGCCGAGTGGAAACTAAAACCCAGTTTCCCAAGCCCCAGTCCAACACTCTAGCCGCTACACTACACTGGCTCTCTTCATGTTGGACATAAATGATTGATAACAAAAAACATCAATAGGAACTTTTTGATGGGATAGACAGTCAGTTTTCTCCCCACCTCCACTGGGAGACTGGTGGCTGGATGGGCCTGTCTTTCAGGAAGAAGATTGGACTGGGTTCCTTTCTGCCCTCCCATCAAACTTCCCAGTCCAGGGCACAGTTTTTGTCATCTGCCAGGTCGCTTTGCAGCCTGGGAGCTGGGGAGAGGCTCCCCCTGCTGGCACATCTGGCCCAGCATCTGGCCCTGGGGCATAATTTGAGTCGGACTCCGGGCACTTTTCCTGACACCCAGAGCTCAGTCCTGGGAAGCCACCGCAGCCAACTCCCCCGCCCCAAGTTGGAATAATTGATGGCCAGGCCAGAGGTCCAGACTTACTGACAAGTCTGATCTCCAGCCCCGTTTTATTTTAGAAACGATAACAGCGCTGGAGTGGAGTTCTGGGTAAAGAGCCTCATGAGAGCAAGGCCGCTGTGTGGTGCCAATGCTAATAGGTTGCTATGGCACCAGTGTGGAATAACCCCAAAATAGCCAAAGTGGAGAGGCGGGGGGTGGGGGGAGAATGGCAGGGGCTTCGGCAGCCAATATATTCGCAGGCCCCATGCGTAAGACTTCTGAGCCTGAAGGGGGGGGCGCAGGGGTGACGACGGGATGATCTCCCACCCCCATCCTTGGATAAACCTCTCAGTTTTTCCCCTGTTCCGTTGTAAAAGAGTTTCTCTTTTTCCCATGCCAGTTTGGGGACTGTCTGAATCTTCGGCTGGTTTTCCTTGGCAGGGCAACCAGATGGTATCATGTATGGGAAAGGTTTGAACTGACATGGGGGGCCCCTGATCCTTCGCTAGGCCCCTGCTACACTCTGGATGTTCCCAGCCTTAAAAAAAAACCCCAAACTTCGTGTTTTTCCCCCAGCTGTTCCTCGATTGCCCTCATATATCACTGTGATTCTTTCCCACCTGGCTTCCTCTCATTTCCTGGCTGCGTTGTGGCTGGTGGAGAATTGGCAGCAGGGTGTTTTTATATTTTATATTGTTTTACTGTGTGCTTTTTGGTTTAAATGTTTGTGAACCTCCCAGAGAGCTTTGGGTATTGGGCGGTATAGAAATGAAATCAATCAATAAAATAAATAAAATAATAAAGGGGGGGGGTTCTTTTAGCACTCAGTGTTTTTGGAGACCTTGCCAGGACTACGGGCTGCCCTGTGGCCCCCAACGTGCTGAGCCCCCTCCCCGCTTCCAGTCCTGAACTGCGGAAGACGAAATCCTGTGGTCAGGAAGCATGTTAAACCAAATAAGAGTTTCTTTGCCTAATTTTGCAGTCCAGGTCTGAGCACCATTACTAGGGAGGATGCCCTCTTGGGTCTCTGAGTAACCTCGCTTAGTGTGCTACTGTTGGCCCACTTTCAACATCCAAACCTTTGGAGAGACTGAGATACTCCAACCTGGATGGGTTGTGGGGAGAGAGAGAGATACAAAACTAGAATGTTGAAAATGTCTTATTTTTCCGCCCAGCCCCGTTATACAAAAGCCAGGGTGGTGTAGTGGATAGAGTATGCGACTGCTCCTGAGGAGACTTGGGTTCAAATCCCTAGTGAGCTGGCAAAAGTGGCTGTACCGCTACAGACTGTTGTGTGTGTGGGAGTGTCTTCATATAAACCAAAATTTAAAAAATATCCCAGTGTAGGGATGTCAGAGAAATGTGTAATGGATTCAGATGAGTTTGGATTTCTATGAATCCCGCCCCCAGATTCTGCAGTGGACTGGCTTTTACTGAGTCACGTGGATTCTGCCAACTTGTGGACCAACTTTTTTAATTTTTGGAATTTTATGTAAGTTAGGAAAATGCATTAAAAAAACCCCACACCAGCCGAAAATGCTCGTTTCCCCCATACTCTAACGCATGAAAATGTGCATTTGAGGGGGAGGATTTGCGCATTTGGGAGGGTTTTTCACACTTTCAGAAATGTGCAATTTTGCGCAAATTTGGGAAACTGGAAAAAGTCCGATTACATCAGTGAACGGACGACGGAACAAAAGGCACCTGACAATATGCGAATCTTAGAATGGGTTTTACAAAATCCATACATCCCTATCTCAGCATAGGAAGCTAACATGTCTGGATGACTGTTTCCAGCCTCACCTTCTTCCTGACATGACAGTTTTCTGTGCACAGACAAAGCTCTGGCTGTTGTTGTCGGTGTGGTACAGAGGAGCATACAGTCCTCCATGTCCCCACCTGAAATCTGAGGTCCCTCCGTCCAGAGGTACGTTGACCCACCTCAGTGAGAACTCGGCCTCACCCACTAAACTAGGCCTCCCCAACCTGGTGCCTTCCAGTTGTTTTGGACTGCAGGTCCCATCAACCCTAGAAAGCATGGCCAGTGGTTAGCGAGGATGGGAGTTGTAGTCCAAAATGTTTGGCGGGCATCCGGTTGGGAAAGGCTGTGCTAAACTCACTGTGGGGGGCTTTGGGCCTATGTCTTCATTTCTTAAATTTATTTACCGCCCAATAGCTGAAACTCTCTGGGCAGTGCACAACAATTACAACCACAAAATTTTGTTGTTGTTGTTGTTCAGTCGTTCAGTCGTGTCCGACTCTTCGTGACCCCATGGACCATAGCACGCCAGGCCTTCCTGTCCTGCTCTCTCTCCCGGAGCGTGCTCAAGTTCATATTCATTGCATCGGTGATGCTATCTAGCCATCTCATCCTCTGTCGTCCCCTTCTCCTTTTGCCCTCAGTCTTTCCCAGCATCAGGGTCTTTTCCAGAGAGTTTTCTCTTCGCATTAGGTGGCCAAAATATTTGAGCTTCAGCTTCATTATCTGTCCTTCCAATGAGCACTCAGGGTTGATTTCCTTTAGGATGGACTGATTTGACCTCCTTGCAGTCCAGGGGACTCGTAAGAGTCTTCTCCAGCACCACAGTTCGAAAGCATCCATTCTTCGGCGCTCAGCCTTCCTTATAGTCCAGCTCTCACAGCCATACATTACTACTGGGAAAACCATAGCTTTGATTAGACGGACCTTTGTCGGCAAGGTGATGTCTCTGCTTCCTACTATGCTGTCTAGGTTTGCCATAGCTTTCCTCCCAAGGAGCAAGCGTCTTTTAATTTCATGGCTAAAGTCACCGTCTGCGGTGATCTTGGAGCCCAAGAAAGTAAAATCTGTCACTGCTTCCATTTCTTCCCCTTCTATATGCCAGGAAGTGATGGGGCCAGATGCCATGATCTTCATTTTTTTAATGTTGAGTTTCAAACCAGCTTTTTCACTCTCCTCTTTCACCCTCAACAAGAGGCTCTTTAGATCCTCTTCGCTTTCTGCCATTAGGGTGGTATCGTCTGCATATCGGAGGTTGTTGATAATTCTCCCAGCAATCTTAATTCTGACCTCTGATTCATCCAACCCGGCGTTTCTCATGATGTACTCTGCATATAAGTTAAATAAGCAGGGTGACCATATGCAGCCTTGTCATGCTCCTTTCCCAATTTTGAACCACTCGGTTGTTCCATGTCTGGTTCTTACTGTTGCTTCTTGACCCTCGTACAGGTTTCTCAGGAGACAGATAAGGTGGTCTGGTACTCCCATCACTTTAAGAATTTGCCACAGTTTGTTGTGATCCACACAATCAAAGGCTTTAGCATAGTCAATGAAGCAGAAATAGACGTTTTTCTGGAATTCTCTTGCTTTCTCCATGATGCAGCGAATGTTGGCGATTTGATCTCTAGTTCCTCTGCCTCTTCGAAACCCAGCTTGTACTTCCGGTAGTTCTCGGTTCGCATACTGCTGAAGCCTAGCTTGTAAGATTTTGAGCATCACCTTGCTGGCATGTGAAATGAGCGCAATGGTGCGGTAGTTTGAACACTCTTTGGCGTTGCCCTTCTTTGGAATTGGAATGTAAACTGACCTTTTCCAGTATTGTGGCCACTGTTGAGTGTTCCAGATTTGTTGGCATATTGAATGCAGCACTTTAACAGCATCATCTTTTAGGATTTTAAATAGCTCAGCTGGAATACTGTCATCTCCACTAGCTTTGTTGTTAGTAATGCTTCCTAAGGCCCACTTGACTTCACTCTCTAGGATGTCCGGCTCAAGTTCAGTGACCGCACTATCATGGCTATCAGGGACATTCAGATCTTTCCTGTATAGTTCTTCTGTGTATTCTTGCCACCTCTTCTTAATCTCATCTGCTTCTGTTAGGTCCCTGCCTTCTTTGTCCTTTATCATGCCCATATTTGCACAAAACGTTCCCTTGAGATCTCCAATTTTCTTGAAGAGATCTCTAGTCGTTCCCATTCTGTTGTTTTCCTCGATTTCTTTGCATTGTTCATTTAAGAAGGCCTTCTTGTCTCTCCTTGCTATTCTCTGGAACTCTGCATTCAGGTGGATATATCCTCCCCTTTCTCCCTTGCTTTTCGCTTCCTTTCTTTCGTGAGCTACTTGTAAAGCCTCATCAGACAGCCACTTGGCTTTCTTGCATTTCTTTTTCTTGGGGATGGATTTCGTTGCTGCCTCCTGAACAATGTTACGGACCTCCATCCATAGTTCCTCAGGCACTCTGTCTATCAGGTCTAATCCCTGAAATCTATTCCTCACCTCCACGGTATATTCATAAGGGATATGATTGAGGTCATACCTGAACGGTTTAGTGGTTTTCCCTACGTTCTTCAATTTCAGCTGAAATTTTGCAACAAGGAGCTCATGATCTGAGCCACAGTCAGCTCCAGGTCTTGTTTTGACTGACTGTATAGAGCTTCTCCATCTTTGGCTGCAAAGGACATAATCAATCTGATTTCGATATTGACCATCTGGTGACGTCCATGTGTAGAGTCGTCTCTTGTGCTGTTGGAAAAGAGTGTTTGCTATGATCAGCATGTTCTCTTGGCAAAACTCTATTAGCTTTTGTCCTGCTTCATTTTGTACACCAAGGCCATGCCTGCCTGTTATCCTGGTGATTTCTTGACTTCCTACTTTAGCATTCCAATCCCCTATGATGAAAAGGACATCTTTTTTTGGTGTTAGTTCTAGAAGATGTTATAGGTCTTCATAGAACCGATCAACCTCAGCTTCTTCGGCATCAGTGGTTGGGGCATAGACCTGAATTACTGTGATGTTGAATGGTTTGCCTTGGATTCGTACTGAGATCATTCTGTCATTTTTGAGATTGTACCCCAGTACTGCTTTTCCCACCCTTTGGTTGACTATGAGTGCTACTCCATTTCTTCTAAGGGATTCTTGCCCACAGTAGTAGATACGATGGTCACCTGAATTAAATTCGCCCATGCCTGTCCATTTGAGTTCGCTGATTCCCAAGATGTCGATGTTCAATCTTGCCATCTCATGTTTGACCACCTCCAGCTTACCTTGATTCATTGATCTGACATTCCAGGTTCCTAAACAATATTGTTCTTTACAGCATCGGATTTTCTTTTCACCACCAGACACATCCACAGCTGAGTGTCCTTTCGGCTTTGGCCCAGCCACTTCACTCTTTCTGGAGCTACTTGGAAATACCCTCTGCTCTTCCCCAGTAGCATATTGGACACCTTCCGACCTGAGGGGCTCATCTTCCGGCGTCATATCTTTTAGCCTTGTGATACGTTCCATGGGGTTTTCTTGGCAAGAATACTGGAGTGGGTTGCCATTTCCTTCTCCAGTGGACCACATTTTGTCAGAACTCTCTGCCATGACCTGTCCATCTTGGGTGGCCCTGCACGGCATAGCTTATGGCTTCACTGAGTTCCACAAGCCCCTTCGCCACAACAAGGCAGTGATCCATGAAGGGGACAACCACAAAATACAAGATGATAAAATACAATATAAACATTTGAAAGTTTACAGGGACAGTATAAAAAAATCAAAATGATAACCAAATAGAACCCAGCAGCAGTGCAAAGTTTTAAAATACAGTACCAGATTTAAAACAGAAACGGAAAAACTAAAAAGCCTGGGAATATAAAAAGGTCTTCACCTTGTGCTGAAAAGAGCACAATGTAGGTACCAGGTGAGCCTCTCTGGGAAGTTCATTCCACAGCCAGGGTGCCACAGCAGAAAAGGCCTTCTTAGTAGCCACCCAGCTCACTTCCTTTGGTGAGGGATCCTGGCCTAGCCAACATCATGCTGCCTGATTTACTTAGCAGGGTTGCTGTGAGGATGAAATGGGGCAGTGGAAACATACACACACACAGTGGACTCACGCACCCTGAGGTCTTTGGAGGAAGGGTAATATAGGCCTGGTTCATGGGTAACGCCTAAGCCATGGTGTGGTTTGTTGGAATCTGGCTTGTTGTTGGGAACCCAGCCTCACAAACAAGCCATGGTTTGTTAACTAGCTACAAACCACAAATAGCCATGCTTTGTTGTACTAAGTCTGGCTTGTTTAAACCATGGCTTATTGTGATGTCTGAACCCAGAATTGTGATTTATCCCTGGCTTGTTTGCACTCCCTGAAACCAAGGCGCCCAGCAAGAACAGTCTGGAAACAAAACCACTCTGAAGGCTGACAAAATGGGCAGGAGAGAAGCAAACCAGAAATAGGGGAAACAAGCTGTGGTTTGTTTGACCCTCTGCAAGAGAAGTCATGGTCAAAGCAACAAACCATGGTTAACATAAATCATGGCTTAGTAATACATGCACACTCAGTTACGGAAATGAAATGAATAGTAAGTTGTTCCTTTGGAACAATCAAAGATGGGTCCATTGCCCATCACCCCCTTACAATGGCTATAACTGGGGTGGCTTTTTAACTCCCACTGCCCTTCCCCCATCTTTCTTCCACATGCTCTTCACAGCAGCCTTACTGACTCCTGCTCTCTTTTCCCAGCTTCAGGAGCTGGTGTGCCACGTCATGATGGGGAACCTGGTGATGTTCCGGAAGGACTCGGTCCTTAACATTCTGAGTGAGTTGGGCTCGGTGGGTGGGGGACAGAAACGGTCTCGGTCAAGTGGGGGTCAGGGGGAGACTTTTTGCCAGCTGCTTCATGAGTCCCTCTTACCTCCGGTTCTCTGGGATCTCAGATAGCGTGGCTGGGAAAGAAAGGACCTCTGTCCTGCTGAAGACACTGCTGCCAATCAGAGGGCCTCTGTCCTGCCATCCTGGGCTAAATCAACCAGTGGCCTGGCTCAGCAGAAGGCACCCCTGTCAGCTGTAGAAACTTTATCCTGAGCTGGAGCTTTTACTGCACAACATGGGGAGTTGCGGGGCAATCAGTGCTGATGTGACTCGAGAGAGGGAGCCGTACGTGTTCCTGTATGGCAGGTGTAGTAGGCGACCTGTGGGCACATTTGGAAATTGGAGACACTGTCCTGGAAACAACCATGGACTGGCTGCCATGGGTGGGCACAGCTAGTCGCACAGGACAAGGAACCTGCCCAGAGGCACTGATGAGAAATTAAGAGGGCAGCAGCTAGAAGCTCCCACTTCGCTTTGAAGCCATCCCAGATGCCAGTAAGAAAATACAAAAAATAGTTTGAAAATAAAAGTTGGGAGAAGCCAGGTGTCTCAGTGGGCACCAAGGAAGGTGTCTGGGGGCATGTTGCTGCCTGTGGGCAGCGCATTGCCTGCTCCCGTCGTACAGTGTGGTTGAGAGCCGGCTTCCTCTCTTTTCCCCCCTCCCAGTTCAGAGTTTGGAGTGGGAGACCTTTGAGCAGTACTGCACGTGGCAGCTCTTCCTGGCGCACAACATCCCCCTGGAGACCATCATCCCCATCCTTCAGCATCTCAAGTATAAAGGTGAGCAAGCCAGCCGGGGAAGGCCACCAAATGCTCCGATTTTGGGTGATACGGGGAGAAGCTGGGGGGAACACGCCATCCACGTCGTTCTCATGCTTGCTTGTCAGCTCAGCCGGGGGAACGCCCAGCTAGGCACATATAGGCCCGGTGGGGCTCCCCGATGTTTCCTCCACCTCTTATCTTTCATGTTACCTGCACCTTGAGGAAGCACAAAGGAGCATGGTGTTTCTTTTCTGTGACATTTGGCTGCACAAGATCCCATTTCTGAAAGCCCATGGCTGAGTTCCCAGTAAAAGCTATCCTTAGACGGTGTCATTTCAGACTGTGTGCGGGCTGAGTTGACTGAACATTTGCCCCATGATAAAAGAAAATAAAAACCTCCCTGCACATAGAAAGCTAGTGATGGGTTCTTTGCTAGCCCTTTTGCCATGCTAGTTTTCCATGTGCAAGGAGAGGTGTTCTTTTTTTTTTTTTTTTTTTAATGGGGCAACTTTCACTTAAGTGTACCCCGGGTCTGAAATGGTACAGCCCAGACAAAGGTTGACCAACTCTGTAAGAATTAGGTGTGAACGTTTCTATATATACTTGCATGTGTATGTGTGTGTTTATACACACAGATACGCACATACTCTGCTTGTGGAGAGAAAGGTTCTAGCCTAAACATCTGGGCGTGCTACTTTTCTGTGTGCGGGGAATTCTAATGTTTTCTATGGAAGAGCATTCAGACATCTGGATGCCAACCTGTTGTCTGAGACAGAGGTACAGCCCAGACCCTGGCTTAACCACCTCAGCAAAAGAGAACAGCGCTCTGTGTCGCCCCACTGTCTTCTGATGCCATAGGGAAAAAAGTGTACCTGGGGGCTCTGAGCTCTGTGTTGGGGTTGGTTAGCGGCTGAGCCCAGGTTAACAAAACTTACTTTCCATTGCAGAACACCCTGAGGCACTTTCCTGCTTATTGCTCCAGCTGAGACGAGAGAAGTACGTATTTGAATTTTCCTTCCAGTTTGCCTTAAGTGCTGTTCTTGCAGGGCTAGCTCGCTTCAGGTTTGCAAAAAGTTTCTAGGGAAAGTATGTATGTACAGCAGACAGATTTCTCCATTCTGTAAAGTTCCTGGCTTTCCTCTTTGTGTTTTCTTTTTCTCTTGAAAAAGAAAAAAACAAGTTACTAGCCCTCATGGGTGCAGAGACAGGCTTGAAGTCATGTGGGCCTTGCCTGTTATGACCTCTCAGAAGCTACAGGGTGGCTGAATGAGGTTTTCCAGGGGAGGGGAGGGAGGAACGGAGCTTTGGTCACTTGCACATCAACCTTTATTGCTCCTGATGCAGCTTCAACCATGTTACGGGGCCTAACTGCTCTAATAAGCCCTGAAGTCGACACACGGCCAATGAGGACAGGAAATCAAAGCTATATTTCACGCGCCCGCATCTCTTGGTGGCTCTTTTCGCCCCTTGGCCTCGTGCTGGCAAAGACTGCTTGATGCACGCGCCCCTTTGGGCTGTGGTTGGCCGCTTAATGAGCTGTAGAGGGGAGGGGGCCGGCATGCTTCGGAGGCAGAACGGTCCCTCTCTCCATCCCCAAATGTTAATTGGTGATCTGGCGCTGGGGAAGGTGTTATCTAATTGCTGCCTTGACCCGAGACGGCCCCTTTAAACAGGCTTTCAATTTCCTGTGCGGCGGGAGCAGCTGTGAGAGCAAGATGAAGCCCACTTGGGCCCAGCTTGCTGGGACAGAGGTGGCAGCAAGCAGAGCAAGTCCAATCTATTCCATGCCTTTCCGGCCGCTGGTGTTGTTCATAGTCGCCAAGAGGTCTGCCACGTTTCTGTCTGCTGGATCTGGTGTGGATCCCTGAGAGCTACAGCTTGCTGAGGGGAGAGACCAGACTCCGGTAGCACATTAACAGCTGACAGATTGATCTGCATCTAACCAAATTATTGTTGGTGTGGTAGTGCTGGGCCGAAAACAGTCACCGTACTGCCGCAGCCCCTTCCTGGTCCCCGGGAGTGTTGCTTGGGAAGTTCCGCTGTTTTTCGGTGGGTGAAGAATCAGGGTGGGGGGAGAGCACTCCAGTGGCTGCACTGCTGCTTGAGGGGGGGCACGACTTGCCCTCCCCAAATCCTCCCCTCCCTCATGGCACTAAGTTGTGGCTTAGCATCATTTTGGGCAGAACTCTGGGGGGGCGTATGGGCCAGGGGCATTTCCCCTCCAGAATGTTGTTGAAGGACGCCACGTCATGACGTCGAATAATTCTGGGACATTCTGTGGGGAGAAAATGGTGTCTGCATAGGAGCACTCATTAGTGTTTCTCCCCCAAACTTCAAAAGGTGAACGAGAGAAGGCAGTTCCCTCCCCTAATTCAGGAAAAACTTGTGAAGGCTTGGCAGAGCCGCCCTCTCCTTTCTTTTTGTCTGTCTGTCTGTCTGTCTGTCTCACTCACTCACAGACACAATCACTCACTCACTCACTCACTCGCTCTCTCCCCCCCCATACACACTCACACACACTCTCTCACTCTCTCTCTCTCTCTCTCTCTCTCTCTCACACACACAGACACACACACACACACTCACACACTCTCTCACATGTGCACTCTCTCACGCATGCACACACACATATACTCTCTCTCCCTCCCTCCTCTCTCTCTCTCTCTCTCTCTCTCGCTCTCTCTCACACACACACACACACACACCACACTCTCACACACTCTCCCTCCCTCCCTCCCTCCCTCCCTCCCTCCCTCCCTCCCTCTCTCACACACACACTCTCTCTCACATATGCACTCTCTCACACACACACCACACTCTCTCCCCCTCCCTCTCTCCCCCTCCCCCTCCCCCTCCCCCTTTTTCTTTCTCTCCCCCTCCTCCTCCCCCTCCCCCTTTTTCTTTCTCTCTCTCTCTCTCTCACTCACACACACACACACACTCACATGTGCTCTCACTCTCTTTCTTACACACACATTCTCTCTCTTTCTCTTTCTCTCTCTCTCTCACTCGCATGCACGCACGCATGCACTCAGGCATAACAGAAGCTGTTTATTCCAGGCCAGAGAATTGCTCCACCAAGCCCGTGATTGCCTATTCCAACCGCCAGTGGCTCTCCAGTGTCTTGCACAGGGAAGAGTCTTTCTGTGCCCCCTGGAACCTCCCGACTGCAAGGCTGCGTTCTGTCCCTGAGCTGTGACCCCTCCCTGGAGGAGAGCAGGCAGGCAGGCGGGGGCACCCTTTTGGGCAGAGGCCAGGCCACCGAGTGTTGAGGTGGGGGGGTGGGTCTTCCTGTCAGCGCAGCTTTTCTCCGCAGCGGTGCACTGGCACCCACGTCCGTCAGAGGGGGAAGGGGCCCTCTGCAGCCCGCATTTGGAGGGGTGCTTGGTCCGCTCCCTTGCCCCGGCTGTTGAGAATCGCGCCTCTGTATCCCCACCCCCTCGCCTGCAAAACCGCACGGTTGGAGTTCTGCCTTTTCATCATTTGCCCAGAGCAGCACGGCGCCAGGTTCCTGAGACCCCTTGGGCCAGGCCCACTCATGGCTCCCCTCCCACGCGGAGCCTGCCTTCTCAGCACCATCGCCACCAGCTGCTCAGCTCCTCCATCTTTCCTCATCATGGCTCCTGCTTGCCTGCGTGAGAGCCAGGGAGCAAGCAGGCCGCGGCATCTCCTGCTCCTCCTTCTCGCCACCGCTGCTGCCTGGGCCGGAGCGAGAGGCAGGGGAACCAGCAAGTCGCAGTGGGGAAGAGGAGGAGCAACTCCGGGCGGCTCTCGGCAGCAGGCCCCTGCTGGGCTGTGGGTCCCCCGCCCTTGGCGCCGGCCCTGGCAGATCTTTGAGACGTGGCTTTTACAGACAGATGAGTAAATCCCGGTCGTCTCAACCCAGGAAGAGGTTTAAATGATAGAAGTCTTTATGATATTGTGAAAGATGTGCAGAGAAGCTGAAGAGAAGGGAGGGTAACTTTTTTTTTCCTCTCCACAGTGTGTAATGAATGCTGGGGGATTGACTCTCACGAGATGCGGTGTGGGTCACCAGCTTAGATGCCTTCTTTTTTCTGAAAAAGGACAGGGCAAAAGGGTCCTTCAGTAGCTCTTGGCCACAGTGGCCACATTGAGCTCAGAGGCAGTGTAATTCTGAATGCTAGT
Organism: Heloderma suspectum; assembly: GCF_057233095.1. NCBI lineage: Eukaryota > Metazoa > Chordata > Lepidosauria > Squamata > Helodermatidae > Heloderma > Heloderma suspectum. The sequence continues at coordinate 13,805,304 of NC_139474.1, forward strand.
TTCTGGGGGGCAAATGGAGAGGGAGGGCAACGACCTTTGGGGTCCTGCTTGGGGGGGCATCCCAGGGGCTTTTGCATGGCCGCTGCTGGCTCCACCAGAAGGGCTTTTGGTCTGATCCTGCAGGGCTTTTCCCACGTTCTTCTTCAGACCAAGGCGAGTGGCTTCCTACCCCGGCTGCGCCCTGCGCGGTCCTCTCCTGACGCTCGGCCAAACCTTAAACAGTAGCTGGTTCCCAGCCCCCGCGACGACCGCCCTTTGCTGCTGGCAGCATTTCCCCTGCCCTGACTCTGGCCTGCAGGGAGCTGGCGGCCCCCTGGGCCCACCCCACTGATCGCCCATGCTGGTTCTTGGAGGGAGTGCCGAATTTCTGTTCGTGAAGGGCCTGACTGGGGTGGGGGGCACAGGCTCTTTGACCCAAAGTGCGATGCTGTTAGCCAGGAGCAACAGTGCTGGAACCCCCTGGTGAGAGGAAGGCAGCGCCCCAGTGCCCGGCACCTCCATCTGCATTCACTCTGCAGTTTGGGAAATCCCCAGACTATGAATGGCAGGATATGCTGGGAAGGTCCAGGCTTCCTTTGAGGCAGGACCCCTCTCGGGAGCACGTGGAGTGGGGCATTCGAAGCAGTCCCAGTAGGGCAGCGTGCAGCAGCCTGGCCAACTGGCCCTGGGGTCTTGAATCAGCGATGCCCTGTGGTGTTGCCCTGGCCGTGGGCATCGGCCTCTCAATTTAGAGGTGCCGAGAGAGTGATAAATCACATCCAAAGGTTTACTCACAAGGAGACTTTATCGGGCAACTTACAGCACACAGGCGTACCCAGCGGTTGGATCGGACAGCTTCCCTGAACTGCGAGCCATGGGGCCAAATGGGTTTTACACCATACATGTCAGCAGTGAGGCAGTGCAGCACAACCAAGCGCCCCCAGCGTTCCTTCCCAGCATGGACTAACAGCGCCAGGTTCTCAGCACAGCCGCCTGTATCTCTGCGTAAACACATCGCTCCACTTCTCAGGCACAGCCTGATAAGGCTTTCTCCTCATTGGCAAGGAATGCGCTGAGAAGGCTGTTATTGGCCCTTTGAATCATCTGCACATGCTCAGAGGCTTACCAGCAAGGGAATTGCACCAACAATGAACTTCAGCAAGCATTATGGATCTCTAGGCCCCTCTAACACTACAAATGACTTGGCTACGCTCCTGGGGCCAATACACCTGTCCCTCCCTCCGTCCATGGTGATCTCCTGTGTGCGGCCTGCCCCTTCCCCTCTCAGACTGCTGCAGCGGCGAAAGGAAACAGGTTTGGAGTACCAGCATAAGCACGAGTTTAGACTGGTGCAAAATGGACGCTTCCATCGGTCCAAAATGCGTCAGCCATACTGCTGGCCAGTGCACGGTATCGGGACCATATTACACCTGTCCTGAAAGACCTGCACTGGTTGCCAGTTGCTTTCCAGGTTCAGTTCAAGGTGTTGGTCTTAGCCTTTAAAGGCCTAAACAGCTTAGAACCTGGCTATTGAAGGGACTGCTCATCTCACTATGAACCTGCCCGAGTATCAAGATCTACTGGAGAGGCCCTTGAGGGCACCGTTACTTTCACAGGCCTATTTGTCAAACAAGTATGAAAGACCTTTCTCCTGTGTTGCCCCCCCCCCCCCAACTATGGAATGTACTCCCTCAAGAATTACGATTGGCCCCTGCTCTCTTGGCCTTTAGAAAGGGTGGAAAGATACATCTTTTCCATTTAGCCTTTTATAAAGTGTAGATCTTAATGCTTTTACTGTTTTTAATATTTACGGGGGGGGGGGGTTTGTTGCAAAGTTGTGTTGATTTAAATTGTCTTACACCCCCTTGATGGCTTTTTGGCAGATAAGGTAGTTGTTGTTCAGTCGTTAAGTCATGTCCGACTCCTCATGACCCCATGGACTACAGCACGCCAGGCCTTCCTGTCCTCCGCTCTCTCCTGGAGTGTGCTCAAGTTCATATTCATTGCATCAGTGATGCTATCTAGCCATCTCTTCCTCTGCCATCCCCTTCTCCTTTTTCCTTCAGTCTTTCCCAGCATCAGGGTCTTTTCCAGTGAGTTTTCTCTTCGCATTAGGTGGCCAAAATATTTGAGCTTCAGCTTCAGTATCCTTCCAATGAGCAGGCAGGGTTGATTTCCTTTAGGATGGACTGATTTGACCTCCTTGCAGTCCAGGGGACTCGTAAGAGTCTTCTCCAGCACCACAGTTCGAAAGTATCAATTCTTCGGCGCTCAAGCTTCCTTATAGTCCAGCTCTCACAGCCATACATTACTACTGGGAAAACCATAGCTTTGATTAGACGGACCTTTGTCGGCAAGGTGATGTCTCTGCTTCTTACTATGCTGTCTAGGTTTGCCACAGCTTTCCTCCCAAGGAGCAAGCGTCTTTTAATTTCATGGCTACAGTCACCGTCTGCAGTGACCTTGGAGCCCAAGAAAATAAAATCTGTCACTGCTTCCATTTCTTCCCCTTCTATATGCCAGGAAGTGATGGGGCCGGATGCCACGATCTTCGTTTTTTTAATGTTGAGTTTCAAACCAGCTTTTGCACTCTCCACTTTCACCCTCAACAAGAGACTCTTTAGATCCTCTTCGCTTTCTGCCATTAGGGTAGTATCGTCTGCGTATCTGAGGTTGTTGATAATTCTCCCAGCAATCTTAATTCCGACCTGTGATTCATCCAACCCGGCGTTTCTCATGATGTACTCTGTATATAAGTTAAATAAGGAGGGCGACAATATACAGCCTTGTCATACTCCTTTCCCAATTTTGAACCACTCGGTTGTTCCATGTCCGGTTCTTACTGTTGCTTCTTGACCCTCGTACAGGTTTCTCAGGAGACAGGTAAGGTGGTCTGGTACTCCCATCTCTTTAAGAATTTGCCACAGTTTGTTGTGATCCACACAATCAAAGGCTTTAGCATAGTCAACGAAGCAGAAATAGACGTTTTTCTGGAATTCTCTTGCTTTCTCCATGATCCAGCGAACGTTGGCGATGTGATCTCTAGTTCCTCTGCCTCTTCGGAACCCAGCTTGTACTTCCGGTAGTTCTCGGTTCACATACTGCTGAAGCCTAGCTTGTACGATTTTGAGCATAATCTTGCTGGCAAGTGAAATGAGCGCAATTGTACGGTAGTTTGAACACTCTTTGGCATTGCCCTTCTTTGGAATTGGAATGTAAACTGACCTTTTCCAGTCTTGTGGCCACTGTTGAGTGTTCCAAATTTGTTAGCATGTTGGGTGCAGCACTTTAACAGCATCATCTTTTAGGATTTTAAATAGCTCAGATGGAATACTGTCATCTCCGCTAGTTTTGTTGTTAGTAATGCTTCCTAAGGCCCACTTGACTTCAGTCTCGAGGATGTCCAGCTCAAGTTCAGTGACCGCACTATCATGGCTATCAGGGACATTAAGGTCTTTCCTGTATAGTTCTTCTGTACTATAAGTACACCTCTTCTTAATCTCATCTGCTTCTGTTAGATCCCTGCCTTCTTTGTCCTTTATCATGCCCATCTTTGCACAAAACATTCCCTTGAGTTCTCCGATTTTCTTGAAAAGATCTCTAGTCTTTCCCATTCTATTGTTTTCCTCGATTTCTTTGCATTGTTCATTTAAGAAGGCCTCCTTGTCTCTCCTTGTTATTCTCTGGAACTCTGCATTCAGTTGGATATATCTTCCCCTTTCTCCCTTGGTTTTCGCTTGCTTCTTTCCTCAGCTACTTGTAAAGCCTCATCAGACAGCCACTTGGCTTTCTTGCATTTCTTTTTCTTGGGGATGGATGTAGTTGCTGCCTCCTGAACAATGTTACGGACCTCCGTCCATAGTTCCTCAGGCACTCTGTCTATCAGGTCTAATCCCTTAAATCTATTCGTCACCTCCACTGTATATTGATAAGGGATATGATTGAGGTCATACCTGAATGGTTTAGTGGTTTTCCCTACGTTCTTCATTTTAAGCTGAAATTTTGCAACAAGGAGCTCATGATCTGAGCCACAGTCAGCTCCAGGTCTTGTTTTGACTGACTGTATAGAGCTTCTCCATCTTTGACTGCAAAGGACATAATCAGTTGGATTTCGATATTGACCATCTGGTGATGTCCATGTGTAGAGTCGCCTCTTGTGCTGTTGGAAAAGCGTATTTGCTGTGATCAGCATGTTCTCTTGGCAAAACTCTATTAGCCTTTGTCCTGCTTCATTTTGTACACCAAGGCCATGCTTGCTGTTATCCCGGTGATTTCTTGACTTCCTACTTTAGCATTCCAATCCCCTATGATGAAGAGGACATCTTTTTTTGGTGTTAGTTCTAGAAGGTGTTGTAGGTCTTCATAGAACCGATCAACCTCAGCTTCTTCGGCCTCAGTGGTTGGGGCATAGACTTGAATTACTGTGATGTTGAATGGTTTGCCTTGGATTCGTACTGAGATCATTCTGTCGTTTTTGAGATTGTACCCCAGTACTGCTTTTCCTACCCTTTTATTGACTACGAGTGCTACTCCATTTCTTCTAAGGGATCCTTGCCCACAGTAGTAGATATGATGGTCACCTGAATTAAATTCGCCCATGCTTGTCCATTTTAGTTCACTGATTCCCAAGATGTCGATGTTCAATCTTGCCATCTCATGTTTGACCACCTCCAGCTTACCTTGATTCATTGATCTTACATTCGTGGTTCCTAAGCAATATTACTCTTTACAGCATCGGACTTTCTTTTCACCACCGGACGCATCCACAGCTGAGTGTCCTTTCGGCTTTGGCCCAGCCGCTTCACTCTTACTGGCACTACTTGGAAATTCCCTCTGCTCTTTCCCAGTAGTACACTGGACACCTTCCGACCTGAGGGGCTCATCTTCCAGCGTCATATCTTTTAGCCTTGTGATACGTTCCATGGGATTTTCTTGGCAAGGATACTGGAGTGGGTTGCCATTTCCTTCTCCAGTGGACCACGTTTTGTCAGAACTCTCCGCCATGACCTGTCCGTCTTGGATGGCCCTGCACGGCATAACTTATGGCTTCACTGAGTTCCACAAGCCCCTTCGCCACAACAAGGCAGTGATCCATGAAGGGGAGATAAGGCAGTACATCAGTGCTAATAATGAATAACTAGATAATACATACCCCTTCATGGATCACTGCCTTGTTGTGGCGAAGGGGCTTGCGTAACTCAGTGAAGCCATAAGCTATGCCGTGCAGGGCCACCCAAGACGGACAGGTCATGGCAGAGAGTTCTGACAAAATGTGGTCCACTGGAGAAGGAAATGGCAACCCACTCCAGTATTCTTGCCAAGAAAACCCCATGGAACGTATCACAAGGCTAAAAGATATGACGCCGGAAGATGAGCCCCTCAGGTCGGAAGGTGTCCAATATGCTACTGGGGAAGAGCAGAGGGTATTTCCAAGTAGCTCCAGAAAGAGTGAAGTGGCTGGGCCAAAGCCGAAAGGACACTCAGCTGTGGATGTGTCTGGTGGTGAAAAGAAAATCCGATGCTGTAAAGAACAATATTGTTTAGGAACCTGGAATGTCAGATCAATGAATCAAGGTAAGCTGGAGGTGGTCAAACATGAGATGGCAAGATTGAACATCGACATCTTGGGAATCAGCGAACTAAATATGCCTGAGGAACTATGGACGGAGGTCCGTAACATTGTTCAGGAGGCAGCAACGAAATCCATCCCCAAGAAGAAGAAATGCAAGAAAGCCAAGTGGCTGTCTGATGAGGCTTTACAAGTAGCTCACGAAAGAAGGGAAGCGAAAAGCAAGGGAGAAAGGGGAAGATATACCCAACTTAATGCAGAGTTCCAGAGAATAGCAAGGAGAGACAAGAAGGCCTTCTTAAATGAACAATGCAAAGAAATCGAGGAAAACAACAGAATGGGAAAGACTAGAGATCTCTTCAAGAAAATTGGAGATCTCAAGGGAACGTTTTGTGCAAAGACGGGCATGATAAAGCACAAAGAAGGCAGGGACCTAACAGAAGCAGATGAGATTAAGAAGAGGTGGCAAGAATACACAGAAGAACTATACAGGAAAGATCTGAATGTCCCTGATAGCCATGATAGTGCGGTCACTGAACTTGTGCCGGACATCCTCGAGAGTGAAGTCAAGTGGGCCTTAGGAAGCATTAGTAACAACAAAGCTAGCGGAGATGACAGTATTCCAGCCGAGCTATTTAAAATCCTAAAAGATGATGCTGTTAAAGTGCTGCATTCAATATGCCAACAAATCTGGAACACTCAACAGTGGCCACAAGACTGGAAAAGGTCCGTTTACATTCCAATTCCAAAGAAGGGCAACGCCAAAGAGTGTTCAAACTACCGCACCATTGCGCTCATTTCACATGCCAGCAAGGTGATGCTCAAAATCCTACAAGTTAGGCTTCAGCAGTATGCGAACCGAGAACTACCGGAAGTACAAGCTGGGTTTCGAAGAGGCAGAGGAACTAGAGATCAAATCGCCAACATTCGCTGCATCATGGAGAAAGCAAGAGAATTCCAGAAAAACGTCTATTTCTGCATCATTGACTACGCTAAAGCCTTTGATTGTGTGGATCACAACAAACTGTGGCAAATTCTTAAAGAGATGGGAGTACCAGACCACCTTATCTGTCTCCTGAGAAACCTGTACGAGGGTCAAGAAGCAACAGTAAGAACCGGACATGGAACAACCGAGTGGTTCAAAATTGGGAAAGGAGTACGACAAAGCTGCATATTGTCACCCTGCTTATTTAACTTATATGCAGAGTACATCATGAGAAATGCCGGGTTGGATGAATCAGAGGTCGGAATTAAGATTGCTGGGAGAATTATCAACAACCTCCGATATGCAGACGATACCACCCTAATGGCAGAAAGCGAAGAGGATCTAAAGAGCCTCTTGTTGAGGGTGAAAGAGGAGAGTGCAAAAGCTGGTTTGAAACTCAACATTAAAAAAACGAAGATCATGGCATCTGGCCCCATCACTTCCTGGCATATAGAAGGGGAAGAAATGGAAGCAGTGACAAATTTTACTTTCTTGGGCTCCAAGATCACCACAGACGGTGACTGTAGCCATGAAATTAAAAGACGCTTGCTCCTTGGGAGGAAAGCTATGGCAAACCTAGACAGCATAGTAGGAAGCAGAGACACCACCTTGCCGACAAAGGTCCGTCTAATCAAAGCTATGGTTTTCCCAGTAGTAATGTATGGCTGTGAGAGCTGGACTATAAGGAAGGCTGAGCGCCGAAGAATGGATGCTTTCGAACTGTGGTGCTGGAGAAGACTCTTACGAGTCCCCTGGACTGCAAGGAGGTCAAATCAGTCCATCCTAAAGGAAATCAACCCTGACTGCTCATTGGAAGGACAGATAATGAAGCTGAAGCTCAAATATTTTGGCCACCTATTGCAAAGAGAAAACTCCCTGGAAAAGACCCTGATGCTGGGAAAGACTGAAGGCAAAAGGGGAAGGGGACGGCAGAGGATGAGATGGCTAGATAGCATCACGGATGCAATGAATATGAACTTGAGCATGCTCCGGGAGAGAGCGCAGGACAGGAAGGCCTGGCGTGCTATGGTCCATGGGGTCACGAAGAGTCGGACACGACTGAACGACTGAACAACAACAACAAGATAATACATACAGGAGGATTGTTAGACGCTCATGCGCCTCAAACCAGTGTTCATTTGTTAATGAAGTCTCCAGACCAGGACTGCTGTCTTTCATCGATCAATCATCTGCATCAATAGAACATTAGACTTGGAAGGACCCTTAGAGGTCATCTAGTCCACCCCCTGCTCAGTGCAGGTTGCAGGATGCAACATCAGCATCCCTGGCAGATGGCCGGCCGGCCACCCACCCCCTGATTAAATAGCTCCAGCAAAGGAGCTATCTTCTCCCGAGGCTGGCTGTTCCCCTGTTGACTGACCTTTACACTTAGGAAGTTTCTCCTAATGTTTAGTCAAAATCTGCTTCCTTGCTGTTTCTGCCCATTTGTTCTCGTCCTGCCCTCTGAAGCAACAGAGAGCAAGTCCATTACACCTTCTGAGAAACAGCCCTTCAGGTATTTGAAGAACGCTATCATATCTCCCCTTAGTCTTCTCTTCTCCAGGCTAAAAGAGGATGGACTTTGCAGTCCCAGCAAATCTGGAGGGCACCAGATTTGGAAGGCTTCTTTCAGTCATAGAAAGAGAACCTCAGGCCTGGAGGCTAAATCCAGCATGCCAAGGCTCCCCAAATGGCCACGCCCCCTTTCCCTAACCACCCCCCCCCCCCGCCACTGGATTGTTTGGTGCTTTCCCAGCTTTTGTGGGAACCACCATATTTGGAAATGCCTCTCCTAAGGCCAAGTTTACAGGCAGTCAGAGCTTCAAGGTATAAAATACGCTGATTTTTAAAATATTTTGGGCCCACCCCTTTTGTCTTTGGCTACACCCCCTTTGCCCCCCACCGCCCCAGAAGGCAGACCCGAGAGCATCTCCGAAATGGAATTCAGCCCTCGGGCTGAAAGAAGTTCCCCACCTCTGATTTACGCAGATTGAATTGATTGATGGATGGATTGAATATTGAATTTTATTGAATTATGGTCACAGACCAGCTGCTGAAAGGACAAAATATGAAACCAAGCTGACAAATACAAACTGCAAGTGCAGAATGGATTGGTAGATTAAAACTCATTTGATCAATCAAGATGTCTTAATCAGGGGAAACAGCTCTAACAGCCACCACTCTGGAATTCCTTCCCTAGTGACCTCCGCCATGCCCCCTCTTTGATGAGCCTCCGCTGGGCTTTAAAAACCTGGCTGTTCAGGCGGGCATTTGGGGTGGGTTAGAGTTTGTTTTTAGAGCAGTGCTGTTTTGTTACGTTGTGTTGTTCAGTTGATTGTGTAAATTTGTTGGATTTTGTGTTGTTATTAGTATTGTATGCCACCTAGAGTGGCTGGGTAGCTGGACAGTTGGGTGGCTAATGAAGCTAATAAATAAATAATTAAATAAATAGTCAAACGATCAGAAATAACACACCGTTCAAAAACAAAAGATCACGCACTTGCTATCAAAGCAGACGGGAGTTGCAGGAGCTTCACGGCATCCATCGCAGCATGTTTCAGTAAAACACCGTGTGTTCCACCACAGGCCGAGCGAGGAGATGGTGAAGATGGTCCTGAGCCGGCCCTGCCACCCGGACGACCAGTTCACCACCAGCATCCTTCGGCACTGGTGCATCAAGCACGACGACCCATTGGCCGAGCACATCAAGTCTCTCCTGATCAAGAACAACAGCCTGCCCCGGAAACGCCAAAGGTGAGATTGGGTGGAGTGGAAATGAGCAGGGAAGAAAGAGAGAGCGAGGGAGAGGGAGGAGTTGTTTGGCTCAGGCTGTGGTCTCTGGAGTCCTCTACTTAAGGTGTATACGGTCCGGCAAAAAATCAAATCTACTGTTAAAACCTTGCCTGGACTTTACCACTCGGGCCGCAGCCGTGGGGTTGTGGCATGTGGCTAGCCCCCTTGGGAAGGTTCGAAGCCCTTCCCGTGGATTTTCAGATTTCATTTTTTTTAAAAGATAGCCACCATCCCAAGGAGAGTCCCAAAATGCAGGCCTTGGTGTTGATCCATAACAACAACCGCCTTCTAGCAGTTTTCATCTCTACCAGGAGCAGGTCTTTTGTAGAGGGAATGGGTCTTAATTGGCCATTCAAGACCAGGCCACCCCCAAAATATTTTGCGTTACAGCAGGGAACAGTATATGGTTGTTGAGAAAATTAATCTCGCCCCCTCTCCCCAGTAACTGTGAGAATTGCAGCAAAGCTCAGAGGTCGATGAGCAGGACTCTACCGGGATGATGGGCAAGTGTGGAAAGGCCTTAGTTTTTTAAAAATTATATAAACAGTTCATAATTTTAATATTTTTAAAATATATGTCAGTTCAATAACTTCATTAGTTCTTTAACTAAAGACCATTTATAACTGTTAGGTCTGGCTGCTTTGCGATGACTGCCTGCCCACTTCAGACCCTGACTACAAAATGGCTCCTGGCCTGGTACCACTTCAGACTGCAGTCAGATGTTTTTATTTTTCAATGCTACTTAGTGAAAACACACTACCTTGTAGATAGAGCAATAGCATGTCAGGGAGAAGGCTGTAACCTGAACCTTTGTAGCTGAGATGCTACTTTTCTACATGCAAGGAGTGTAAAAGCAAAATTTGAGAGCATTCAAGCCATCTCTCTGAAGTGGTCCAGGCCAGGAAAAGTTTGATCCCTTCTTTTTGTGGCATGTATAAATTAGGGTCTGATGTATCCTCCAAATGACAGCCAGGTTTACAGAGTTGTTAGGGTTAATTGTCAGTAACATTTGTTTATTTGCCGGTTTCTCATTTTTGCAGCCTGCCCTTCTCATTTTCGTGGCTGAGTGGGGGCAAGGATGGTGTGCACCAGGGAGGGGGGCATGTGATCGTTAGCAGACCCTCTGCAGACCCCTTCTTTTGCTTTTAAGACTTGCCCAAAATGCAGCCTGCATGGTTTTTGTCACCATCATGAGGACTAGAAGGCTGCTCCGTTTTTATGTTTGTTCGTTTTTAAATTGAAGGCCACAAGTCCCGTTGCACAGACACAAAAAAGACGCGTGGGCAGTAGATGGGGCAGCCAAAGGGAATCAGAAGCTCCCTCTTGGCCGCCTCCATCCCCTTCCCATAGGCAAAATTGCACCTTCCATCAACAGTTGCTTCTGCCCCCTCCCACCACCCTCCCAGCTCAGTCAGAGATAGGAGAAAGGAGAGCTGCTTGTTTTGCTTCTCCTAATTGGATCCTCTTCCGCCAGCCCTCACTGCATCTGTTGCTTAAACTCAGGGGAATCTCTCTGCAAATTTTCCCTGGGGACAGACATGGTGACTGACAGGTGGGCAGCTAAGCCCAATTAGAGGCAAACAAGCCAGGCTGGAGGTGGGAAGCCCCAAACCCTGCCTGTACTACTTGGAGGTGGTTCTCCCGCTCCTTGCTTCATCATTGTGGCGCTCACTCGTGACCGAGTAAGATTGTCTTCCAAAGATAGAGTCTTGGGTTTAGATTGGAAGACACCTGTGTGTGAATTCATTTCATGGGTGGAGACCAGTGCACCATGATGAACACACAGTCGTTGCTTGGAGCACTCCTATGGCCAGGGCTGGGCGGGGGAAGCGTTCTGGGTAGGGTGGGGTGGGGTGGGGTGGGGGCTCTTTGGGAATCCACAGCCACCTCTCACTGCCGCAGTTGCCGACCGGCCCAGTTGTCAACCGGAGCTGTGAGCCAGCCACCTCCTCACAGGGACAGCCTTTTGATCCCTGCCCCCCCACTCCGACATGCTGTCTGAAGGAGACATTCATTCCAGGGGCAATGTTCTCCCTAGCTTGTAAGCAGGGTGGGGTGGGGAGGGCTCCGAAGTCTGTGTTCAGCTGGCCTCCTTGGGCCGCTTCAAGCCGGGGCTGTGTACTCAAAACCTGACAGGAACTGGCTGTGCCTGGCCCTTTTGACACACCCAGAGGCTCTCCTCCCCAAACATCCAAAACAATCACACCACCCCAGGATATAAGAAAGATCTAAATCTTTCTTCCCTTCCCTTATAGACATGCAGATAAGCAGCAGCACTTGAGGCCTTTGGAACAGCCTTCTCCAACCTGGTGCCCCCCAGATGTGTTGGACTACAACTCTGCTAATCCCCAGCCGGCTGTGTGATTATAGGAGTTGCAAGCCAGCCCATCTAGAGCACGTGAGGCTGGGGAAAGCTGATTTGGAGGGCTTTGTGGGAAAAGACTTGGACGGGAGGAAGGGAGGGAAGGACACAGGGACCGGGACTAGGTTTGAAAGCCGGGGTGCCGGTATTTATTCTGATGAATAATAAAAAAAAGCAGTGGGGTGAAATACTCAGAAGGCTGCAGCCAGCGTGCTGGGCCACAGAATCTTCTACTGGGTGCAGAATTCCATTTCCTGAGAATCTCGTTTCGATGAAAGATGCAGCAGCAGCAGCAAGCTTGCCATAGGACCATTGGTCTCTCTGATGTGCTACGTTGTGTCCCTTTAGAAAGAGTTGAATCTTCAGCACAGGGGGAGCTTTTATGTGTGGTGGGCCGTCTCTCATTCGAGCCCAGCAGGGTGGTAGCCACAGAGAGCAGGGCTAGTCGTCTGCGGAACAAGGAGGACCTCTGGTGGTGCTCCTCTCCTCGTCTCCAGCTTCTGAATGTTGGCTGAGGCTGGCAGGAGCAAACGGGATGGATCAGAGTTCTTTAAAAAGCCTGTTGACTTGAAACATTCTGATGGCCCTTTCCGAAAGCAGCGTGGAAGACGAAAGAGCCACGAAAGCCATTGATAATGTCGTAAAACAAAGCGTAACAGAAGCAGATGGAACGGATGCTTCTCTGCCCAAATTACCTGGATTCTAGAGCAGCTTTCCCCAACCCAGTGCCTGCCTGATGTATTGGACTACAACTCCCAGTATCCCCCAGCCAGCTGGACGGCACCAGGTTGGGGAAAGCTGCTGTGAAGCCTAGCCTGGATAGCCAAAAGCCAACTGGCAGAGTTGTGCCTTCTGCAGCCCTTTTTTAAAAACAAGGAAAGAGGCGGAGCCGCATCAGAGGGCGGAAGGAAATGGCACCGCGGCCTTGGGGCAGTCCCTATCCAGGCCCTGCTTCTAGCAGTGACAGTCCTTGCTTCTTAGAGCATCTTAGATGCTCTTAGAAGTCCTTCTTAGAATAAGAAACGGAGGCCTGATTAGATGAGCGCAACTGAGATGGGGCAGGGGCTCAGCCAGAGAGAGGCTTTATTGCAGCCTGGAGAAAACAGGTTTTTTGGATGCAGGTGCGAGGAACCGAGGGGAAGCTTCCAGGGCCCCAGCATGGCTTTTTTAGTCACAAGGTATTTCTTACGGCATAGATCGTTTTACAGTTTAAACCAGTTTAGGCTCGGTGCAGTGTCGGCCTGCCTTAAGGTTCGCTGGGGCTGCATCCTTGAAAGCAGAAGCCCCGTAGGAGTCTGCTGGCTTGGAGCGAGGAGCGGAGTCTTTGGAGCAGCGGTACAGAATCTCAGCCCAGAGACCCAACCCATCTCTCCAGGATTCCCCTTTCCCCCGAATGCCAAATGTTGGGTGGTTTCCTGCCATTCATTTTTCCCCATTCTAAAAGGTCGACATGCTTCTCCTGTGTCTTCGTTACTGGCAGAAGAGCATTCAGCTAAAATGTGCCGCTATTTTGGCCCTGCCCCTTTTGGTCTTTGGCCTCACCCACCTCTGGAATCCCACCCCCCCCCGCTTCTCTGAAATGGAGTTTGGCTGTCAGGCTGCAAGAGGATCCACCCACCCACCCACCCACCCTGCCTTGAAGGATCTCTTGATCACTCCAGTCCTGGGTGAGGCGAAGAACCGAGGCACATCTCCATGATGTGCTGGCATACAGCCCTTCTCCCCACAAAAAAACCATCTTAAATTGTGAGTTAGGATGTACCACAGAACTTAGCTTGTCTTCAGAAGACCTTTAAATTCAAATTGGCATGTTTTGCCCAGGAAGGGCTTAATATGCATGCTTTATTTTTGTGGTGCATTACAATGCATCCCGAACGTTTTCCTGTCTCTGTGCTCTACCCCACTGGTTATGGGTGGCGGGGGGATGGAAACTCAGAGAGGCTCTTTTCAGCAGCTGCCCCATCTCTGTCGCAACATGTTTTTTGGCCCTTGGTCTTGTTTGACCCTGTTTTTTATTCTTAGCCAGCAGTGCCCTGCAGGCAGCAGAGAGACGACAGGTAATCACAGATAAACCAATGTTCCATCTCTGTCCCGGGCCTTTTTTGCAATGGTTGCATAACTTCAAAGCTTATACCTTCATGAGGACTAGATGCTTTTTTTTTCTTTAATCACAAAGGGAAAAAGCAAGCAAAGATTCTCAGGGTTTCAAGTTCTGCCCTCGGGCATTGTATTCCACGTGGAATTTTAAAATACTGAGGAGCCCTTCTATTAATGCTCCCTGTGTGCTCCCTCTCTCTCTCTTTTGCTTTCAGCCTACGCAGTTCCAGCAGCAAACTTGCCCAGCTGACCTTGGAACAGATCCTGGAACACCTGGATAACTTGCGCCTCAACCTCACCAACACCAAACAGAACTGTACGTGTCCACCCCTTCCGTATGCCCTGTGTGCATGCCCCTGTGCCTCTCTTTTTCCAGAAACGCATTTCACTATATGGGCTTGTAGGGTGCAGATATTACAAGAACTTGACGCTGCTGCCTTAGAAACCAAGCTGGGCCGTTGCTCTGTCTGGCCCAGAATTGTCGACTCCAAGGGATGTCAGCTCTCCAGTCCTTTGAAACTGGAGGTGTCACAGACGGAACCTGAGACATTCTGTGGGCAAATGGTGCACTTTGCAACTGAGCCAGAGCTCGTCCTCACAGCCTGTGCACAACGTGTCTTATGCTGTATCAGACCAGACGTGTCTTATGCTGTATCCACTAGTTGCTTGGGAACGTGGGCGGGAAGGTGCTGTTGCACTCCTGTCCTGCTTGTGGGTTTCCTGTGGGCAGCTGGTTGGCCACTGTGTGAACAGAATGCTGGACTAGGTGGACCCTTGGCCTGATCCAGCAAGGCTCTGCTGATGTTCTCATGTTCTTAGTCGCATAATGGCTGCCATAGGGGCCTGGCTAGTCAAAAGTGAGCTAAAGAGGGATTGCAGGGGGGGAGAAATAGCAAGGCAAAGGGGTAGAGAAAGAGCAAGGCTAGAGGCCAGGAGGGGGAGAAACAGTGAGCTAAAGAGGAGGGGGAATAGAGAGGCAAAGGCTGGGAGGGGGGAAACAGCAAGGCAAAGGGGAAGAGGGGAGAGAAAGACCGAGGCTGGGAGGGGGAGAAAGGAGACTGCCCTAACATTTTCCACGGTTTTTCTTAAGACAGTGTTTTTTGAGGGGGCAGGGAGGGGAGAGCTTTGTGGGTGCCATTAAAGGTCCCTGCGGGTGCTGCGTTGGGCGCCCTTGAGGTGACGCATTCCAGGCATCCTCCCGTTTTTCAGCAGTTGAGGCGGTGGCAGTGTGGAACCTGCAGCCCTCCAGATATTGTTGGACTCCAGCTCACATAGTCCTGGACCGTTGGTCATGGTGGCTGAGGCTCATGGGAATTGCAGTCCAACAGAATTTGAGGGGGGGCACGGGTTCCCCGCTGCTGAGTTAAGGGATTGGCTTAGCTGGAGTTGGCAGGGGTGGTGTTGAGGGGCTCCCTCTGGCTTCATTCCCCTCTTCCTGTCACTTCCCTTTTGCTTCCCTGGCAGTTTTCAGCCAAACCCCGATCCTTCAGGCCCTGCAGCACGTCCAGGCCAGCTGTGATGAAGCCCACAAGATGAAGTAAGTGCAGGGCTCTCTGTGCATTCATGGATCGGGGAATCCAGCGCTCTTTGGGGCTGGGCGTAAAGCCATGGGGGCAGGAGGGCACCGGGGGGACCGCAAGCACGGTCTCGGCCAAGGAACACTCGAAGCAGAGCAGGCTTTCAGCCGGGCGGTGTCATGAACCCCCATCAAGGTCCTCTCCGCGTTGGCGACCCCTGCTGCCTGCTCCTGGGGGTTCCTGCCCCTGCCAGTTCACCTGGCCTCTCAGAGCAGGCAGTGGGAGGAGCAAGGAGGAGCGGCCATCTCCTCCCTTCTTGTCCTCTCCCCCTGGGCGTTGGTGTGGAGGAGGCCCAGAGAGGGAGAGGCCAACGAGGGGGGCAGGGGGGGATCATCTTGCCCCAGCCCTGCCCCCTGCCCGCAACCCTGGAACTGGCACAGAGCATCTCTGATGCTGAACCCTTCCCCCAAGGTTCAGCGACCTCTTCTCCCTGGCCGAGGAGTATGAAGATTCCTCCAGCAAGCCCCCCAAGAGCCGTCGGAAAGCCACCATCTCCAGCCCCCGCAGCCGCAAGAACGCAGCCCAGCCAGCCAACAACGAGGAGGAGTCAGCCTCCAGCAGCGCCTCAGTGAGTCGTGGGGCGGGGCCTTTGCGGGGCTCGCGGCCTTCCGAAGGGGCTCCCCAGCGAAGGCGGGGAAGCGGGGGGAGGGTGTTTGCGGGGAGGCCCCGCCCCTTTTGCCTTCAGTCCCGCCCACCAGTGGAATGTGGCTCCCGAGAGCTTCTCTGGAATGGAATTTGGCCCTCGGGCTGAAAGGGGTTCCGCACCCCTGTTTTTGAGCATGAAGCTTTATCCTACAGCAGCATTCCCCGAACTGATGTCCTCAGATCTCTTTCACTACAACTCTCATCATCCTCAGTGCGAAGGGACCTCATGATTCTGGAAGGAGGCTCTTCAGGAGCCAGAAAAGAAAATCCAGCCCTCAACTGGCCATCCTTGATCTCTCATTCTTCCCCTCCATCTTTTTTTTCATCCAGAGAGGGAATCCCCCTCATCTCTTTCACACCTGTTTGCATAAAACATTTTTCTTCGCTCCTAGGAGGAGGAAGATACCAAACCCAAACCAACGAAGCGGAAGCGGAAAGGTTCCTCAGCTGTTGGCTCAGACAGTGACTGAGGGGGGCGGCAGGGGCGCCCCAGCAGCGCCATGTGCCCTCCCGCCGCTGATTTGCCTCATCGCTGGCGGCTCCCAGGGCGCCCCCGAGGGACCGGACCGGAGCAGCTGGACAGATGCCATCGACAGCAAGGACAGTGTTCTCCAGGGACGTGCTGGCAGGACTCGGCTGCTCGGACAGTCCTTTCCCCTGGCAGCAGTGCCACCCCGGCCTCTGTGCCTTCTTCGCATATGCCTGCCACGCTCCCCTGCCCAGGCTCCCCCCCACCCCCTGGCCGCTTTCCCCTGGCGGCAGGGGGGAAGAAAGGCGATTATTCATGACTGTCCACCCAGGAGTTCTCAACAAACACAGGTCACCTGAGCCAGGGAAGCAGCCATGAGAAGTGATGGGGGGCAGGCCAGAGAGAGACTGTATTTGCCTCTCCCACTCCTCTCCTGACTGTAAATAAATGGTGTCAACCCGGCATGCTGCTCCATTGGTGCTTCTGGCGAGGGAGAGCCCGGAGCAGGGTTGGGAGGGGTGAAACGTGGGGAGGGGGCTTGTCTTCAGGGGTGGGGGGGCTGCTCTGCCAGGCCCGTCTCTTCCTGGCATCCCAGTTTCTCTCCGCAGCACGCGATTACCATTTTCAAACCTGTCAGGTTTCCCCCCGCCACCCCCTTCCAAACAAAAGGGGTGATGATCCTTGCTGTCTTTTCCTCCTTGTGGAGAGCATTCCAGTTAACTGTGCTCAAGCCTCAAACACTCCTTCCTGTCCCACGCCCACCTCTGGGGGGCGGGGGGGGGGGCTCAGATTTCTGTGGGCCTCTTTGCCCTTTCTACATGCAATGCTGGCCAGAAAGTCATGCCACTGTCCCCACTACCGCCAACCTACCTATCAACACACAGGAACGAGCACACACCCCCGAGCCCTCCTCCTGGCCAGCTTTGCAAAGCGACTGCCCTGCTTTGTGCAACACCCCCTTGGAAGAGCTTACCTGGGCAGTGCAGGGAGGCAGGCGAAGAACAGCCAACATAGCATCAGGCGAGCAAAACGGAGATGGTAGTTATATTTTTAATTCCCCATCTACCCACTGAGAGATTATCATTTTTAAGTGGTTTTTAAAAGAGACAATAAAAAACTGGCGACGTGTTTTTGTACAAGCCAACTGGTTTGTCTCGTGTTTGTGTGTACCAGGCCCTGGGGGGCAGGGGTTGGATATCAGAGTGTGGGGGTCACAGGCTTTCCATCTTGGGGTAAAAAAAGTTTGGTCTCCATTTTTTAACCAACCGTTGGGCTCTATCGCGTCTTTTTTTAAATAATGTTGTTCGCCTCTCCAGTCTCCTCTGTAACCCCCCCACAGGTCTTCAAACGGTGGGGTCGTGGATCTGATCTAAGATGGGGTCATACAGCCATCCTTTGTGGCGGGAGAAAGGAGAAGGAAAGAGAAAGACAGAGAGAGTGAGAGAAGGAGAGACAAGGGCAGATTTAGAAAGGTAAAAATAACGTCAGAAAGATAAAATAACGAACAGTGCATCACTTGCTGCTGGTGTGAGGGCCAGTGATGGGTAGAAAGCCAGTGCAATGTTCACAACAGATGTAGCTATAGCTCTCGCTCTGTGCGTGGCAGGGCTGGCGCGTCTTTATATGCTGGTCTGCCACCCCCACCAGACTTCCTTGTTCCCTCTCAGCTCAGCTGTAATTCTCAGGAAGCCTGGAGGGAAATGAATTGTGCCAGCAACAATAGATCGTTCCCCCTTGTAATGTAAAGTATTTTCGGGCCAGTTGGTCTTGAATGGGCAATTAAGATCCATTCACTTTACATAAGACCTGCTCCTGATGGAAATGAATTCTTCTAGAGCTGATCGACCCAGCTGCTTGAATGTTTGGATTGGGGGGGAGGGGTGGCTATGGGGACAGTCACGATGAGTGCCTGCACTTCCAAATTTACTACTACACCACTGTGTGGGTGTGGGTGTCTCTCTGTCTTTGTCTGTCTCTGTCAGATAGGGGTTGTGGTCCAGTGGAGATGAATCGGTTTGGGCTTGGGTTCAAATCTCTTCTCAGCCACGTTTTTCCCTCCCATCAGTAGCTTACTAAGATTTTTTAATTAGTCATAGCAATATGAGGAATAGAAGAGGAACCAGAACCAAAATCAAAATGAAATCGACTTGTTTTTTTTGTGGGCGGGGGAGATGGGGGGGATGGATACATCATCCCGTTTAGGTGGGACAAAGCTATTTGGAAGTAGGGGGTGGGTGGGAAGAGGTTTCTAATACTTATATTGTATTTCTGGTGTTACAAAATGACTGAAAACGGATGGGTGGATTTTCAGTGTGATAAATAGACAGACCAGAGGCAAGATAGAAGATGAGCGCCAAATGAGAAGTGGGAACAAGAGGGCAGAGGTGAGATTTTGCATGCCAGCTGGACCAAGGGGCCCTGGTTTTGGTGCATCCATTAGGACCAGAAATTCCCCTTTCCTCCCTCCCCCACCCCCATCTATTAATCTTGAGCTTTGGGGGTTCTTTCCCCTTACTGTCTTAAATCACTTTCTTTGCATTTTCAGCCAGAGAGCAAGGCTGTTGGGCAGTTGAGCCCCAATAACATTTCCTCGCAGGGTTTGGGGTGACTTCAGCAGATGGTTTTTGCTTGGAACGAGGAAGGGAATTATTCCCCAGGTCACGTTGGGCAGTTAGCCTGGCTGGGATTCCAGGCAGCGGTAAGTGTGGGGGGTGCCTTTCCCTTTGAAGCACGGCACGACTAATTTGCTCAAATCGTCAGTAGCTGCCCGTCCCCCATGTGCATTTTTTGGTGCAGTTCATCAGCTGTCTCTCTTCTCAGCATCCTGTGATCCAACCTGTTGACACTTGCAGAGGGCTCTACAGCAGGCAGAGGGGTGGGTTAGAGAGTCCTGTGGTTCCTTGCATCTTTGTGACTCTTAGGTAGCACCCTTGGATTTCAGCTTTCTGAATCCAACCTTAGTTTGTTTGCTTTTCCACCTAGGAAGTGAATCGTCACCATTGGTTTATTTATCTGCCACTTTTCTACTGTAAACCATACTCACAGCGGCTCACAACATCATCAGAAACATTTACGTAATATAGCATCATTTCACTATTTCAGTAACAGCTACAGGGCATGTCAACACAATTTAAATAAGTTTGTTTGTTTGTTTATTAATTCATTACATTTCTATACTGCTCCACAGCCAAAGCTCTCTGGGTGGTTTACAAAAGTGAAAACATTAAAATACAGTATACAAAGTTTGAAAACCATTTACATCATCATCATGGCGATAACTCGTGACTGAGTAAGATTGTCTTCCAAAGACAGAGTCCATATAGATAACTCTTTAAAATGATTAGACAGATTAATAGAAGATAGGTCAATCAACTCATTAATCTCTAGCAGTGGGTCTGCAGGTGGCTGTAAAGGCCGATTCTGGATCTACACAGCCTCCCATACTGAGGACACAGGTTTTCCAGGTGGAAGACGGTCACGGTGAGGGTCTGCTTGACGTGCCTTCTGCTGAGCTCGTTTCTCCCTTTCCCTCTGTACTCGTGCTTCTTCAAAGTCCATAGCGCCTTTAATATAGGCTGACCTCCAGTTGGAACACTCATGAGTTAGAGCTTCCCAGTTCTCAGTGCTTATGTTACATTTTTTTAGATTAGCCTTAAGAACATCTTTACATCTCTTTTGCTGTCCGCCAATATTCCGTTTTCCATTCATAAGTTGGGACTAGAGTAACTGCTTTGGAAGACGATAATCAGGCATTCGAACAACATGGCCAATCCAGCAAAGTTGATGTTGGAGAATCATTGTTTCAACGCTGGTGGTCTTTGCTTCTTCCAGTACGCTCACATTAGTCCGTCTGTCTTCCCAATAATTTGCAGAATTTTTCGGAGGCAGTGTTGGTGGAATTTTTCGAGAAGCTGGGAGTGGCATTTATAGATGGTCCTTGTTTTGCAGGCATACAGTAAGGTTGGTAGTACAATGGCTTTGTAAACAAGCATTTTGGTCTCCCTGTGAATGTCCCGATCCTCGAACACTCTACGCTTCATTCGGGAGAATGCTACAGTTGCGGAGCTCAGGCGATGCTGAATTTCAGCGTCGATGTCAGCTTTTGTGGAGAGATGGCTGCCAAGATAAGAAAAGTGACTGACATTTTCCAGCATCACACCGTTAAGCTGGATTGATGGCGCTACAGAGGGATTGGTTTGTGCTTGCTGGTAAAGCAGTTTGGATTTTTTTATGTTAAGCGAGAGGCTGTGCTTTTCATATGCTTCTGCGAAGATGTTTAGGATAGTTTGGAGATTTTCCTCTGAATGTGCGCAGATTACATTATCATCAGCATATTGAAGTTCTATGACAGAGGATGTAATTACTTTACTTTTTGCTTTCAGCCTACTGAGATTAAGAAGTTTTCCATCTGTTCGATATATGATTTCTACACCAGTGGGAAGTTTCCCTTCAACAAGGTGTAGAATCATAGCGATGAAGATAGCGAATAAGGTTGGAGCAATGACGCGTCCCTGTTTAACCCTGATCCCACTTTGAATAGATCACTTTGAGAGCTGTTGTTATCCAAGATTGTTGCCGTCATGGAGGAGCCGCAAGATGTTCACAAATTTATTAGGGCATCCGGTTTTCAGAAGGATGGTCCAGAGAGCAGCACAATTTACAGTGTCGAAGGCCTTAGTCAGATCAATGAACGCCATGTACAGGGGTTGGTTTTGCTCCCCGCATTTTTCTTGGAGCTGTCGTGTGGTGAAGATCATATCCACTGTCCCCCTGGAAGGGCGGAAGCTGTTTTGGGATTCAGAGAGGATGTCTTCTGAGATAGGTAGAAGGCGGTTTGCAAGGATCCTTGCAGGATTTTGCCTGCCGTAGCTAGAAGGGAGATGCCTCGATAGTTTATAAAAGCATATGGACAATATATGCAAGCAACATATATCTAAAAACAACTTTGAACTAAAAACATTTTAAAAAATCCAACAATAAAACAACACAGCTTAAAAACAGTATACCAAAGTCAGCAAAAGGAACAAGAGTTCTAAAAAGGAAAGGCCTGCCAGGATAACAGAGTCTAAATAGATCGTTGTGCAAAATAAGAAGATGGTCCAAAACACCTCATATTAATAAAAATATACTAAGATCTAAACAACCTAGTAATTCATACTCAGACTTAACATCAGAAATGCACAGTAGTGTAGTGGCAAATTCAGAAGTACAGGGTCCCTTTGCGACAGCCACAGCCAAGCCCCCTCACAGCCACACCCCCTTCTAAGATTATACAACCTTGTAAGGTATATAGCCTTCAGCTGGGATCCAAAAACAGTGCAACTGAGAGTAAGGCAGGGGTATTTCAATTGGACGTCTGAGAAAAAATGCAGGAGTGTTAAAATCTTTTTCACTCACTCACAAGCATTTTAGGTTTTCAAAATACAATGCTCTATGGAAGCTTCACCTTCTCCACTCAGCCCTCATGGACAGATTCCTTCTCATTTAAACAGCCCCCTTGCACACTCCCTTAGCACCCAACATTACCCCTTAGCCCTCCCTAAGCTCCGTCAGTTTATCTCCCCCCTCCAACAGAAATGTCCACACACCCAGCTGGATTGAACTACACACACACACACACACACACACACACACAGCAGTGTAGTGATAAATTTGGGAATGCAGGAGCTCATTGTGACAGTCTCCAAGGGCAGTCCAAAAATTTCAGGCAGCTGTGTTGATCCATATCAACAAACCAGGTCTAGGACTTTTCATCTCCACCAGGAGCACGTCTTTAGTAAAGAGAAGAGGACTTAATTGCCCATTCCAGACCAAGTCATCCCAAATACTTTGCATTCCAACATGGAACAATATATTGTTGCCTGGAAAATTCATTCCCCCCACAGCTACTGTGAAGATCGCAGCTAAGCTCAGAGGGAACAGGGAATTCTGAGGGGGTGGCAGATGACATCAGAGCCCCTGCTAATGAAAAAGTGCCGGGGCTGCATCCCTGCGAGCCCTGCCTCCACTATATCACTGGCAATGTGAAAACAGAATCCAAAGAGTCCGTTTTATCTAAAATTTGGGGGCAACAACCCCAGGTCTTCTCTTGGCTTTCAGAAAAAGATGTTGGGACATGTCTCTTTAGCCCAGTCTTTAAAATTGCTGTTTAGTGTGCTGCTGTTGTAATGGTTTTAGTAATCGTTGTTCTTGCTTTAGTTTTCTCTTAGAAACTTCCTGGGTTATCCTTTTTGGCCAAAAGAGCAATATACCCCAGTGTGGTGTGGTAGTTAAGAGAGTTGGACTGGGACTTAGGAGATTTGGGTTCTAGTTCCCACCCGGCCATGGAAGCTCACTGGGTGACTTTGGGCCAGTCACTGACCCTCAGCCTAACCTACCTCACAGGGTTACTGTGAAGATAAAATGGAGAGGAGGATCACATTCGCTGCCTTGGGTTGGTTGGAGGAAAAAGGGTGGGATAGAAATATAATAAATAAATAAAAATAATAACAATAAATGAACCCATTCTTCCCAAATCTGGTACCATCCAGATGTGTAGGACTACAGCCCCATCACTCTCAGACAGCATGGTGAAAGGATGGGGATTATGGTGGTTGTAGTCCAAAACATCTAGTATGCATCAGGTTGGGGAGGGGTGCCTTAAACATCCTGTTTCCTGGATATCATTTGGAGGTGCGCTAAGTGGGGCCTGTGCACGGCTGCACTACCTGAAAGAGTTCATTGTGCAACAGGTCTGCACTCAGGATTCTGCAGACTGCCCAAAGCATGGTGACCTCCATGAATCCATAAGTGGAATCCTTCGGATTACCAGGTAACTCAGATTAAGGGTGTTGGATTACGCAGGCCTTTGGTCTGATCATGCGCGTCTCGTTCTTATTGAGGAGAAATATATCCATAGCTGTTCAGAGGCAGTCTACAGGGGGTGAGGAACATGGGACGGAAATCTCCTTTACACCCCGCTTGTGGACTTCCCAGGGGGAAGGGCCAGCTCTACCGTTAGCCAGAGTGTAGTAGTCTCCTCGGGAAGCAGATGCTGGGAGGCGGTAGCAAAGTGTCGGCGGAAAGACCCGTGTGCCAGGTGGCCTGCTCTGCACCCCCTAAGCTAGCCTGCTGCCTTTGGGTTCAGTAGAGGATTCTGTTCCGTCATCGCTACTGAAGACGGATTCCTCTGCCGGTCCAGTCGGCTTTTGTACATGGAACAGGAGGAGGCGCTATTTTGTTCTTTGCTTCAGGAAGCCCAGCCCTGCCCAGAGGCAAACCCGATTGGCCGCTGTGGGCATTGGGGTGCTGGTGTGGATGGATCCTTGGTCTGATCTGGCCAGGTTCTCTCTCTTTATCTTCACTTTGCACATGCTCAGATGAGCTCCTCCAGTGCTCTGTACTTTCCAGGACTGGGGCGTGACACTGAGGTATCTCCTCAGAGCAGAGAAGCAGGTCCAAGTCATGGCCCAAGTCCTAGAAAGGACTCTTCCCCCAGGATCATCCCTGCCTCCCCTTACCCAGCTTCTGCACCTAGAAGGGTTTTTGTTGTTGTTCTGAAGTTCAGACTTTGCAGTCAAAGGAAGAGTTGGCGGGAGACACTCTTCGGGTTTTTGATCTCTGAACAAGCACCAGCTTGTACCCGATCCATTTGTGCCTGTGTGCGTCGCGCACAGTCCTGGCAAACTTTTCCGCCCCCCCCCCCCCGAGGGAGGAATGTTCCGGAGCCACCTAACAGAGCAGGCAAAGAAAACTGGAAAAAATGGGAGATTTCTTGCTGCCGCTCCTGCTTCCCTTCCTAGACATCTGCAATTCATAGTAATAGAAAGAGCTGGCCAGGGGTGGAAGACTGAGAACCAAGGGAGGCGAAGTAGGGGAAAGGTTAGGGATGGTTTGGGTTGCTGGAACACGAACAGGAGCCAGGCCGCAGGGTTGGGAAGCTGAGACATTTTGCAGGAGAAACTGCACGATTAGGGGCGTGGAGTCTGCAGCAATAGATTAATCAACGCAAAACCCCTGTTGATTAAAACCTCCGCCAACAGCTTTAATTGACAACTCTGAGAACTGACATTCTCAGCATAGTTGTGTGTGTGTGTGGGGGAGGTTTTGGTTCTGGTGGGATTCTTATGATGTATTTATTTAATTGATATCCTGCCTTTCTGCCAAAGAATGGCATTCAAGGGAGCTAACAATACAATCTGGATTAGGGACAAAATCTTAGTTAAAACAACATAAAAACAAATACATTAAAAACTCAATTAAAAACGCAGCAGTAAAAGCAATAAGCAGCATTGCCCAATTAAAAACCCCTCCAGCAACAGACCGGTTCATATGCCAAAGGCCTGCCTGAATAAATGAAAAAGGTTGAATTCTCTTGCCTCCGACTACGACTGAGGGCTAAACAATTAGCGATTGTGTGAAGGCCTTTTAGAAAAGTAAATAGCAAGTGCAAGATGACTGATCTGGATTGGGACCTGATGAGCAAGGTTAGGGGGCTTTAACCCCTGCTGCAGTCATCATCAATCATTTATTGTTACCGTCAATGACCAGCACCCTGCTGCAGTCCTGATCAGGTCTGCTGCTTCCACTTCCCAATTCAGTGATTTGTTTTGGACGAAAAGCTTCCATTGGCGCATAAGGGAGCTGTTCTTTCAATGCAGATAGTGGGTGTGGAGGGCCTGGATTCAAATCAGGACCTCAGTGGGAGGGGGGAGGGTTAAAGCCCCCCGCTCAAGATACTGGTGCAGGAGTTGTTTACTTTCGAAGATGCCTGCAGGGCTTTTTAAATCAAGTGAGTGCCCTCTGGTCTAGTTTGTCCCCTGGATTAAATTGCAAGTTATCTCCCATGCTTACAAAAGTGCCCCCTGGTGAGTCAGAACACTGGTCTATCTAAGCCTGTAGTCTGTAACCATCTTTAGGGCAGAGGTGGGGAACCAATGGGGTGATATTGGACTATGGCTCCAATCATCTCTAATCATAGGTCATGCCGGCTGGAGCAGATGGGACTTGGAATCCAACAACATGTAGAGCAGCTGTCCCCAGCCAGCACCTCCGGCGGGTTCCAGGTTGGGGACGGGTGATCTAGAGAGGGCCACGTGTTTCCCCGCCACTGCTTTGGCATTGGAATTGAAGATCCCACAGATCGAACCCATGATCTTAATGCAGGCAGGGCCTCTCTGCTCTAATACCAAGTGATAGCCCCTCTACCCTCTTTAAAAGGCATTCTTTATCAAGGATTCCCGAGAAGCTGAGCCAGAGAAGTGCTTGAAAGACTGAGCTGCTACGAGGGAGGAGAGGCGCCCCACCCCACCTTTGAATCTCGCCTCTGCCGCTCTCTCTCCGCTTCTCCTCCCTGCTGTCACGCAATGGGGATAATAGTACTAGCCCGCCTTACAATTCTGTAAGAATGTAAGATGTGACAAGATAGCGTGCGTGTGAGTCACTTTCTCGATGTTAAGCGATGTTACGATTTCCTGCTGCTACTGTGCGAAATGCCTTCAAATGCAATAGGTTTGAGATCATTGCCCCCCCCCCGCAAAAAATATGTTGTGGACGCCAAGGTGGAGGACGGCTCCATTGAATGGTGGGGACTTTGGCCCTTCAATGAGTTTGCCTGCTGCTCTATTCCCTTTCCTCTGCTTCTGCACCCAGGACTTTTGCATAAAACAACCCACCCTGATCATCTTTGTTTGCCTTGCAGTATCCCTGCTGTGGTGCATAACCAAAAAGATAGCCGAGGCCTCCGTTTCCAGCTGTGCACTGGGTATATCCTAGAAGGCTTGATTCCCAAAACTCCAAGACACCAACTCCCAACTCTGCTTGGGAGTGACTCACAGGCTGTTCTGAAAAGTCCCTGCTCCCAGGTGTGTGAGGGCTGCTTTTTGCTTCCTTACGAAGTAGGGGCGGCGGGGGGGTAACTTTTAAGGCATTAGTGCAGAACCTCTTTCAGCCCAGGCGATGAATTCCATTTTGGAGAAGCTCTTGGGGGAATGTATTCCAGCGACGGGCGGAGCCAAATTTGGCACCAAACAAAAGAGGACATGTGTCCCAACCCTGAACAATATGACAATACAACAACTGGAATGAGCTAACTGGTGATGGTAAAGAATATATACAGGAATATCTCCTGGCATAGTTTTCTCTGGGCAGACTCAAAACCCATATTAAAAGCTTTCTTACTCCCTGATATACCTTTTACAAACTCGACCGTTATTCATGGACTAGACCACTGACGAAGACTTCGTGTCGAAACGCGTTTGGTTTTACTTGTACTTCTCGTATTATAGATCATTACAGCACCATACTATTGTACCGTCCCCTATTGTTTTAATGTGTTTTTGGTCAGCAGAGGTAAAATTATACTATCAGATATTCGTGTATATATTCTGCATCATCACCAGTTAGCCCATCCCAGATGTTGAATTGCACTCTGGGCTATCTCAGACGGCCACCCCCCTCGGTCTGAAAGAGGTCCGACACTCCTGATGGAGACAGTACTGAGCTAAGATGGATCCGTGGTCTGACTCGGTATACGACAGCTTCCTATTTATATCAGCCCTTATCCAAAACCATGAGGACTTGAATCTTACTTTATTATTAGCAGAAAGGGCCAGCCACAAGTCCAGCCCATTCTTTGCATGCGGAAGGTCCCTGATTCAATCCCCAGTATCTCCTGGAAGGACTGGGAAAGACCTGTCTGGAACCGTGGAGAGGCAGCACTAGTCAGCGCAACCACACTGAGCTACATGAACCAAGGGTCTAACTTAGTATAAGACAGCTTCCTTTGTTCCTGAAGCAGGCTGAACAAACCAGTATAGACTTGTGTAATGCCCTAAAGATCTCTCTCTCTCATTCCCCTCTTTGTTAAAACAAATTGCCTCTTTAACAGCTTCTGTAGCCAGGATTGCTGGCTGTATGCATTTTGGGGAATTCGGAGCTTCTTTCCACCAGAACCCAGCGTAGAATTTTTCTGCATGTGGCAACCATTCTCCTCTTGCAGCCTTACTCCCCTATCTGCACAAATAACAACCACCAGCAGCCTGCCTTACAGCAGGGGTGGGCAGAAGGTAGATCTCTGGATGTTTTGGACTTGGTCATGCTGGCAGGGGCTTCTGGGAACTGAAGTCCAAAACAGCTAGAGAGATCTACCTTCTGCCCACCCTGGCTTCACAGGGTGGGTGTAAGGCTAACTGAAATTACATACAGAAGCACTTTGCATAATGATGGG
The DNA here is from genome assembly GCF_057233095.1 of Heloderma suspectum. Lineage (NCBI taxonomy): Eukaryota > Metazoa > Chordata > Lepidosauria > Squamata > Helodermatidae > Heloderma > Heloderma suspectum. The sequence goes on from NC_139474.1 coordinate 13,832,986, forward strand.
GGGGGGGCAACTTGTGGCCCTCCAGATGTTTTGGCCTATAACTCCCATCAGCACCAGCCAGCATAGCTGATGGTGAGGCCAAAACATCCAGAGGGTCACAAGATCCAAAAATGGCAAGTAGTATTAAGAATATAAGAAGAGTCCTGCTGGATGAGACCAAAGATCTGTTGCCACAGAGGTTCTCTTAGCGTTCATGGCTAAGAAGAGCTGTTAGGAAATCTATCCATCTCCACAACCTGACTCCAGGCGAAGCCCCTTCTGCCTCAGAGCCATCCAAACTTACCAGTGTCACAGCTTTGTTTATTGTAGCTTTGCAGCAAAGCGCCTTATAAAGAGCGATAGGTAATTCAGCGGCTGTTGGCATTTCTCGGGCTGGTGAATTCGGCAAAATTAGGGGTCGGGAACAAGCGCAATGCCCACCTTCCCCAACCTGGTGCCCTTCAGATGTTTTGGGCTACACCTCCCAGCAGTAAGAACCGCTGCTGTAGTGGTTAGAGTTTCGGACTGGGGAGGGCTGGGTTGCACTCCCCACACAGCTATGAGGCTCACTGGGCAATATTGGGCCAGTCACTGACTCTCACTAACCTACTTCACAGGACTGTTGTGAAGATAAAATAGAGAGGAGGAAGGCCACCTACGCTGCCTTGGGCTCCTTGGAGGAAAAGGCAGGATACAAATGTGACAAATAACTAAATGAACATGGATCACGGGAGTTGTATTCTCCCAGCCCCTCCGCCCCCCCCCCAAAAAAAAAAACAGTCTGGGAAAGTGCTTTGCTATCATCCCCAATACGTCGTTGTTGGAAGAATAAAGAATTATGGAGAAGGGTGTTTCTGAAACTCCGGCCACGGATCCGCTGCTTAGTATCCAATGTTAGTCCTACGTAGAGCAGACCCTTTGAAAGAAATGGATCCTCGCCATGGCTAACAGAGGTGCCCCTCATTTCAGTGGCTCTACTCCAAGTAGGGCTAGCATTGGATACTACCCGCTATGTGCGCCTCCAAAGCTTTGGAAAACGCGCCCGGCGCTTCCCAGCCCGCCCTTGTTCGTCGCTTCCCCGGCTGTTTCCACCTCCTGCCGCCGAGGGCGCACGGTGAGGGGCCGATCGCCCCCCCGCGCCTCGTCGTCCTCGCAGGGGCGGGGCTGGCTGGCGGCAGCCTCTTCAGCCGGGCCGCCCGCGCCGCCGCCCGAGTTGCTCGGGCGCTGCCGGTGCCGCCGCCCGCTCGTCCGCCCGGCGCGCCGCGATGTGGGCAGCCGGGGTGCTCTGGAGCGCCCTGCTGGGGCTGCTGCTGCTGGGGCGGCTGCTGCTGGGGCGCCACGCGTGGGCCGACGTGGCCTTCGTGGCGCGCGCCTGGCGCTGCGCCGGCCGGCTCCTGCGAGGGGACGCGCGCAGCTTGGCGCAGCGCTTCGGCCGCCTGGCGCGGTCCCGGCGGGGGAAGGTCTTCGTGCGCTACGAGGAGCGCAGCTTCACCTACGGCCAGGCGGAGCGCGAGAGCAACCGCGTCGCCAACGCGCTGCTGCGGCTGCCCGGCGACCAGCCCCCGCTCCTGCCCGGCCAGACGGTGGCGCTCTTGGTGGGCAACGAGCCCGCCTTCATCTGGGCCTGGATCGGCCTCGCCAAGCTCGGCGCCGTGCCGGCGCTCCTGGGCACCGCGCTCCGCCGAGGGGCGCTCCTCCATTGCCTGCGCGCTTGCGGGGCCCGCGCGGTCCTGGTGGCCGACGGTGAGTCTCCCCGGCCCGGGGGGGCGGAAGTCGGCGCGCGCGGCGTCATCCAGCCTTCGGGTGATTTGGACTACAGTTCCCATCACCCCGACTATTGACCGACCAAGGCTGGTGGTGGAATGGGGGAACTTGTGTGGGGGGGTGCCTGATGCAGCCTTCAGGTGAGTTGGACTACAGTTCCCAGCAGCCCTGACTGTTGACTGACTGGGGCTGATGGCTGGGTGGGAGAACTTAGTGTGTATCTGTATGGCTAGTTCAGCCTTCAGGTGTTTTGGACTGTAGCTCCCATCATCCCCAATTTGGGGCTGATGGGAAATGACATCTGAAACATCGGGAGGGCGCACCAGCTTGGAGAAGGCTGGTGTAATACGCCTGTTATTTGTTTGCTTGCTTGCTTGATTTGTACCCCGCTTTTCCACCAAGAAAATGGTGTTCAAGGTGGGCACACTACCCGCTCTCAGATAAGGCCACCCTCAGCATTTTGTTTGATATGGGTTTGCCTCTAGATGGGAAGGAGGACTGCCCAGAATAGGATCATAGTCTGTGGAAGGGACCTCAAAGGTCTTCTAGTCCAAACCTCCCCCTGCCTCCAATGCAGGAAATCCCCCTACTGTAGCATCTGAGGTGGCCATCTGGCTTCTAGCTGCTACCTTTGCCAGAGGTGCGACGGGCAGTCTCTTTGGAGAGCATGCCAAATTGTTCTCCGTTAGGAATTATTGGGTGCTGCGGTCCCACCCGAAGGAGAATTATGCACCCCAGAGCAGAATTTGATTGGAAGGAGATGAGCCCAGAGCAGCATCCCATGCAGAGAGGTGATGGGCAGCCTCCTTGCAGAGTGGACATTTATCCTTTGTATTGGTAGCACTGATAAGGCTAGACTATTTGAATCGTACAGAGATACAGCAGAATGACTCACCTTCCCCCTGTTGAAGACTGATTGGAAGGAGGTGAGCCCAGAACAAAACCTCATGCAGAGATGCTATGGATAGATGATGATGATAATAATAGTAGACTCTCCCAAAGGCAGATAATTCTGTAGTGTCTCTGCATTGGGAATGGTTGAAAGGTTCCAGTTCTAAGAAGATGCACCAGAATTACTTGCCCCAGAAGAGGCTGATGGCAAGGAGACAAACCCAGAGCAGGGACTCATGCAGAGATGTGACAGGAAGCCACCTTGGATGGCGGATAATTCTTCTGCACTGAGAGTGTCAGAACATTCTAATCATACAAGGATGTGACGAAAAAACTTGCTCCCGTGTGCAGAGGTGGTAGAACTGCCTATTCCGGAGGGCCAGTTGTGTTAGTTCTGTTGCAGCGCAAACAACGTAGAGACGGAGTCGTAAAGACAAAGACATTTATTAGCCCCTATTGGATGCTGATAAGAGGGAAGTGAGGCCAGGTCTGTGATATGCAGACATGGCAGCAGCATCTTTGGATGTGAGCTCATAGGAATCCTTCCTTGTTGAATTGTTTTGCTAGCTGCTCCTTCTCTCGCAACACAGAAGGGTTCCCCGGTATGAGAGAATAACCCATCAAAGAATAGGGTACCAGCGGGAGGGACAAATTAGATTTGGCTGCCGTCTAGGGAGTAAGCCGCACTGAATTAGACATAAGTGGCTTCTGAACAAACGTGGCACTATTAGATTGTCACAAGTGGGGACTGCAGCAAAATATTACAGCGTAACCTTACTCCTAACAGGAGTGCTTCTGTTCAGAGTTTGAGCTAGCCTTTCCCTTGCAGTAGGGTATATACTCCCCCTCTTCCTTACTTTTCTTTTCCAAACAACACTCATGCTCAAGGATGCTCAAGTTTTTTGGTGTGTGTGTGTGGGGAGGGGAGTGTTGCCCCCTTGGTGTGTTTTTTGTTTTTTATTTGGTACTTAGACAATCCTTTGAGTTCCCCCAAACCTTCTGATACCTCATTCTTGTTTCTCAGTGGCCTCATTTTGGCTACAAAGCCATCAGCACCCCACCCCCAGTTTGCTATTAAAAGGCACGATCTTGCCCTTTCCCCTGAAAAGCTCAGGGATACAGTGTAACAGATTTGGTTACATCCTGCCCATCCACGAGGAAAATTTTATCGCTTCCTCTGCTTCCCCACACTTCTGACTGGGCGCTGGGTTATGTGATAGAACTCACATCTCCCAGCTACGGTAAAATGATCGAATTAAAGAATGAGCTTTTAATAAGAACTAGATTAAAAAACAAACAAAGAATTATTAAGGGGGATATTACAGAATCATCATGCAAAATGCTTCTCTATTTTTTTTAGTGTGCATGTTAATATTGGACCTATTTATATTGATCAAGTTGTGCATCATCTTCTATGTCACCTGTTAAAGGAAAATGATGATTAATAACGGTTATCCTAGCCACTGGGATAGTTAGCCATGCTTGTGAAATAGACCCTCCAGGTTCTGGGGCAGTATACTTCTGGATAAGAGATGTCGGGGGGTGGGGGAACAACAGGGGAGGGATCTTGACTTCATGTGCTATTTGGGGACTTCCAACAAGCATCTGGTTGGCCACTGTGTGAACAACGATGTTGGTGCAGGTCAGGAAAGGGGAACCTCTTTCACCTCGAGGGCCGAACTCCATTTCAGAGAACCTTTTGAGGGCCACATTCCAGGGGTGAGTGGGCGTAAGGAAAAAGGGGTGGCCCCAAATTATATTATGGCTTAAAGCTCTTGTACTGCCAGCAGCTAAGTCTCAGCAGAGGCGTTTCCACTTTAACCACCAAATGATTGGTGGTTTTGGGGGCAAAGGGGGTGGGGCCATTTGGTGAATCCCAGAGGGCCAAATTGGGACCCCAGGCAGGCGTAATTTGACCCGCAGGGCTGAGATTCAACACCCTTGGTCCAGATGGACCCTTTGGTTCTGATCCAGTAGGGCTCTCCTTGCATTCTAATGTCTGAGATTTTCTGCATTAAACACCAGGAAGGGAACCTGGTCCATTCACAATCCACCACTTCTGCATAGCACAACCTGGCTGTGTAAACACATCACTACATTGCTATTTTAACCTCTGGTGCTTTTTGGACCCAAATTAAAAATCCAGAGTGCGAATCGGCTCTGAAACGACACTCTGGAGGACAAAGAGAAACACTCCCTCCGTTGTTGGAGCCAAAACGTTGTCCCTGCATGTTAGTCCTGCAGCGTCACGGACTGTCGATGTTTTCCTAACCTGTGTCCCTCCATTTGACGTGGCTGCTTTCCCCTACTAATTAATGCCCCCAACCTGAAGCACGGCCCCCCGAATCCCAACAAGCTGGAAAGCGTTGTGGTAATTAATGCATCTCCTGTGTGTGATGAGTTGACTGAATTTGTGGGTGAGTTGATGACAGAGATCAAACTGGGTCATAACCATTGGGCCAGTGGCTGAGATGGAGGCCAACAGATCTCTCCTATGCAGGACGAATGGCCGCAACTTGAGGCTATGCCTGACCAGTCAGGAAGGTCAGAGTGGGACCTGGCCTTGGGGAGGTCACCGTGGATTGTCCTTTCTTGCTCTTAGCCCATCAAGAAAAACTCAGCCACATATTAACTGAAAACACGGTGCAAATCCTATGCATGTTTAGACAGAGAAATTGTCCTACAATTCCCAGCATGCTTCAGTCCAACATATCTGCCTGGAGGGATACTGGAAAGTGTAGGATTTTCTGTCTAAACATGCAGAGGATTGCACCATTATTAACTCAAAACACGTTATTAATACAGCATTATTAAAGATAAAAATTAGTAAGCATATAGAAGGACAAGCCTTGCTGAAGAAAGAATCAACATGGCTTCTGGAAAGGTAATTCCTGTCTGACTAGCCTTTTAGAGTTCTTTGAGAGTGTCAATAAACATATGGACAGGGGTGATCCAGTAGACGCTGTTTACTTTGACAAAGACCCTCACCAACGACCCCTGAGAAAACTTAGCAGTCACAGAATAGGAGGAGGAGAAGGTTGCTGTTTGTTGTTTGGATTTTTCTTTTTTTTCCTTCTGCAATTTGGCTCAGAATAGAACCTCCATGTTCAGAGGCAGTCTGTCTGTGAACACCAGGTGGGCAAACAACGGGAGTGGAGGGGGCTGCTGTCTTTATGCCCTACTTGTGGACTTCCTGGAGGCATCTGGTTGGCCACTCTGAGAAGCAGGATGCTGGACTATTTATTGATGCATTATTTGAATTTGTAGCCTGCCCTTTACTTTGCAGTCCCAAGGCAGGGTACACACATAACAATATAAACTAGCTGGACCTATTGGATCTGATCCAGTAGGGCTGTTCTTATGGCCCTTGGGATAGAAGCTCTTTTAGAAATTCAACTTTGTGTCTCTTATCACCCCATTTATTCATTTTATCCGGCAACACTATTACTTCTAGACTTGATATATTTTTATTGTTTATGATTATACTTTCAACTGCCCAATAACCCAAGTCCCCTGAACGACTACAAAACCTAAAATACAGACCATAAAAACAAAACTAAAAACAGCACATAATAAAACCAAAACGAAGGCGGCAGCAAAGGATAAAGCCACACTGGCATGTAGAAACCGGCAGCAATAAACGCCCAGTGGTCTAAAAGCACCAAACACAGCCCTCAAAATCCCTGGGAGAGTAAAATGGTCTTCATCTGGAGCCAAAAAGATCGTCACGGAGGCACCTGGTTCTATAGCTACAATTGGTAATTCTCTCGGGCATGCCAATTTCGGAGATGCTGCAGCCCTGGCTGAGGAGAGAGATCCTTGCTTGGCCAACAGGCCTACTGGAGTTTACTGGTTTCTCTGTGTGTCTGTCTCTCTTTGCAGACCTTTTTGAAGCTGTGGAACCTATCCTTCCCAGTGTAGAGGAACTGGGCGTCGCGGTGTGGGTGATGGGCAAAGGGCCCTACCCTCCTGGCGTGACCGGCCTTCAGGGTCTGTTGGAGGAAGCCTCAGAGGAGCCAGTGCCTTCTGACCTGTCCACCCCAGGCAGCTTGTCGGACACCTGTCTCTACATCTTCACCTCTGGGACCACAGGTACTGTCCTACCAAGACCTGGCCGGTTGATACGGTCAGCAAGCGTTCCACTTCTCGCCGTGTGCTTGTGTGTAGGGGGGATGTCAAAAGTTGGACTGCTCCTTTGGGCGGGGGGAAGGGGGGGAGATAAATCCTCGCACACAGAAAAACAGCATGCCACAGAATGCATGCTAGTTTTCTAAATGCAAAGAGAAGTGTGCTTGTGTTTTCCGCCCACCCAAGAAAAAAACATTCGAACAAGCCCGCCTCAGACACACATGTGCACGTCCTTCCTTCTTGACATGGTACAATCCAGGAAAACCTGTATCACTTGATGTGGCTGAATAAATCAGCTTGTCCCATGTATTTTGGGGGGAAGTTAGGGCAATAGACAGATCCCCCCGTCCCCCTTCTTGCTATTGCAACCTGTCACAGCAAGTTATTCCAGCTTTGGTAGATAGCATAACCTATTCCTTCTGGACCCTTGATTCATATGGCACTTTTGATTTTGCAAAGGGCTTTAAACACTGAAATACGCAGTTTTGCTTGTATAACAGGGGACTGTTGTTCCCATTTTACAGACAGGGAACTGGAGTGCAGAGAAAGAGAGAGATTGGCTTTGGCCGCTTGGGTACACAACGGTTCCCCCTGCTGGCCAGCACAGATAGCAGGCTCCTCTTGTTAGCTGTCACCAAGACCGTAGCTGGAGGCTGTGGTGCTGAGATTCTGCTCTCCCACAGGGAGTTGGGGTGGATCCGGTCCTTCAGCAATGCATCAGCTGCTGCCTCGCCAATCACATCCCCACATCAAAAAAAATATGTATTTGGAACTTTGGAAACGTCCCCTTCTGAATTTTTGAGTTGTTCTACCACAAGACGTAGTGACGGCCAGCGACTTGGATGGCTTTAAAAGGGGGTTGACCAATTCATGGAGGAGAAGGCTATTAATGGCTACTAGTCCTGATGGCTGTGTGCCATGTCCATGTTGCTGAGGAACATGGGTGGGAGGATGCTGTCGCACTCGTGTCCTCTTGTGGGTTTCCGGTGGGCAGCTGGTTGGCCATTGTGTGAACAGATGGCCACTTGGTCTGATCCAGCAGGGCTCTTCTTATGTTCTTGTGTTGTTGCAGAAAAGGGAGGCAAAACCTGTTTTATTTCTGTTATTTCCCCGCAAATCTCCTTCCTGTTCTAGGACTTCCCAAAGCTGCTCGCATCAGCCATCTCAAAACCATCCTGTGCTTGGGATTTTACAACCTGGTGGGGGCCTCCAGCTCAGACATCATCTATATGGCTCTGCCCCTCTACCACATGTCGGGGTGTCTCCTGGGGATCGTTGGCACTTTGGGCATTGGTAGGTTCAGCGGGGTGGGGGGAACAGGACGTGGGGCTTTGGGGAGGCGATGTGTGCCGATGTGTGTGTGTGTGTGTGCACAGGGCAGAGAGATGAGAGTGGGGTGATGTTGGAGGGAAAGGGGAGAGAAACTTTGGAAGTACTTGGATGGGAGGCCGCCTGGGAATCAGGCTTCCTGCACTGAGCAGGGGGTTGGACTCGATGGTCTTGTAGGCCCCTTCCAACCCTGTGATTCTGTGATTAAGAGAGAGGATGCACCATGGCCCTCTTTTGCAGGCTTTTATTAATTTTCCATGGCTTGTGTTCCTCCACCCCCAAATCTACATTTCCATGCCAGATCAAATTCTGGGACCCAAAGACATTGTGCAGCTTAAGCAAATTAGCACAGCGGTGCTCCTCTTGCTTAATTCCACTTCTTCTCACCATTTATTTTATTTATTTATTAGATTTATTAGCCTCCCATCTGGCCAGCTACCCAGCCACTTTAGGTGGTGTACAGTACAAATTACAACATGAAACACAACAAATTTACATAATCGACTGAACAAAACAACATTGCTCTAAACCCGCCCCCCCACTAACCTACCCCAAATGCCCACCTGAACAGCCAGGTTTTCAAAGCCCAGCAGAAGCTCATCAAAGAGGGGGCATGGCAGAGGTCACTAGGGAGGGAATTCCACAGTGTGGGGGCCACCACAGAAAAGGCCCTCTCCCTAGGCCTCACCAGCCTAGCTGTCCTGGCTGATGGGACAGACGGAAGGTCTTCCGAGGCCAATCTTGTTGAGCGGCATCCCTGGTGTTGTTGGAAAACCATGGTTCTAGATTCTTTAGAACAGGGGAGCTGAACCTCTTCTCAGCCCGAGGGCCGAATTCCATGTTGGAGAAGCTCTCAGGGGCCACATTCCAGTGGTGGGCAGGGCCAAAGGCAGAAGGGGTGTGGCCAAAATCCCCCAAATAGCATGTTTTTGCTTAAAACTCTTATTCTGCCAGCAACTAAGCTTTAGGAGAGGCGTTTCAACCTTTTAGAAATGGGAGGAGAAACCGCGCAAAAGCTGGAAAACAACCAATTGGCAGTTGGGGAAAAGGGAGTGGGACCCTAATCCTAATAATTAAACTGAACTGAATAATAATGATACTAATAATGGTGAAAAACTCAAGTTCTCCAGATGCTGCACTCTGTTTCAGAGACTAAATTCCATGCTTGAGCAGTGCTGTTGTGGCCGTGTGGGAAACGCGCCTTCCAGCTGTTCTTGCACGGCAAAGGTATTAACACCCCCACCTCACCCCAAGCAGAGTGCTGGAAGATGGAGTGAGTGAAGTCAGGCAGCTCCGGGCTCTGGAGGCCGCTTTGCCTTGAGAATCCCATCTCTTGCCAGGTGCCACTTGCGTGTTGAAGAAGAAATTCTCTGCCAGCCAGTTCTGGCCCGACTGCCAGCGCTACAGGGTAACCGTCTTCCAGTACATCGGAGAGTTGTGCCGCTACCTTGTCAACCAGCCCCGGGTTAGTACCAGGAAAGCGGGGGCCTTCTGCTGGTGAGGGGAGGGATTACCCCAGGAACCCCTTTAGCAAGTGTCGTGGGACCTCTGTGGTTATTCAGGGCGGGGGCGGGGAGAAGCTGTCAGCCCTCGTTTTGATTGGAGTAAGGGTGCTGGGGGGCGGGTGCTAGGGGTTGCTCCCCATGTTTCCCCAGTCAAAATGTCTTACAGCTGCTACTAGGATTGGCTGGGTGAAAAAAAAAAAGGTAGGCACTTGTCAGGGGTGGACTGGGGCCCCTCCTTTCCACTTCTCCCTGGCTTTTGGGCACCTTTGGGCACCTTCTGAGCTGGGCCCAGTCTCAGAAAACAGAAGAAGAGCACTGCTGGATCAAATTACAGGCCTGTTGAGTCCAGCATTCTGCTCCCAAAGTGGCCAACCAGCTGCCTGTGGGAAACCCACAAGTAGGACACGAGTGCAACAGCACCCTCCGGCTTGTGTTCCCCACCACCCTGCCTCTGATGAATTAGTCTAACCCGCTGTCCAACTGGCGGCCATGGCGACATCTTCTGAAGGGGTGTGGGAAGTTGCTGCCACCCTGGAGGCTTCTCTTCTTCCCGCGATTCAGATGCTAGCATAGCCACGTCTCTGCGTGAGCTTCCTCCTCTTCTGCTTCTTTCTGCCCTGTAAACCAAAATGAAGCTAGCCGTACACGCTCTCCTTTGCCCTCGCGAGACATGCGGGGCCTTTGAAAGGCACTGTTGTGGCCCCCATCACCTTGGCAACGGGCAACCGCTGGCTTCCTGACCCTGGGGTTTCTATGTCTCTGCATCTCCTTGCCGCAGCGAGAAAATGAGAGGCTCTTTTTGTTGTTGTTGGTTGATGTAATAGTTGCTTCTTTGGCAGGGGTAACTCCAGAACCTGACTCAGACCCTAGGTGATATACTTATCATGCCTGTCAGTGCTAGCTATAGTACTGCTATTATTATTAATAATAATTCATAATAATATTAATAATAAAAATAATTAAAAGTAAAAGTAAAAGTTGTTGTTATTATTAATAATAATAATGATAGCTTTTATTTTTTATTTTTAGTTATTTTTATACCTGAAAATAACCTAATATTTTATACCTAATAATAATATTTTACTGTTGTTGTTGTTCAGTCGTTAAGTCGTGTCCGACTCTTCATGACCCCATGGACCAGAGCATGCCAGGCCTTCCTGTCCTGCGCTCTCTCCCAGAGTGTGTTCAAGTCCATGTTCATTGCATCGGAGATGCTATCTAGCCATCTCATCCTCTGCCGTCCCCGTCTCCTTTTGCCTTCAGTCTTTCTCAATTTATAACCTGCCTGCATACAAAATACTCTAGGCAGAGTACAAAGTTAAAAACAATTTAACAAACCAACCAACAATAAAAGCAATGCAGCATAAAAACAATAACAGTCAACAAAGAGGAACAGCTGGCCTTAGGGGTGCAATTTTGGGGAGATTACATAGGCAGAGAGGGTAAACATGCCCTGCAAGCACTGCCCCCTCCAGCCTACTAACCGCACCACCGCACATGCAGAACTGCTTTTAAACTAAAAAAGAGAGACTGGGAGGTCAGATCGCATCTGTTTTTCATTAATTTTATTTACTACATTTCTATATTGCCCTATAGCCAAAGATCTCTGGTTGGCTCACAGGCATTTTTTAAAGCCAAAATGCACGTCAAAACGTAATGTAAACCCTTTAAAAGTTTAGAGCAGAATAAAAACCAGAGTAAAAGCCAGCAGCAGTGTAAAAATCGAAAAAGAGTCCGTGTTAGGGTAGTGGTTAGAGTGTTAGACTGGGACTCAGGAGACCCAGGTTCGTGTCCCCACTCGGTCATGAAGTCACGGGGTAACTTTGGACCAGTCACTGACTCTCAGCCTAAGCTACCTCACAAGGTTGTTGTGAGGATAACATGGAGAGTCGGAGGAGGATAATGTACACTGCTTTGGGCTCCTTGGAGGAAAGGCGGGATGTAAATGAAACAAACAAATACATAAATGAAATACAATAACACATTAACAAACGAAGATGAAGGACCAGAGATGGCTTTGGCCGTTGGCAGGCTCCTCTCTTGGCTAGGCACTCAGCCTGTTCCTCCTACTATTCCTCGCTCCCCTTTCAGAGCCCCGGGGACAAGGAGCACAGCTTGCGCATGGCGGTGGGCAGCGGGCTGCGGCCCGACGTCTGGCACGAGTTTTTGCACCGCTTCGGGGACGTGCAAGTCGTGGAGACCTATGGCATGACGGAAGGCAACGTCAGCTTCTTCAACTACACTGGCGCTGTGGGGGCCGTGGGGCGTTCCTCGTGGCTTTACAAGGTGAGGCTCGAGGGGTCGCATGGTAAGAGGAGGGAATGATCCCAGGACTGCCCCGAGATCAAGAGCTGGCCACCCATATCAGAACTTTAGGGAAGTGGCAGGTGGAGTGGGGAGAAGAGGTCCGGGGCTCTCCTTTTAAGAGTAGGGAAGGGGGGGTGCAACTTAGTGGGGTAGGCTTTACCCCCAGCATTTGTCCTTAGGTTTTGAAGAGCTTATTTATCTATTTAACATATTTTATTTTATCCTGCTCTGCAGCCAAAAAGGCTCCCAGAACAACTGACATACAATCAGTTAAGTGAGGCAGTCCATGCCTGTAGGCATACAGTCTAAAAAGACATGACACACAAGGAAAAGGGGATGGGGAGGGAAGAGAAAAACAATTAAAGTAGGCTTTCACCAGGGCTGGTGAATTGGCCTTGCATCCCTTCTCATCTCCCTCCATTGCAGCCGGCTGGAATGACAGCTTGATGGAATGCTTAACCATCACTGGTATTCTCCACAGCTCTTCAGTCCCTTTGAGCTGATTCGTTACGATGCGTTCCAGGGGGCTCCGCTAAGGGACGAGGCGGGCCGATGCCAGTGCGTGGGGCCAGGTGAGCAAGGGACATGTCTTTTGGTAGCTGGGTGTTCTCCGTCATTTGAGGTTTTGCAAATCTGCCACTGAAGAAGGCTATCCAGTCGAAATGCATTCAGCAAACAACAATATTAACTTTAATAGATTACCCACGTAAACAGAGCCTGAACATTTGTAATAGGGTTATGATATGTTTATCTGTCCTTCAACATATTATTATTGTGAATTTGAAGTTGGCTCATTTTTTGATTACCAATTTCCCTATGTTTGTACTTTTTGTTGTGAAGTTTTAGCTATGCTTTATCAGTTATTTTATAGTACTTGTCTCCTGGTATAAGTACTTGTCTCCTGTGTAAAATGTACAGCTTCTTCTTGATTTTTTTCTTTGTCTTTGGGGCGTATTGAGTCACTTTCTATTCCACCCCCACCCCCACATCTTGGGGTTTCTGGGTCAGTGGTTGTGCGATTTGCTGTCTTTCCGACAGGAGAGCCAGGGCTTCTGATCGCGCCGGTGACACTAAAGACACCATTCCTGGGATATGCTGGAGGACATGAGCTGTCGGAGTCCAAACTTCTGCGTGGAGTCTTTGCTGATGGAGACACCTATTTCAACACTGGCGATTTGATGGTGCAGGACAGCCAAGGGTTTGTCAGTTTCTGGGACCGCACTGGCGACACCTTCCGGTACATTTCCATCTCCTGCTTTTGCAGCTTGCGGGTCAGCCATCTCTCGGGAGCCCTCTGGTGCCAGAGGTCCTTCCCTGCAGTGTGTGTGTGTGCGTGCGCGCGCGTGCATGAGCTCTATGCTCGGGGGTGTAGATTGATATCTGGAGTGCTGAAGAGGCCTGGGCCAAGGGGCTACCGCGCAATTGTTGTTGCACCTGCACCGTATGAAGCCCCTGCCCACAGCAAGCTTACAGTCTGAGATTTGGCAGACACAGAGAGGGGGAGGTATGGGAGAGATGTGCAGGATGGCTTTCTAGGTCCTTCAGGCTGCGGTGAAGGAGGCATGACATCACTGCCTTCGGGATGACAGAACGTGTGTTTCAGGTTGACCTGGAAATGGCTCCAGAAGTCTTGTTACTTGAATCAGCCAAATCATGGTCTGGTTGGAATTGTCTGTCTGTCTGTCCCTCCCTCCCTCCCTCCCTCCCTCCCTCCCTTTCTTTCTTTCTTTCTTTCTTTCTTTCTTTTCTTTCTTTCTGTATTCGGTTCACTCCAGGGCCCTTCTTTCTTCCCTCTTGCTTCAGTTTCAGAAATGTAGCTTCCAGCTGACGTGAAGTCCTAGTCCCCCTCTACTCAGCACTGGTTAGGTCTCACCTGGAGTACTGTGTCCAGTTCTGGGCACCACACTTTAAGAAGGATGCAGACAAGCTGGAGAGAGTTCAGAGGAGGGCAAGGAAGATGATCAGGGAACTGGAAACAAAGCCCCATGAGGAGAGACTGGGAGAACTGGGCATGCTTAGCCTTGAGAAGAGAAGACTGAGGGGAGATAGGATAGCGTTCTTCAAGTCCTTGAAAGGTTGCCACAGAGAGGAAGGCCAGGATCTCTTCTCGATCATCCCAGAGTGCAGGACACGGAAGAATGGGCTCAAGTTACAGGAAGCCAGATTCCGGCTGACCATCAGGAAAAACTTCCTAGAATCATAGAATAGTAGGGTTGGAAGGGACCTATAAGATGATCGAGTCCATTCCCCTGCTCAATGCAGGAATCGAATTCAAAGCATCCCTGACAGATGGCTGTCCAGCTTCATCTTGAATGCCTCCAGTATGGGAGAGCCCAAAACCACCCTAGGGAATGGGTTCCATTGTCGTATTGATCTAACAGTCAGGAATGCCCCTTCCAACCCTACTATTCTATTATTCTGTGATTCCCTCTAGGCTGTCTCTCTCCTTCCTTTCTCCTTCTACCTCAGTATCCTTATAGTTTCCTTCCTTCTGTTCCAGAGTGCCAGGAGTCCCCCCACCCCACCCCTTCAACGGGTGGAACTGAAAATGCCTATCTTAGAAAAATACCTGCTACTTTATAGGAATCAAAACCTAGGATTGTTGAAAGATAGGGTTAAATGTCAAAAGATTCGGGTTTCACTGTATCATTTTGGTGAAGCTTTCTTTGGCGATACTGCTCCTGTGTGGTCAGATGTATATTTCACAACTCCCCCCTTTTTCTTAGACCATTTTTGAAAATCAGCTTGCATTTACAACAGGGGAAATACAGGTCTGACCACACAGGGGCATGCTTCACTAAAGCAAGCTCTCAGAGGTGTGTTGTTTTTTTTTAGGGATGTATGAGAATTTCATTTCTGTTTGCAAAACATCAGAACTTGCCCCATTCTCAGTCCTGAATATGATCGGGTGCGTATTTTTTTAAAAAATGCTCGCACATTCCTGAGTTTGCAATCAGGTTTGACAAGTGCTTATTTTTTGAAGAATATGCACTTTAAAACGTGCATCCCCCCCCCCCACACACAAATGCATGTTTTTATGCTTTAGTCAGTGTGTGTGTGTTGGGGGGGGAAGCGTGCATTTTTTAAAATGTGCCAGCAAGTGCACAGAAAGAAGAATGAGTCGCAAACAAAAACGGGAGTGAGGCGAACTGCGCTTTGAAGCAGAGTTTGGAAAGCCTTGTCGAACATCCCTGGTTCTCCTATCCCTTGGGTTTTGCTTTTGTGTTTGATAAAATGATATGATAAGTTTTAATCGATCCTGGATTGTCTAAGAGTTATGGTTGTTTGCTTGAGATTGCTTCTTAGATAAATATTCTCTTGTGCATGTTGTCTGTTTGTGTGTTTTTTATGTAAATGGCTTTTAATCTCTGTATACTGTATTTTTAATGTTTTTAATCTTTGTAAACCGCCTAGAGAGCTTTTGCTATTGGGTGCTAGAGAAATGTAATTAATAGTAATAATATTTTTTAAAAGACCCTTAGGAGTGGTGTTTCAGCCATTTAGAATGGGGGGAAAACCTTCCAAATGCCAGGAAACTACCGAACGGTTGGTGGTCAGAGGAAAGGGGGTGGCGGCATGGCCATCTGGAGAATCCCTGGAAGTCTGGATTTGGCTCCCAGGTTGGCTGTACTTGGCCTGCAGACCTGAGGTTCAACAGCTCTGCTTTAAAGCCGTCTCAGCCAGCAGCCTCTTGCAGCAGTGAGTTCCATAAGTCAGTTCTGTGCCATGCAAAGAAGGCCCCCTGTGACGGATGGGCTGGGATGTGGGGTATACTGCTCCTGCCCTCCTTGGCCAGACAACTTGCCAGCCATCACTCCCTGTATTGTGCCATTAGCCTCCTCACTTCTGGGAGAACGCCATCACCACCACCACCTCGCCTAACCATGTAACAATCCTTTCTCCCCAGCTGGAAGGGCGAGAACGTTGCCACCACGGAAGTGGCTGAGACCCTGAGCAGCCTCGAGAACCTACAAGAAGTGACTGTCTATGGTGTCGCAGTTCCAGGTACTCTTCTCTGAGAGGGTGGGGTTCAGGGTGGGCGGGGAGATGGGGAAGCGGTCAGCAACTGGGGTCCCAGGGTCTCATTCTGCCCCCCATCAAGGAACATTTCCTTGAGATGATGTATGTAAAACATTTTCAAGTTTCTAAAGGTATAGAACGTTGAAGATATAAAACCATATTATTGTCACCATTATTAAAAAATAAAGCTGCTGTAGCTGCCAGATTTGCCTGGATGCTTGCTTATCCGGATGGACACAGGATCTGGCCGCTCCTTTCCAGGGAGGAAGTGCACTTCGCACATGCTCAGAGGCGCTCTTCATTTTTATTAGGGTGCATTGTGCATTCTGGAAACCAGGGCTTGGGCTTCATTTTCCCTTTCCCCTCCACATCCTCCACTAGGACACGAAGGCCGAGCAGGGATGGCTACTGTGGTGCTGCGACCGGGATGGGACTTCGACGGAGCCCAGGTCTATGTGCACGTGGTGGAGCTTCTGCCTCCATACGCCCGGCCTCGCTTCCTGCGCATTCAGGTACAACACACCCTCCCAGTAAAGAAGTGTGTGTGTGTGTGTGTGTGTGTGTGTGTAAGGGGGCGGCATTAGCAGTCCCCTGGGATCGGGGGGGATCAGGAAGATTCATGTGGCAGAAGGTGGGTGGTCCTTCTGATGCTGGGAACGATGGGAGTTGTAGTCTGTGGTGGCTGGGGATGGTGGGGTTGTAGCCAGATTTTGAAGGCTGGCCTAGAACAGAGGTAGGCTGCAGGCACCAATGTGCCCCCTGGGCACCTTTCTCGGCACCCATCAAGGTGTCCCTCTTCTCCCACTTTTTTTAAAAAAATAAACACATTTTCTTACCAGCTGCTGGAATTGATGTGAAATAGGTTTCTGTTGGAGCTGAAAACTGTGGCTTCTAAGGAGTTGTTTTGTGTGTTGGGGCTCAGACCCCGCCTCTGCCTTGTACTCAGTCTTTTAGGCAGGTGACTTGTGCTTTGCCATGCCTCCTGTGGCAGCCATTTTGTGGTGGTGCCCAGGACAGTTTGGCAAATTGCCAATGGCCCCAAAAGGTTGCTTGCCTTTGCCCTAGAATAACTGAGCCCCTATTGGGAGATCCCATTTTATCAATTTTGAGTCTGGAAAAGCACAGGGGTTGCTTAGCTGTTTAGGCCTGAGCACCCTCTTTCTTCCAAAATTGCCCCCTATGGGGGATTTCCCCTAATCCTGCACTGCCCCTTGCAGAACGTTTCCTGCACACGGCGGCAGCTGCCCTCTACAGTGCCTCCTCTCTCCTTCCCATCAGGACCACCTGGAAATGACAGAGACCTTCAAACAGAAGAAGGTCTGCCTGGCAGCCGAAGGGTTTGACCCAATGCAGATTCCAGATCCCCTCTTCTTCCTGGACGATGCTGCTAAGACGTACGCGCCTCTGAACCGCCACATCTGGGAGGGGATAGTTGCTGGCGACATCCGGTTATAACATGCACACATCTTTGCCCATATGCATCTGCATCCCAGCGTGCCATGTTCTGGGCTGGAGGGAGTGGTGCATGCTGGGAGATCCTGGCCTATGCCGTCTGTGTGTCAGCCTTAAAGGCCGTTGCACTTCTCTTTCTCCAACCCTGCCTGCTGTCCCCTCCCCCAGATGATGGGACCAGACCAGATGTTCTGTCTAATCTGGGCCGTGGGGACTATCTGTCTGGGGGCACATCCCCTTTTGCAACAGTGTCCTGACATACTTCTCAGTCCATCCATCCAAATCACATAAAGCTCAGCGCCTCGTTGGGTGGGTGCTGAGGGCTGCATTTGCGTGGCTCCCTACAGCAGGGCCGTAGATCCAATTATGGCCTCCTGGTTTCCCCAGATAGCCACGCCCCTTCCTCCTGGCCACCAGTTGTTTGGTGGTTTCCCAGCTTTTGTGTGGTATTTTTCCCCCATTCTGAAAGGTTGAAATGCCTCTCCTAAGGCTCGGTTGCTGGCCGTAAGAGCTGTAGGCAAACACATGCTGGTATTTTGGGGCCTACCCTTTTCCCTTTGGCCATACCCACCACTGGAGTGCGGCCCCCGAGAGCTTCTCGAAAACAGAATTTGGCACTTGGGCGGAAAGAGGTTCTGCAGCCCTGCCCTATAGCCTGGGGCTAGATTTCTGGACCTTGCTGAAGGTACCTTAGGTGCAAATTCACTGATCTGGCTTCCTATCCATGCTTCCTTGGTCCGTGTAAAGGGGGTATGAACTCTCTGCTGGGGGGTTGTTTGTTTGGAGACCGGAAGGTTCTGGCGGAAGAGGGCACAGCCAGTTGTCTGCCGAGCTGGGTGGCTCAACCAGAGTGTATACTGCTGGCCTTCCAACATCAACACTGACTCCCTGTAGCGTTTGAGAGATCAGTTTTGATTCAGAAAACCCCTAAGCAAGCTTGGTCCTGGTGTACATCCCTTGCCTTATTTCTGTCCCATGGTCATGTCTTCAATTGTGGGGTTGCAGACTTCAGGTTCAAAGGATCTGCTTTATTCTTGATTAGACGTCCGAAGTTTGCTAGCCGGAACTAGGCCCAAAACAGTGACCCAAGAGTTGGGCGGAGCTAAATGCAAAATGATGTCACCCCCTGAGCCCAACATTGAGTATGACCTTTGTCTACAAATTTAAACTGAAGTTACTTCAGGGATCCTTCCACAGAACTTTCAAGTGGCCACACAGTTTAGAGTTTCAAGTGGCCACCACCAAGGGCTGGTGAAAAGCAGCCAGGTAACATGCCCATTTTACAGGCAAGGAACACTGAAGCCGAGAGATCACCAGTTAGCACAAAGCCAGCCATGGCAAATTTATATATATTTGCAATTTTTTAGTTCTTGTTTAAGCTATTGAGAGTCAGAAGCCCTGGACGGTCTCCTGCAAGCCACCCTGAAATCTACCAGTAGACCCCAATCTTTCTGCCAACTTCTGTCTTCATATAACTATGGTTGCCCTCTTAGAACGTAAGAATTTGCCTTGATGAGGTCATGCTGAGGTTCATCTAGCCCAGACTTCCACAGGTGTTTTGGCGTATAGCTCCCAGCATTCCTGACTGTTGGCCATGCTGGCTGGGGCTGATGGGAGTTGAGGTCCAGAACATCTGGAGGGCATTGCAGAGAGGCATAGAAGTTAAAACTGTGAGCAGGGAAGTTTCCAATCATTTGAGCCATGGTCGGTGGACCTTGGGCAAACTCCTGTCTCTCATTTCTCCCATCCACCCTTTCCATCTACGGCAGCCTTGCCTAACCGAGCCCTCTCCAGTGGTGTTGGGACTTCAGCTCACATTATCCCCAGCCATGCTGGCTGGGGATGATGTGAGCTGTAGTCCCGATGACGTGAGCTGTAGTCCCGGCACCTCTGGAGGGAGACAGGTTAGGGAAGGCTGATCTTCGATATGGAGAATCATAACACCAGCCTACCTTATAATATTGCTGTACTGGTCACGTACATAATGGACGCGACACACCTGGAACACCGCAGGGCCTGCAGTGTAAATCTATGTAGAGACTCCCATTGCGGTATTCTTTGGTAAGGGACGGGGAGACGCTTCTCTCTCTCTCTCTCTCTCCACCGTCTTCTGCTCTGGCAGTGGGATGGCTGTGGGTAACGTCGCCACTTTTAAGGAGTTCTTAAAGGGGAGGGGGCGCAAGGAGAGGAGTGGTTGTGGGGTGGGGGCTGGCCGGAACCAGTGGGTGGGGGTGGTTTTCTTTTTGTACTTTTTGTACTCTCTGGTATCCAATAAAGATCCTTTTTCTATCCATCTCACTGCGGTCCTTTATTGCGTCCCATGACTAGTGGCAAGATTTCTGCTAACTATCCCTCCACACCCCACAAGCCACCCAGACCATTCAGAACCCCCAGTCAGCACTGGGGACAGGGTGATGGTGTTTACATGGATTGAGTGTGTCGATCTCTGTGTGTGGGGGTGGGGTGTCGGGGAGCCGCTTGTTCTGGTACGTAGATCCGGCCACCTGGTTCAGCATCCTTCTTCCTGGCCAACCAGACAGGTGCCTCCAGGGAGACGATGGAGCCGGTCCTGAAGGCCTGCTCCAACATGGTGCCCTCCAGGTAGTTTAGACTTCCATTCCCATCAGCCCCGGCCAGCACGGCCAATGGTCAGGAATGCTGGGACTTGTAGTCCAACATGTCTGCAGGACTCCAGGTTGGGGAAGGGTTCTGTTTGCAGTGCTGGTTCCAGGTTTTTGAGGGCCCTTGCATAAGACACCCTCCGTGGTCCCGCTTCCTTGGGGAGTCCGCCTTCTCACCACCGTTGTCCCCAGCTCCTCCTCCTCTCTCTCTCATCATTGCTCCCACTTGCTTGCGTGACAGGCAGAGAGCCAGGGAGCAAGTTCCCAGCAGCATCTATCCCTCCTCCTCCTCATCACCCCCACTGCTGTCTGGGCCGGAGCGAGAGGCAGGGGAACAAGCAGGTTGCACTGGGGGAGAGGAGAAGCAACTCCAGGGAGTTCTTGTCGGTGGGCCCCTGCTGGGGCGTGAGCCCATGGCAGGTGCCTGGGCATGCCGACCCTCGAGACTGGTCCTGCTTGCACGTCTCTCGTATCTGTCGAGAGCCCGGAGCCAAAGAAGGGCCCACTGACGAGAGCCCCCTGGACTTGCTCCTCTTTGTCCGCCTCTTGCTGTGGCCCAGGCACCAGTGGTGGTGAGAAGAAAGAGCAGGAGGTGCTGTGGCCTGCGTGCTCCCTGGCTCTCAGCCTGCCATCAAGCAAGCGGGAGCCAGGATGAGGAAGAGCCGGAGGAGCAAGGACAGCTGGGGACCGTGGCAGCGAGAAGGTCGACTCGGTGACGGATGGGGCCCATTGAGCAGGCCTTGCGGAAGGGCCCTCAAAAACCTGGCGCTGGGCCTCCTCCCCTGTTCTCTGTGCCCCAGCAGCAGCTTATGTTTACAGGTACACTGCTTCTGGACATGGCTGCTGCATTTTTACCTGCTGTGCTTCGTGGCTGCTGACAGACCTGCCCACCATAAATCGATCTTTAAAAAAAAAAAAAGCTGGCTGGCCGCCTTCACTTGAGAACAGAAGTTCGCAGGTGAGTAAAGGATTTCCATATTTCCCTGCTGGATCAGACCTACGGTGCTTCTCACAGTAGCTCCTCTGATGCCTCTGCATAGCCCACGAGTGGGGTGCGAAGGCAATAGCCCTTCATCTCATTTTCTCCCCAGTATGATACTGGACGTAGGGGGCTGTTGGTCTGGTCCGGCTCTGGCTGGGGCATGCTGGGAGTTGTCGGACTGTTTTTCTGTCCAGACATGCATAGCATTGCTCCCTAAGAGACTGAAGAAACTGTGGCTTGTTTTCTCCCCCTGCCCCCCCCTCCCAAACACACAGGAAAAACAGGAATCCAGGCTCATGGGACAATAGTAAATCTGGAGTGGGGGTGGGGGTGTTAGCAAAATTGAGGCTTTGAACAGCACCATTACTGTTTTCTCTTCCTGCTCCAGTTTACTCTCAGGTCAAAGGGATGAATGCATTATATCGATCTTTTTCCTGATCTTTGTGGAGGCTGAGATTCTGGTTAAGCTGAATCCTGGGGTTGGCGGGGAGAGCAGACTGGACCAATGTGTGGGCGGTGTCAGCCCTCACCCCACCATACACACACACACACACAGCCACTATCCTGTTTCACATCCTTTTCGTTACTTGTCCACAGTGCTGGAATGGGTTTATTTATGTATTACATTTCTGCACACAACAATTAAAACGGTAAAGTACAACGTGATAAGGTACAACGTAAACATTTAAAAATGTTAAACGACAGCATAAGATAAAAAAATCCAAAAATAAAACCTAGCAGCAATGCAAAGATTTGCATGGTTCCGCTGTAGAGGTGAAAGGCCTGCCTTTGTGAAACCCCAAATCTCATTCCCCATGTCTGAGATTGCATACATAAACTATCTGATGCAGTTTAGCTGTGCCCCCCACCCCTCCAACTGATTCAGTTGTGTGAAGGAGCGCGTTCCTGGATGCTACCTGGCTCAAGTGTGCAAAGGAGTCATCGAAAGCCTAATATTCTGCGCCTTGCCGTGATTTTGCTTGCACAGGGTTGGGTCTCCACTAGCCACTCTCCCAAGGTTGGACAGTGTGTGGCCCTCTCTAGATGTTGTTGGACTGCAATTCCCATCGGTCCTAGGCCGCATAGCCAGTGCTGACGGATGGTGGGAGTTGCAGTCCTAAAGACCTAGGAGGCCATAAGTTGCCCTCCCCAATTTATGAGGTAAATGTTGGGCCTTGAAGTTTATCATGAGATAAAGTCTTGGCCTTGTATTCCCCGCTTCCCATTTCAGATTTTTACAGTAACTAAAGTTGTCTCGGGCTACCTGTTTGTACCAAATTTCAGCTTTCTAAGTAGTCTGGGTGTACTGTAACCCTTTTTGGGAGGGGGGCACCTCACGTCCCAGTTTCTAGCAAGAGGCTCACAAATGGCTGCCTTTCAGACTTCCTGATATTTGGGTGTCTTGGGCTAAACCTGTAAGTGAGGCCCAGACAGAGTCCCAAAACACAGCTTTCCTAGGTGGGAGGGAAATGACCACATTATTTCAAAAATTAAGAAGTCTAAAGTTGTTCTGACTGTGGAACACCCAGAAAGACTTGTCTGTGCTGCTTGTTCAATAACCTACTATGCTTAATGTCTTTTTTTTTAAGGCGTCCTGGGGCTTATATTTACATTAAAATCCACATCCCGGAGAACTTGTGAGTGATAGAACGGCACTCTGCACATGCTCTGGCCCAGTCGTTATGGCTTGACTTGTTCCAAGACTGAGCCCTTGCCCTGAGGGGAAAAATGGTTTTGGAGCAGGCCTAATTTAAGCCCTGCCACCCCACTCTGAAGGACTTTCCTTTCCCCCCATTTTAAATGTAGCTCTTTTCGTCTGGAAGGATTTGGAGACAGTGTGATGCTTGTTTGGTGCCTCCAAATTTCAAACTAAAATCTTCTGCGTGCTTAGTGTGTGTGTGGGGGTTGCAGATATTTCCTGCTGTAGCCCCCAACCCATGTATGGTGATGTGGAGATGTTCCCAGAAGTCCTCTCTCTCTCTCTCTCTCTCTCTCACTCACACACACAAACACACACACACACACACACACACACTGTGCCCTGAGGGCCCGTCTTACCCGGCTGATTGCTCCCCAACTATTTGGGGAGTTGAGTACCATTCTTTCCCCATTGCATCTTTATTCATGAGCCTCTAATCCTCGTGCAGCAGTCTGAGGGAGACCAAGGGGAAATCCAGCCCTAGCTCTCCGAGATGGGAAAGGCTCCCCCTGCAAATAGAATTCACCAGGCAACTTGACACATATATCGTGTAACTCAGTTGTATTTTTGCAAGAGGTTTCCTTTTTCACACGCACATGCGTGCACATCTTTGAATTTGGGTTGAGTCAGAAAAGGGGTACAGTACAGTCTAAGTGATCTCCCATTTACCCGATTGTCTTTTTTAAATATCTGTTCTGCATCCTTTATAAATGCCTGAATTGGGTGTAAAAATAGAATAGTTCCCATTAAAGAAAGTGGAGCCAATGAGACCTGAATAAGTTGGCCTTCGCCTGCCTTGATGCCAGAGGTGAGGGGACCTTCAGAGAGGGGCATTGTTTCCAGTTTGGGGGGCAGTGAGATTTAAGTAAGGGGCCTGGACCAAGATTAATCCAGATATTTATATATAGAGAGAGATTATTCACAATTAAATGACAAACATAGTGGACTTTAAGAGCATTTCTTGTGGCTCCTTTTTGAAATACTTCCCTATTATTATAGTGAAGCTATCAAACAGCCTTTATTTATTTATTTATTTATTTATTTAAGATCCAAAGGGATTTGCAGATGTTTTGCAAATCATCTGGTTAGACCAGCCTTCCCCAGTCTGGTGTCCTTCAGATATGTTAGACTGCGCCTCCTATCATCTCCAGCTACCATGGGCATGCTGACTGGGGATGATGGGAGAGTCACGGTCCAACAGAGTTGGGTGCAGATACCCAGGTTTGCATCGCCTTTCAGTCAGTCGCTCTCTCTTGTCCTGAACTACCCCACCGGGTTGTTGTGAGGCTAAAAGGAACAGGGGGTCATGTATGCCACTCTGAGCTCCTTGGAGAAAGGGTGTGATTCTTAAAAATGAAACAAGAATAGCAATTAATATTGTGTCTTTGGTCAACAGGCCAATTTTTCAGTGGTTTGCTCATCATGTGAGACCAACAGTGGCCCTGAAATATTGATGACTAAAGAAAAAGACACATGTAAGCTTAAAAAAAGTGGGGTAGGGGGTTTACATCACTCCCCCCCCACCCCCGCCCCACAACTTGTGGTGTTGGGGTGCAGGCAGAGAAATAAGGGGCTCCTTTTAGGCCTCTCCTTCTGCAATTGTCCGCCTCCCAGACTCCCCTCCCTCTTTCCCTCACCTCTGTCATAAAAAGGGGCCAGGGCTCAGCGCCCCATTGTGAGGGAATAATAGGGCCAGCAGCTTGTGAAAGTGACACCATGAATGGGGCTGGGAGGGTGGGCAGGGAAGGGGTAGGCCCCGTCGCCCGGGGTAACCGCAGGGGCTCTAAGTGCAGCTAATAGGATAAGAGGGGTTGAAAGAGAGAGGGGAGCTGGGACGTGGAGAGGAACGCGTCCAGTGCTTGTCGGCCTACCCTCGGGCTCAAGATCTTGTGAGGGGTGTGTGTGACTCAGTTGCATCACAGGCCTCAGAAACACACCTCCGTTAACTTGAGGGTCCCACGTTCCCTGTCTTTATCCCTCAATACTATTTATGGAACTGGATGTAAAGTGTGTGTAGGAACGAATAAAATATTCTAGCAAAGAAAGGGGAAGGGGGAAGACGTTGGTGCGGGAGGACACCAGGCCTCTCCTGCATAGCCAGGAGGGGACCAATGAAGAAAAGTCTCTGTTCCTGACCCCCAACCCTGCTGTTCACCAGTCCCAGGTATTTGGCTTTCAGTACCCAGGACAGCACCCAGGAAGTATACCAGCACATTCAATGGTTTACATGTGCAATTTTTATCCCGTGTTGACCGCAGTGTCACCTCCCGTTTATAGATAGTTGCAATGCGTGCTACGTGGGGCTGCCCTTGAAGAGTGTTCAGAAACAGCAGCTGGTGCAAAATGCAATCACCAGATTGCTTTCTGGTGTTTTGTGCTTTGTAGACCATATGACACCAGCCTTGTGCCAAATACCTTGGCTCCCATTTTGTTCCCAGGCCTGATTCAAGGTGCTGGTTCTTAGTTATAAAGCCCTGAATGGTTTGGGGCCAGAATATGAGAACGCCCATCATCTCCCATATGAACCTCGCTGCAGTTTACGATCTTTTTCAGAGTCCCTTTTCGTATGCCCCATCAGGTTGATGGAGACCCGAGATGAGGCCTTTTTGGTGGCAGCACCCCGGTTATGGAACTCCCTTCCCTAAATTGGTAGCCTAGCTTTAGGCGGGCCACAAAGACTGTTTTGTTTAGGCTGGCTTTTGATAGGTTTTAAATAGTTTCACTCTGCTCTCCGAATATTTTAAAGTTGTGTTCTGTTGTTTTAATGTAATCCTTTCGATGTGAGCTTTTTAAAAAAGTTGTATATCATACATATTTTAATAAACACACATCAAGAAGTGATTTGCTTGTGTAAATGGACCACTGCTCATATTACCAGTAAAAAGTTCCGTATCTCTTCACATCAGATGCTTTTTGGTGCAATTTGAGTGCAGTGAAAATTATTCTCTGAATTTCACCTTTTGTTTGTTGTTAAAGTGAAGATGCTAGTCCTCATGGAAATGGTGGGACAATTTGAAAACATACTCCATGTTCTTGCTATGTTGTTTGTTTGTTTTCTTTTAAGGTAGAGTGGGGGAGGGATTAGATAAATACATGGAGAATAGGTTACTGTATCACTACATGTACAGGTAATGAGAAAATTTGTCCTACACAAGCTTAGTTCATTAGTGGCTCAGACATTAAACAAAAAAATCCAGTGCAATGCAGCCAGTTAAGATCAGTGTTTCTCCTAAACAGCTCGTAGAATCTTAGAGTCAAGATCATCTCCCTGACAACTAACCAAATCTTTCAAGCATATCCGTTACGGATTTTTGGATGGGCATATTGCAAGTTCTGGTATGTCTGACAGATGTTAGCAACGGTGCCATCCCAAAGGTGCTTTATTTTTTTAAGGTATAAACCACAGGATGCAAGCTGATACAATACTGTGCTCAAGGAATTAAGATTCTAGTCCTCATGGAAACTGCAGAAAAATCTTGACAGTGAGCACAGTATTTGCAGGGGATGGGCGATAATTTTGCTAGGCAATAAATACATAGCTTGTAATTGTTTTGGGATGTTTGTTTCTTTACCGTCAAGGCTCTTAATTAGGAGAATGGTGACATTCTCTTGCAAATGTTAACAATTGTACATGAATGTTGCGAATGTACAAGCTGGTAGCTCGTACCTTGGCCTGGTTGGGTTTCCTTTGGCCCAACAGGAGATTTAGTACAGACAGTGCAGATTTGCAAGTCAAGAGCCATTTCCTCCAATATTATGACCCAGCAAAAGGGCTGTATAGTGAAGCACTGGACACATCGATGCTTCCCAAGGGGCGTGAGATTGGGGTGGGGGGAGAGAAAGAGAGCAGCCCCTGCCTCTCATCTTTGAGCTGATCTGTAATTGGGCAGCCCTCCCTCCAGCTGCCTTTCACACCCAAGCCTACCCCCACCTCCCTGCTCCCCAGCCCAATTGTATCAGTGTCTCTGGCAGTCAGGGAGGGCAAACAATGGGAATTAGTAATAGCCCAGGCTGTCCCCCTTCAGCAGAACCAGCGTGCAGGGCCAGTGGTTGGCAAAGTTAGAAGCAAGCGGAATTGAGGGGGG
The DNA here is from genome assembly GCF_057233095.1 of Heloderma suspectum. Classification (NCBI taxonomy): domain Eukaryota; kingdom Metazoa; phylum Chordata; class Lepidosauria; order Squamata; family Helodermatidae; genus Heloderma; species Heloderma suspectum. The sequence continues at coordinate 13,859,748 of NC_139474.1, forward strand.
CAAAAGATTGGGCAGGGGAGGGTATAAACGGGGTGGGGGGATGGTTATAGCATAGTGCAAAAAGTTTAGGCCAAAGAAGAATACATACATACATACATACATACATATGGGGGTGGTCCTCATTGAATCTGAAGAGCCCCCTACTTGCCCCTATGGAATTACCTGCCTACTATCCTGCTTCTTAAACATCCAGTGGAAACTTTTTTGGGAGGGGGATTTTGGTGTGTTTTGTTTTTTGTTTTTAAAAATTGAGTGGATTTTGAATGCTATTTTCTGCCAACCTGCTAAATTTTGGGGGATGTCACCACGGAACCTCTGGTTGGTCTTAGGGCTGTTTCTGCAAGGTTGGGGTAAGTGACTTTTAAAAATAAATAAATAAATCTAATCTTCTTACTGTTCTCAGTGCGGTGTGTGTGTATCCATTCATCCATCTATCTTTGTATGTGTGCCTTTATATTGATGCTATGTTCACTTGACTGCTGTTTCTCCCTTATGCGGGGAGATTGGACCACTACAGGACTTGGGGAAGGAGGCCAAGCGAAATCACTGATGATAACGGTGAATGGTGAGATTCTGGGAGTCAAGGGAGCCCCCCCCCCAATTCATTGCAAAACTTTAGGGGGATGCTCAGTTCTTCCAATTCTCCCTCCCTCAGCCGTCCAGTTTCAAGGCACGTTTGATCTCAGTTCATCCATCGGCACTGGGCACTGCCAAAATTGGATGTTTGTGTGATTCCAAACTGCTTCCAATGTTCTAGTGGGTTAAGGGCTTGAGATGTTGATTACTGGGGTAGGGGTGGGGGTTGCGATGTTGTAACTGGGAGAGGGTTGACAGGGGGAGATAGGTTCTTCAGTACAAGAGGCAATGGAATGGGTTGAAGGAACTGGGACAGGGCTTAGGGTGAAGGGTGTAACACAGTTTCATGTTTTCTTGTCCTAATTTTGCTTTCTAATGGGTGAACCAGCTCGGTGCTTATAAGGTTGCATGGGCTAAAAAAACAGATGAATAAAAGATGTACATTTTGCATCTTTAAAAGTCCCATCCTTAAAGACAGCCTAAAAATAATTTTGCATTAATTGTGACAAAGTGAAACAAAAACTGGTTGACATCCCAGCAGAGGAAGCAATGTGTTTATTCCCCCTTCGTGTAAAACCGAGAACTAGAAATTGGGGGAGTGTTTGTGGATGGGATGGAGTTACCTTGGCCTCCAGAGGTTTCTTCTCCCTCAAGTTCCAGAATGGGATTTCTGTGTCTCTCAGATGGCTCACAATACAATTTCAGTTAGAGTTTGGTGCTGTAGAATTTTGAAGGCAATAATACATTTTATTGCATTGCTCACAGACTGAACGTGGATGTTCATGTGTGTGCGCTTATCTTGCTACCCAGAGAAAGTTGTGCGTCCATTTTTGGTTGTGTGCATTCCGTTCACAAATGTGTTTTAATATTCTATCAACTGGGATATGTAATCTGTTCTCGTCTTGTTTACTTGGTTTAAACTCCAGTGTATCTCAACCTAACACAAAGGCATCACTTTTGTGATTCTGGACTGGATTCTGTCTTAATCCTGGAAGCAGCATGAGGTCAAAAGTAGGTCTCTCAGGACTCCTTGGTTTATTACTCCATATACAAGAGGGAACTGAGAGGTCTCACATAGAGAGAGAAATGTGTTTTGAGATCCATGTTATATGTCTGGTGGGGGAGATGGTTATCTATGAAAGTTTACAGATCTTGAATCTAGTATGTTTTCTTGGGTGCCATGGTGCTTTGTGTTTTCTTACCAACCATCAAGAAACACCTCACTTCACGGTCCAGGAGAAAATGGAAAGCCCATGCATATGTCTGACCCCCTGTTCTACTCCAAATCCTTATTTGTGCATTTGACCCCCTAACCCTTAAACCCTCTGTGAAATCAGAACTGATTCAAAAGCGGGTGGATTTGGCATGGCTAAAGTTACCTGCCTGAAGATCCTTTTCATCTGCATCCCATTGGCACGGAAACCTTTGGGAAAGAATGCTGCTTTTCTTTTTCTTTTAGCAAGCCCATTTCTAGGATACTAATGCAGCCTTCCCAACCTAGTGCCCTTTAGATGCATTGGACAACAACTTGTATTACCCCATCCAGTATGGTTATGGGGGCTGAGGGAGGTGAACTGTAGTTAAAGGGAGAAGCAAAAGAACAATAGTACTTCTGAGCAGAAGGTGATGTATTTAAGCAGCAGCAGCGGCACACTCTTAAAGGCCATTAAAAACAACAACTCAAATATCCACATCAGGATTTTGAAACTGGGCATGTTTATGGGGAGCCAGGGTGGCAGAAGATCTGGTCTGTTACCTGTGATTCTGGCCTACCAGAACTGAGTCCTGTAAACCCCAGTTCCTTACTTGCTAATAAAGCAAAACAGATAAGAATTTCAGGTGGAAAGCACACAGCGGTTATCTGAAAAATAGCACCATTTTTTTCTGCAACCGAGAAATACTGCAACCCTTTTGGAGTTGGCAAACTTCAGTCGATCACTTACACAAGCCCTTAGATATATGAGTTGGCCAGAGGCAGTAAGTGGCTTGAAGTTTGGCCGCCTTTACATCTTGACCAAACTGAGAGCCAGTTCCTGCATCTTGCTCTTATACTGTGCAAATGTCCTGCTCGTGTGGGTAGTGTAATGACCGGAAGTGGGCAACCACTGAAGTTTGCCAGTTCTAAAAGGGTTGTCGTGTTAGTTTGTGGCAGCAAAAACAGCCAAGAGGTAGTGCGGCACTTTAAAATATCCTAACAGCTTTAGTGTGGTAGCAACTTACACAGGCTATTGCATCTGATTTTGGAGGCTGATTCCTGCAACTAGAAAAAAATATAGCAAGATTTAAATCTAGTCACAGGCAGTAGCTGTTGAGATCTCCTAACTTTCAGATACAGAAAAAGTAATGTGTGTGTGTGTGGGGGGGGATCTTTCCAAACATAAAATCAGCACCTTCTCTTACAGCAAAGTTTTTCAACGCCTGTGCTTTGGAGATGATCAGGTAGCGATGAACAGAGTAAGATGAGTCTTACAGATCATGTGTTTATTAGCCTGCCTGTCTGTATTTTTATCTGTGATTGCTTATGGCAAAGACAGATGATGAAAGATGCAACTTTGGAGGCAGGGGGAGGTGTATTCCATTGAGTCAATTTAGGGTGGGAGGGGAATGTTCAAGCTCAGCTAGATGAGTGAGAAAGGGATTGCTTTCGAGGACCATCCAGGTTCTATCAGAGGTGTCAAACGCAAATACTTTAGGGTGTTAAATTCCTACTGCGTGGCTATGCCCAATAATGTGTGTTTTTACAAACCAAATTATGTTAATCGCACCAGAATTTGACACCGAAATATAACTTCCACCTCGCTTGGATCCTAAAACTATTTGAGGGGGGGATTAGAAATGGCTCCTGTAGTTTTGGCAAATTACTATTCTTAAAGTACGTACAGCGTGCAAAGAGAAATTATGTATCGCATATACATGTGTGAACCTTTGCTTTAGTATAGCAGTGATGAGCAATTCAGCCCCTATTAAAGTCATCCGTTTCCAAGCCCTGAAAATGGTTCATTGGTACGGAACATTGGGGGCTGTGGCAGCCTAGAGGGGGACCCCTAAGTGGTCCATTGAGTCCCCTCTCCCCAGACCTTCTTGTTGACACCTCTGGGTGATTATAGGGACTGACATCAGTAGGTGGGGGACTTGGGGGACTTAGGTGGCTCTCTGGAATGTAGTTTATAGTTTGTGTTTGGGAGGATGGCTGTTAGAGCTGTGTATCCTTCATGCTCTGGATGGATTGGTTTTTTGTGACACCATAACTTGCCAAACTCCCTAGTTTCAGAGAGGGTTTGGGATTGAGATGGAAATGCACGAGAGGCCTAGATTGTCCTTCTGTTCTCAGCTGTTGGAAGTATGATGGGCAAGTTGGTGGAACAGAGCTGGGCAGGAGGAGAATGGAGACTTCTGGGTTCTTTTGTGAGCTGTCGGTTCAAAACTGTGTTTTGCTGGTTTCCCTGTTGCTTTAAGGGGGCAGCCCTTTTATTCCAAACAGAGTCTTCTTGTCATTCTGAAGCACAGCATCCTGTAGAATTTAGTGGCTATCTCATCTCAGAAGCGTGCTGTGAGTTTAGAAACCAGCACAAGAGACAGGCAATAGTTTTGGTTTTAAATTTTAAGAGTTTAAACTAATGTTCTGGGGAGAGAGTTGAGAGTGGTTTGGGGACAAGAGAGGAATCACCACTTTTTGCCTCTGGTTAAAGAGGTGCTGTAGGTTTTTAAAGGAAGGCGAAAAGCCTGCAGAACCTGTTTATTAGAGGCAAAAGTGGAATGAGCATACACACACCATTGGTAGTAATCTCTCTTAACAAGCCACCAAGCAGGGGTGGACGGATGGGACTCTCTCTAGCCTTGGTGTGACAACATTGATTAGAGGAGAGGATTCGTTTGGGACAAAGATGGGGGGCTTTGGGGACATTAATGTTAGGCCCTCTTCCCCAGCCGTGATGGAGGCAGGAATTGAGAGATACTTGCTCCCTTTGATTCTCAAATGGGACTCTGTGTTTGGCCACCAGAATGATCCAATTTGTAGCCAATCCCTGTGTTCTTCCATGAGGCCTAGGGCTTGTCGCGGGCGCATGGCCCCCATTTGCAAATAGCTGAGCCCAATTCCAAGTGCAAAGGCGAAGGGGTGGGGGGAAGACATCTGAGAGTCGTCATAGCCCCCTTGGCCTAGCCTGGGGGCAGTGGGTGTGATAGGGCAGGAATGGGCTCATGATAGATCAAGGGGCGGAGGTGAGGGTGCGGGATGGCGAGCGACATCTTTGAGTGATGGGGCGAGTCATGGGAACCTCACCCCAAGAGCATCACGTGGGCCAGGCAGATGGGCACGACAGAGGTAGGGGCCATTGTGCTGGAGACGGGACAATAGGGGCTGCCTCAGCCCCTTCTGACCCAGCGCATTGTCCGTCCCGCCCGGCCCCCCTGCAAAGCCTCTCGACAGCCCACTATGGGGCCTCCCTCGTCCGCCATGCAGTTGCTAAGGCTGGCCTGAATGGTGGCATCCATCAAGATGTCAGGGGGTGGGGGGAGAGGCACAATTCCATATCCCCCTTCATCCCTCCCCTGCCCCTTCCCGACGGAGTCCATTGTCATCGCCTGAGTTTAACTCTGTGGCGGTGGCCCGTGGCTTTGAGAACTGAGCGAGCGGCTCCCTGAGGGGATTAAAGTATATTTCCCCCCCACCCCACCCCCAAAGTGCTTCCCATCTGTTGGTCTTGTGGGGCAGAAGAGACTCTGCATAGGCTGCATAGATGACACCCATGGATACCTCTGGTTTGGGAGCGAGGCCTGGACCCCAGACCAACCGGGGGCTGCCCTGCCGTCTCAGTCTGAAGTGACCCTGAGGAGAAAGATTGGTTACGTTGGTTCACCTTTTCTCCTTTAGCCCTGCTAAGACATTTTGGGCAAAGCAGCATATGTCCAGTTAGTTTATCTGCCCCACCCCTCACCCCAGTCAAGCCATGGGTCAGCACCACAAAGTTAAACTTCTGTGATGACAATGGACTAAGGCCAGCCCAGTTATTATGGGCCCCGAGGCAGAAAATCCCACAGGCAGGGAGTTGTGCAACCCCTCCCTGGCAGGAATTTAAAAAAGAAGAAATACAATAATAATAAACAGTCCATGGCTCCATGAATTTACTCCCTGAAAGAAGCAAGACTGAAATTTCATGGGGGAAAAATACCCCTATGTGGTAGTGTGACTGTGGGGGGAGTCAGACAGATTAACCCCACATACATATCATTCCAACTCAGCAGTTAGCCCTACACCAGGAATGGGCAACTTGTGGCCCTCCAAATGTTTTGGCCTACGACTCCCATCAGCCCTAGCCAGCATAGCCAATGGTGAGGGATGGTGGGAGTTGTAGGCCAAAACACCTGGACAGCCACATGTTTCTCACCCCAGCCCTAGACCCATTCTGGTGCTGCTCAAGATTGCCAGCCATGGAGCAACTCTGTGCTGTTAAACTGTGGAACACAAGGCCACAAAATTCTGAGAGAGCTGAGGAGGGACTCTGACAGCTCCTCCATTCCCTCGCTCGCCGTCTGCCATCTGTCCACTACATCAGAATGGAAGTCTTACAGCTTTGGACCAAGGTCTACCTCAACCTTCCCCAATCTGGTGCCTTCCAACTGCTGTCAGACTACAACTCCCATTGGATGGTGGGAGTTGTAGTCCATCACCAGCTGGAGGGCACCAAGTTTGGGGAGGCTGGTCGAGCTACTCCAAGGGTAGGAAACCTGTGGCCCCCCAGATGTTGGATCAACTCCAGCAAGCATGGTCAATGGTCAGGGATGATGGGAGCTGCAATCCAGGGCCACAGGTTCCCCACTCCTGATCTAGTCTTATTCATTCATTCATTACATTTCATTTCATTTCTATACCGCCCAGTAGCCGAAGATCTCTAGGCAGTTCACAAAAATTAAAACCAAAGAGCACACAATAAAATATTAAAATATAATAAGAGTGAACCCATTCTCCTAGTGTAGATCCTTAGGTAGCCAAAACAGCACCACCCATGTCCAAGAGGGAGGTAACAGCAGGATTAGGGCTGTCTGGACAGAATGCTGAGCAGGACTGCACAGCGCTGCAAGATTTTGTTGCAGTCTCACTTGTCTGTTCTGTTTCCCTTGATAACCAGTGAAGTGTACAGAAGCAGTCTGTGAATACGACTTCTGTCTTTGGGCCCCAGTGTCTGGTATTTAGAGGTAGGCTGCCTCGGTGCATGGAGTCTCCACATTAAGCTGTCGTGACTAATAGATTTAGACAAACCGCCTCCTGTTCCTCCCCTCCCCCTCCCCTTTCCATGAATGTGTTTAATTTTTTTTAAAGCCTTAAAAGAGTTTTCTTTTTTTGTGCGTAGTGCTTTCCCTAGCACATCCCCTGAACCGTTCTGCTCTGTAGCTGCAATTATGCCACAGAGCTTTACTGGTGTTTTATTGCCAGCAGTTTGTTGTTTCATGAACGTTTGCCGCCTTATCGTTGCATCGTTTTTTAATAATAAGAATTTTTTATGTTGTACGCCGCTTGTGAGGGCTTCTGCCCTGAAAGGTGGCTGAGAAATAGTTTAGGATCATAAAATAGCACGTTATGTATTTGTGGGCGCTGCTTATTTTAGAGAGTGGTAGTTGAGTGTAATCATGATGGCACATACGTCTCCTCTTAGGCAGACGTTAATCTGTATGGCGGAGTGGACAGAGAAGGATGTTGGTATACAGCTACCGGGTGGTTGGTTATTATCTGTCTGTCTGTCTATCTGTCTAGATATGGCACAATTCTACACATGTTTACACAGAAATCAATCCTACAGTTCCCAGTGTTCCCTAGCCAGCGTGGGAAGAGTCTGCAGGATGTTGGGCGTTGTAGGACTTATTTCTGTCTAAACATGCATAGGACTGTGCCCTCAGAGACATGAAGGTGGTGTGAGAGGCATTGGTTCTTCGGGTGTGCACACTCAGGTCTTGTGTCCTGTTGTTGTCTCGAGCTGAACAGTCTGAGTTTGGAACAGCCACAAAAACTCTTGCCAAACCTCTTTAGCCAGAGGTGACAGTGGGACGCCCATGGATGAACTATGGGTAAAGATGTATCCATCCCTCTGGGGGAAGAAAAAACAGATCGATTGTCCACAGGCTGAGATGATTTGGCGAGAACGAAAGATAACTGGAATGGCAAAGGATGGCTCTGGATAGGTGGGAACATGTGATACATAACCAGAACATGGGGTCTAAATGTGCATTTTTCTGGGGCGCCAGAGCATTAAGGCACATGATTGTACATGGCTGAGGCCACAGTTTGCCCACACGTGTGTGATCCCAGGCAGAATGAGGACACGTGGCAGCGTGGGGTGGAGGTGGTGGTGAATTGTCGGCGTAGTGCCAATCTCCCAAACCCTGCGCTTTCTCACCTTTTGTACTTTTTGGCACAGCCCCTTCCAGAAGAGATATGAGGGGGCGCGCGCGCGCGCGCGTGTGTGTGTAGGCCAGTTTTTGGGCTGCAGCCAAGAGCAGTTTGTGAATAAAGTGGCTCTTGGCTTTGGCCCGGGGGAGGGGGACCCAACAGGGTGTAGAGTGGGGAGGGAGCAAGATTAGCCCCTTTGAAGCTATACAAAGTTCCCCACTCGGAAGCCAAGAGGTCTTTAATTGCCCTTGTTTTTCCTGGTCCCAAAGCCAATTTTAGCGTGGGTTGTCCCCGCCTCTTTGGCAACCAGAGTTGGCTTTGGGGCACACAAGGGAGGGGGTGGATGTGCAGTGTGTGGGTGGGAACAGGACATGCAGCTAAGAAGGGGAGGAGCACCACTGCTTCTCTGCGTGTCGGTTTAGGAGGACCCGGCTTAGGAGGACTTGTTACAGGCTGTATCAAACTATGATGGGAGTTGTCATCCAACACATCTGGAGTGCACCAGGTTGGGGACCACTGGGATATATCTACTCAGGCATCTCCCCAGGAGCCAAGTAGGTTCGTTTTCGCTTGTCGAGCTAGCCACACCAAACTGCTTGGCCAGCCTTGTATTAATGTCCTTTAAAAAAAAATCTTGGGGGATTGTACATTGTCAGTACCCATTCTACCAACGGCGTGCATGCAAGCCATTATGATCAGGTCCATGCGTGATCAAAAGATTGATCATCTTTGATGTTTTCTAGCAGGTAGCCATGTTAATTTATTGCAGCAAAATCAGCAATGAGTCTTGTGGCATCTGAAAGATTCACAAATTTAGTCTGGCATAAGGTTTTGTGGATGAGAGCCCCCTTCATCAGACGCACATGGAGTCTTGTGGAGAGTTTCAGATTTATTTACTGGACATATGGTGGGGTGGGAGGGAGCGGGAAGAATTGTAGAGTGAGGTCCGAAGGAAATTAAATGCAGAAAGTAACAGTACGTTATCAATAGTGGTCATTCACAGTGCAGTTGCTGCTGATAACACCCTGGCAGGGCTAAACCACGGCATGCAAATGGTGCATTGCGTCATGAAATAGGCTATAAAGGCAATTAAAAACAATAATTAAAAAGCTGAGTGAATTGCAGGAGGGGGTGAAATGCACTCTGTGCTTTGGGTGGCTTTTCATTTGGAACTGGCTCTGCCGGTTAGATCACGATTTCTGCTGGGCTGTATACTGTCACTGATTGTACCGTATCTCTTTTGCTGCTGTTGTTTTCCAATCCATGGCGCCACATCCGTTCTTGACGCTGGATCCCTAGGCCTGAAGGTTGTCTCCCATCTCCTCCTCCAGGGAGCCCAAGGCAGCCTACATGATTCCCCTCCTCCTCCTCCTCCCCATTTTATCCTCACAACAACCCTGTGAGGTAGTTTACGCCGAGAGTCAGTGACTGGCCCAGAGTCACCCAGTGAGTTCCATGGCTGAATGGGGACTAGAACCCGGATCTCTTGAGTCCCAGTCCAGTGCTCTAGCCACTACACCCACACTGGCTTTCCAAAAGGTTCCTTCCACAAAAAGTTTCCTTCTCCACAGGCCTGGCCCATCCTTCGGAGCTGGCGTTCGTCTTCGAGCCCAGCGACGTGATTGCTGTCCGTGACCGCCCGCTGCTCCTGCATTGCCAAGTGGAGGGCGAAGCTCCCATCACCATCACCTGGTACTGGAATGGAGCACCCCTCTCCAATGACAGCCACACAGCAGTCTTGTCCAATGGCTCCCTGCGCCTGGAGAGCGTACACCGGCGAACCCGGGGAGGAGGATCCGCTAACGCCACTGCCAACTCCAGCGACTCAAGTGCCGGGGAGTACAGCTGTGCTGCCCAGAACCGCTACGGCCTCCTGGTCAGCCGCAAGGCCCGAGTGCAGATTGCCAGTGAGTTCTGAGTTTCAAGATGTTTAACATTTTAATTCTAAGAGCATTTCTGGACCGCTTCTTGGCCCTAAGCAAGCCGCTCTCTGCTCCCCGAAGAAAGCTGTTAAGCCAAAGAGTAAAAGCATTAAAACAATTATAAGTTAAAATTAAGAGCAAAATTAGAAGCAAAGAGCGGGGAGAAAGGAAAACTTCAGTATTCAAATTAGACTGTGTTGAAAGCAAGAGGAAATAAAAGTGCTTTTCCTGCCTTCCTAAAAACCATCTGGCGTGGGACTAATCGTAAATTTTAAGATTAAATCTTAATCTTAAATTTTTAAGATTAGCCCCACCTAATCTTAGTGCTGCCAAAGAGAAGACCCTGCTCACGTTCCCATCAACCAAATATTTTTAGGCGGTGGGGCAAAATCTCTGACCGTGATGGAATTTTGCAAGCAGGTTCACGTGGCAGGAAGCGGTCTTTTAGATATCCTCATCATAAGCAGTTTAGGGCTTTATATGTAAGAACGAACATCTGGAACTGAGCCCAGAAAGAAACTGGGAGCCAATGCAGTTGCGAAAAGCACTTGCCAGAAGGCATCCTAGCTACTGTGTTTTGCATCAGATGCATTTCCTGAACACTCTCAGGGGGTGCCCCGCGTAGCATGCACTGCAGTAATCTAACCTGGAAGTGGCCAGTTTAGGACATTCTCCCTGTTTCCCTCTTTGTGTTCAAAAAGGATACAGTGAGGAAATATGTATTTTGGAAAAAAAAATTGAACCAATGCAGGCAGTGCTGGGCATGATTGCTTCTGGGTTTGCAGAACTGTTCACTAGCGCCTACGTTGAACTGGTCTGCGGGATAAAGAGTTATGTGAAAGCTGAAAGCTTTCGTTCTTCTACACCAGCAAAAGATTATACTGTTGCCTTCTTCCTCCCTCCTGCCCACACTGACAGGAATTGCAGGCAGTGGTGCAGCAGTCTGCACCATAGATGGGGCTGGTGTTGAGAATTATGCTGAGAAAGCTCTGTGAGTGGCAGCGGCCTTGTCTTACATCTCCCTGCAGCCTTGTCCAAATTCCACATGCACCCAGAATCCATGTCGGTAGAAGAGGGAGGCGTTGCCCGGTTCCAGTGCTTCATCCAGGGGGTCCCAGAAGCCACCATAACCTGGGAGCGCAACCGGACAGCCCTGCTAACGGATGACTACCGGTGAGTGTGGAGTGTGAGTGTGGGGGTGGTGTTGGTGAAATGGTTATGGATTGGGTTGGGAGAGACAGGTGAAGGAAGCGATTGAGGAATACGTACTGTCTAAAACGTGAGGTGCTGGTGCTTCTGACTCGACAGAGCTGGCCCAAGACATTTTGCCGCCTGAGGCATGCCGTGTTGTATCAGCCTTCAGCATTGGTGATAGGACAGCATCCTCCACCAGGCTAGCTTAGGGGGCACAAGGCAGGCTGTTTAGCACACAGCAATCTCCTCCGACACTTTGCTGCCACCTCCTAGCATCTGCTGCCCGAGGTGACCTCCTCACTCTGCCTAATGGCAGGGCCGGCCCTGAGGATTGCAGTCCAGAAGTCATGTCGTCTATGTTGAAATCTCTCTGTTCTGTTTACCAAAAAAGATTACAGAGATGGTGGAGTCTGGAGGACATGATTTATAAAATTATGCATGGTGTGTAGCAAATGGGGAGAAGATTTGTTGTTCGTTTTTATTTATCTATTTAAAGCATTTTTACCCTGCTTTTCAGCCAAAAAGGCCCCTAGAGCGGCTTACAAAGATGAGAAATAAGACAGTCCCTGCCTGCAGTCCTACAACCTAGAAGACATAGCACAAAAGGAAAAGGGACTGGGAGGGAGGAGGAAAAAAGCAAGCTCAGGGACTAGATTCTTAGTTGCAAAGTCCAGCAGCTTCTGGAGCTGGCTGTATGCATAATGGAAGGGCGACTGCCTCCTCTCACTTTGGTGGTGTCAAGGATGGTGGTAGCTGGAAGGAGGGTGTTTTTCAGCTGGAGCTGTGTCCAAACTGTATCCCTCCCTCATAACATTAGGATTTAGGGTCACTTAATGCAACTGATTGGCTGGAGATGCAGGAGAGACAAAAGGACATACTTCTTCAGACAACCTATAATTAACATATGGGACTCATTGCCACAAGGTGTGGGGGCAGCAGATGGCTTTAAAAGGGGATTAGGCCAATTCATGGAGGAGGAGAGATTTATCCCTGATATCCAAGCAGAAACTCCATGGAAAGAAGCAGTCTGCCTCTGAACACCAGAGGCAAAGTGTGGAGAGAAGCAAGCAAGGAGGATGTAGGCCTTTAGCGCATGTTCCTGGCTTAGCCACCGTTGGATACCAGATGCTGGATGAAGAAGACTTTGGGGCCTGATCCAACAGCAGGAGGGGCGTGGCATGGCTGGAGTGATGAGAGATGCCTGGTTTGGCTGGCCGAGTTCTGAGCAGAAGATAGGCAACAGAACAGCAGAGGGGGCATTTGTTATAACATAGCCTTCCTCAACCTGGTGGCCTCCAGATGTGTTGGACTGCAGCTCCCATCATTCCCAGGTACTTGTGTACAGCAGCGTACCTGACCTTAATTGCAGGCACTGCTGGGGCGGGAAGGGCGACCTTTGCTGAAAAAGCGCCCCTCCCCTGCTGCAATCATGCTTTTAAAAAGCCTCCATTAGCACCAATGGAGGCTTTTTCAAAGCATGATTGCAGCAGCGGAAGGGTGCTTTTTGGAGGGGACGGGTGGCAGTGTTGGGGAGGAGGGGGTTAGTGCTTCCCTCCCAAGCAGGAGCCCCCCACCCTCTGCCCCTCCCTGCTGCAATCAACTATAGAAGTTAACCATTCCTGCTGTACACACTTACCTGTGGGCAAGTTCCATTGAACTCAGTGGAACTTACTTCTGAGTAGAGAGGTTTGGGATTATGCTGTTATATAACCTTTAGTGTTGTTTGTTTCAATATACTCTCGAGAGTATATTTGTCTGTTTTTCCACAATAGGTAACATACATTTACATCTTTACTGCTTGTCAACTTTATGTAATGAGTTACATGCGACGTTTGGTTTGTTCATTGTTTGTTGCATTTTCACAAATAAAATTAAAAAAAACAAACTAAACGCTTTCCCCTAAGGATTTCTGGGAATTGGCCAGGGCTGATGTGCTCACTGAAAGAGGGCGCTTGCATTGCAAGCAGCAGCATCAGTGATACTAAGCTTGGGAGGTGGTTCCCGGGCAGTTAGCTCCAGAGCATAGACAGAGTGCCAATCCAGTGTTTGTAACAATAAGAAAATCCCCCCACCCCTGTTAGCTGTGTGATTAAAATGCCTGTTACCGCAGGGCGCTTCTGTTTGGAGCGCCGCCGGCACTATCCTAGCACGGTTGATAGCCCACATGGGGCTGTGGCACAAGTCAGGACCCACAGCTGAAATCACCCTGGATGTATTTAATCCATTTCCTGGGTGGAGGTAGGTTGTCAGCAGCTGGTGGAGACTGGTGGATACAAGCCGTAGAGCACGGGTGGGCAACTGTTGCCCTTCCAGATGTGATTGGACTCTGTCTCCCATCAGCCCCAGCTAGCCCAACACCCCTAGAGGGCCACCGCTACACCCCCTGCTCTAGAATTACCCTCCAGACTGGCCCCTCCTTGCTCTTAAAGTTTGGTGCAGCTAAGTGGAAAGAGCAGCCTGTTAAAGGGGTAAAGCTCCTGTTGTGCCTGCAGAAGTTCCCAGGATTGTACAGGTAGGGCTGGAAGAACTCCTTCCTGAAACCCTGGAGAGCTGCTGCTGCCAGGCAGTGTGGGCAGGACTGACCTAGATGGACCAAGGGTCTAACTCAGTATAAGGCGGCTTCCTAACCCCCAACTGGGGATTCAACTCTTGGTCAAGAAGGGTGCCTTTGCAGTGAGGCCCATAGGATGAGCTCTTGGGGCGTAATCCCAAGGAGCCCGCAATTGGGAGTCCACATTCCCCTGGGTTGGTTTTGCTCTTCACTGGTGCAAAGGCCGCTCGCAGTCACAGCTTTTAAAGGACTCTCTACATTAGAAGACTACTACTCTCACCAGCTCCCATGAGACTGAACAGGCTAGGTTGTTGCAGGCTCAAGCTCTGCTCATGTCTGTAGCAAATTAGTTTGGCCTTGGAAAACCACTGAGGACTGAAGCTTCAAATATAAGTTCCGAAGAGATTCTTTTAGCTGCTAGGATAGCCTAGTGGGGAAGGGTGCCTGGCTGCAGAGCCAGAGTCTGGGAGCTCAAATCCCCAGTGTGGCTTGTAGTTCTTTTTGCTTTCTCAAGGCTGCTGAAGAGGCAAGCCTCAAATATAAGTTCCGAAGAGGTTCTTTCAACAGCTGGTATAGCACAGTGGGGAAAGGTGCCTGGCTACAGAGCTGGAGTCTGTGAGTTCAAATCCCTGCTTGTGTGACCTGGGTGAAGGGCCAGCTAGAGATCACCTAATAGTCAGTGGCTGATGGGATTAAGTACCCTGCCACAGGTGCAGCCTTGGGCAAGCTGCATGGCTGTGAGTCCCCAGGGGCACCTTCCTCCACCCTGGGAAGAGGGGAGTGCCTAGTATAAAAGAGGAGATAAATCCCCCTTTTGCTGGGAGCCATTTTTTAATCTAAAAGATAGTAAGTCGGAAGTTTTTCACCTGGGAGTGAACTTAGACACTCCCAGGTTACTTTAGGCAGGCCACCCCAGCTGGCTGACCTGTGCAGCACGCCACTGCCACACAGGCCTTCCTTCTCTCTGTACCTTGTCGGCCTCAGCCAGCTGGGGGGCAACTGGGCACCGGGGCTGCACGGCTTGCCCAAGGCTGTGCAGGTGGCAGGGCACTTAGCCCAAGGATCCACTCACTATGGGATGATCTCGGCTGGCCCCTCTCCTGGGACACACACAGTGGGGATTGAACTCATGACTGCTAGCCTCACAGGCACGTGTCTTACCCACTGTGCTACACCAGCACTTGAGAAGAGCTCTTCGGAACTTATATTTGAGGCTTGCCTCTTCAGCAGCCTTGAGAAAGCAAAAAGAACTAGAAGCCACACTGGGGATTTGAACTCCCAGACTCTGGCTCTGCAGCCAGGCACCCTTCTCCACTAGGCTATCCCAGCAGCTAGAAGAGTCTCTTCGGAACTTATATTTGAGGCTTACCTCTTCAGCAGCCTTTCAAGGCAAAAGGAACACACGCCAAGGAGGGGACTTGAGCTCCAAACTACTGGCTCTACACCCACGTTTCCTTACTCATTGTGCTACACCATTTACAGAGAGCTTTTCCAGAACCTATATTTCAGGCTTCGCTCCTCAGTGGCAATAATGAAGAGGATTCAACCTTACAACCTTTAGCTCAGCAGGCAGCTGTTTTCCCCACAGGGCTGTGACTATCGAAAAAGATCTCTCCTGGAAAGTTCTTCTTCCAGGGGTTCTCAGTGGCCTTTCAGAAAAAGGAAATTCAGAAACCACCCATGGGATTTGAACCTACAGCCTCTGACTCTTCAAGTAGCAGCTTTTCCTGCAGAGCCACCCCAACCACAGGGAGAAACTAGCACTCCCCAGCAAGTTATCCTTGAGGAACTCATTCCAAACACCTGCTCCTTTCTTATCACATGGAAGTAAAATCAGGTGCCTTACCTCCTATAAAATGGCTGAGTGAGAGAAAGAAGCATGCTGAATTCTAGATTCCAAGGCTGCCCTACTGGAGCTCCCCACAAACCCTCTTGATTAATCTTGGAGTATTTCATCTTAGAAACTGGAGAGACTCATTCTCTAAAATGCAGGATAAAAATGCAACAGACAAATAATGTATTTCAAAGAGTGACCTTTCAAGCCCCTCTCTCTTCCTTTTTAAATAACATGGATTGTGGTATCCCAATGGGGCAGGGGTGGTCCTCCAGATGTTGGACTGCAACACCCATCATGGGCTGTGCTAGTTAAGGTTGAGGGGACTTGCAGTCCAACATCATCTAAAGGGCCACTCATTCCCCACCCCTGGTCAGTAAGGAAGGGGGTGTGGGTGTAGTAACAAGCTATTCCAGGTTCAGATCCCTCTGTGTGAACTTAAATTATTTGGATCTTTTAGCTCTGCAGGGCTGCTTCGAATTGAAGCTTTTTTTTTTTTTTTAAGATCCTACCCCTGCATTCTTCCCAGCATTTCAACTT
Organism: Heloderma suspectum; assembly: GCF_057233095.1. Lineage (NCBI taxonomy): Eukaryota > Metazoa > Chordata > Lepidosauria > Squamata > Helodermatidae > Heloderma > Heloderma suspectum. The sequence goes on from NC_139474.1 coordinate 13,875,749, forward strand.
CCATCAGCTTGTAGTTTGTCATGGGACTAACTGTTCTGAGTTCCGATTCTTCAACATGTCTTACATCTTTCTTGGAAATGACACTCTGAGCACCCCTTGTTGTGATAGCGCAGTGGGGTGTTAAGCACGAGTTCGAATCCCCATTGGTTGGGTGCATCCAGCTGCTGTTTCATTTGGGTACTAGAACCCAGGGGCGAGCAGAGGGTAGGTCAAGATTTACTGGTAGATCTCTGGGTGATCTGCAGTAGATCAGCAAGGGGTGCTGTCTCCAAATTGTTGAACAGTAGCAAAATCACTTTTCACACCTAAATATTGTAGAGTTGGGAAAAGGGCAGCTAAAATGATCATGGGGCTGGAGACTCCCATATGAGGAAAATTTGGGACTGTGTAGATTAGAAAAAAGGGGAGTACGGGGAGACATGGTAGAAGTGTACAAAATTATGAATGGAGAGGAAGACATTTTTCTCCCTCTTCCTCTTCCTAGAACCCAAAGGGATCATCCCATGAAGCTCAATGGTGGGAGATTTGGGACAAACAACGGGATTTCTTTACACAGCACATACTATGGAATTCTCTACCACAAGCTGTAGTGATGGCCACCAATTTGGATGGCTTTAAAAGGGGATTAGACAGATTCCTGGAGAAGGCTATCAATGGCTACTAGTCACAATGACTATATGGTACCTCCAGTTTCAGGGCCAGTGTGCCCCCGTATGTCAGTTGCTAGGGAACATGAGTGGGAGGGTGCTGTTGCACTCGTGTCCTATTTGTGGGTTTCCCACAGACATCTGGTTGGCCACTGTGGGAACAGAATGTTGGACTCGATGGAGCTTGGTCTGATCCAGTATGGCTGTTCTTATGTTCTTAACAATGCTTGGGCTTAACCAGGAGTTCAGTTCCATTCTCGTACTGAAAACAAATCCTTAAGCTCAGAAGGTGTTCCAAGAGACAATGCTTTTTGCACCTACCTCTGCTTGGTAGGTTTTGTAAATACAAAGAAAGTAGATCCATCTAACAGGCTTGGCCTCTGTCCACCCCTTCTATAACCCACAAGCTACTTCCGTAAGAGGAAAGGATATGGACACCAGAACATCAGACGAGCCCTGCTGGATCAGACCAAGGGTCCATCTAGTCCAGCGTTCTGTTCACACAGCGGCCAACCAGGAACCCACAAGCAGGGCATGAGCGCAACACCACCCTCCCACCCATGTTCCCCAGCAACTGGTGCACATAGGCTCATTGCCTCTGGTACTGGAGGTAGCACATAGCCATCAGGACTAGTAGCCACTGATGGCCTTTTCCTCCAGGAATTTGTCTAGCCCCCTTTTAAAGCCATCCAAGACATTTGGGCTTTCTAGTTTAGAAAGAAAACAGCGGGGGTGGTGTGGTCTCCCCTCTCCTGGACTAAGGAAAGGAACAGGACACAAAAGAGGCCCCCTGACTACTGGCTATACTAGCTGGGGTTGATGGGAGATGTAGACCAAAAGGGCCTCCGGTGTGGCTGTTACACAATATTAAAAGGAGCACAGCATCAAGGGGTCAACCCTACACGCACACCGAGGACATCTCTGCACCAGGCTGTGGTTGCTTGGGAGATGGAGCAAAGAACAGAGAGGCCACCCCCGTCAGAGAAACAAGCTCTTGGGGGCCACACGACTCTCAATTATTTATTTTGTTATTTATTATTGGGTTTTTTGCCTCTCCCATCCTTTAGTTAAAAACACAAATTACAGTAAAAAGATACATAAAAGTGAAAAAAAGAAAATGGATAAAGGCAGTATAAACATAAGATACGAGCCATCATAAAACAGATCAGCAAACGGTTACAAGCCTGGGAAAAAAGGAGGTCTTCACCTGGAGCCTGAAGAGTGGGCACTCAGTGAGCCTTTCTGGGGAGAGCATTCGAAAGTTGTGGGGCCACCACTGAAAAGGCCCTATCACTGGTAGCCACCTGCCATAGCACCCAGAGCAGAGCATCTGCAACCACATGAAGAGAGACAGGCAATGGTTTCATCTTTCCATCCTTCTGTTCCCCCTCTTGCTATTTCCACCAGGTTCACCTTGCTACCCACCGGCATCCTGCAGATCACGGGTGCGAGGCATTCCGATGTGGGCACCTATCGCTGCGTGGCCAGCAACATCGCCAACACCCGCTACAGCCAGGAGGCCACGTTGACCATCAGTGGTGAGCATCTGGTTTGACACATCATGGGATGAAGCTGAACTCCTGGGTTCTTTGGGGAAGGATTTGGAGGGGGTGGAGCTGGCAAGTTGGGGCCATTTCTCCGGGGAGAAGCGAGAATACAGTTGGGGCCAAGATGGTGACTCGATTAGTAGGATAAGTGGGAGAACTGGGGAACCAGGGCTCCTGGGCTCATTGGAACAATGGAGTGGTCATGTTATTTAAACCTATCATGCTGGGATCCATAAATCCTCTATTCGCTCCATCTGTCTTTTATCCTGCACTTCTTCCTCCCCAAAAACCCAACCCACAGGCTAGAGCAAATGCTCCCCCTCCTTTATCTTCACAACAACTCTTTGTGGTTGAGAGATAACGATTGGCCTAAGATCACCCAATATGCTTTGTGGCTGAGCAGAAATCGAAACAACATTTAAATCCAGCACTCTAACCACTACACCACACCAGCTCTAAATGAAGCAGGTTGAAAGGAAGGGAGCTGGGTCTTCATTTAGTGGGGAAGTCTAGTCTTGAATATTCCTCTCCAGCTGAGTATCCTCAATATTTCAGGTTTTATTCAAAACAAAAGAAAACCCAAGTTGCTAGTCCTTATGGCTGCAAAAATAGGATTGGAAGCATATAGGTAACGCCTGGAGAAATCTCAAAAGTCAGCAGACTGGTTGAATCATTTGTTCAGGGGGTCACAGTGGGGCTCCAGCGCCATACATAGCTGTTGCCCCTCTCTCCTAACACATAGAATAATTTATGCAAATGCCAATGTATACTGGTTGCAGAAGCCTGTGTTTTTCATGGCACGGGATTTGAGTCTTGGCGCAGAAATGGGGGGTTAAAGCAGCTATGCTCTTGTGAAAGCTAAGCTTTGGCTGGATTCCAATATACTGGAGGTGGGGGGCTCAGAGGTTCACGGCCTCTCCCCCACTGCCACCAGGGGAGGGAGGGAGGGGTGCTTCTCTCACTTGACACCCTCTCCTGCCAGTCTCAGCTCCCAAGCTCTACAAGGAACCAGTCATCCTGTCCGGCCCGCAGAACCTGACCATCACAGTCCACCAAACGGCCATCTTGGAATGCATCGCCACGGGGAACCCACGGCCAATTGTGTCTTGGAGCCGCCTGGGTGAGTGGGATGGGGGAAACGGAGATGGCTTAGGTGGGGGCTGAAAAAGTATGGGGCTGCATCCCAGCACACCCTTGCTCCCTGCAACACTCACTGGCTGGCCTTTCCCCTCCCTGCAGACGGGCGTTCCATTGGTGTCGAAGGTATCCAGGTCTTGGGAACTGGCAACCTCATGATCTCAGATGTGTCGGTGAAGCATGCCGGCGTTTACGTCTGTGCTGCCAATCGGCCCGGCACCCGCGTGCGCCGTACGGCACAGGGTATCCTCATGGTGCAAGGTGAGCATGGCCATTGGCGGAAGGTGGAGCGGAGGACCGAGAGCTGCCATACTGGGCCGGGATACATTTCTTAGCCCTTCTGCTGGCCTGTGAGGGTGTGTGCATCACAACCTGCAACAGCGGAGAGGAGGACAAGCGATGTAGAGATGTGCGCGGGGTGTGAATCGTATCAGTAAAGGAGTGATTCTGAGCACATGCAAAGTGCCCGATCCTTCAGCAGTGAGTAGCCACAGCCTTAGCCTGTATCCATTCATCTAGCCGGCAGAGACAAAGCTGTCACCCTCTAGGATGGTCAGCATGAGGCCCTGCTACATATTTCAGAGCCCGGAGGTCAGACAGAGGGCGCTACCTCGAGATGTTGGACTGCAGCGCCCAGCACCGTTTTCTGGGCTGGCTGGGGCTGATGGGAGTTGCAGCCCAACGTCATCTGAAAGCTCACCCCGGCAGTAGAAGAAAGCCCTCTGCTACCGGGACGCACACCCCACACATGGTCATGAGACACCTTTTCGCTAGCGGCAGTCGTCCCCTCAATGCTGGGGCTACATACATCTTTCACATCTGTATCTGGCTAGCGCAGCGAACAGCATCAGCACCATTTTCCCACTCAAAAAATGTGTGATTATTCTGGTAGATGTCCATAAGGCCTCCCTGGCCCAGTCACAATCCCCTTGGCCCACAGTTCTTGCACAACGGGCCGGGGTGACAATCCTCGTTTTCTGGCTGACATTAGCCACGTCAGGGTCTCCTCGTTGTGCATCTGTCTCTCTCGTTCATCAAGGTGTTTTGTCCCCGATATCGGTTTCATTTCAACACATCTTCCCCACCCCAACCACCCCCCTCTGCTTTCTCATCTGAAGGGTTGATGAGAGGCAGGATCGAACCTGCCCCCAGAGCGGCCATCGATTCTGGGCCGCGGCTCGGATAAAGAGACGCGGGGTCGATTTCGTGACCCGTGCGCCGGGGACAAAGGACTGCGGGGTGATTGATGGGGCGAAAACCTCCTCCCGTCAAGGGACCGGCGTCAGCCAAATGGACCCCTTGCGGCCTTGAATTTGGAATTGGGGGCGGGGGAGGCTGTTCCCAAAGAGAAAGGGGGTAGATCTGTGCTTCAGAACAGGGATTCACCCCACAGCTCTCCTCCACCCCCAACCCTCAATCTGCTATTGCTCAAGAGCCAGCCACAGAGGCCAACGGTACGGAGTGAGATGGAGCAGAAATGGGGTTTAGACAGACCCATCAAGGTTCAGCACAGGCCGTCCCAGCTGGGAATCGCACACTTGACGGTGAGAGGGTCAAAGGGCAGAGGTCATGACCCCTCCCCCCACATACAGTCCCCGTCTCTTTCTTCCTCTCCATGACAAGGCTGAGAACCTACTCTTCGGGATGAATCAAGATTTGAAACAATGTGGGGTTTGGATGGTGGCTGAAGGGGAAAACGGGGTTTGGCCAATCAGCCGTTTGAGGCAGATGCGATCAGCGTCCGGACAGGGGGTCAGCCCTGTAAAGCATCAGAGGAGGGTGGCCTAGGATGCAGAATGGGAAGTAGGCTTGGATGGCTAAGGAGAGAATGGCGAGAATCAGATAGTGGCAGCCATTACTAGTTCTAAAAATACTGAAGAAATGAAAGGAACACAGGAAGCTGCCATAGACAAGATTAGGTTATTTGCCCATCCAGCCCAGGGTTACTGACTCTGACAGGCAGCAGCTCCACGGGGTCTCAGGCAGAGGAGGGGTCTCCCGTCACCCGCTCCTTGCAACTGGGGATACCAGGGATCCAAGCCGGGACCTTTTACCTGCACAGCACGAGCTCTTCCACTGAGCTGTGGTGTTCCCTGTTTTAGGAGTTGGGGGCTATCCAGAATGGGGGCTCCTGACCTGCTCCTGGACTGAGTATCAGCTCCTCACTGCCCCACATGGGGGCAAGGGGCTCATGCCAGCATATGCTTTGGGGTCATAATAGGGAGGGGGAGATTCGACGCAGGGCCTTGAGTTTGTGCTCTGGGCCGGCATAATGTGGTGGAGGGAGAGAGGTCAGAATGTGCTCTCCCGCCCCCTCCTCTCCATGCCACAGTCCCTGGGCTGGACCGTCTGGACGACAAAGCCATTTTCAGGAGAGGGGCCATCTCTCCCCTGCACACACACGCGCACAATGGGGGAGGGGGCCCTGCTTTTGTTTGGGGGCGAGGCAGGGCAGGGGCCGCTGCTCTTTTCCCAGCTCTTTGGCAAGCTAATGAGATGCGGCCCGTCCCGGAAAGCTTAACGCTTCTTTTCTGGAGAGTGTCAGGCATTTCAATGTGACATCTGCCTTCATGGCCGCTCCCACGCTGCGGACGATGGCAGGGGCGCGAGAGGACACAGCTTTCGGCCACGGCGCAGCTGGGGGAATGGGGCAGATCCGGGTGATGGTGCCCGGGCCCAATTCCTTCCCCAGCTCCCTCCCCGGGTTCAATAACAGGTTGAGGGATTTGTGAGTCCTTCTAAACCCATTCAGGATGGATGGGTGGGAAGACACGGGGAGTAGCCCAGAACTCTCTGCCCAGGGGACTCATGCCTCCCTTCTTTTTTTGATATACGTCACCTTCTACCTCTTCACAGTGTAACACTAAGGCAGCTTCCCCATGTTCCCCCATGCCGTCTCCCCAATTTCTTGGGCCTACTTATACCAGTAGCCCTCTCCCGCCCTTGTTCTCCGGCAACCGGCACTCAGAGGTATACAGCCTCTAAACATGGAGGCTCTGCTCAGCTACCATGACTAACAGCCATTGACTGACTTACCAAGCCTAGTTAGGAAGACTTAAGGGGGAAAACAAACTCCCAGGAAGAAGCCGTTGTTTCAAGGCTGTACTCTGCCTATAAGGACCACCTCAGTTTGACTGACCCCTTCCTGGCCTCGGGGCTCACCGCTGTCTGCCCTGTCTTGAATGCAGCCTTGCCTGCCGTGTGCCCCAGCACAGAGAGAAACAAACAAACAAAGAAAAAGTACAGCACCAAGTCAAGACAAATACATTTTCGGTTCAGTTCCACATGCGTAATATAGGGTGCGGGTTTAAATGAGGGTTAGAAATTGGAAGTGACAGTGGGGTGGAATCAAGTCACACGGGGCTTGTTTTCTTCCCACTGCAGAGAGGTGATCTGCTCAAAGGGTTTGCAATCCCCTCATATCTTTGGCAACTGTCTGAGAAATCGTCTGCGAATCATACCAAATTTCTCCCCTTCGCATCTGCGTGATTTGTTGTATGCGTGTGTAACATAATGACCGATTACGTGCGACTCACAGGGCTGAGTGCGTTTGTAATTGTGTCTAGCGTGAGCAAGAGGCTCTTCCTCGGTGACCCTGGCAACCAGCTCCTGGGGGAGACGGGTTGGGAAGGGCCGACAGGAATTACCTTGGTGCATCTGAGGCCCAGCCTCGGAGCTGGAAAGAGGGGAACTGGGCAGAGGTTTAAAAGGGCAGGGACACACTGGAAGTTTTGATTGCAGGTGGATAAGTGAGGGAGGAGTATCAGGCCTATGCAGAGGGGAACATGACTATGAGTCAAGAATGGGTGTGGGAGGAACTTAACCGCCCCCCACCCCAATCCAGAATTGGGGTCAAATGCAGACTGCCTGCATATTATCGAGGGCTAGAAACTTATCTAACTGGGAAAAAATACATTATAGAAACACTTCCTGATTGGCTCTTAAAGCACATGGTGTTGGGACATCATTCTAACTCAAACCCTCAAGAGGAGCCCCCCAGATCCTCCTCGGTCCTTCTACTATCCCCAGTGATCCACCCTGTGGATTGCCCTCTTGCGATTCACGAGTCACTTTTAAACACAAATTAAATGGGAATCACCGTCATGACAAAGCACCATGCACCACAGAACAGCAAAGTTGATAACAAGCAGCTTATTCTAATGAGAATGCGGAGTTCAGATTAGCATCACTGTACCTCTTGGGATCCTGACATCCCATCGGAAATGAATGAATAACCGCTGGCAATAACTGACGGGAGCTGTTCAGCAGTGGAACTACCTTGGGAGGTGCTGGGCAATCCTTCACTGGAAGTATTTAAGCAGATCTGTCAGGGATGCTATAGGTGCAGGATTCCTGCACTGCAGCTCCTGCCTTGAGCAGGGGGTCAGACTAGGTGGCCTCCAAGACCCCTTGCAACTCTAAAGCTCTGTGAGGTGTTCATGCTGGGCGATTGCCCTTTTAAAACCAGCACACTCACTTGTCATGCTCTCGATCCCGGGTGCCAACGTGGCACCGCCACTGACCTTCCCTCCTTGCTGTTCCTCAGCCCCACCGGAGTTTGTGCAATGGCCCCAGTCCATCTCCAAGCCACCGGGCAGCAGCGCCATTTTCACCTGCGTGGCGCAAGGCGTACCGGAACCCCACCTGATCTGGCTGAAGAACGGCAAAGTCCTGGCCCCCGGCGAAAACGTCAAACTCACGCACAACAACAGGTGAGACCGGGATACCCACAGGCAGAAAACTGACAGCTGGTTTAAAAAAACAGCCACGTACTTTCACCCGGGGACCTCTGGGGTTGTGGTTCTGTGAAGCTAGGGAGGTGCGGGGGAAGAGGAGGGATCTCTTCCAGACTACAATTCCCAGAATTCTTTGGGGGAAGCCATGGTCGTGACTGCAGTATAAAGCAGACACAAGTTTGTGCGTAAATGGGAGGGAAGACATTTGCTGTCACAAGGGACTGGGGCACTGGGTAACCTTTTTTCTGTCGAGAACCACATTCCCTAGCAGGTAATCAGCCCCAGGGGTGGCTGTGTGATGATGTGGGCAGAACCAGAGACAGAAGTGCTCATCCCTTTTCCCTCGCAGCCACCTCCTTTTCTCTGTCTTTGTGGCACCCCCTTTTCTCTCTCTTTCTACCACCCTCTTTCTCTCTCTCTCCCCACCCAGTGGGTGGCCAGGGAAAGGTCAGATTGCTCTTGCCAGAGGTCTGAACCAACTGCATGCAGAGGGCTTTTGGAATTAGGCGGAGGGCCACATGAATTTAGGCCAAGGGCCGCAATTTGCCCACCCCTGGGCTAAAGCATCTGGGGCGTTTTAAGCTTCCACACACAGAAGCAACTAGGAGAATGAAAATGTGGCGTTTTGAAACATTCTGGATTTTGAAAACATGTTTGTTGTTGTTGATTTGACCCAGGATGTAGGAAGGGAAGGCAGGTAGATAAGTGAGAGAAGTTAAATCAAATGATGCGTGGTGTGGAGAAAGGAGAGAGTGAGAGAGAGAAACTTATCACCCTGTCTCATAAGATTAGAACTTGGTGTCACCCAGTGAAAGAGATGGGGAGGAGATGGAGGACATACAAAAGGATGTTCCTTTTCCATGGGGTGGGGGCACAGGTACCCCACCCATTGTGCAAGATTAGCATAGCCATCGTTCTCTACACTGGGGATCCATCGTCCCAACCACAACCTCTTCCATCTGGGCCCCACTAATGCCATTCCCTGACTTCCCGCAGCACCCTGATGATCCAGCGGATCACCTCGGCGGACGAGGCCATCTACCAGTGCATCGCTCAGAACAGTGCCGGCACCAACCAGGCTAGTGCCCGCCTCGCGGTGGCCCTGTCCAAGGAACTGCCCAGCTCCCCCGAGGGCGTCCGGGCCACTGCCCTCTCCACCACCTCCATCCAGGTGTCCTGGCTTGAACCCCCCATGGAGGTGACAGAGGCCATCATCGGCTACGTGCTTCACATCCGCAAGGCTGGAGGTGAGTGGATGGCCTGACCCCCTCGTGCCCGAAATCCCAAGCCCCCTTTAACCTCCCTGAGGCACCTCGTCGGCCAGGCTGGGACACAGGATGCTAGGCGGACTTCGGCCGGAGCCAGCAGGGCTCTTCCTGTGGTCCCGCCCAGAGCTGGCTCCAGGTTTTTGAGGGCCCCCATCCACCATTGCCCCCAGCTGCGCTTGCTCCTCCTCTTTCTCAGCATCGTTGCGTCTTGCTGGCCTGGCAGGCCGAGAGCTGGGCAGCCAGCAGGCTGCGGCACCTGCTGCTCCACCTTCCCAGCACCTCCGTTGTCTGAGCCAGAGCAAGAGGCAGGCGAACAAGCAGCTTGCAAGGGTGAGGCAAGTCCGGGGGGCTCTTGTCAGTGGGCCCCGGCAAGTGCCCCACCATGCCGACCCCTGACGCCAGCCCTGGTCCCACCCTAAGCCCAGCACCATTATTAACCTCACTTTCCCCCCGGACGGCCTGCAGAGTCCGACAGCCGGGAGCTCCAAGAGGCAGTCAGCAAAACAACCTTCCAGCACGTCTTCACCAACCTCGAGCCCTCCACGACGTACTCCATCTACCTGAAGGCCTATTCTCCGCTGGGCGCCAGTCAAGATTCCCAGCCCATCCTGGCCACCACACTGGGCAGCAGTGAGTTCGCCGCTGGAGAGCGTTTCCGTATTTTTGTGCGTGCGTGTGCATGGGGGTGTTTTCTCCCCTTGGGCTCAGCACGAACAAAGGAATCATACAGTTGGAAGGGTCCTGAGAGGTCATCTGGTCCACTCTCTGGTCAAGGCGGGATGCACCTTCAGCATCTCTGCCAGGTGGCTGTGCAGCCTCTGCCGAAACACCTCCAGTGGCGGAGAGTCCAGCACCTCCCAGGGCAGCCTGCTTCTTTGCTGAACAATTCTCACCGTTCGGACGTGTCTCCGCACGGTTAGCCAAACCTGTTCCCCATTTCCGGCCCTTGGCTCTCGTTCTCTGCTGCTCCAGATGGCAGTGGAAGTCTGCTCCATCTTCTGCATGGGGCCGATATGAGAGAGTACTTCTGCTCATACACAGAGAGCTTTCCTCTTGCCAAGCCAACAACCACAGCTGGCCCTTCCGGCTTCCGGAGCGTCCTGGTACACTTGAGATTGCTGGGCTTCTTCGTTTAGAAGATGCTCGTAGCCAGCTGTGCTATGACCACACTTGCTTTAACCATATCTGCACATGAGCCACGATTAAGGAACTCTGTGCCTGGGGCAGCTTCACCTGCTACTGTTGCGTTTCTGGGCACAATTCAAAGTCCTGGTTATGACCTATAAAGCCTTACAGCTTGCGACCATGTTACCCGAAGGGCTACCTTTCCCCTGTGATGGGGCATTGAACCTTTCAGCACATTTTGGAAAAGTTCGGGGGGGGGGGGAGGTATTCCAGTGATGGGCAGGACCAAAGGACTAAAATACTAGCCCATTTTTGCCTAAGGCTCTCATTGCCAGTCATTAAGCCTTAGGAGAGGCATTTCAACCTTTCAGAATGGGGGGAAAGTTGCACAAAAGCCAGGAAACTGCCAAACTATCAGCGGTTGGGGAAAAGGAGTGTGGCCATCTGGGGAACCAGGCCCCTGCACCCGAGGTTCTGCTCCCCTGTGGTATGAGCCTGCCTGAGTCTTGACGTCTTCCAGAGACGCCTTCCTCTCAGTCCCACCAATGTCTGAGCTGTGTTTGGTGGGGACAAGAGACAGGGCCTACTTAGTAGCTGCGCCAAGCTTTGAAACTCCCTTCCTAGGGAAACCCACCTGGCCCTATCTCTGATTCCCTACTGCTGTCAGGTGAAAAGTTGTGTTTTTTTTTAGCTTAAGCCTTTGGCCTGCTGAGTTGACTCCGTTTTTCTTTTTCTCAACATATTCTAATGCAGTCACTCTTTCCTGTTTTATCAGGAACTGGTTTTATCAACTCTTTTTCTATCTCGATTCTTATAGATTTAAAAAAACTCGCCCATTTTGTTGCTGCTGTTATCATCATCGTTATTGGTTGCCACCTTCTATGTAGAAATGCGGGACACAAATGGAAATGAATCAACGAACATGTCAGGGATGAGGAGGGAGAATCCTGTGGTGTGCCAAATTAGGCTGCAGGCATGGGCTGCATCATTTCAGAATGCTCCCTGTATAAATAAGAACAGCAACAAAACCCCGCACTTAGTAAACTAAGAGATCAGGGAGGAAGATTCTAAGGCAGCATTCCCTCTGCTGCGCTAGATTTTCTTTTAACGTGCAGGAAAACGGGGGGGAAAAAAGCTACTTTCATCTGCAGTCTGAAGCGGTACAGTCACTTCTACCAGATTGGGACTCTACCACTTAATTCTGCTGTATGCATACACTCAGCTTTAACCACCGCATGGTGGCGAGAGACAGGCCCTCGAGTGCCCGGCTATAGTGCAGAGGCAGATGCTGCCCGTGTCATTCACCCATCCTCATCTCCTCAGTCCCTGCAGCACTGGGCTTTTTCACCAAGATCCTGAACACCAGCACCGTCCATGTCTTTTGGGAACTGCCCGCCCGGCCTGGCCGGATCGAAGGCTTCAAACTTTATCTCCGGAAGCTGCCCAGTGCCCACTACGAGGGACCACAGCTATTGCCCGGCGTGGCCAACTCCTTCACGTACAGTGACCTGGGTGAGTCTTCCATCTGCCCGTGCAGGAGGGCCTGTGTAGCTCAATGGCAGGATGTCTGCTCAGCGTGCAGAAGGTAGCAAGGTCAATTCCTGGTCTCTCCAGTTAAACCAGAGGCCCAAGGAGTGCGTCACCATGTGGCTAATCCCCCAGAGGCTGCATGCCACAAATGGGAGCCCACCACCGCTGCAAAAACTGGGTGGGTGAGGATGAAGCCACCCCACTCTCTAAAAATAAAGGAGGTGTGACCATTCCTCTCTCTCTTTCTCTCTCTCTCTCTCTCAGCCATACACACACAAACTCTCACATGCTCTCTCAACACATACTCAACTTTCCTTCTCCCTCTCTCATGCTCATTTGCCCTCCTCCATGCCCCCCCGCCCCGTCCCTGAATCCAGGTGGCTTTGCTCAACAAACCCTCCACCCATCGCTTCAAACTGCAAGTGTAGGATCACGTGTTTCACACACACACACACACACACACACACACACACCCCTGCAATGTGGGTGTGTCAAACCAGATCTTACAATCTGAAAAACAGCCAAGTTACAATATTTCTCCCAAGGAGCTGGTTTGACTGTTTGCAAAGAGTTTAGGGGAGTGTTTGAAAAATGGTGACCCCCTCCCCTCCACTGAAGTGGTACAGTCTGCTGTGCCACCTCAAGACTCTACCACCTCATCTGACTGCATGGGCACACTATGTGATAATCCCAGGAGCTGAAACAAAGGCAAGAGCATACTAAGAGAATATCAGTGCTGCTCTAAACCCCTTCATCTCCTGGCCTTTCCCCCTTCTCTGCTGTTTCCCGAGACTCCTGACAGACGCCTTGCTAGCCCTCAGGTGACCAGCAATGCTGCCACCTAGTGCAGGCTTCCAGAAAGCTGACGGTCAATCTGCTTCCCCCCACACTCCCCAGAGCCATCCGCCATGTATGAGATCAAGCTCCAGGCTTTCAATGGGAACGGCGACGGGAACAGCAGCGTGAGATTTGTCTCGCTCAAGGAGAACTCCGAGAGGCTGGGTAAGGTTAAGAACAAGCACAGCCCCGCCCCACCCCAACAGGCCCGGGCCCTTCAGACACATCCCGATATATCCTTCTTCACATCACACACAATTAACACATGGAATTAGCAGCTGCAAGATGTGGCGACAGCCGGGGGATGAGATATATTCAGGGAGAAGGAGAGATCTATGAATGGCCGTCGGCCATGGGCGCTGTACGGAACCTCCATGTTCAGAGACAGTCTACCTCAGAGGGGGGCAGAAACAGCAGTGGACAGCTATTGCCTTCAAGGTTTGCTTGCAGGCATCACGGTTCAAACCCGATTACTGGACTAGTTGAGCTTTGGCCTGACCCAGCAAGACTCTTCTGACATTCTTAGGTTCTGCCCCTGCTCCCTGGGGGATCTCTACGTTTTCAGAAAGTTTCCCAGCATTTCATGGCAAGCATCCGAGAGAGAGGCAGGAATCACCCCTTGATGCTCCCTGCTTGTCCCCCCATCCATTTGACCTCCCCTCACCACATGCACACGAACGCTACTGCGCTTCACCCCACAGATGCCAACTCGGTGTGCCAGTGCGGGCAGGATGGAGAAAATTCCCTAGCTGGCATTGTGGTGGGCATCCACATCGGCATGGCGTGCATTATATTCTGCATCCTCTTCCTTATGTTCGGCTACCGCAAGAGGTGAGTACTTAGTGCACAGTTTTGCTTCGACCCCCCTGTATTCCTGGTGGCACCTGGGGCAGCAACCTCATGGCCCAGAAATCTCCATACAGCCTCGTGTCTCTTCTCCACCATGTCCTACCGCCCATCCCGCCTGCAGAGAGACAACAAGTCAGAACAGGGACCCTTGCTTCCTGTGCCCGCCCCCAAAACTGCCACTGGGGAAGATCAACCCAGGTAGCGGGCTCTACCTCTGCGTCTCCGTGGGGCAGTGCCTGATTAGCCTGGGATTGGTCACTGCCCAATGGCTGTGTTCACCTGGAGCCAGGAAGTGCTGATACAGAAATCGAATCTCCACATCCAAGATCCTAGCTGCTAAGAGGCACACACCAGGAAAGGGCCCTGGAATGAGTGAGTGTGTGTGTGTCACGCACACACATCTCTCTGCCGACATCCCTTACTTCACCTGAGCGGTTCACAATTGCCTGTCTTTTCTAAGTCTTTTCCCAGGATTCCATGCAAAGCTTCCTAGAGTTACTTCCTACATCCCGCTTGCTTCTCAGATTTTTCATGTCCCCTTTGCAAGCAATGGACTGGATTTTCCCAGAATTCCTCGCACTGCCAAGAATATACACAGGGTTGCGGTCACGTTGGGAATTAAAACATGACAAAAAATACTAGGCTTCCTGGGTGCCATTAAAAAATGCTTCAAAGAAATAGGGCAGGCTCACCCCAGCCTCTCTTCCTGCTTTCCCTACAGCCTGTTCTGTAAGAAAGGAATTCAAGAAAGCTGGACTGTTCCGCAGGGAACAGAGCCAGTCCAAACCACCTCCCGGGATCTTCCCAGAACCCAGCGCAAGCCAGAGGGTGAGGCAAACCCCTCAGAGATGGTGGAACTGGTCACACAGGTGAGGATGTCTCTTGTGTGTGTCCGGAGGCGCACGGGGGGGGGGGGGTATCTGTGCCCAGTTTGAACTCAGGAGCTGTCCTGCATGGAACTGAGGCGTTTGGGATGACAAGGGGTGCAGGGTCCTACTGATCACATCAGTGAACATGTAAATGGTGACCAAAGTTGTCACAAACCACAGGGTGTGGGTGTGGGGAATTCTCTCCTCACATCAGCCCAGTTTGGGACTGGGGAACGTGGAAAAAATTGACACAACGAAGAATCTTGTGGTGCTTTTCAGATAAACCAATTTACTATGGCAGAAGTGTTTATGGGTCAGAACACATGTCACATGCATGGTATATAACCAGTTGGCACATATTCTCTTGTGTGTGCGTGTGTATATATGCACATGGACGCACATGCACACACACATAAGGGGGGAAACCGCAAACAGCGGGGCCCCAAAGGCCATGAAACACCAGAATTAGTCTGTGACATTTCTACAGAAAGCTTAAACATATGCAAGGTAACATGGCAGCCATCCACAACAGCAGTCACTGGTGATCATGCAAGCTTCCTAGCTTTGCTGTGCTAATTAGCACCTGTGGTGGAGTGAAAACCTTGGTCCTGACTGAGTGCTAAGCAAATACAATGCAACTTACTTACAATACATTTATTGAGTCTCTACAGTGCCACAAGATGCTTATGTTGCTGCTGTTCTGCAACAGACTACCACAGCTATCCCCTGGGAAACATAGAAGTATTTTGCAATATCCACCCCCACCCAGCCATATACTTTCTGAGGGGCGGGTTGGGGGAATGGTCAAAAGAACAGTATGAGGCTGGTTATGTTCAGCCTGGAGAAAAGAAGGTTGAAGGGACACATGGTAGCAGTCTTCAAATATCTGTCTGAAGGGCCATCATGCCTCAAGAGGGAGCGGACGTGTTCTCTGTTGCTCCAGACTAGAACCAAATGGGTGGCAATAGCAGGGAAGCAGATTGTGGCTTAACATTAGGAGAAACGTCCTCTAACTGTGAGAGCTGTTTGAGAGTGGCACAGACTGCCTTGGGAGGTGGCAGGCTCTCTCCTTCGCTGGGGGTATTTAAGCAGAGGTCAGATGGCCATCTGTCGGGATGCTAGAGTTGCAAAATTCCTGCATCAAGCTGGGGCTTGGACTGGAGGACCTCTAAGATCCCTCTAAAATTCTATGACTATTTATGATAGAAAAGCTGGTGCTATAGGGGCAGTGGAGACAGGCGACAGGGGTCAAGAGGTGGCAGGGTTTGTATGGACCATCGGGTTCACCTTACTTTCTTTCTCCCCACAGAACGCCCCCACTTCAGAGGGACTCACCAGCCATGACACTCCCCATTTTGAAGTGACCATCGAGCGCTGCCCACCTTCCCAGCCCAGCGGTTAAACCGATGCCCGGTGGGGGCGCGGAGTAATGAGAGGCCCAATTCGGAGCCACGGTGGCAGCGCCACAGAGGTTTGGCCTCCCCTTGCCCCACTGCCCACCACCGTCCAGGAGTCCAACCGTAAACCTCCAAAGAATCTACCTCACCTCCGCCGGACCCCCAGCGCGTCTGGCCCAGTCGCCACCCAAGCCTGACCCCCCACCCCCAATTGTCCTGGATTATCTATTTTTGATACAAATGCCAAAACTACCTCAACCTGCCAGCCACTCTGGTGGCCAAATAGGTCCCCCCTCCTCACAATATAGGGGGAGGGACAATGCCAGAGAAGGGAATTCGGGAGCCAGTTTTCCAGGGCACCTGGAAGATTCCTGGAGCCTGAGGCAGCCATCTCGAGAGAAAGACAGGAAGCGGGAGAAACGGGAGAAGCGGGCTTCTCGCCTCTCACTCTTGTGACTGCCTCAGAGCTGCGGTGGAAGCCGACTCCCCCACCTCCAAATCCTGCCGGAGCCAAATGCCTGTGAAGGATTGGGGCTTTGGGGGGGCGGGGGAGGTTGAGGCTCCAAAATGAGTCCCCAGTGAGTAACATCCTCCACGGGGGGTGGGTGAGGACTGTCCCCTTCCGACACCCCTACCCACGGTGCCTGGGCACTTGGCACCAGCATACCAAATATCGCCAAACCAAAAACGGGAGCAGCAGCGTACCCCCCAACCCCCTCCCCTATGAATGTCCCCCACAGTGACCCCCTGGCCCCCTCTTTCCTCTGTCACAAGGGGGCAGGGGGGTGCTTCGCCCACCCCCCCACGTCCCTTTTCTGTAGCTTCTCTCGCTGCTTCCTACAGAGTCTTTTTGAGAGATAATATCGCTATCCAAATATTTTTTAAGATGCTACACAACAGTTGCTGAACTGCTTTCCAAAGATGTAGAGCTTTAACCATGCGTGGACAGAACCTTAGCATTTTGAGTGTTCAGGAGCAGGAGAGGGATGACCACGGGCGCAGAGGCCAAGACTGGTCCATGCGAACGTCTGCAGCCCGCAGCCTCCGGGCTCTTCAGTTGTAAGGGCCACAATATTATTGAAGAACCAAAATAGCCCGCTCAGATTCTGCCTGCAGGGGACTCCCTCGACCCCCCCCCCCCGAGGGAGGACATCCAAGAGCCTGGTTGGACTCGAGACAGCCTACCTCCACATTATGCTCAATTCTGAACCTCATTTACCTCCAGTATGTCCCTTAGAACTAAAGAGCCTCAGGCCCTGGGGGTCATGACACTATGTTCACGTCAAGGGACTAGACATTGTTGCTATGCCAGGGTCTTTCCTCCTCCTCCTCTTCTTCCCCCTTCCTTTTCTTCCTGCCAAAGCTTCTCCCTGCTCTCTCTCCCCTTTCTCGGACACCAAAGCTGGCACGACAGGACAAGGCGAAGCATAGCTCCACTTGGGTCTCCTTCTAAAAAGAATCTTGAAAACAGACAGGGTTGACTTCGACCCAGAGGCTCAGACGCAACATCTGCTACTAAATGTCAGGCACTCACTTCGGAACCTTGATGCTGTGATGTGTAATGTGGCAACGAGCAAGTGTCTGAGCATGCACAGACAGCCTTCCCCTCACCTGCCCAAGCTTATCTAGAAGGGCTTCCACACTGTTGCACTCAGAGCCACTTAATCCCAATACTTCTCTCTCTCTCTCCCCCCCCCCGCCCGTTCCCTTTCTTTTTTGTTCAGCAAATTCCCAGCATGCCTCTGGCTGCTGGGAAGAGAAGGGTTCCTACGCTAAAAAGTAGAGCGGAGCAGAATTCGGAGGAGTCGTCATTTGTTTTCACTAAATGTGGCTCTCTTTGGCCAGGGAAGTAACACGGTGACCTTCATACAATAAGGTTGCCAATCAGCGCCTGATCGGTCGTCCGATCAATAAAATGATGTTCTGCCAGGTAACTGGTACCAGGCTCTCAAAAGCCAGTGAACTCTGTATTCTGCTCCATTTTGCCAGGATCACACTCATAAGCCACCAGGGTTTTCATGCTCTGGGCTCCCCAAATTCCAGCTTGGCTCCACGTGAGTCGCCAAGTGTGGCCCCGCCCAAGGGGATGTCATCCTTGACCTCAAAAGGGGACGACCCGTTCTGACGTGAGCAGAAGAGAATGACGGCCATCTGGATCAAACCTGACAGAAGTACCTTAAGCTTTGCTCGTGTGGACACAGCGACACCCTCTCCTGCCAGCTTTCCGCCTGTCCTTCTTTCTCTTCCTGCTTTTGCTTGTCAGCTGTTTCACAAAAGAAAAATCACAGCCATGCAGCCTGAGACATGGTGAGAAGATGTCATTCTGTTCTTCTCTGAGTGACCTCAAAACCCACCTCCTGTAGGATACTCCGTGTGCTTGCAGGGAAGAAACGTCAACCCAAAGTTTTGTGTACAAAAAAATGAGAGAGTACCATTAAGTAGATGTACCTTGAAGCTTTCTGTCCCCCTTTTCACCCTAGTTTCTTCTCTAGGAACCATAACCAAAATACCCCCTTTCCCCACCAAAAATATGAAAAAACAAACAAACACCTGAACCTTTTTCTTTTCGATTATTTTAGTGCTTTAGGAAAAATGTTTTCTCCTAGTTGACCAGAGCTGATCTTCTCCCACCTCCCTTTGATAGAAAGTGTCTCCCAAAGAGCAGAGGCACGCACAGTGGTTCTACGGTGAGGCTGGTGCTCAGTCAGGGCCGACAGCAAAGTGGAAACGTTCCAACATTGCCCACTCAAAAGGGCCCAACCAGAGTCCATTCCTCCAGGTTTGGGTTTTAAATATCCCCATCATTCCAAGAATAACCAAAGGTACGTTCAAAACCAATGGCTGTTGCTAACATTCAACGATGACCGTCGGTGGCCTGCTTCTGGCCGTGTGGGCAGAAAAGGGCTCTCTCCCGCACATATTTACTGTATGGCTTTAAGAAACCACGCAAATGATGCTACTTGTGTCCCTGTGGCTCAGCCAGTGGCCCCTGAAGCGGTACTCTCTAAATCTAGCCTTTGCTTTAGTTGAAATGGAAGGCCACAGAGCCATTTCCTGTGGCCAAACCCCACTTTTAGCGAATCCCCTTCAGTGTCTGACTGGTCCCAAAGGTGTCGTCGAAGCAGAATGTTGATCAAAATCTCCTTGTCCATGGATAATGCCAAACTACCCATGCACCCAACTCGCTGAGAAGTTTATTTCCACAAACAGAGTTGAAGGGCACCCCTCTGGGGCATGCTATTCCTACCTCAAAGAAGAACGCTCAGTCACTAAGCCGCACACAGCAGATGCCCCTAAAAAACATCCCACGGAGACATCTTACCAGCTTTTTCTGCTGATCTGCTCTCACAACGGTCTTAAACTCATTGCTTCTTGTCCAGTTGTCACCAGAGGCCATGCTGAACAAAAGATCCCCGCATCTTTTTTCCAATGCCTTCTAAAGTATTTGGGGAAATCCTTACTTCCCTCGGGGGTCACACACAGTACAGTCCCCTCAGATTTTCCTCATCAGTTTGGTCGGTTACAGTGTGAACTTTTGCATGTTTGCTCAGAAGTAAGTCTCACTGATTTCAGTGGAATTCTTACTGCTAGTAAATGTGCACAGGATCAGTATTTTTAAACATTTAGTGCCCTCACAATGTCCCACTTGGCCACCATCTTCCTTCTTCCATTGCCCGATCACTGTTTGACTTGTGAATCACTCACTATTTTCAGCCTAAACTTACCATACAGGAACAATAAACTCATCAGCAGTTTTCACTTCAAAGTTGCGTTAAACTAAACAGCTGCAAAGCTTTGATGAATTCCCCATTACTCTGACAAATTTGCGTGACATCTGCTCAGACATGAGAGGCCTTCTCCTGCTCCAAAGACCATGACGTTTCCCGTAGTCTTAAGTCAGCACAACAAATGACAATTTCTTATAGAACAACAGAAAACACACAGGCAGGGCCACAGTGAGTTATTAAGTGCACTAAAATTCCCAGTTAAAGCCCTCGCTGTTGTTCTTGTTTTTATCTCTCTGGCCATACACACGATGGCCAAACAGATCTGTTACGGTCATTTTCCAAGTATTTTAGCTTTCACGCCAAACCATCTGTATGCCCCAGCCGTGGGCTGCTAAGGTTTGGAGGTGCCGAGACGTCCAAACCTTAGCAGCCCACAGCCGGGCAGACACCATCTCCTGTAGACTTGTCCAAACCCCAGCATCTCGTTTTTGCACCTATTTCAAATGGGGAAGGGTTATTCTACTGGGGCACTAGGCTACTTTAAGACTGCAACAGCACCCCCTCCTGATGCAGCACAAGTATGCCCAGATATACACAAACGACGGCTCATGTCTGCATAGCTTTATGGACTCAAGGACTTGAAAGGTTGTCAGAGAGAGGAAGGCCAGGATCTCGTCTCGATCATCCCGGAGGGCAGGACACGGAACAACGGGCTCAAGTGACAGGAAGCCAGATTCCGGCTGAACATTGGGAAAAACCTCCTGACTGTTAGAGTGATACAATGGAACCAATGACCTAGGGAGGTGGGGGGCTCTCCCACACTGGAGGCATTCAAGACGAGGCTGGACAGCCACCAGTCAGGGATGCTCTGACTTGGATTCCTGCATTGAGCAGGGGGTTGGACTCGATGGCCTTGTAGGCCCCTTCCAACCTGACTAGTCTACAATTCTATGACCACAAAAGCCACAACGTCGTGCTTTCTGCAGCTTAAAGACTGGAGACAAAAACCACGATGACACTTCTCCCTCCAGTGGGGATTGCACATTCATGATAGATCAGGGGTGTAGAACCTCGTTTACCCTGAGGGCCATTTCAGAAGTCTGGGACGCTGCACTGCAGTGGTGGGTGGGATGGAAGGCAAAGGGGAAGGAGCCAAAGTCAAAACAGGAGGCGCCCAAATCACTGAAGTGCCAGCCTATTTCAGCTTGAAGCTCTTCCCGCCAGCAGCTCAGCCTTAGGAGAGGCATTTCAGCCTTTTAGAATGGGGGAAAGCTGCACACGGGCTGAGAACTCACCCAGTGATTGGTGGTTGGAGGAAAGTGGGCGTGGCCGGGGGAAGTGGGCGTGGGCTTCTGGGGAACCCCTGAGGGCTGAATTTGGCCCCCCGGCCTGAGTTTTTGCACCCCTGATATAGATGCACAATAGGACTTGTGGCAACATGCAACGGTGTGGGATGGTTCTGTTCAGGGTGCCTTTTTCGACGATACTCGATTCCATTCAGTGGAGGATGCTGGCTCCGATTTCAGTGGGGCTGTGACTCCACTCAGAGCTCTAAAGGAGCTATCCAAGGTGCTGAATCCAGTCCCCAAAACGGGTTCAGCACTTTCGACAGCTCTTTTTAGAGTTCTGGCTGAAACCCAGAGCCCCACTGAAATCGGAGCCGCCAGCTTCCACTGACTCCATTTCTGCACACACACCATTTCCTGGTTTTCCCCAACAGTCAGTAAACACTCCATGCCCACCGCATGGGGGGGGGCCCTGTGTGTCAGGATCCAGCCCTGTCCAGATCTGGAAACTTGGGACCCCTCGGAGGGAAAGGAGGAGCAGGATGGTACCCACCCACCACAGCAGATCCCTGCACCACGAACAAGCCAAGGAGCCTTTGGACCCAGACGGTCCAGTCGCAGAGCTGGAGGCCTCCATGCCGATTGCCTGGGTCTCTGCCGGGCTCTTGGGGTTCGCCTGCACCCCCCAACCTCAGAGGAGATGGTGAGCAAGGCAGGCGCTTCAGGGCCCAAGAATGAGCCACACGCGATTCTACTCGGGAAGAGGGGAAAGGCCATGCAAGCATGTGTCCGGATCAGGGCCTGGTCGAGAGCTAGGAAGGTGATCTCTGCAGCTCCTGTATAACCCCTCTGTCTGTGCTGTGGTGAAGCAGCAGCCCACCGGGAGCTCCAAACATTCCCTGAATGGGAGAAGCGGACAGGATTTTTTGGCCCGCTTACAGGTACATTACTTCCCCTCTTTGTACTTCTGCAAGCTTTAGGGCTTCCCATTTGTCTACCAATACTGACCTTGTTCCTGGAAGGTTCCATTTTGGCTACGCAAGTGTTGGCGCTCAGAGGGAACGAGGACACGAGATCGGTAGTGGAACATACAACGGAGGAGACGACACAAAGCAGGTGTATTTTAAGCAGCATGAACCAAAAACGTTCCACAAAAAGGAACAGCACACAGAGCAGACGGGGCTCCTGGTCTGATGTGCTCCCTTGGTGTATGGGGGATGCTCCCAAACCCACCATTTCAGTGCGCAGTGAGGCCCTTGTGGCGATACTATACCCTACCAAGTCAAAAATACACCCAAGCAACGTTTCAGAAGACGTCTACAATTTCTCCCATTGCTTTAAGCTGTTCCAGGTTTTAGGCCAGCTGCTTCTAAATGTGACAACAGATATCACGTTGAACCAATATGGCGTAGCTTCATCAAGCATAAATGTATTGGAAATTTAACTTCTAGAAACGTACATTAGCACTGCCAGGCTGCAATCTATGCTCCATTCCTTGGGAGTAAGCCCCACTGTGAAATCATTGGGACTTGAGTAAACTTGTTTATAGGATGAGGTTGTCAGTTAATCTGGAACTACAAATACCTTGAGGACTAGTAAACTGTCTCCCTAACAAAATCATGCAGTGATGCCAGTAAGAGACAACTCCAGGCTTGACCAGTTAACATAAGACGTGATAATAGCTCCCACCTTTTCAAAAAGTATTCATCCCAAAACGGACAACACACCATGCCCTCCAGATGTGCACAAAATCTGCTTTGCAAGAACTGCACGTCTAACAAATTTCTATTTCAAATTATAGATGTTAAAAAACTAACTCTGTGCAACAAAATGCTGATGGATATATCTTCCATAATCATATTTCATGAACTGTATTTTCACAAAATATAAATATTTTACACGCACACACTTCTACATATCTGCAGGAATAGGTTTTGCCAGACACTTTCCCACATTTTATCACCAAGGATCATCTGTTGTATCGAAACAACAATTCTACAACCAAAAACATACAGGAAATCTTTCTTGTGACTAACTGGGTTTCTCAAGCAACATTTCTTCCTGCTTTTAAAAACGCTTTTTACACTTGAGAGGTGCTGTAGAAAATCCCCATCTTTTCTGCAGCATCCTCGGATCCAGACTGGCTACTAAAATAACACTAAGTAGAACCGACGGAACACAGGATGGAATCCTGTCTCTAGAACCATTTTAGAAAAGTTATTTCTCCATCTATCTCACAAATTAAAAACCTGCTGCCCAATTAATCAGGGCCACCTTTTTTAGTCTATCAAAATGTTCTCATTGATTAACCAACCAGACATTGCAGCCTGAAACATCTATTAAAGACAGATATTCTCCCTTCTGAAAATCTGGACAATTGGGACGAAGGCAGGTTTGTTTTTAGTTCTTGAAAAAATAAACTTTCTTCCTCCAACTACTGTATCATTGTCCCATCTACTATTTCCCTCTTCTCTTTACTTCAGCTTAGCAGAAAAATCCAGAGAAGTTGCTAGCCTACAAAAAATATTACTGCCAAAGAGTTGCAATAGCCACTCTGTATGCCAGGGTTTTTATTTTTTTTTATTTATTTTTTTATAGCCATTTATGACTTAACTAAAAGAAAAACAAAACAAGGCAGGTTTTATTTTAAAGCTTGCCTGCCTGCAGATGTTTCTAGCTCGCCACAGGTGACTACACAAGTAGCTATTTGCGAACCTGCTTGATTTTAAGTTCCAACATAAGGATGTTCTTTTAACAGGAATCTCTTTATCTGCCTTCCTCAACCAGTCGCCCTCCAGATATAACTACAATTCCCAGCATTCCCCAGCCAGTAACACTGATATTTTGACCTGAAGCAACACACACAGAGACTGGGTTTTTTGGTTTTTTAAAAAAATGTACATTAATTGACCTTGGACTTCAGATATTTAACACACAATGGCCTCTCTCCCCATGGCCTTTTTCCATGGCCATAATACATACCAATGAGATTGTAATGGCCGCGATCGGCCTCATTGCCAATTTTTGAGCCCAGCCTCTGCTCCGGATGAACCACTGTGGATAGACCTATCTATTAAGGAAAAAAACGGCTAGTACCAATGAGACGAGGAAATGCTTTTGAACCTAAAGAAATTGTTTAAAATGTGTGTTTTGTGAAACAAAAAAACAAGCTTTAAGAAGCCGTGGCCAGGGTCTGCCTGGAAGATTAATTATTGGAGAAGGGAGAACCCCTTGCCACGGAAAAGCTAACATCCTATGCAAGAGAGACAGTACGGGCCCTAGGGGTGATGGAAAAGAGTAGAAAAATGGGATCACTGGGAACAAATGGGTTGAGGGGGAGTAAAAGGAGGGGGGGTTGGCATCTGACCAAGAAGAAACCCAAACCTTCTCCATCACCCTTCACTGTAATGGCCAGTGTGTACGAACAGAAAATCACTCATGGTTTTGAAATTCTGCAGCGGCTGTTCACTGTTGTAATAAAGGCAACCAAGGAAACGGGGGGCGGCGGGAGAGATTAGAAGGGCTAATCCAGCACAATTTGAGTTGCTGTGTTTTTTGGGGGGGATTGCCAAAATATTTTTTTCTCAGATTGGTTTGGAGAACTAATTCTGGTGTTTGCTCCTCTTTTGGGATACTTATGGGAGAGTTTAAGATTTTTTTTAAGGGAAGAGGAATGTGAAAATACCAAAGTTGATATGTTACATTATCATCTTAGAATTCCTCAGTTATTTAAGGCGAGTGCACCCTTAAAGATCAGGAAAAGAACAATTAGCCTTCCAGTGAATTTTGAAAACAAAAGTTCAACGTTTGGAAAGTTAAAAATAAGGAAAATTCAAAATTAGTGAGGGTTTTTTTCCAAATCACGTGAATTTTATTTCTTTAGCAATTAAAAAGGGGGGAAAACCCTGCTAGAGGAGTTGTATCTCACTACTACCCCCAAGGGCAACCACTTTTTCTCCCCCACCTCATGACTCAATCCAGGCAGAAACAGCCACTGAGGGTTTCACAACCTTGAGGCTTGCAGTGTTGATGTCCGGAAATCTTTCTTGTCTTGTGTTGAAAATTAAAAACAAAGTGGAAAAATGGCTCTGGCTTATATCCATTTCTTTGAGGAATGGAGTAATGGAATCATTCACTGTTAACAGAATCATCAACAGAATTGACAATGGGTAGAATCTGAACTAATGCATGGAAAAGAATGCAGAGTTATCGCATTCGCATCTTGGGGTTTGAGCTCCTCAGACACAACGGAGACTCTAAATGCCCCATAGCCACGCCAAATTCCTGAAAAACCCCTTCTAACAATTCCCCAGGTTGGGCCAGGCAAATGTTGGCTCTGCTTTCCCCCGACTGCATGTATTAGGGATGCAACTTCCAAATACTCCCAAGTATCTTTAGGTAGAGCGGTTTTGAACCCTGTTTTGACAACTGTCATAGGGACAGGGCAGAGCAGCAACCCTGCATGCAAAAGGTCCCAGGTACATCTCTGGTTCGAGAGACCTCAGGTAGTAGAGCTGGAAACTTTGTTTCAAGGCCTTGCAGAGCCGTTGCTGGTTGTTGACCGTACGGAGCTGGGTGGACCGCTTGCTTTGATGACCTTCCCATGCTTGGCATTGGCTCCCCCAACTTGGTTGCCCCAGTGGCAGGACCTGCTCTTTGCCACCAACACTGCCAACCCAAGCAGGGGTTGCGTGACAACAGCAGAGGGGAGAAACCGGGGGCAGGGCGGGGGGCTCTGACCTTTCTGTCCTTGCCGCCAGATGCCACGCCTGTCACGTCAGACATTTTAAGCCCTGGCTCCAAGAGAACGCCACCAAGACAGCAAATCCAAAGCGTCAGCCACATCAAAATGTATAAACCATTCCTTTCTTTATTAAACATAGCTTGCAAGTGATAAATATTACAAAGTTTTTTTAATCTTTTCTCCAAAAATTAGCTTATTATTATTTTTTTTTAATCAGGTCACTGCATAATCAATTGGCAATATTTAAACAGCTTTTTTTCTTCTTCTTCTTCTCCCTTTAAACCAGATTCAAAAACACAATGCAAAAAATAAAAATAAAAAGCCCTCTTAAAATTGTGCAAAAGGTCTGGTTTCCCATCGGGGCCTCCTCTTCCTCTCCAATACTTCAGCTGCAACCCCCCACCCCTCCAGCCACTACCCCATCATCCCAAACCCCCAAACTCGGCTCCCTTCCCTTGCCCTGCAGTGGTGGTGCTGGGCTTCCAGTGGGGACTTCGACTCGATGATTTAGTCTAAAAACATCCCCCCCACACACACACATCGTATGCCTGCGACAGAAGGTCCATGGTGCCGTAAGCAGACAAGAGGAATTGAAGACTGAAGAGGGAGACTGCCAAGATGTTTGTGGGGAGGAGGGGCAGGCATCTTGCTCTGAGTCTGAGCTGGCTACGTCCTCTTGTTGGGTCCTTGGTCCAGCTATTGGTGGTTTCTCTAAGGGGCATCAAGGATGACACATCACTCTACCCTTAAGGACAAGCTGGTCTTGGAGTGCACCCTGCCCCTATAGAAGATCCGCTCATGACACGATCGCAACTGTCATCTCCTGCCACGCCCCACTTGAACGGCAAGAGCTTGTTTCACTTGTAAGGGAGTTCAGGGGGCCCAATCATCATGCCAAAGCCTTCAGATATGAGAACAAGGTCCGGGGGGGGGGGCAGGGAGAGAGAGAGAGAGAGAGAGAGAGAAGATGGAAGGCCAAGTGGGGAGATGAACCATGTAGGAAATGGTGGCTGGTTCCCTTGAGCCAGAGGGAGGCCTCCTCATGAGCAACAGCCTGCTTAGGAGTCTAGGCTGACTCTGGAGCAAGGCAGAAAGGCAGGAAGAGGGCATGGCTGGAAAGCTGTACAGAAAAGGGCAGCGGAAGCGCTGGTGAGGAAAGGCACCAGGAGCTGAAGAGTAGGGGTAACCCCTTTCCCCAGGCTGAGGCCAAAGGGGTGTGCGGGCCACGGCTTCCCCAACTCTGTTCACCACCCAGCCAAACGCCCCAAAGGTGGTGAAGGGTATCAGATGTTAACGTGGTTGATCCCCTGGCAAGAGGAGCTTTGTGGACTGTACCAAAGGGCAGGAGTCCCTGAATGCCTGCGCTAACAAAAAGAGTGGGGACAATGAGGACGCTGTAAGGGGCAGGTCTGGACCCACACTGGATGCCTTCTCAGTATTCAAGGGCTGGAGATTGGGGGCTGAGGATGTAAGAACACGAACACACACACACACGCACCCCAGAGCACAGACCGGGTGCAACATCAGGCATTGCAGCCAACATCTGGGGGGCTGGACAGGGGTTGGGGGGCCTCTTGGCTGTCATCAAGTGCTTAGCTGCTTTGGTTCGGTTCACTTCGGGCAGCACCATCAAGGGGAGAGGCACGGATCATTAAGCTAGCTCTCTAGCTTAATTAAGCAAACCCATACAGAGCATAAAAAAAACCACAACCACAACCACACACACAGTTCTGTCCCTCAGGGCTCCACGCACCATGCATTTTCCCACACAATGCAATTGTGTACGTTTGCTTGTTTCACACCACCTTTGCTGAAGGTGCCTTTGCTTTTCTTGAAAGCCCAGTGTTGAAGAGTTTAAAAGAAAAAGTATCTGTTGAGGAGGCTGCTGAGATACATGACAGGAAGCCACAAGAATGCACCAAAACCTGCACAGGCCGCAAAAATTACCCCCACAAAAAATGGCTGTCCTCTTGACTGCACAGTTGTCATGTTGACTAGAAGCTTGATTTGTGAGAGAGAGAGACAGAGAGAGAGTGAGTGCATGCGTGTGCAAGATCTGAGCTCGAGAAACCAAAATGCTGCTCAGGGTGCCTGACTTGGCACCAAAGACAAACGAAACTGCGCTGGGAAAGGAGGAGCACAGCCTTTCCGAAGGAGCTTTAGAATCTGAAGCCCTTTTTAGTTGGAGGAGCATTCTGGAACAATGCAGGATGCCTCACAACGAAGGGCCAATGGCCAGGAGGCACCACGATGGGCCGCAGCACACTGTGCGACTGAATTGCTTTGGCCTACTTGTCGAATTCCCAGCCTCCAAGGTAACAACTTCTGTTTCAAAAGCCTATTTCAAAGGAGGACTCTGCATGCCTTTAAGAAGGGAGGAAGGCACCTAAGGCTGACCCTGGATTCACCAGCGGGCTTGGCAAAAGGGAAGGTCGGCCTCTTCAGGGGCGCCTGCCATCGAGACCGCTCAGAATGTGCTAGCAGTCAGTCCTCCATTCTCCAGATTTATGGACGAGACATTTAAATGGCTTTCCTCACACCCACTGGGTATCCAAAGTAGCAGAGCGCCAGCCTTTCCGAGGGGTCCACTGCGATCTTCGTTCCCACAGTAAGGCTCATGGGCAAGTGAAGCCGACGGCATCTTAAATCTGATAGTCCAACAGTGGGCTGAACTTGCTTGGCACCGATGCATCACAAGGAGCGCCCCATGTCGCTGGATCCAACCATGCATATTTAACAGAGCTTCTTATGGAGGAAGGGGTGAGCCATGCACAGCACAGACTACGCCCAACCTGAATAGTGGAACACAGGCAGATGTTGCCTGCATGTTGCCAGCCATGAGGGAGAGAGGCTTGGTTCTTTTTTTTAAAAGCACATGCACACAAAAGCGGAGATTATTCGGGACCCAAATCCTGAGTGCACATCAGGATGGCCAGGGTGGGTGGTGGGTGGAGAGACCTCAAACAGCCCTAACCTATGTTTTTTGGAAGTTCCAGGAACATCTTAGGATCTGCGTAAGCCTGACATTTCAGTCAGGAGGGAAGGGAGATGGAAAGACGCCAAGAGAGAAGGAAGGAATGAGAGGCAGAAGATGCTGCACCAGGGGGATAAGTGGTGGAGAGGAGTTGGGGCATGCGTGTGGTTGACTGAGGACGGGCACACATTGCAGGGGGAGGTCGCCCCTTCCAGAAAATCCATCACTCCTCCCCGGGAGGGGGGGGGGCGAGTCAATTTGCCAGCTGAACAGGTTCGGACCCACCCACGGAAGCCTTATGCTGAACGCCAAAAGAAACGTATATTGTCCTGAAGCTAAAGCAATTCATTAGAAACAGTGCAAATATATATATAGTTTAATAGTAAGATTAATACTAATACTTGTCTTGCTTACCCCCTGCCTGGGGGGGAGGGGGGAGAAGGGGGAGTGTCACCTCCTTCGGACGCCAACTAGTGCTTCAGGAGACCAGGAGGGGGAAAAGAGATTCTGGGTCTCCGGACTCCACCAAGGCTGTGTGGGTCTCCTTGTTTCTGATACAAGAGGAAGAAAAGGCACCTTTGCTGGGGGGGGGGGGGGAGAGAGAGAGAGAGAGGAGGGCTAAAACCAAGTTTATTTCAGCATTTAGGGGGAAGGGGCTTGGGAGGTGGAGTGTGTGACATGAGCTGCATAGCCTCCCCCCAAAGATGCCCCCCCCAATCTCCAGGAAACCGCCTTTTGCACATTTTAATGTCATACACAAAGAAGTCCACACTACAAAAGGACGTTAACAACTTTCACAATATTCATGGCTAAGCTGTCTTTTCTTTTTTTTCGTCATTTTGTTTTCTCTACACAATGTACAATTTCCGGTTTTTGTTGGAGGGTTTTCTCCCCCCACTCTTGGTTTTGTTGTTGTTTTTGTTGTTTTTTAAATGTGTCAAGAAATAGCTTATATACAATGAAGGAGTCCTTGTTATAACGTTTCGGCAGCAAGTATTGTTAAGCAAAGAAGATCCCGTCCGGAAGAAGGAGCGAAAGAACGGGGGAAGAAAAAAAAGGAGGGGGAACGGAGGCAGAGGGGACACGAGTTGGGCTTCTCATTTTCCTGGAGGGAGCACAGAGAAAAAAAACAAAACAAAATAAAACAGCATCAACCACAAAGCATCTACGACTAAGCTGTAAAAGAAAGGCAAAACGGAAGCTGGGAAAGGAAACTATTAATTCTGTACCATTTTATAAAATTTATTTAAAGGATGATTTTCTATATCACATCCAAAAAAGCAGAGAGAGAAAGGGAGGTGGCGGGGTGGGGGGAGATTTCTTCCGTGTTGGTTTTGGGAAAGCAGGAAACAAGGGGTCAGTTGGGAAGAATGATTAACACAAAGAGAGCGAGCGGGCTTCTGGCCACCACAGACAAAGCCTGCATTCCAGAGGGGGTGTTGTGGTGAGGAGGGGGAAGCTAAGGGACAAAACTGACACAGACACACCCCTGTGCTCCACCTCAGCAAGTCCCACCTCTTGGCAGAAGCGTTAAAGGGCCTCAATCCTGCTGTACACCAGCGAAGCACATTTCCAAATGAAGGGAGATCACGACCGTAATCCGCTGCCTGACAGGTCAAGGAGGACTGTCCTGCCTGCACACACGCCCCAAGCCGTGGGCTTCGGAACGCCTGACACGATTCTCCCTGCCACATGCACTCTGCATCACCACCAACCCAAATGCTGGCGGAGGGGTGGGTTGATCATAACGGCTTCCCTGGATCGATGCCTTCCACGCAGGGATGTGCGAGCCAGGGACGTTTTAGACAGGGAACAGTGGCCCAGTGAATCGCTACCAATGGCCCCCAGAAACACCCTCCCAGACAGATGGGCAACTTCAGTGGTGGCACCTGGGATAACCTGCAGGGCTTTCCCCATTCCTCTCGGTGGACCGCTCGGTTCCTCAAAAGGTGGGCGAAAGTGGTCCCAATAAAAATCAAGGAATAGATTTCTGGCTAGTTTATCTAAAACTGGGGGGGGGGGAGAGCAAGGTGGAGAAACACTGACTGACCCCGTACAGCGCCCTTTCTAGGCAAGCCTCCACCAGACTGCTAAACCCACACTCCAGACTGGGGTTGGGCACCAGCCTGGCCGATCCCTCCCCGAAGTCTGGTTTGCTACCACTCAGTATTTGCCATCAAAGCCTCTGCCCGGGTCGTTACGATAGAGGCAAATATTATTGCACATTTCTTACATCATCACCATCATTATTTTCTCAAAAACAAAACAAAACACACACCAAACAAACAAGAAAAAATACCATACCCAAACCAAAACCCTAATCTTAACCAATACAGATGGTTATATTGGGATTCTTGGCAATGCCTGATTTTAAAGGAGGGGGGGTCAATGGCACTTGGTTTTGGTGGCCGGGGGGGCAGGAGGGATGGGGAGATCATGAATCAAGTTCAAAGAAGTTGGCCGGGGGGGTGGGGGTGAAGAATAGACACAAGGGTTGAGGGTTATTCATGGAGGAAGGTGCTCTTGAGAGTTGCGCCAGGGCAAGAGGGAATGACATAAGACGCAACATAACATTTACGAAAAGGAAGCCGTCGCGAGCATTGCTATGGATGCATCAGAGCCAGAAGCTGCAGGAGCAAAACAAGCGAACAGGAAACTTTCCGGGGAAAGGCAGATGTCGGGCAAGTGATCACATACGTATGTGTGTGGGCAGATGTATTCATCTGATCTATACACACATCGACACATGTGTGTACACACACATCGTGTATACACATGTGTGTATATACACACATCGACACATCTATACACACATGATCTATACACACATCGACACGCATGTGTGGCGCAAAACCAACCTTCCTCAACCTGGTGCCCTCCAGATCTGTCAGACAACAATGGCTGGGGATGCTGGGAGTTGTAGTCCAGTAGATCTGGAGGGTGCTAGGTTGGGAAAGGCTGCACTAACCTGTCGCTAGATTTTAAAGAGCGTTTTATGGTTATCCCCACTGCCACACGCCAGGGTCCCTCCCGCCTCCTGTTTATTTGTAAGTGCTCAGTGAGTGGAGGCAGGTAAGGAAGCGCGTGTGGGGGGTGTGCGAGGGGTTCTGGGGGGCTCTGGAGCTGTGGCAGTGTGTCCGGTTCCTGTGTTGATACTTCTGGGGGCGGGGTTGTTAGTGAAAAAGCAGAGGAGAAAAGGGAGCCCCACACTGAGAGGCACACATCCTCCCCTCCTCTCCCACTTTTCAGACTGGAGCATACATCTGTTGCTAACAGCCATTGGATGGAGCAGAGGAAACGTGAGTCGTGCTGAAATTAAAACGGGGGAAAATAAACCTTGCCGAGTCCTTGGAGCAGCCTGGGCTGTGACTGGACCTTTCACTCTCCACTAGCAACGCGTTCGATGTCAGGAAAATGCCTCCGGGTCTGACCACAGGACTT
Organism: Heloderma suspectum; assembly: GCF_057233095.1. Taxonomy (NCBI): domain Eukaryota; kingdom Metazoa; phylum Chordata; class Lepidosauria; order Squamata; family Helodermatidae; genus Heloderma; species Heloderma suspectum. Next base: position 13,907,864 of record NC_139474.1, read on the forward strand.
CCTTGTCCTCTGACACGTGGCGGCAGCGGCGGATCTAACCCCGTCAACCCGGTCTCCCTCGCTTTGTGGCCTGACCTCTTTCTGGCGCTCGCCGCATCCTCGGTGGGTGGGTGGGTGGAGATGGTTGGCGCAAGGGCTGAGGCGATGAGCGCAGGCATCGCACCGCTCCAGCTGCCGCCGCGGCGCCCTCTGCTGGCTCTGCGTGGCTGGGAGGGACAGCACAGAGGCAGTTCCCCCACTGGGCAGGTTTTCCCTTTGGCAGCAGTGGAACTCCTTGGGGCGCAAATGTGGTGGCCACGGCCCCTTCAGGTCAGGCTACGGGGCAGGATTCAGCCGAGGAAAGGCCGACAGTAAAGGATCAGAGACTTTGACAGCCCAGAGTGCAGTTCCACTTTCACCATCGACTGCCTGCCTCCAAGCACACAGACGGGGTCTGCTCCACAGCACAGCCGCTTGAGAGAAGAGCGGCCCCTCCAACGTTGGCCAGAGCCCTCCTGAGAGGGACCCCCACAGCCGTGGCCCTGCAAAGGGCAGGTCCTCACCCCCTACCCAGCGCCAGGTGGACTCTCTGAGACACAGTCCGCGAGGGGTGCTGTGCTGCTGGGAAGCTCAGGCGCACCCATGGGACGGCGCCTCCCTGCCGCTTCGACGCTGTTCAGGCTGACGCCCAGAGGCAGTGCCAGTGCTCTTCGGGAGCAGCGAGAAGCCTTTTAAAAATTCCTAGGAAGATGCTTTAAATTAAAAGAGGGGGGGAAGAGGGGGGTAACCGTCCACTTAAGCAAAAGGGAAAATAATTAATAAAAATAAGAGAACACGGCAATTAAAATTCTACTCATTGTCATTACAAATTAAAAAATAAAACCAAAGGAGGGTAAAACAAGCATTAACGTGTGTATAGTGCAGAGTCCAAGCAGACACGTTCTGACCTCGGGCAGGGGGTGCGGGGGGTGGCCTCTTGCCGCTAACGAAATCCAGAGACAAGAGAGAGAGATTGAGAGAGAGAGAGAGAGAGAGAGAGAGAGAGAGCAAGCAAGAGAGAGAGAGAGCGAGAGAGACGCTTTCAGAAGAGGGGAGGTCGCTGAAGTTTTGAAATGTTCTCGTCTTTTTTTTGTTTAGTTTTGTTTTCTTCTTTTTTTGACTTCTTTTTTGTCTTTTCCTCCACATATGGTGGGCACCAGTACAGGCACTGCATGCGACGGACGAGGGGGATCAGGGGGGTGGGAGTCACAGGGAAGGGGAGGGCACAGCTGGCGTTATTTCTGCCCGCTGATGGACTGCGATATAGAGCGCGGCGGGATCATATCTAAAAGATACTCCCGCTGCCGGTCCGCCAGACTTGATGCTTTGTGGCCCCCGATCCCAGCGTTCAGGTAGGCGATGTTGACACCTGGGAAGAACAAAGGACGGTAAGAGTATCCCTGCTGTGAGGCAGACAGCCTCTGGACACAGAAGCTCTATCCGGCTCACTCCTCCACCCAAAATCAGTCTAATCCCCTTTTAAGCCCCACCAGCTGTCTGGCTGTCTGTTGCTGGCCGTTGTTTCTTTCTCCTTCGGCTAATTTTCCTGAAGAGCTGGGAGGGAGAGGAGCAGGGGAAATTAGCCGCTGAGGAAGAGAATGAAGGAGAGACAAGCCAGAGACTAAGAAAGGTGGTAATAAAATAGTGTGTATCTATCTACTAGTTCCAACATTCTTTTGGTCGCGCTCTGGTGTGACTGAGTAACAGAACCCAGGGTGAGGCCATGTCGATAGCCTGGGCAATGCGAATGGAAGCAGGCTTCATTCTCAGTGAGTTTCTGTAGGGCACACAATAAAGAGGCTGAACTCTCTCTTGCCCACAGGCACAGCTTGCAGGGGCCCCCGCAATATACTGACTTCCCTTTCCCTGCCACCCATGGTCTGGCCACCTTTTGCTAGTCCAACGTCTGAGAAATTTGGTCTGAACGTAAGCCCCCCAACAAGAAACCTCCCTCAGCACGGTCCTCTCTTATCCAGGGACTGAGCCAACCTCCATCAGGATCTACCCTGGGAGCAACTGGCGGAGGGGCACTGTGCGAGAGGCAGCGCCTAGGTGCCCGGGAAGGTTCAGCACGCGGCCCTCCTGCCAGACCCCTGTTCCCCCCACTCCCCGATGACTGGCACGTCATACCTGGCATGCCGAGGAGGCCGCCCGCGACAGAGAGTTGTGGAGCCTGCGCAAAGTTGGACAGCATGGAGCGGGCCGAGGTGGGGATGCCACGCTGCAGGGTGTTCTGGGGCTGGGGTGCCTGCAGCCAGGGGGAGAAAACAGAGCAGCGGGTAATTGAGTGACACACACTAAATGCCCCGATATCTCAGCAGCGGCAAATGGCCTCCAATACACTATTTGCAGATTTCCAGAGCCCCAAAGAGAGTTTGATTTTCCACTGACAGGAGTGCTAAGTTGAGCTCTCCATCTTGGTCCCTTACCCGCCATGTTTTGCTTGCTTGGCAGAAAGCAAAGCATGCTGGGGGAAAGACAGGACGCCTCCAGGGGCTGTCCTGGCTGTCCATTTGACTACCCTTGTCCTACCTTCTTAGGCGGTGCCCGCACCTCCAGGAGACAGATGAGCTTGGGACCCACCCACAGCACCCATTTCACAGATGGGGATATCAGACGCCTGGCAGCAAAGTAACAACTAAGCCAGAGAGGACCCAAGTGGCAAAGGGCGTGGCAGTGAATGGGGCCACCCGCGCGCTTCTCGGCCAAGAGGATGGCCGAGTGTGGGCTGGGCAAAGCCTCTGGGGGCTCCTCACCTGGCGGAGGGTGTGGTGTCGCATGATGCTCTCCTGTTTGCTGACGCTGGACACGCTGGGGGGAGCGGCGGTGGGGGACAAGGCTGCTTGCTGCTGCAGCCGCTGCTCTATCTCCTGCAGGGAGAAGAGGAAGAAGACAGTCGCAAGCCAGACAGTGGGACCGACGCCTGGCAGCGCCCTCCACCTCTGCCACAGCCCCAGAGGCCACGAGCCCTGAACTGTCACCCCAGTGCTGGCTGCCGCATTCCCCACCCCCACCCCAATCCATCCTGTTTCAAAACTTGTTGAACTCTTTCCTTTCTAGGAATGCTAAGAGGAGGAAATAACTCCAGCAGGTAATTCTCAGCTGCTTCCCAAAACCACAGTTCCCAGGGCCCCTTGCGGGAAAGCTAAAGCAAAACCACAGTTCCCAGGGCCCCTTGGGGGAAAGCAAGAGCAACTGGTTTATGCATAAACTGGCAGGCAGTTTATACATGTCATGAAAATTTAGCAGAAGCAAAACCGCGTAAAGATTTCAGCAGGACAGGACATTCCCGTCCAAGCTCAGCCAGAATCCCTCCCCTCCAGCAGGGGGACCGGCACTCGCCTGCTCCTGCTGCAGAGCTTTGACAAAGGCGTTCTTCAGCCGGCTGGTGTGCTCGGCCTTGAGCGCCTTCTTCTGGCTGGAGGTCATGCATTGCTCGCACAGGATCTTGCCGTTCTTCTCCTGCTTCCAGTGCGGGGTGAAGTCCGTGCGGCACTGGGCACAAACGAATGGCTCCACTCTCAAGAGGGAGGCACAGCCTTTGCCTGGAGGGGGCGGGTGGGAAGAGGCGTCACTTGGAGGAGCGCGATCCCCTCTCCCAAGCTCCAAGATGGGGGGGGGGGGAGCGCCATTCCCAGGGATCACCCGCCCACCCTGTGACTCGCGGAAGCAAACTCATTGCGCAAGGAGAGCATGTGAACGTGGCTCAGCCTGCCTCCTGCCTCGAGCTGCGCAGGCAGAACATTTCAAGCTGCCCTGGAGCACAACCATGTTCTCCCCCCACCCAGCCCCCAGCGGCGGCCTTTACCTTGGCTGTCGATGACGCTCTGCACCACTTCCTCCAGCCCCACCATGTAGATGAACTCGCTGTTAGCCGCACTGGGCAGGAAGTGGAGCAACGGGGCGGGCGGTTTGGGGGGTGGGATCTCCAGGAGGGTCTTCTCCAGCTGCTTGCGCAAGGCGAGCTTGGCGGCCGCCTGGGAGTTGGCGGCGTCGCTGAGCGCACTGGGGCTAGGCAGCGGCGAAGACACCCGGTTCACCGTGCCCGGCTGGATGTGGGAGGCAAGGTTCATGTAGATGGCAGAGGACGTGGTGCGCTGGCAGGGGACCGCCGAGCTGGACTGCTGAGGGGGGGACACATGGGGGCGGGGGGCCGAAAGAAGAAGAGGACGTTAGAGAGAGGAGGGCCCAGACCGGCGACCCTGCACTCACAGCGGCCAAGCTTCAGACACCAAATGGTGCCCATCATCTACCACGTAAGGGCTCACGTATACCTGATATTCAGAGGCCTCTGAACATGAACGTTCAATTTAGCCATTGCCATGCCTTCTCCCTTGCCAACCTGCCTGGTTACTGAGATCATCAGAGGGCTTGCTCCTGGTGGCCCCACTGGACCTATGGCCTGACTGAAGGCCACCCGGAGAAGAGCCTTCGGTGTGGTGGCCCCATTTCTATGGAACTCCCTGCCTCTGGAGGTCAGGCAGGCACAAACACCGTGTTTCCGGCACCTCCTGAAAACAGCTTTATTCCTGGAAGCCTTCCTTAACTGACCAGCCGTGGTTTTTATCGGAATGCTTTATTTAAAAAAAAAAACAATGTTTTTTTAACCTGAACTTTTATTATTTTATCTTATCTTTGTATCTGTTACTGTTCACTGCTCTGGTATCTGTCTAGATGTGGAGCAGTGTGTAAATGTTGTAAATAAATAAAATAAAGGCTCTTGTTAATCCTGTCCTCCTCCATGTCTTTGCATAATTCCCCTTCAAAACCCACTAAGGTGGTGGCCATCACCACATCTTGTGGCAGCTAAATCACATCTTGGTCCTGCAGCCAGAGTCACCGATTCGAGATCTCTGAGGTCACACTGCTGGCTTCATGTTAGAAGCGGCAAGGAGCAAGACCTCACCGAAGCGCATTGTGCTTTTTGCGACCTTGATTCGGCCTGGATCAACTTGCCTACCCAGTATTTATTTATTTACTTACAAAACATATAACCTGCTCTAGATCTGAAGAAAGATTCCTGGGCAGCAAACAGTAAAGAAGAAAAGCATCAGAACACAAAAGAATAGAGATATTTAAAATCAAGTTATACAATAAAACCTTGGCTGGTCATTCAGGAAAAGCTTGTTGAAATAAAAGATGTCTTGAGCAGATGCTGAAAACACAGCAGCTTGAGGCCGGCCTGACGTCAGCTGGCAGGGAATTCCACAATATCAGTCTGAGCTCCGCCCTGGAGACTGAACCGCCTTTCTGTTCCTGCAACTCTTCTCCCACTCCCCCCCCCCCGCCCCCACCACACACATCTAAATGAAGATCACCTGCTAACTTGTGGAAACCTTAAGCCACTGCATGAGAACGAGGTGGCCATCACATCCTGTCCCCCGCAACCCCGCACCCAGCCTCCGCTTGGTCCCAGAGCCACAACCTGCGGCCACCTTCCCGAGGTCGTGTTACTCACTGGCTGGTAGCTGATGGCAGGGCTCATGCTCGGAGTGGTGGTGCGGATGAGGCCCGGTTTCGGGGGGATGCGCTGCCCTTGGAGCTGGGTGGGGTTCGGCGCAATGACGCGCTGGGACATCAGCATGTGGGGGAGGGCCGTGTTGGTGGCTGACCGGATGACGCTGTGACCCTGCCCAAAGAGACGGAAGGGAAGGCGTGCATGTGTCAAGAGACGGATGCAAAGGCAAGGCCTTGGGCCTCTCCTGTGGTGCCTCAGAACCGCCTAGAGAGCACGCCCCCATCCCACTTCCCTAGACAGGAGCACCCTGACATCCCATCTTCAGAGGAATATGGGCAGTTGCCTGATCCCAGCAGAACATCGGTCCATCAAGCTCAGAATCGCTTTCCCCAACTTGGCGCCCTCCAGATCTCTTGGACTTCAGTGCCCACAGCCAGCAGGGCCAACAGTCAAGAATGCTGGGAGCTGTCGTCCAAAACAACTGGAAGGCATCAGGTTGTTTACCCAATCCACATCCTACTTTTCTATTAAAAATAGTAATCAAAGTGGCTCATGGGAAAGATTTTACAGACACACACGCAGTACAACTCTCCTCCTCACTGGAAGAACAAAATCATAAAAACAGCAAAACGTTAGACTTAATCACGGCAGACTTTGAAGCTTTGGGAGGGAAACTCAAGAACTTTGGGGCCCAGATCGTTTTCTCATCCATCCTGTAGCATTCCAGTAGTCAGAAGAGGGATAGAAAGGGAAAGAAAAATACTCTGGGTGAATGGCTGGCTATGAAGGTGGTGCCGGCGCAAGAGATTTGGATTCTGGGACCACGAGCTATGCTTCCTGGAAGATGGACTATTGGCAAGGGACAGGTTGCACCTCACAAAGGCTGGGCAGAATGCATTTGGCCACAGCACGAAGAACTTTATCAGGAGGGCTTTAAACTGAATGCTACAGGGAAGGGGAACGTAAAGTTGGGGGTAACAATGGACAAAGGCTCATGCACTGCAACGGAGAGAACAGCTCTAATAGCACCCAATAATAGTCTTCACAAACATGTGGGAAGAAAGCCAGACCATAAAGCACATGGTCTTTGATGTCTATATACTAATGCCCAGAGTATGGGAAACAAACAGAACAAACTTGAACTCTTAACACAGGAGGGAAATTATGACTTGATAGGTGCAACTGAGACTTGGTGGGATGACTCTCATGACTGGAATACAGCAGTGGGAGGATATAACTTGTTCAAAAAGAACAGGAGGAACAGAAAGGGAGGTGGGGTTGCACTGTATGTGAAAAATACATATCTGTGCACAGAAATACAGGAGGATGAGCTTGGTAGCCCCATCGAGAGCATCTGGGCTAAAATAAACGGAGCAAAGAATAAAAGGAACCTGGTGGTTGGAGTCTCCTACTGGCCACCCAATCAAGGAGAAGACGAGGATGAAACTTTTGAAAAGCAAATAGCCATTGTTTCAAGCAAGCATGATGTAGGAGTCATGGGGGACTTCAATTTCCCTGATATTTGTTGGGAGACAAATTCTGCAAAACATGGCCCCTCCAGGAAACTCCTGACTTGTGTGGTGGATAACTTCCTCCTACAGAAAGTAGGGGAAGGAACTAGAGGATCGGCTATCCTTGACTTGATTCTAACCAACAGAGATGACTTAATGGATAAAGTAGCAGTTACAGGAACTCTGGGGGAAAGCGACCATGTTACACTTGAGTTCTTGGTTCCAAAGGAAGCAAAAGCTGAGTGCAGCCAAACGCGTACCCTGGATTTAAGGGAAGTTGATTTTAATAAACTCATAACAATGATCAGTAAGGTCCCATGGCAAGCGACTCTAATGAGAAAAGGAGTCCAAGATGGGTGGGAGCCTTTAAAAAAGGAAATTCTCAAGGCACAATTACCAACAATTCCAACAAGAAGAAAAGGTGGAAGACAACAGAAGAAGCCAATGGGGCTTCACAAAAAGCTTAGAGATGACCTGAAAACAAAAAAGGACACATATAGGAAGCGGAAAGAAGGCCAAGTAACAAAGGAAGAGTACAGGCAGGTAGCACAGAATTGCAGGGATGGCGTCAGGAAGGCTAAAGCTGAGAACGAACTGAGGTTAGCGAGGGATGCTAAAAGCAACAAAAAAGCTTTCTTCAGCTACGTGCATAGTAAAACACAGAGGAAAGAAATGGTGATTCAGCTTTTAAATAAGGATGGCAAAATGATAACAGATGACAAAGAAAAGGCAGAAGTGCTCAATTCCTACTTTGGCTCAGTCTTCTCCCAAAAGAGGGTCTATGACCCCCCTGGCAAAGGCGAAGTACAGGCTGAAGGGGCACGATTGCAGCTTGCGATTGATAGGCATATGGTCAAGGGACACCTAATTACTTTGAATGAGTTCAAATCTCCAGGGCCAGATGAACTGCATCCTAGAGTCATAAAGGAACTGGCAGAAGAGCTCTCAGAACCGCTGTCTATTCTCTTTGAGAAATCATGGAGGACAGGGGAAGTGCCAGATGACTGGAGGAGGGCTAACGTTGTCCCTATCTTCAAAAAGGGTCAAAAGGAGGAACCTGGGAACTACAGACCAGTCAGTCTGACATCAGTCCCTGGGAAAATTCTGGAGCAGATGGTAAAGCAATCCATCCATCTGTAAGCACCTTGAACACAATGCAGTGATGACTCGAAGCCAACATGGATTTATCAAGAAGAAATCCTGCCAGACGAATCTGATCTCATTTTTTGATCAAGTCACCTCCCTTGTGGACTGTGGGAATGCTGTGGACATCATATACCCCAACTTCAGCAAAGCTTTTGACAAAGTGCCCCATGTTACCCTGAAGAGCAAACCAGCTCAAGGTGGGCTAGATGAAACAACGATCCGGTGGATCCACAGTTGGCTACAGAATCGGACTCAAAGAGTGCTTATCAATGGGACCTTCTCAAACTGGGGAGAGGGAACGAGCGGGGTACCACAGGGCTCAGTCCTGGGCCCAGTGCTCTTCAACATTTTTATTAATGACTTGGAGGAGGAGGTGCAGGGAATGCTGATCAAATCTGCAGATGACACAAAATTGGGCGGGATAGCTAATACTTTGGAACACAGAAACAAAATTCAAAGTGATGCGGATAGACTGGAGTGCTGGGCAGAAAACAACAGAATGACATTTAATAGGGATCAATGCCAAGTTCTGCACCTAGGAAAAAGAAACCAAATGCACAGTTACAAGATGGGGGATACATGGTTCAACAACACTACAAGCGAGAAGGATCTTGGAACTGTTGTAGATCACAAGCTGAAGATGAGCCAACAATGTGATGTGGCTGCAAAAAAGGCAAATGCTCTGTTGGGCTGCATGAAGAGAAGCATAGCTTCCAAATCCCGGGAAGTCCTAGTTCCCCTCTACTCAGCACTGGTTAGGCCTCATCTTCAGTACTGTGTCCAGTTCTGGGCACCACACTTTAAGAAGGATGCAGACAAGCTGGAGAGGGTTCAGAGGAGGGCAACAAGGATGATCAGGGGACTGGAAACAAAGCCCTATGAAGAGAGACTGAAAGAACTGGGCATGTTTAGCCTTGAGAAGAGAAGACTGACAGGAGATAGGATAGCGTTCTTCAAGGACTTGAAAGGTTTTCACAGAGAAGAAGGCCAGGATCTCTTCTCGATCATCCCAGAGTGCTGGACACGGAAGAATGGGCTAAAGTTACAGGAAGCCAGGTTCTGGATGAACATCAGGAAACACTTCCTGACTGTTAGAGCAATACAACAATGGAACTAGTTCCGTAGGGAGGTGGTGGGCTCTCCCACACTGGAGGCATTCAAGATGAGGCTGGACAGCCATTTGTCAGGGATGCTCTGACTTGGATTCCTGCATTGAGCAGGGGGTTGGACTTGATGGTCTTGTAGGCCCCTTCCAACCCTACTATTCTATGATGCTATCATTCAGCCGTGAAAACATCAAAAAGGCAGCAATGCTAAAGCTTCCAGCAACTGACTGGTTTAAAAAGATAAAACAGCAGATCAGATGAACGTGGCCAGCTGGAATAAGTAAGGTCTCTACCAAATGTCTAAGGACAGAAAGAGAGGGAGGCTGGTCCGTCTCCACAGGGAGGGGTGTTCCTCAATCTCAATGCCACCACCAGGGGCACCCTGTCCCTCGCACCCACCCTGCTTGAGAAATCCTGCCTCGTGGAACTGTTTAAGGCCTGCACCAAATGGAGGGGGTGATGATCTGCATGGGCTGTACTGTTTCAGACTGCTGGTGAAAGGCCTCATTGTGGATTCATGTACACACATACATACATATAAACTAATACCAAACTCACTGTCCGAGTGCCTAGCTTTATGCAGCCACAGTGAGACCATCCATGCAAAAGAGGGAGATATCAGAGGGCTGGGTGAAACCCCAAGATTTGCAGAAGTACATTTTTTAAAGAAAACCAAGGGGGGGGGGGGAGAGAGAGAGAGAGAGAGAGAGAGAGAGCCAGCCATCCCACCTTTCTGTGTGTACACACACACCCTTTCCAGCTGATCAAATCCAACGGAATTTAGGGATACGCGTGTGTCAGCACATACAGCAGTCTTCTCTGGCCCCTGGTAGTTGTTAACCCCATACATTACGAGGGACGAGAAGTAGTTCTGTATTCATTTTCTCCACACCGTGCACGATTTCCTAAGCCTCCGTCATGTCCCCCCTCGATAATTTTTTCCCTAAACTAAAAAGGCCCCTGGGAGAGCACCTGCTTTGCACACAGAAGGCCCCTGGGAGAGCACCTGCTTTGCACGCAGAAGGCCCCAAGTTCGGTTCTCAGCATCTCCAGGTAAGGCAGAGGACAGCTCCTGCCTGAAACCCTGGAGAGCTGCTGCCGATCTGTGTAGATAATACTGAGCTAGATGGACCTGTGGTTCAGCTGATCCACTGGTAAGCCAGCTTCCAGTGCTCCGGTTTGAATCCACCCTGTCTTCAGAATCATGAGGACTGGAAACTTGTTTATTTGGGGGAAGAAGGACCACACAGCTCAGTGACAGAGGACCTGCCTGGCCTCTGCAGGTAGGGCTGGGGAATGCCCCCTGCCTGAAACCCAGGGAGCTGCCGCTAGTCGACACAGACAAGACAGGGATCAAGGTTCTGACCTATGTTCCTTCCATCACTGGGCAGGTGTGCCAACCGCCTTATCCCCCAGTCAGAGCAAGACCATGAGCAAAAATCCATTCGTCGCCTTCCCCAAAGGAAACTATCAGTCTCCACACCCCAGTTCTCTGAACTGGTGGCATTTTCTACAGAAGAACAGGCAGTGCGGACGGCAGGTGAGTCTTCATCAGCCTAGCTTAAGAAAAATAGCTCCCTGTGAAAGGACCTGTGCTGCCACGGAGCCTCTTGGCATGGATTCAGATGAAAAGGACATGCCCTCTTTCCCTCTCCCTTGCGGGGCTCGTGCATTAAAAAGGTCACCACAGAGCCAATGCATTTCTGGGAACTGCTGCGATGACGTGGGAGGGAGAAAAAGGAAGAGGGGATTTTCTTGGAAAGAGCTAGCTGCCCTCCCCTGCCACAAAGGGAAAACCCACCCTGCTCTTTTCAGATATGGTAGCCAAATCTGCAAGCAGCAGGAGCGAGAGAGGAGCTTCCTCCAGTTGGAGCTAGGCACGCTTCCCAGCCACATGTGTGTACTGTAGATACATACTCAAGCAGATCTGGAATAAGAACATGGCCTCCTCCTCAACTCTTAACGACTGGGTGTTGTTTTCTGCTTATCTTTGCCACACGAAACAAAAGGACTGAGGGGATCAGGTCTCCCCACTCCCTCACCCCCCCCCAAAAAGGGGGGGGGGATGAAGCATGTCACTAGTAGCAGGCAATGAGTTCTAAAGGCTTGCTACAATGACAATCACTGAGCAATTTATTTTTCAACAGCACTTGCATTCTTTATGCTTGTTTCTGTGACTGCTCTGTGTTGGTGTTGATTTATGAGCAGCGCTGCAAGGGCTACTGGGGGGAAAGCGTTTCTTCACACCCTGAAGTTTGCAGGAGATGGTATTTTGATTGCAACCTGGTGATGGGAAGTGATAGCGCTTTGCTTGCACCATGCAGCACGGAGATGACAGCACTTCATCTCCAAAAATATATGCATAAGAGGGGAGAGCATGTGTACCCAGCTCCAGCAGTCAAATTAATGAAGCAGGTTAGCATAAAGGATTCATAGTTCTGAGATAATTACGTGTGAATGGGTGTGAGTAGACAAGACAGATAACTGAGTGGCTTTAACATACACAATAAAAGCTGAATGACACACCTACTTCTTGCCTTCAGGGAAAATGTTGAATGTCTGAAAGGGAGCAGCGGCTTCCTGCTCAGATAAGAAATGACCCTCCTGAAATACCAGACTTCCGCAGAATCACAGAGTTGGAAGGGGCTATTTAGGCCATCGAGTCCAACCCCTTGCTCAGTGCAACCGCTATCTACCTTCCTGTAACTTAAGCCCGTTATTCTGTGTCCTACAGTCTTGGACGATAGAGAACAGGCTGCAGCCCTTTTCTGTATAACCCCTTAAGTAGGTGAAAAGGGCTATCATATACCAATCCCCCCCCCCCCCCCGGTTCTCTCCTCAAGGCTAAACATACCCAGTTCCTTCAATCTTTCCCTGTAGGACTTAGTTTCTAGTACCCTGATGATTTCTGTTGTCTTTCTCTGAACTCATTGCAGTTTCTCTAAATCCTTCTTGAAGAGCGGTCTCCAGAATTGGACAGAGTATTCGAGATGAGGTCTTACTGGAGTTGAGTAGAACTATTATGTCCACTGATTTAGAAACTATACTTCTATTGATTCAAACAAACAGTGCCTTTTTTGCAGCCACATCACACTGTTCACTCATATTCAGCTTGTGATGGACGACAACTCCAAGATTCCTTTCACATGTACTATTGTCAAGCCAGGTATCATCCCCCATCTTAAAACTGTGTGTTTGATTTCTCTTTCCTAAATGAAGAACTTTGCACTTTCTGTTAAATTTCATTCTATTATTTACTGCCCAGGTTCCGTGGACCTTCCTTCTCTTGCGTTTGACTTGGCCAAGATCAACATCTCTGAACACCTGCTGTTGTGAGACTTGAGCTGCTCTATGGCTGTTAACATTTAGAAGTTTATCACCTCCAGCACAACCACAAGGACTATGCCCCAATCGCCCAGGAATGAGCAGCTCAAGAGATGGATCACAGAAGTGAACACACCAGTGTTTGAAGATCTCTTACCTGTAATGTTCGGAGGTTTTGGGGCTCAACCCCCTGAGCTCCAGGCCGGGAGGGAATTTTGGACAGAGCCTGCTGTCCAACATGGGCAGGAGATGGCTGGACAATAGATGCTGCGTTTTGGACAATCGGAGTCTAGCAGAGAGAGAAAATGGGGACAGTCACGTGATTGTTAATAGAGAAATCAGAGTAGCATTTCCAAAACTTCTAATGTCTGGAGCAGACATTTTCTGGATCAAAACTGGGGGCAAGGTTCATTTGACACCCAAAAGAGATAACATGTACTTTTCTCGCTCAGTTCCCTGAAGGATGGGAAGGCTCAGCCACCTTGCAACTGTGGGAAAGCCCAGTTAAGAGCGTCTCTCAGTGTCCTGCCCTGCCCTGCCTGTGGCTCGCTCAGTCAGGTCTCAGAGATGGGGCTGTGCTTTGCAGGCAATGGCGTCGCTTCTGAGAATTAGGGAAATCCCAGTGGATCCTAACACCTTCCCTCAGGACTATGTAGCTTCTTTATGGAGAGGAGACTGATGCTGCACACAGTCTCCTCGCATGGTGGACACGTCCTACACAGCAGATTAAATTTTCAAGGCACACTGATGTGCCCCAGCTCCGTGTGCCACAGGGGGGTCTGCCCGACCACGGGCTGATGCATCACCTTCTGCACCACGTTCTCTTTCTGCAGCTGGCTCTGCCGTAGCTTCTTCAGCAGCACCAGCCGGGCCTCCTCCAGCCGCAGCTCGTCCCGGAGCTGTTTGATGAGCTGCTGCCTCTCCTCGATGCCTTTTCCCTGCAGAGAGAGGAGGCAAGGAGTTGAACAGCTGCTTGCATATTTCTGGCCCGCAAAGACCCACCAGCCTTTGGTAGCAAGTGACCACTCATAAGCACATGCGCTCGGGGCCGCTGTCTCCTGTGGGCTCCAACTGGCATTGCCTAGGGTGCCTGTATCTCTTGTGGAGCCCAATCACACACAAGTATAATAATAAAAAAAAGAGGATGCATGTCTGTCTGTCAGTGTCATAGCTCTATGATCATGAAACCTAGACACCTGAAACCTGGCATGCATACTTAAGGGAACCTGAGAGGTGTGCACCTCAGGATTATTGGGTTTTTAAAACGCATTAATTCATTTTAATTAATTTAAATGTGCCCATGTGTTTGAAGCCTGTAGTACCATCTTCAGTCACTAGGTAACAGACTGCCCTCACCACTGTGCTTGACAAAATGTACAGCTGCATGCCAGAACAGCTGGTCCCAAGATTCCTTGGCGGAAGCCATGACAGTTAAGCTTGCTTAAGGTAACAGTGCAGATGGGGGTCCTCACAGACATCCAGGAATAAGCTGCCTCTCTGTAGGTCCAAACTAAGAAATAGCTACTGTACCATTCTGCCTGAAGCAAAGTTCTGGGCAGCCTGCGAGCCTGCGTGCACTCTCGCAGCTCAACGATTCTCAAGTTCCGCGATGTTCAGTCCAAGGCGGCACTTACTTTGAACATTTCCAGATTGGCAGCCTTGAGCCTCTCTTCCATGCGGGAATTGGAGCGGGGACTGGAGGCCTCATTATCAGAAAGGACAATGATATCTGGCGAGGGGGTGAGCCGCCCCCTGTCCTGGTCACTGCTGAAATTTTAAAAAAATAAAGGATGGCGAGTTGGAAGAAAGAAGCGGAGTTATATACTTTTCACAGCCTGCAATGGAAGCTGAGACGGTGAAGGCAAAACATGTTGCTCCAAGGGGGGCGAAACTCACCAGCACTCCTCTCCGTCACCATCTTTAATTTCCTCTAATGCTGCCAGAGGGATATTCCCGCTTCCCCTCCCCCCCCCCAGCCCCTGGCCCAGAAAGCCCTTGGAATGGCACTATCATGACACAGGGCTGTGCTAAGACAGCCTTCCCCAAGCTAGTGCTCTCCAGATGGCTGGCTGTGGGATGCTGGGAGTTGTAGTACAACACATCTGGAGGGCACCAGCTTGGCGAAGGCTTGTTCTAGGACATTATGGGGATTCAGACATGGTGGCCAGCAGTAGGGAAGAACTGGGGGAGAACCAGTGACTTGGCACTCCCCCACCCTTGAAATTTCCCCTCCATCCCACAGATCACGAGACAAGGGAGGCAGTTTCCCACCCCCTCTTTTGTCATCAACACTCCCTCCCAAATTTGGCCTGAACTTTCAAATCTTCGTCCCACTTCTAGGAAGAACCTGAAATAAATCTGGGGTGGCAATTTTGCGTTTACTTGTACACATCTGCACTTGCGCGTGAAGTGCTGAACACGTGGTAATGGCATATGTGTGTACAAAATTGTCTTCTGGGCCACAGAGACAGTAATGTAAAGTTGCATGGCTTGTCTCTACCCTGTGTGCGTTGCTGATCTCCAGCCTTTCATAGCATTTCCTGTGTGCCTATTTCATAACTGATCTCCCCTGTGATGCTGAATGAGATGTTTGATCACATCGGCATACATAATTTGGTGGAGCGAACATGTGAACAAGTAAACTGAATGCATGCACACCCAACAGCAAGAATTGCCCAGTCTGCATGCAAGTAAATGAACACATGTGCACAGTCTTCATGCAGACTGGCTGTAACCTCGGACCAGGGATCTCTGTCCCTGACACATGGGGTCTTTCCTAGTCCTGAGCTAGCTGGGCCAATAGCTTGATGATGTACAAGGCTGCTTCATCTGTTCAAAACTCCCTTTCCATACGCATCTGTATCTCCCATCTTCTTAAGAGTCAGGCATCCCGCCTGAGCAAACTTTGACCTCAGTTCTTTTCTGCACAGGGAAGCAGGACAGCACGAGATGTTCTGGTGCTTGAGACAGAACATCCAAAAAGTACATCCCCAACACCAATCCTGCCAGGAGACGTGGTAGACAAAGGCTGGGGAACTGTACCTCTTCCCTTCATCCTATGTTTGCTGCAGCAAAGAAAACCTGTGCTCATGAACAAAATGACTGCCACGTAAACTCATCTAAGCCAAGCCCCATTGGCTTCAGTTGCCCATGGTTTTAGCATCCGAAAGAAAGGCAGTCTTGTAAATAGCTTATTCAAGCTAGTCGCCTGTAATGAGTCAGAATTGCCTTGAGACCACCAGGCAGGAAAAATATTACAAAAACTGGCTCCTTTCTTTCAGGCCACACATTACTAACCAAGGTGAGCGGTCTGAGTGGCTTTGCTTGCAAGCCATGCTATGCTCACCAGGAAAGGAAAATACAACTGTTCGTCGTGAATACAAGCTGGAAGAAAAAGCTACGTTTTAAGATTCTGCTTTATCAAATTTGGAACACGAGGGAGGCAATCTGTGACTTACATTCTGGTGTCTTTGCTTGTTAACCCCACCAATTCACTGGGAGGCGGTCAAGTTATAATCCTCAGTTAACATGTAGTCTGTAAATTAACTGGTTCGAGCTTGCAAATCCAGGAATTAGATTTCTAGCATATGAACGAGTCTGGCACTTTGGCTATTTCTGGCCCCACTTAAGGTTACATAGGGTCCCAACCAAAGCAAACGGAAAGATGCTCCTAAGGAAAATGTCTCACAAATGGCCAGATAAGGCAGAGCGGCTTCAGAAATGAACACATGGCAGATGTTTACATTAGAGGTGCTACCAGAAACACCATTAGAAAAGGTAACAGAAACCTCAAAATTACAATGCAGACAAATACCTGAACTCCACACTCATTGCAACCTTGGAAATATTCTTCCTTCAAGAGGGAGCTTAAACAGGGACTAGACCAAACCGTAACCTGGAAGTGAATCACCGGGCACCAGAAGCGGACGCCACTTCCTGTCACTTGGAGACGGGTGATGTAATCGAGCGGTAACCAGGCACTGCTGCACGCATTGTGACATCACACAGAGGGAGGCTCAGTTGCAACCAGGGCCTTTTGTTGGCAAGTGCTCCCAAACACCCAAATTTGGCACCAACGGGAAAACCGTTTCTGCCCTCATATCAACTTCAATCAAGCTGGGTTGTGCACATATTTAGACAATTGGCAATTATGTTTGTAAAATTAAGGCTTTTTTACAGTGGGTTGGGATAATGCCTCAAATGCTGGAGAGGAATAGTTGGGAAGGAAGAACAATAGGCTCATGAATGGAGCTACAGGAAAGATGGGGGCATGTGCAGAGTACAAACACAAACACACACACACACACACACCCTTCCCCCATACTGCAAGCCCTAGCTCCTCCATTTTGAACATTTGAAAACTTCTCATCAAGCCAAGAGAACTAGGAACTGGCTTCTTTTACAAAATAAACACAAATCAAGGCTCCCATGAAGCTACAATTCTGAAGAGGCTGCACTCCACGTTACACGGAATACATGCAGGACACTGGGAATCTGAACAAAGGCTACGTGTTTTTAAACTTCTTACACCAAAAGGCTGCAACGATGCCCATGTTTTTCCAAATTTTTCTGCCACCATGAGGACCAGAAACTTAAGGGGCTTTTAAAGTAAACATATCTATGTGAAAGCTGAACTTCTTGGCATTCCTGACAAGAGCAGCAGTTTCTGCTTTTAGGCATTAGCATATTACTGACCCATGCACCTCAATCTGGAACTCCCAAAGGGCTCCAACGAATACATGGAGCTATGTGCAATCAATAAAGCTGTACACATTTATTTCAAAGTACATGAATGCGTCATGTATAGCATGATGGATTACGTTTCTGCAAATTGCTTTATGGTTTTGAAGAACATCTATCAGGTCCCCTGCCCCCTTTTGGTTATTTTTTAGTCTAAACTTCCAAGACCACCGAATTATGACAGATCTCCAGAGTTGCAGGCAAGAAGAAGGAAAGGCCAGGGAAAAAGCTGACTGACTGCTCCTTCCTATACCGCTCACCTTTGACAGGGGCCTCAGATCTTTCCAGGAAGGGGATGGGGCAGGGAGGTGGTGATGTGGCCATTCCGCTAACTCTTCCCATGGCGGATGGCTTACGTTACTTTGAGACGAGTTGGAACAAAGGGTTGACAATGCTTAACTTCATCATCCTCAAAGGAGATGCCATTCTGAAAGAAACGTGAGTGCTAGAGAAGGCTTAGTTTGCCACAAAGTTCGGAGGTTATCCACCCTGTTCAGAACCTGTTGCCTTTCAAGTAAAGGAACTGCTGAGCAGAAGATGGCCCTCCCATTTCTCTTGTTGTGCAAGCAAAAGTGTCATGGCAGGGGAAGATCCAAATGCAGCTCCTCCTTCTACCACAGATTAACATGAGACATAACCCAGCAGGACATTATTCCTGGATTGTGGTCTGTGGGCATGACCTGTCTGAGTTCCATTCCGCCACCACAAATACCCCCCGCTGCCCCCAGCCTCACCACCTCTGTGCCTCGGCAAGCAGCAGATCACGGGGCTCTACTGACGCGAGCCCCCTGCAGCAAGATTCCTTCTGTTCAAGCACAAGGGGAGATAGGATGGCCGGCAGGCAGAGGCGGTGGGGCAGATGGTAGGCAGGCAGCCTGGGCCGCCACAACCAAACGAAACCGCATCCAAGGCGCTTCTGCCTTGGAGACACTCTTCTCCCTCCCACGGCTGGTATCTTGTCTCTGTGCCACTGATGACTGCATGAGTGAGTCAGGATTTCACAGCTCAAGCAAGTCCCACATCAAGCCACAGGCTGCTTCACACCCCTTTCCGCCTCCATACCAGCAACAAGGGGGTAACGCATGCTCTCTAAGGTCTCCACGTGCCAGTGGGTCAAGGGACCGTGAACTCATTTTGCTGGGACCACAACGGACAAACACACAGACACACACATGCCAATGCCTACTGAGCAAAGCATTCAGAACCAGGCAATCAAGTAAGTTGACACAATCCTTCTAGCAAAAATACTGGACTCAAGAATGGTAACTTCAGTAAATATTTGGCTTAGGAAGAACTGACATACAGTCCTGATGGAGAAGATATAAAGGACTACCCCCCCACACACACACATATTATAAAACACTTGGGGACCATTTGTAGCATACTGGAATCAGGTTAAACCTACAGAAATGTACATCAAGTTTAAATTATTTATGTTTGTTGAACTGATTTTCTTCCGCTTATGCTTCTTTCTGTTTAATGTAATTAAATTAATTTTATATAGTAACATAATTATCAAATTAAAAATAAAGGTGGCAATAAGTCACAAAACTATTTAATCCAGGGCTGTGCTGCATGTTTGATCATTTTGGTTTTCAGGATGGGAATGCCTGGATGGGCAGGCGGGCGGGCAGGGTGTTGAGATAGTTCTTTGTAAAAGCCAATACTGTTTCTCACTTCTGTTTACAACCATTGTCCCTCATCTACCACTGCTTCCATAAATACCTCCACCCCCACCCCAACGTCTTTGTGCAGTGATCCCAATCAGGGATCCCACAGTGACCATTATGAGGTTACAATGCTTTGTAGCCAACCAGAACTGGCTAAATGCCAATGTCCCCAAGGGCAAATGAAGCAACACTTCACAAATTAGGTCACATGGGTTATCTTAGCTAATCAGAAATGTGAGGGCAAATGAACTTGGCTCCTGCCTGCTCTAGATCATGCGTGTACTTCTAGCTCAGCTGGATTGACAGCAAGCGCTCCCCTAACACCCTACCTGTCCCAAGCTTTTGGGTTCAGAGGCTAGGAGACAAGGACATTTTGGTCAATACTGTTCTTAACGATGTCAGTCTAAGACAAAGTAACTCCTCAAAACATAATACCCATTTTTAACAATAATTGTGTCCTGCTGATTTTCATTTTTTGCTTTTGGTAACAACTCCCCTGCCTCCAGCCTCTGAAACAAGGAACTGGGGGGGGTCCCCCAAAAGCAAAATAAATAAATAAATATTCAGCCAAACACAGTTACTGTAAAAAGCAGTATTTTAATAGGATTGGTGAACTTGAGAGTTGTATCAGGGGAAGGGAACCTGGTGCCCTCCAGATGATTTGGACCCCAGTCAGGGATAATGGGAATTGACTCCAAAACCTCTGGAGGGCACCAGGTTGCCTACCCCTGACTTGGATCATAAATAGCCCTCAAATTAACCAAAAACAAACAAGTATAAGAGTTAATCAATAAGTATCCCTTCTCCAGATGGACAGTGGTGACAGAGAGGAGAACAACAGACTCTGAACCAAGATGGCTCCAAATCAAGCTCTCCCTACCTTCTCTTTGCACTCATGTCCACTGGCTCGTCGTTGATGTTCTCCTTGCCCGGCCTCCCAGAAGACCGGCTGTCCGGGTGGGGCCTCAGATTCCCGTTCAGCTTCTCCTCGTAGACTTTCAAGCTGTCCTGCTTGACAGGCAGCTCATGGGGCACCTCGATGCCTGCCAGGTCCTTCCTCTTGAGCAGCGCCAGCATCTTGAGGCGTTCCATGGCTTCGTGGCCCTCCATCTTCAGCCGCTTGGCCAGGACGTCATCCCGCTCGTCGGCTTGGTCCAGGCTCCGCTTCAAGAGGTTCAGGCGCAGGGCGTCCTCCGTCATGCGGTCCATCCTGTTGCAGAAAGGAGGAGCAGAGAGAGAGAACAGGGTCAGGAGGCGGAGCAGAGGAACTCTCACGGAGGGCCCCATTACGGCACAGGGGCCTCTCTTGAGCAGCAATGCACTGTACCACTTCTCCCTAGGCAGATTCACAGAGAAGCAGAGGCCAACCAGCGGCTACTGGGCTCAATCGCTAAATGGAGCTTCCAGGTTCAGAGGCAGTCAACCTCCATGTACTAGCTTCTGGGAACAAACAGCAGGGGATGGCTGTTGCCTTCGTGCCCTGCTTGTGGGCTTTCCAGAGGTATCTGGTAGGCCACTGCATGAAACCCTATGTGAAACAGGATGCCAGCCTTCCTCCAGACAGGCCCCCTCTAGCTGAGTCAGACTGCAACTCATATCAGCCGCAGCCATAAAAGCCATTGTACGCATAAAAGCCATGGGCCATGCTGGCTGGGGCTCATAGGAGTTGCAGTCCAACACACCCGGAGGGCGCACGGTTGAGGGAAGGCTGATCTAGATGGGCTTTTGGCCTCCTCTTTTCCATCACTCCTATAACACACAGGTGTTCTACTGATTATTCAAAGCATTGTGAACCTCCCTCTACCCTGCCTTGTTCGCAGCTTGAGGAGGCTTACCAATATATTTAATCCAAGAGTAACAGCAGGATCATATGAACATATAACGTTGCCTTATACTCAGGCCATGAGTCCACCTAGCCCAGTACTGCCTGCTCTGACTAGCAGAGGCTCTCAGGGGCCTTTCCCCATCCTCTGCTCCCCGGTACTTTTCTTCCAGGAGATGCCAGGGACTGAAACTTGGACCTCCTGCATACCACTGAGTCACAGCCCCTTGCCCCAACCTCGCTTTTATCGGGACCCATTAACATGTTACAGAGCAGTGAGCAAGCTTTCAGCCTCCCCAGGACCTGTCATCCTACTGGATGTCAAATGCAACGGAAGAAAGAAATGCGTGCATTTGGGGCAGGGAGGAAGGGATGTTCTTGGCCATATTTTTGTTTTCAAAAGTGTCCCTGATGGTAGTTTGCGGTAGTCTCTTAAGGTGGTGCAGCAGTTGTACAGGAAAAACGCATACATGTTTACTCAGAGGTCAGTCAGTCCCATGGCGTTTCATGGGGCTTCTACCCCAGTGAGTTTCCTTAGAACAGTCTTCCCCAACCTGGTGCCCTCCAGCCATTTTGGAGCACAACTCCCAGCATTCCTGACCACCGGCCATGCTGGTTGCAGCTGACAGGAGTTGGGAGTCCAAAACATCTGGAGGGCACCAGGTTGGGGGAGGGTGGCATAGAATAATGGCAGCCTTCAGTTAGAAATCTTTTAAAAAACAGACTAGGTAGTTAGGTAGAGCAAGCTACCCAGACTGCTGTATTCCAGGAAAGGCTTCCAAAGGAGCTGACACTAAAAAAATTAAAATCAAGACACGAGAACAGCAGTGAAAGGAGCAAGGGAACCATAACAGCAGCAGCATCTTCACCTGGTGCTGAAAAGCTGACAAAGCAGGTGTCACCTAAGCATCTCTGAGGAAGCTGTGTGTGTGGCGGGGCGGGGGGGGGGGGGAGACCGAACCTATCTATACTTTCACCAAGCTCCTCCTCTCTGAAAACGGTGGCATACTTGGACTGTGCTAGGTCCAAAATGTTCAAAATGTCCTCTGCTCCCCCTTTGTACGTATAAAAGCCAGCCGTTATCCCAAAGCGTCTCTCCGCTTAACACAGCCTTGCAAATAAGCCCACGAAAGTTTCTAGTCTGGGATAAAAACCTTTACTAGCTTGCTGAGAGAGGAGGGACAGTTTCCATGCTAGGCGGGGAACGGGGGGGGGGCATTCTTCCTCTGGCACCCCTTTTGGTTTCTATGCTTGGCAAAGAGTGCTCCATCCCTCCTCTGCCAGCCTGCTCACTCACCTGTATGCAATGCCTTGTCGTCTATGGCAACCAGGCTAATGTTTAAATATAAAGCTGTACTAATCCCCCAAAACATTTTCACTAGACTGTTTGCCCACATGTGCTTCTGTTAGGCACCTGCAGCATAAAAGGGCTGGGGGGGAGCCCTTTTTGTGAAGCCTCACCAGGGAAGCAACCGTGCCTCGCCACAAACAAGTGGCTATTGACAAGCCTGGCCCATGTGGTTGAAGACCTTACTCCTGGTTCCCTTTACAGAGCCTACTAAAGAGGAATTTGGGGTCTCTTTGGGGTCTGAATTGCTTTGCAAGTTGACATATACGATGCGGATAAATACGCAGCCCTAAAAAGTGGGCTAGTTTGCTGTTTTGGCAGGAACACTTGACTTGAGACATGATTTTAAGGACAAGACCTGAGTAGACTGTAGGGAATATAAGAAACTGCCTCACAGGGAGTTAGGCCATGGCTCATCTAGCTCAGTACTAGCAACATGGACTGGCAATGGATCTCGAAGGTTTCTGGCAGGGGTCTTTCCCAGCCTGACCTGGAGATACCAGGGATTGAAGCAGGGACCTTTTGCATGCAAAGAGTTGCTCCACCACTGAGCTATGGCCCTTCCCCTGAACCAGGGGTGGGCAACTTGTAGACCTCCGGATATTTTGCCCTACACCTACCATCAGCCTTAGCCAGCATAGCCAATGGTGAGGGAATGATAGGAGCTATAGGCCAAAACATCCGGAGGGCCTCAAGTTGTCCAGCCCTGCCCTAAATCGGAGGGAGCTGTCATATAACCAAGTCCCACCACCAGTCGTTCTGGCTCAGTACTGACTGGCAGCGACTCTCCAGAGTTCCAGAGGGGAATCTTTCCCAGACCTACCTGAGAATTAAGAACCTGGGGCTGGCTGTATGAGAAGTATGTGGCCCTTCTTTTAAAGCATGACAACCTGCCTCATACCAAACCAGACCATTGGTCCACCCAGTCCCATACTGGCCAGTTCAACTGGCAGTGGCTTCCCACAGTCCCAGAGTTGGAGGCCTTCCCCAACCCCACTACGTCAGAGGCCGGACTTGGAGCCTCCTACAGCCGAAGCCTATGCTTTGCAATGGAGCTCCACAACCATCCACTCCACACCCTGTTTCCTTTTTGCTCTTGATGTGAATGTGTCATTATTGAATATAATGTCTGTTTTTACATGTTTTACATTAATACAGTGAAGGCTTCTCTCACTTGACAACAAATTGCTAAATTCTCAAGCTTAGCCAAACAAGTGAAAAACAAACAAAACAAAGCTAAAACCAACATTAAAATTCTGCTTCTAAAAGGTTAACATTCTACTGTATAGGACAACAGCCTTAAAACACACACACACAACCATTTTAATGTTAGACTAGTGAACCTGGCATCGCACGGGATGGAACAGTCGTTTGTTTGATACAGCGAAGCCTTTAAGCAAAGTTGCGTAGTTGTCAGAGTTGGACACATTGTGCCTGCCTCATCTGGGTGAAGCCATGTCTGCTGGCACCCACAGGCATGGGCCCCGCCACAGTATACCCTTATGGCCCCCTAAGGGGTCTGTCCACTCCATTCAGCTGGAGGGGAACGGGCTGCCACCCAGCAGGTGGAAGGCGTATAACTCTGTCCCACAGCCTACAGATCTCCACTGGCTTCGAACTGTATCGACTGCAAAGCTATGCACTGTTAGGGAAGTCTGCTCCTAGTAACTGAAGATGCTACTGCAGGCTTCAGAAACATGGACACATTTAAATTAATAAAAATTAATGGTTTGTTTTTTAAAAAAATATCCCCAAGGCACACACCCCTAGGGGCCCATTAGTACTCATGCCAATTTTCAGGTGTCTAGGTTTCACTGTCTTAGTGCTATGGTGCTGACAGACAGGCAGACAGACACACATCCTCTTTTATTATTGTAGCTAACATTCAAAAGAGTACTGAACAGCAGATGAAAAGCACGCAAAGGCACCACCACCAGGTTCGCTTGCCCAAAAGCTTGCTTAACACGCATGGGCTTTACAGATCCTACCAGGGGTACTACAGAAAAGGCCCTGCTTCACTGCCTTATTCGGTCATTTCTACACAAAAGAGGGGCTGTGGCTCAGTGGGCACAGCACCTGCTTTGCATGGAGAAGGTCCCAGGTTCAATCCCCGGCTGGAAATATTCATGCCTGAAACTCTAGAGAAACTCTAGAGAAATGCTGCCCGTCAGCGTCAACAGTATTGGGCTAGACAGACCAAGGGTGCTTATGTACACCCACGACAGGCCTTGGAACAGCTAACGTTCCATAACATTCCGTTTGTCAATGGAGGGGTATAGGAAGACGACATCGAGAGGCCTGGAGGAAGGACTTTCACCACTGCACCCTGACCTCTATTAGCCACTGCTGCCATTCCCAACTGAGAACAACTACCACTATTTTTACTATCTCGGGCAAGTGACAGAAGATGCTTTACTGAGGTGCCCTCCAGATGTTAGACTACAACTCCCATAAGCCCCAGCCAGGATGGCCAATGGTCAGAGATTAAGGGAGTTGTAGTCTGAAACATCTAGAGGGCACCAGTTTACCTGCCCTGGGTCAAAGTATCAACAACTGCTCTACCCCTCAGAAGCCTGCAGGATGTACAGGATGTAGCAGCTGCAGGAGTTTCTCTGAAGACATTCAAAGAGCAGAAAAGGAAGCAAGAAGCCCATGAAAACGAGGAAGAAACACTGAGCATCACAAGACTGTGGGGAATTTCAAGAGGATGCTCATTTAACAGGAGAAACCTCTGAATCTGCATCGTGTGTCGCAAGTCCCTGGGATTCTCCATGAGAAAAGCAGCGTACAAAGCTAACAGGCTAACAGGCTGAATAAATCTTATGTTCACATGTTGAATCTGCCCTGAGACAACTTTTTATCGCAGCCCTGAAGGAAAACCTCCCCCACCTCCAGAGCAGCCTTGGCTGGGAAAGCATTTTGGAGGGTGAAGTTCGAGCCTAAAGACAGACAGGCAAGCTGAGACATGCGTAGGGGAAGATGTGTGCTGAAAACTGTGTGTGTGGGTTGTTGTTTTTAAAGCGTATGTCTCAGAAACCAGGGCTGTTGGGTGATTAAAGAACTCGGCCACTGAGTAATCACCTCCTCTTTAACAAATTAATCGATTCTGATAAAGTTGCATTACTGGCAAAACCTTCAATATGGGTGCCTTTTTTTTTTGAGATCACAAAGGAAGCCTATGATAAAGACTGCAAAAAAATAAAAGCCTTTGTTAGAATGAAAGGAGTAACTTCAATATTTTTTTCCCCATTCCCTTTTACATCTGAAAAAAAAGCCATGCGGGCCCTACACTCCCAGAATGACAAGTTAAAATTCATCGCCACCAATTAGAACCAGCCTTCACCAATTTTAACTTTTGCTGATTAATCTACCAAATTAAAGCTTGCAGCCATGCTAAAAATGTAATCAGTGAAGGAAACACGTTCGCTGTGTATCATGCAGGTACACTTGTTGCTGGATGTGCATGCAACTGAATTCTGAGTTTACTTGGAAGCAAGTCCTGCCACGTCCAGTGGGGCTGCCTTTCAAGTAACTGGGCACAGGGACCACGGTCTTAGCCCTGGCAAACCTGGGTTTGCTGTTGGGTAATATCTGAAGTTACCTTTGCTTCTGTTTGTAGAAGAAGCCTGTGTCCAAAGAAACTGGCAGGCTGGTATAAAGTAGTGTACCTGTGAAAACATACCTTCCCAAACTCTATGGAAGATGGCTACCAAAACAGTCGCCAAGGCTTTAACAGTGACTACTGAGGACTCAGAAAACACCTCACTGGTGTGTAAAGTTATTTTAATTACAAGAGACGTTTCTTCTGGCTGCATCAAACTGGGGTTGCAGAAGACGCAGTAAAGTTCACACTAATACACACAAGTGTTCCCCTGTAATTATGGTGTGACCAGGATCTCAGTAACAACAAAAGTAAAATGCCCCCAAAGGTGCTAGCAATGACTGGAACCAAGTTTCAACACGCGCTGGGGGCGACACGAAATGGAAGGTGTTCCCACCCGCCCGCAGCTCCTCCAGCAAGAGTTTGGTTCATTTGGCTTTGGCTGCCAAAAAAGATTTTCCAGAACTCACATGTGCAACGTTCTTCGTGTATGGACATATGTGATCACTCCCTGTGGGACCAGAACGTCGCTCTTAGAGATAAGGAAAACAGCAGAACTTTCTCCACCAATCAAGTTTTGACTGATGTGGCATCGGGAACTGCCCCAGTTCCCAACTTGTTTTCAGCCTGGCCTTCGAACTGGCCAGGTTTGCCTGTAACGCTGAACCAGGGGTCCCCAACGTTTTTGGACCCGTGGGCACATTTGGGAATTTGAGAAACTGCTGTGGGAGCCATCACAAAATAGCTCCCATGGAGGATGTGGCTAGTCACATAACGGCTGCCATGGGGGCCTGGCTAGTCAAAAGGGATGGGGGGAGAGAAACAGTGAGGCTAGAGCCTGGGAAGGAGGGGGAATAGCAAAGAAGAGGAAGCAAAGAGAGAAAAAGCGGTGCTAGGAGGGGAGAGGAACAGCGAGATAAAGAGGTGTGAGGGAGAGAAATAGCTAGACTAGAGGTTGGGAGTGGAGAGAAACAGCAGGATAAAGGAATGAGTAGGAGAGAACAAGCAAGGCTGGGGCTATGAAGGGAGAGAAAGAAGAAAGCTAGGGATGGGGAAGGGAGAGAAATAGTGAGGAAAGGGGTCAGGGGGAGAGAAATAGCAAGGCTGCAGGCTGGGAGTGGAGAGAGGGAAAGAGCAAAGGGGAAAGAGCAAAGGGGAAAGGTCTCTGGGGATGGAAGAAGATTGGGTGGGACCAGGGAGCAACTCTTTCCTTCTCTTCCTGCCTGCTGAAGAGCTGATCAGCAGCAGGTTCAGGAACAGGAAGGAGAACCTGACGCCCTGATGTTCACGTTTTTAAAATAAAAAATAAATTTTTGAAGGGGGTAGGGACTGGAGAGCTCTGTGGGTGCCACTGGAAGTCCTAGCAGGCACCATGTCGGAGGCCCCTGCTCTAAACCAGGGTTTAGGGCAGGGGTGGGTGACTTGTCGCCTCCTGATGTTTAAAGCCATAACTCCCATCAGCCCTCGCCAGAGAGCTTTGGCTATTGGGCAGTATAGAAATGTAATAAATAAATACATACATACATACATACATGCCAGTGTTGAGGGAAACATCTGGAAGGCCACACGTTGCACACGTTTAGGGAAACAAGCCAACTTCAAAACATGGTTTACGACCCCAGCTCAATCCCCTAAAGTTAAGATTAACCACAGTTGTTTGGTTTGGGTGAAATGAGTAACTGCAGTCAATTGAAAAGGGAAGCAAGAGTTTCCAGTCTCCTCCTCTTGGCCACACCGGGAGGGGGCAGG
Source organism: Heloderma suspectum (assembly GCF_057233095.1). NCBI lineage: Eukaryota > Metazoa > Chordata > Lepidosauria > Squamata > Helodermatidae > Heloderma > Heloderma suspectum. Next base: position 13,935,357 of record NC_139474.1, read on the forward strand.
GAACATGTGAACCCGAGGCTTGGCCTGGCTCGTTCCCATAATGCTCAACTGTGGTTTAGCATTACATACGAATGCAGCCGTTGTCTGGGACCCCCTATGCCAAACCTCCCTGCCTCAGCACTGAACCAACAGCCCTTGGCAAAGGATTCCTTGTGTTATAGGCCAGACTTGACATGACCCCACTTAACCCGGCCTCTGGTTCCTGCCCACCCTCCCCGCTTCTCTTCCCACGACAGCTCCTCTAGATTCAGACCTCTGCCCAGCAAACCCAGCCACAGTAATTATGTGTTCCTGATTGCTGTGGATCCAAAATTAATGTGTGATGGTGACTTCAACAGGCCCCTAACTACTACCCTCACTCGGCCGCCCAGCTTTGGGATACTTCACAAGTGACAGATTTTCTTACACAGAGATAGTGCGTAGTTGGGGGGGGCGGGTTGAACTTCCTACCTAGATGTTGACCCTTTCTACATTGACTGTTCTGCCATGAGACCCCTGGGTGTTGCTAGTGATTCTGGTTGATGGGAATTGTAGTCCAACATATCTGGAGGGCGCCCGGTTGGGTGAGGCTGCCTGAGAATATGTCCCAGAATCCTCTGCAAGGACAGATCGAAAATGGCAGGAAAGCAACCTTTTGGAGAAAGCTTGTCCAGCATGTTATTTTTTAATTGATAGGCAGCTTCATAGGCAAAACCCATGAAGCAGCATGTACGATTTTAATTAAAATCTGAGAAAGCCCCATCCAGCATGCTCAACAACCACATGTCGGATGGTGGTGGGATGTGCAGCCGAGCGCCCCGGCAGGTCTTGAAGGGTGGGCAGGATCATGTCAGTTGTTACCAAGTGGTCGTTTAGGTGTCACCAACCTTCCCGGTGAGGAACACCCAAGGTTCCCAGGAAAGGTGTAGTGCATTGTGTGAAAATAGGAATGTGGTTCATGCTACCGAAGAACACAAAGAGTGGACAACGGTTGTAAACACAATCGGGGGCTTGGGCCGGGGGGGTGGGCATGGAATTTTTAAAACAGCAGCCTCCTACAGAAGCCCCAATCAGCACCCCAGCAAGTTCTGGCAATGTAGAGATGGAGCAGACATACATACACCAAGAAAGCAGGGAGATGCAAGGGCTGGGTGAGGAGAGAAGAGTGGGAAGGAAGGAGACTGCTAAGCAAAACCCAAAGGACAGCTGCCTCCTCCGACACCGAATGGGAATTGCAGCAATCTGAGAAATCAAATCAGCTGCATTTATCAGGACAAATAGGTTTGCAGTTTGCAAAGCTGTTGGGAATGAGGAGAGACCATGAGGCTGACATGGACAATGCTGCCCGCTGCCAGACCTAAAGCGTTTTGGCATGCCATTGGTCTAGCCCAGTTTCAAGCTAGCGCCCCCCCCCCACACACACACACCTGTGCTTTCTGCTAGCTGTCTGCCGTAAGAGCGTAGGAGCTGCCTTGCTGCGTCAGACCAAAACACCCATCTAGTCTAGCGTCCTGTTTCTCACAGGGCATGGAGGCGATGGCCTTCTCTCTTCTTTTTTTGTTCATCCCAAGCATCTGATATTCAGAGAGAGACAGCCTTTGCACAGGGAGTTTTCACTGAACTATCATTTCGCCGCTGATAAGGTTACCGCTACTGTTTTTAAAGTAATCTAAGGGAAGTTTGTTATGCACTATTTTACATTTGTCCAAACAAGCAAATTCTCCCTTCAGTGAAATGGAATTGCACTAAAACTTCTTCGAAGGATTCAAATACGGATAAATCAGGGAGTAAGAACTATATATGAACTAGCAACCCGTCCAGTTCAGCCCCCTTGAGACTCCTGTCTAGACACCCCCAGCCTAGCCCCCAGTCTGAAAGATCCCCCTTATTTTACACTGCAGCTCAGTTCCTCAATGCAAAATTCTCTATAACCCCCTTTTCCCAGTGTGAACAGAAACAGACATGGACCCTCCTCTTCCGTTGCTCACTCCGAGCCATGGGCAAAGGGCTCTTTTAGGTCTCTCTGCACTGCATTGTCAATGGCAATAAATAGTGACAACAGAGGCTCCCATCAAAATTCCCCTCTTCTTATGGGCATTAGCTATTCAACTCCCAAGTCTTGCACATGAATGAGAGCAGCCAAGGCACATAAGAAAGCTCTGCCAAAGCCATCAGGAGGGAGGGTCTTACAGAGACCTTTGCCTGTGCAGGAGACAGCAGGCAGAGCCAATGTTTCAGACGCTGTGAGCCTTGCTCAAAATGTTAGTTGCTAATCACAGATACAGCTGTCGGGGGGTCCCCCAGCAGGACATTTTCAGCAATGAAGTACCAGCAAGCTATGTGTGAACACACCTTTCAGTACCGGTCACATGTCTGGTTAGGAAGAACATAGGAAGCTGCCTTATACCGAGTTAGACCTTTGGTCTATCTACCCCAGTATTGCCGTCACTGAGTGGCGGCAGCTCTCCAGGTGTTTTTCCTGCCCTACCTGGAGATGCTGGGGATTGAACCTGGGACTTCTGCACGCAAAGCAGGAGCGCTACCACTTAGCTACAGTCCCTTCCCTAGGTCAGGGATGATCTCGGAAGCAATTTTATCTGCCCCACCACACTCCTCTGGGCCCCTACAAAATGGTAATGAAGGTGCAGTAAAATGTGTTGCTCTCAGTTTTGCTCAGAAAAGGAGAAGCACTTGTAAGGTTGTTAAGGAATGTTACATACCTCTCCTTCTGGATTCTCTCTGTCATGCCCAGAAGGCTTTGCACTGGTGCGCGCAAGTGTGCAATGCTATGATCACGGAGCGTGGCATCTCGAGATGGTGCCTGCTTCTGCTGCAATAGGTTCCAACCACCACTGGAGTAGCACCTTGTACGCTCTTCCAGCCACCACTGTCCACAGAACAGACTTCACACACAGGACTACAGGTTGCTCATCCCTGGGTTCAAAAACAGGGAGGGCCCAAAGCTCAATGCTAAGGTCAGGGCACCTGCTTTGCGTGTAGAAGGTCTCGGGTTCAATCCCTGGCATCTCCAGGTAGGACTAGGAAAGAATCCTGCTTCAAATCAGCTTTCTAGGTTCTTATCCCATAGTTCTCTTCTGCTCTGCTTTCTAGCTGCTTTTCTCCCTGACAGACAGAAACTCCATGGGAAGGAGTGTAGAAGTCTGGCCAATGGTCAGAAATCTTGGGAGTTATAGTCCTAAAGATGTGGCAGGCACCAGGCCGGGAAAGGCTGCACATCTCTGGCAATGCTTTCATCCATTTATAGTTCTTGGAGGAAGGCTGGCAAACCAGTTTTGCCTGAGGGATGCTTTGAAAAGAGGAGGGCAACAACGACAGGCCAAGACTCCAACCACCAGCCCACTGCCACTAAAATGGCCTGCAGCGGTGAATTCCCCTGGGGTGGGCAATTGTGAAGAGAAGAACACCCTGCTGAGGGATAGAAACGCAAGAATCTTGCCCTGCTGGATCAGAGCAGGGGCCCATCTAGCCCAATGGACAGCCGGATGCCTCTGGAAGGTCACATCACAAGCAAGGCATGAAGGAATGGCCTTCTGCTATCCTTTGTCCCCAGAATTAGATAATCAGAGGCAGACTGCCTCAGAGCATGGAGGTTCCTCTTAGCTATCATGGCTGTGCAACATCTGGCCAACTGTGGGCAACCAGTCACCATTCAAACATATTTTTTGTACTGCTGAGTTGGGTTGAAGCATTTCTTAGCAGTTGGGGGGTGAGTTTTCAGGGAGGGGGAGTTTTCAGGGGAGTGAATCACACCTGGGGGATGCAATCCGTGTCACCTCCAGTCTTGTGGGAATCCTGTCCAGTCCTGAGATTCCTCGGGGTTGAGACTGGCATTGCAAAGTTTTTTAAGACAGGAAGCAGGTTTTACACCAATGTACAGACTCCATATGAATACAAGAACTGCCCTGCTGAATTAGAACAAAAAGGGATCCATATAGTCCAGTGTCCTGTTTCTAACAAGGGCTAGCCAGTTGCTTCTAGGAAGCCCACAGAGAACAGGAACGCAATAGACCCCTGATGGCTGCTTTTTAGCATCAAGCATTCAGAAGTCTGCCTCTGAACCAGAAGGTTCCATTTAGCTCACACTTCTAAATAAGCCCACACAAAATTACTAGCCTGCAGACATTTTTACTAGCCTGCTAGGAGGCTAACAGCTTACATTTCCATGGGCAGTACCAACCTGTGTCTTTCTGCTAGTGCAAACGATGTTGCGCTAGCGGAAACTAGGTTCCGAACAATGTGGAAGAGGAGAATCTGATTAAAGTTATGTTTGCACAAGCACAGTAGTGCAAGTGGTTGTGCATTATGCTTGCGTAAGTTGCGAGATGAGTTGTGCGGGTGGTTGCACAACCATTTGCAAAAGTGTAATGTACAACCGCTTGCGCAATGGAAAGATTCAGTGGAGCTCCGCTAGTGGTGTTTGAGTTTGCGAAGTGACACTGTTGGATACTACCCCATGCTGGCTGCAGAGGAAAGGAAGGTCCCTCCCACCTGTGCCACAAAGAAAATGCAGGCTACAAGCCCCTAAGCAGTCACCGGGGGGGGGGGGGGATTGCCTTCCACCAAGCAAAGCAGCAGAGGTGCCTGCATCAGTCTGCTTGGTTTCTGTGCTGGTTGCAGAAGAAAGGGTGGAGAATTTGTCCCTCTTCCACCAGCCTGCTCAGTAGCCTGTATGGAATTCCATCCACTTTCTTGCATGGAATTCCTGGTTGCCTATTCCATGAATTTGTATAATCCTTTTTAAAAGCCATCTACGCCAGGGACCACAGTAACATCTTATGACAGCTGAGAGTATATTTGTATGCAGAGAAACAAAAACAAAAAATCCAACAACAACCCTGAGATCATCTGAAAATTATAGGAACCACCATGCTGAATCAGACCAAAGGTCATCAGAACATAAGGATTGCTGTGCTGTATCAGACTGAAGGCCTATCTAGTCCAGAATTCTGTTCACATAGTAGCCAGCCCTATGAAAATGGCAAACCCATGAGCAGGACATGAGTGCAATAGCAGCAACTGGTATACAGGGGCAGACTGCCTCTGATTCTGGAGGCAGCATATAGCTATAATGACTAGTAGCCACTAATATAGCCTTCTCCTCCAGGAATTTGTCTAATCCCCTTTTAAAGCCATCCAAATTGGTGGCCATCACTACATCTTGTGGTAGCAAATTCCACAGTTTGACTGCGTGCTGTGTAAAGAGGTACTTCTTTTGGTCTTTCAGCTTCACTGGATAACTCCACGTTCTAGTATTAGGAGAAAGGGAGAAAAACTTCTCCTTATCCAGTTTCCCCACAGCATCCATCCTTTTATACAGCTTTATCATGTCTCCCCTTGTTCAACTTTTTTTCTTCTAAATGTTATAACTTTCCCCATAGGGCAATGGCTCCAACCTCTTGTTCATTTGGGTTGTCATTTTATGCACCTTTTTTCCAACTCTACAATAACTCTTTTGAGGTGCGGTGACCACTATTCCAAACATGGTCACACCACAAATTTCTATAAAGTTATGATAAAGGCAGTTTTATTTTCCGATCCTTTCCTAATGATCCCCCACACGGGATTTGCCTTTTTCACAGCAGTCACACATCGGGACATTTTACATCAAGGTATCCACAACCCCAAGATCCCTTTCTTTGTCAGTCACCGGCAGCTCAGACCCCATCAGCGTGTATGTGAAATTAGAGGGTCTTTTGCCACAATGTTCTTCATTTTACATTCCCTTACACTGAACCGCATGTGCCATTTTAAGGCCCAATCTCACAGTTTGGAGAGTTCCTTTCGAACTCCATCTCATACAGGAGTGGGGAACCTGTGGCCCTCCAAGTATGGTTGGACTTCATTAGCCCCAGCTAGCATGGCCAACAGCTAGGGTTCATGGGAGCTGGCGTCTAGCAATATCCAGACGGCCACACGTTTCTCACCTCTTGATCTGGTACAATATCCTATTTCAAACAGTGGCCAACCAGATGCTGCTGAAAAGTGGGAAAGCAAGTCAAGGAGGCAACAGCCCCCCTTTGTCGTTTGCTCCCCCCCTTCAGAGGTAGACTGCGCCTAAACACAGAAGGTTCCATTCCCAACTATCGTGGCTAGTCATTTAATATAAGGAGAGCCCCCTCAGATCAGTCTACCTAGTGTGGCAACTTGATACTAACAGTAGTTAGAGCACTGGACTGGGACTTGGGAGATCTGGGTTCTAGTCCCCACTCAGCCATGAACCTCACTGGGTGACTTTGGGTAGGTCACTGACTCTCAACCTAACCTGCCTCGCAGGGTTGTTGTGAGGAGAAAATGAAGAGGAGGAGGATCGTGTACTCTGCCTTGGGCTCCTTGGAGGAAAAGGTGGGATATAAATATAACAAATAGTTATGATGATGGTGATAATAATAATAATAATCTCAAAAACGGGGAGATTACTCTCTGTTCCGTGGGTCTAGTGTACAGGGGTGCAGTGCCCCTGCTCATGGGAGCTCCATCCTCGCTAAAAGCAATTGAATGACTTCTCTCACTGCCTTGCGTTTCTCTGCATCCTGCTTGCCTTCAGGTTGCACTGCCTACAACAGACCTTGGCATGATCTGAACACCAAAACCCTTAGCTTACATTAAAAGAAAAGAAGAATGAGAAAAAAGAAAAGAAAGCCCAGGTGCAAGCTAAGCCCTTGGCGGCACAATTTCTTCTGCTTCGCTCTGAGCCCACCCTGCAGGTTAACCCCTTTGGGCTGGGGGGAGGGCAGTACCAGTTCAAGACAGCCAGCCACCCGCAGTCAGCAGCTGCTGCTCCGCCTCAACTCCTCCAGCCAGTGCTAAAAGCAAAGTGACGTCGCTGCTGTAAAAGATACATTTCGAGACAGAACGCACAAAATGGCTGTCTCCCAAGACGAAGCGTTTCCATACAATGCTATAAAAAGGACAATCGCCTAAAAAGGAAAGCGGGACTTGACAGCCAGGCAGAGCAGGGAGGAGGAGGAGAGAGATGTGAGCAGATCAAATCAATCCTCCCCACACCAGGCCCCCCAGACAGTCTGACTCAAACCTCGATGCTTCCTTCCAACTGCACATTGTCACGACAGACTCTCTCACATTCTTGTTCCGTGCACAACTTGCAAAGAGGCGCATTATGCCGCGACTGTCTTGCGTTCAAGGATTTGGGGGGCAGGGGGTGGGGGTTTCCACACTCAAGAGGCAGGAGAAGAAGAGGCTCGCCTTACAAGCAAAACAACTCTTCCTTTCAAGGAGCACGCGATCCAAATTCCACCACAATCCATCGCAAGAGAAAGGATTTCTCAAAGCAGGGCTCCCCGACGGCTGCACGGGGATTATCAGAAAGCATGTGGAGACGGAGGACGGCTCCAGACAAACTGGATTCTGTTTTCGAAGGTAGCAGAGAGCAGCTGTCGACGCGGTATCCGGACGAGCCATTTCAGCGCAAACTCATGGAAAACGGTTCCACTGCTCACTTGCTCTCCCTCCCCTTTCTGGCTCTTCAGAAGCAAACAATCCAAGAGAAGGGGAAAAGCTCTCTGTACAATAAAGGGACCCTCAACATCATAACAGGCCTTGGCATTAAGGGGAGTTTTGTTGCTCCCAGTGCAATGCTAAGGATGGGGTAGGGAAAAGGTCTATGACTCAAGAAAGCGAACTCAATGGAGGGTGCAAAGGAGAAGCTTTGGACTGCTAGGATGTAAACAGAGCTGCACTCAATTGCAAGGGAGAGCATCAGAAGTTTGAGCAGTTCACTGCAAGAAAGAGCAGTGAATGCTGCTCCAAAGAGATCCCAAAGGTCTTCAGTTCCGGCTGGGGCTACATGGAGTAATAGTAAAACTTCACATTTATCAAGCAATTGGAGAGGGTTCAAGACACTTCATATGTACTACCTCACTAAACCTTACAACAGTCCTAATAGGTGGGCCTGTACAGAATGAAAATATCAACTCAACATGCAGTGATGGCGGTGAAAAGGGCAAATTCCATCTTGGGGTTATTAGGGAAAAGGATGGAAAATTAGACAACTAGTAGCATAGTGAAAGAAGATATAAATCTTTAGTGCAGCCACATCTGGATTACTTTGTACAGTTCCAGTTGCCCCACCTCAATTAGGAGACTGCAGACCTGGAAAAAAAGTGCTAGAAAAGGACAACCAAAATGATCAGCAGGTTGGAGCAAATTCCCCATGAGAAAGTGTTTGAGGCTTTTTCACTTGGGGGTGGGGAGAAAGACAACTAAGGGAGCACGAGATTTAAGGTTATAAAATTATGTATGGCATAAAGAAAGTGAAGATTCCTCCACCCCAATCTTGTAACACGACAACTGGGGAGGGGGGTGTCACCAAAGTGATCAGCAAGTGATTCAAGGCAGGCACAATAAAGTATTTGTTCACACAATGCCTAACTGACTTATGGAACTCCCCGTCACATGAAGGAGTTCAGGGGTAGAGCATAAGCCTTGTATGTAGAAGGTTCCATGTTCAGTCCCTGGCATCACAAGTAAAAAGATCAGGAGCAGGTGATGTGGAAGACCTTTCTCTAACGGACCCTGGAGAGCCACTGTTGATCAGAGCAGACCTGTGGTAGGCACCCTCAAGATCATTTTAAACCACAACTCCCATGAGCCCCAGCCATCACAGCCAGGGATTATGAGAGTTGTAGTCCAAAACTTCTGGAAGGTAACAAGTCGTCTGCCTTGGTACAAGGCAACTTCCTATGTTCTCTTTGCGGTGTGATGACTGCTAACTAAAATGGCATCAGACCAGGGTGCCAAACCTCTTTCAGCCCAAGGGGTGAATTCAATTTCGCAGAAACTCTTGGGGACTGCATTCTTGGGTGGTGGGGCCGAAGGCAAAACAGGGGCAGGGACAAAGGCAAAATGGGCAGGGCCAAAAATATCTGCATATTCAGCTTACAGCTCTCACTGCCAGTCGCTAAACCATAGGAGAGGTCTTTTAACCTTTTAAAATGGCGGAAAATTACGTAAAAGCCAGGAAACTACTGAATGATTGGCAGGTGGGGGAAAGGGGTGTGGCTACCTGAGGAACTCCAGAGCGCTCGATTGGGACCCCAGAAGGGCCAGATATGGCTAGCGGGCCTGAGGTTCAATGCCCCTGCATTCGACAAATTTGAGGAGAAGGAGGGTGACAACAACAAGGAGGCCTATCAATGGCTGTTGGACAGGATAGCTGTATAGAACCTCGCCTTCTCAGATGCAGTCTACTACTGAATACTAGAGGCAGGGGGGAGAGAGAAACCTCTCGGGGGGGGGGGCTACTATTGCCTTCATGCCCTTCTTGGGGTTTTCCCAGAAAAGGCTGGTTAGAAAACAGGACAGTGGATTAGATAGACTTTGGGTCTGATCCAACAGGGCCCTTCTTGTGTTATTATCCATGCAATTTGCAGACAAGCGAGAGGTGCTGAGGGAATAGCAGCTTGCCAAATGGCCAGCAAGGGGCTTTCATGGCTCAGGGAGAAGTTTTAACCAGAGACCCTCCTGACTCACGGCTCACATTCTCGGCTGCTACACGGGTCCTCATGCTCGACAAGGGCTGAAGAGTGCAAAAAAAGTGCTTCCCATTTACGACTCTTAGCACGGCCTACGCATGCAGCAGATTGAGGTGGAATGAGCCTGTCTGTGCTCTGAGGGCCTCTGGAGGCCCTATTTACTGGCCCGCCACATCAGTGAGGTTGGATGGCACTAATGAGAGAGCCTTCTCAGTGGTGGTTCCCTGCCTTATGAAATTCCCTCCGGGCTCCATCTGTGGCTGCTTTTAAGTTCTGTTCACTCTGGCTTTTATCTGAAAAGGTTTTGTGGTATTTCCTGCTGTCCAATTTTTGAAATTGTATTTTATTTATTTTAACTAGTTTATTGTAAACTGCTTATCTTTTAAGGTGCTTTTATAACTTTATATTAAATTTAGTTGTTTTATATTGTAAGCTGACTTGAAAAGACCACGGTCTTGAAAGGCGGCTAAAATATATATATTAAAGGAATAAAAGTAAGGATAAGAATCCTGAGGTGGTAGATTGGCAGCACATACCATTTCAGGCTACATGTGAAGGGTTCCATTTTTGAATGCACTTCTACATTTAAACCAAAAATGACCCCCAACCACTTGCAAACAGAATCTAGAAGAGCAAGACGAAAGGTTCTAGACCAGTCTGCCCCTTCCTGCTTTATTTTCCTACTTGCAGGGAGGTTTTTTTCATGTATGAAAAAAGTGATTTCTCCCTGTGCTCCGTAAGTGACAGTTCTACTGCTTCAGGATTCTACCACTTCATTTTACTACATGTAGACTATATGTGGGACTGTACTGCTTCAGGCTGCAGGTGATGGATTATGTTTTGGAAAGATCCACTACGGGGCGGGGGGGGGGGAGCAGCCTGACAGGGAGAGGGGTTGGGCTAGGACTTTTCTCCCCAAACAGGCTGATTTTTAATACTAGAAGTCTTTCATTTTTCTAAAATAAATGGAGGAGGGGGACATCCAGAAATGGCCTCCCCCACCTGCACTCTGAACAGGTACAATCCATTATACCATCTCAGGACTCTACCACCTTATTTTGCTGCATGCATAGAGCAGGATGGATACAGCGGTCCTGACTCCCACTGGTGAGGTGGGGAGGAAAGACTGGGAAAGAGAGGAAGGAAGGAAGGAAGGAAGGAAGGAAGGAAGGAAGCAGGCAGGCAGGCAGGCAGGCAGGCAGGCGAAAGCTATAGCCTGGGCTGTGTGTGGGGTTGTTGTTTTTTAAAAAGGAACACACACTTTTATGCAGACTACAGATACTATACAGAAATGCACCTAATTCTCGCTATAAGAGGGGAACATAAGAAACTGCATTATACCAGGTCAGATCGTTGTACCATCTAGCTAGCCCAGTGTTAGTCACGACAGCTCAATGAAACCTCTAGATTTGGGGGCAGTCTACCTCTGGATGCCAGTTGCTGGGGAACAAGAGCGGGATTGGGCTGCTGCCTTCAGGCCCTGCTTGGGGGTTTCCTGTAGGCCTCAGAGCGACCGCTGTGGGAAGCAGGATACTAGACTCTTAAGGGTTCAAATTGCACCTCAGCCATGGACACAGCAGGAGGCTCTCAGCAACACAGTCTCAGACTCTTCGCTACCACTTTTACTACAGCTTAGCCACACAAATCCTGGATCACGTGAAGAAATGAGACATACGCCGAGCATGTAAAGAACACCTTTCCTTGGCCACAGAGTCAACGCAGCCGACCACCACACATCTACAAGTTTACGGCTTCCGGGAGCAGAGGGTGCCAAAATCAGTAAAACGAAAATGGCAGGATACCTTCATAGGGGCAACTGAGGACGCCCACCATGGCGCAGAACTGTAGAAGTCCTACGTAACTGAACTGATGTCATTATTTAAAAACTAGGCATTGAAATGTGTTCTCTGATAGTAAACTAAATCATCGTAGTGAAAGGATCTTTGATTGGGGCGCGGGGGTATGTTGTGGAATCCAGAAGCTGTACAGATTGAGATGTCTTTAAGTCTTATCCCAAGTCAAATACCAGGAGAAGAGAGACGGGCAGAAGGGTCCTCTCCTCACCCCTCCTCAATGAAAACTGGCAGAGAGAATCCTCGAGGAACATGTTCCTAGCAGCTCTTGCGAGGGGTTTCTTTCTGTCTTGGGGATGGCCGGAGTAAGTGAGGGGATAAAAGCCACTGGCATCAGCTCAATAACCATCAGGCCACAGTAAACAGAATAAAAGAGGGGGCAAAGGGAGGTTTAAAAGACCAGCCTCTCCCCTTCCCTCTTCTCTCTCTCCCCCTTTCCTCCCATCAGCCTGAGTGACGCAGACGCCCTTATATAATAGGCTGCGATTTCCTAGACCGCAAAGACAGCCTCCCCCTGCCGCCGCCACCACCTCCCCGCCACTGCTTTGTGCTCGGCGTACACTTCACACACGCGCAAACGCATCTTCCAGCCCTTGGCACTGTGCCAGTGCTCTCCCTCGTCAGCTGGCTAGCTCCATTCACAGAGCAGGGTTGTAGCTGACATGAAATGTGGGGGGGGGGAGGAAAGGCGGGGAGAGGGGGAGAGAAGGAGAGAGAGAGAGAGAGAAGGTTTGGGGTATTCTATCAAACTATCAGCATGCCAGAAGAGACAATAGAATGTCTTTGCCATATTCCTTAAATAATCCACCTTTCTTCCTGCCCCCCACCCCCAAATCCTCTTCCTCTGCGGCTTCAGTTCGGTAACCACGCGAACAGAGAGAGGGGAAAGGGGCAGTTGCCAAAATAAATGAATTAAGTAATTATTACACTACGCAGAGAGCAAGGGCTTTTTTTAAAAAAATAAAAATTAATAAACCCAGCATTCAAGAGCTCATGGCTGAGAAAGAATAAGATTTTTTAAAAAGAGGTCTCGGCTAATCCCTAAAGAGCCCTTTGTTTAAAAGAACAAGAAGAAAAATAAAAAATAGAAAAGACAGTCCAAAACAATACTTACAGGTAGCGTATTCTGCCTCCCTCCTCGACTTGTCAAGAGGAGGGGAGAGACAGACAGATGGAGGGGAAGACGTATTGCGAGCACGCGAGGAGGGCAAGGGGGAGAGCCAGGGTGTTTTTTCACGAGAAGCCCCCTCCTCGGTGGAACATGGGCGGCCGCGGCGTGCCATCCCCCTCCAGGGACCTGCCGGAGCCCAGTCGTGGAACGGGCACGTCCCTGCCAATCATCTGTGGTGCCGTTATATTAAACAAAAGAAAAGGGGGGGGATGCTTACTTTTACCCATGATGCCTAGCGGGGGCAGGGGAGAAAAAAAATAAAACCAGTTGCAGCCGGTTTGTAACCTCAGGACATGGAATTATCGCTTAAAAAAAATTTAAGTTGGTTGTGGCATAAGAGCCAGTTAACTGCTCCCCCCCCCATCTCCCACCTCCCTCCTTTCCTATATGACTTCCATCATCAGGTCTCTGGTGCTCGCTCAGTTGCCCCCACTCCTTAAAGCGTATGCTGGCACTTCGCCAAACTTTGCCTCTCATTCATAAGCATGGGCTTTTCCTCCAAGGGTCGTTTAACTAGTTAGCTGCCAATAATAAACGGAAGGGCTTTCATTATTGTTGATGGTTTAAAAAAGAATTCCCCATCAGGAGAACACCTTCGACCTGGAGGCCTGAGGAGGACCATTTCACAGAGAAATGGAAGAGGAAGCAAAAAAAGGAGGAAAGGTAACTGCCGCTTGGCCTATTTCTAAAAGTGTGTGATCCAGCAAGGTTGTATAGAAAGAGAGCAAAACTCAGTTCACGTGGAAGCCCCAGCGCACATACCCACCCCTATGATTTTTTAACAGGTTGCAAGACAGGTCACAGGTGGTCAGCGGGGTCTCATCAGTCCGAAATTCGCCTCCAGCCTCAGAATGCTGCTGTCGGAATATGCCTTGTCTGCTGTGAACCGTGGCGTCATCTTCCCACCCAAGGCTGATTGTAGACAACGCAGCGGAGATGGCTCAACGCTACAAGGGTCTGGGCCGATGGACCCTCTGGTCTTGCTCACACAGGGGCTGAGAGAGGCCTTGGCACTGCTAACAGAAGCCATGCAGACACGATATCAAGATTACCCTCTCTTCTGGGCTGTTTCCAAGACCAATTTCAGCTATTCAACACAAGAATTGTCTTGCCCAACGGTACAAGTTCTGAGCCTTTTCTGCTACTAGGCTCAGAAGCTCTATGGCAGTCCATCCTCAAACCGTGCTACTGTAGGAACCATAGCAATGGTGAGTGTTTCACAGCATCACTCTCCCCCGGCTCCCGCTTAACCAAGTGTGAACACAGCCAACAAACTACAAAGTCTAGCTAGAATTACTTCTAGGCCACCTTTAAGGGTGGAACCCTCTACATACCCCTCTCCACTTGGCCAGGCTCTTGGCCCAACTGCCATGTCAAGTGTATCTGGGCCACTCATCAGTGTGGGTGTCAGGGGCCCAATCCCAACACAGTTCTGAGTAGCACTTTGGTTATGACACTGAACTGGTTGATATTCTAATGGCCAATACCAGGCATATAGGCATTTTACCACACAGTTGTAGGGTTAGAACAACACGCTTAATCTGTGCCTGCAGAGATTCATGGCCAATGGTTGCTTTCAATTTAGTACTGGAGTTCAGGAAGTATGTTGCTCAGTCTAGCTATTTTCTTAGCTCTATGTGCTGGACAGCTCACCCCTGCTACATCCTTCCAGGGTCAATCCAATTAAGTCCGGATTAACCCATACTCCAGGGTCATGCATCCAACGCATCAATTTCCCACCCAAGTTTTCCAAGAGTGGCAAATGCCTGACCAGTTATACAAATCTGCCGGTGGGGGGGGGGGGGGTTGCACAAGCACACAGTGATCAGAAGCAGAAACACCAATTGAGATGGCTGTCTGTGCACACAGGCATGCACAAAGGGGTGTGGGTGGGGTGAAGAGAGAATATTACCTACTAGAGGCATGGATGCAATACTTCCTTGTATGACTTACCCTGGTAATGCCAATATCTGAGGCAGCATCCCATCACCATGATCCCCAATGCAAGCTCGCCTCAAGCCAAGAATGAAAGTTTGCTTTGTTAGACCAGCTTGCCTCAAGCCAGAAGATATCGTCCCCACCGGAAATCCCCGTTGCTAATAGCCAATCTAGAGTACGGGGTGGTTGGCAAGATGCTGATCCCACCAGGGCAGTGCTTTATCCTCCCTCCCAGAAGCGTACAAAAGCCATAGTCTCATATGGGATACAATAAAGGGGAGTATTTGGGGGCACCTTTGGGATGGGGGCTAACACTGCCCCAGATGACCCCAGTATCTGGGACAGGTTCCACCAACAAAGTTGCAGTCTGCAGTCTGTTTGAAATGTCCCAGAGAATTCATGGGGCTGCTGTTTAGAACTGAGCCTGACCCCTTTCCACATAGCTCTGACCCTTCATCTGCATACCAGGTTCTGGGTTTGGGTCATATGCGCTACAGTGTCACAGATTCCTGACAACAGGTAAGACAGACCAGGCTCTGAATTCAACTGGCAGTGTTTGGTATCGAGGGGGGAAGTTATAGTGGCAGGAGGTGAGCCAATAGTGAATCCAGTGCAAACAAGAGCACCAGGTATTATTTATTATTAGGATTTATATACTGCTTTATTTGCTAAAAAGCCTTCACGGTAGAGGGGAAGGGTTCAGAGGGAGGAGCCAGAAACCCTGCACAGCACACTGACTTCATCTCTTGACTGCTAGAGCCCTTTCAGACCTGGGGACAATATAGAGAGAGCTGGGCAGACTTAAATTGCACTGAAAGCAGTGGGGCCTCGAACTTCTAAACTCTGCTCTGTTGAGCTTCCCTGGGGAAGGATAACGTAGGAAAGGAAATAATGGTGAGAAATTGATTTGGGACTGGTTTACTGGCAGAGCAAAATGAGGCAATAAGGCCTTGAGGTGGTAGACTTGGCCACACCACCTTCAGCGTGCAGGTGGAGAAACGACATTTTAATATCCTATGGAAGACTCTCTCCGCAAGTATAAAACTAGCACAGCGGTGAGTGGTCTAGATTAGAACCCCACCCACCCACACAGCTGGACTTAGTTAATTTAAGCCAATTTCCCCTCACATCCTAGGCCACAAGGCAAAACGCCACAACGCTAGAGAGGGTTTGTATCATCCATTCACCTTCAGTATGGGGGCATGGCATACCAGTTTGCAAATACTTAAAAAGGTCGTTCTCAACAATTCTACCCAAGGAAGGGTCAGCCACCACTGCCTCCATATAAATACCATGCCTCGAGCCAAGCACACCTTGCTGAAGCGGCTTGCCTCGAGCCAGGAACAGTTGTTTTCTCTTTAAAGGAGCACCTCTGTGCTTTCACCCCTGCTACAAAGAAGCTGCTCCTTCCTCAAATTGTTCAGCAGGATGCATTACCTAGATACGGGCAGCCTGCCTGAACTCCCCTCGGCGAAGCGTGCAAATGTATTCCTCCCAGCCCCCAAGACACACATACAGAGACACACTCAACCTTCTTCAGCCCATGCAGGTAAAGCTGCATTGCCCAAATCTGCTGAACATATTAACCAGCCCTTGACTCACTACGTGAATTCAAGGTATGCGATTTTTTAAGCGTCAGCTAACAGAATCTCCAGTCAACTCAAATTATGAAAAAAATTAAGAGATTATGAGAAACATAAAAAGAGTCCTGCTGGATCAGACAAACTGTCCATCTAGACCGCTACTTCAGGTAGTCAGGGTTGTGATTGGTAAGGTGTAAAAAGAAACATTTAGCCGTAGACAATTAAAAGAAAAGGGAAAACTCTATCAATGGCTATTCGTCATGATAAGTGGGACCTACAACAAAAAGTGTGGCAGTGTGGGATGCTCCTGTTCAGGGTGTCAGCCAGCCACACTGTCTTCCATGATATTCCATGCCCCTCCCTGCCCCCAGCACTAGCCACTAAGCATGCTCAGTCCTGACTGTGCTGGGGGGGGGGGGGTTGTCCCCTTAGTTGTTTTATTTAAATATTCTTTGTACTTTGCTGACCAGGCTGATACTTCCCCTCTTGTTTCTCAGCAGCCCTGTTTTGACTCCATGGCAGTTAGCATCTAAGTCTGCTCTTAGAGGGAGTGATGGCTAAATGTACCCTCCGGGATCAAAGGCAGTCTCCCTTGGAATACAAGGCTAGGGACCAATGGGGGAAAGCCACCACTTTCATGCCCTCCTTGCAATCTCCTCAGGACCATCTGGCTGCCCACTATTGGAGACAAAATGCTGAGCTCGGTGGGCCTTCGGCCTGATCCAGCAAAATTCCTCTTGTGCTCTTAATGAGTACCTTCCTATATAACACACTTTATGTACTAACGTTCATCTGGAGAGGCACACGCAATGCACACAACACACACCTGCCCGTCAGTCCACCCTGCTGGCACACACACCATATGCATCAGCCTTCCCCAACCTGGTGCCCTCTAGATGTGTTGGGCTACAACTCCCAGCCACCATAAATACACACCATAATTCTGGCCCCAGCCAACCTAATTTCTGCAGTAAGGAAAATAATTCTGCAACCTGTATAAATAGAAGTATGCCAATAAAGCTTAGTTCCACACTTAGACTTAGCCTGGCTATAATTCATGCTGCTTCTATTAGGCATGGGGAGGGGTAAGGAGTCCCAAGGTTTCAGCAGCCCATTGCCCCCCGCCCTCCCCCCCCCACATACACACACCGTCAAGCTATGAGGGCTAGAAATCTCTCTCTTTATTTTAAAATTAAATTCTGTGACTTTTCCGTGCCAGCGGAACTGCGCCACACAGACTGTCCTGTCAAACTGGAAACAATACTAGAGCCCAGGGCTGAAAGAAAGGAAGAAAAAAGGCCCAAACCCAGGTGTCTTAAGAATTTGATTCTGAAGCATAGGAATGTGAAGTATTCCTCCTCCTGCCCAGTCCCTCCCCCCCACCCCAATTTGAATGCCCAGATTCCCTCATGCTGCTCCTTGTTTGTCCATAATGCTTGAGAAAACATGAACAATAAGCTATTGAAACAACAAGACCATAAGTATTTTATGCCATCAAGTCAGCTCTCCCCACCACCCGTTGATTCAATTATAACTGCAGATGATTCGGGCGAGTTAGGGAATGATTCGCCGGGGTGGGGAGCGATAGAAGAGATACGCAATCGATTTGGTTTGTTCGACAGTGAAAGGGCCCATTCCCATGCAACCATTTTGAATGCCAGCATCCAGCAGACTGATTTTCTTCTTCTGAGAAGGAAAAAATTCGAAGAGCACTCTCTAGCCGTCTCGCTCCAAATGCATACGCAGAGTTCGCTTGCAGCAAATAAGCCAGAACCTTCCTCCCACCCTTTTTTCCTTTTTCTTTAGCAAATACACATGGTACCCATCTTTACCTGAATTACTTCCCAAGATAATTAAGACAGCCCGAGCGACATTACTGAATGGTGTGCTCAAATCAAGTTATTGCTACACTTCAAAAGTCTTATTTTGGGTATGGAAAATAGGCAACTTTTTAGGAGCTTTGTGAACCACTCAGGCCTGGTGCAACCGACTCGACTTTCCATACACTGCCCAATCACCTAACCATACTTAGGGGTTAAGGAGTGTTCCATCATCTTATATACTCCTATTCCCGCCTCTCTGGGCACACCTGTCACACAAAAATCCCCTTCCCTTTTCAGAGCAAACTATGGCTAGCATGATGTGCATCCATTTTAACGGTAACCCTGGTTAGCTCAACCCAGTTTGCAAACTCCAGTTAGCAGCTAACTTGGGCTAGTGTTAAGATTGATGCGCATGCACACCGTCCATGGTTAGCTCTGAAAGTCCAAAGAGGAGGAGGTTTGTGTACGTGAGGGAAAGAGCATGCAAAGCCTCAGGTTAGGCAACTGGGCAAGTGTTATGCCTGCAGTCCCAAACTGGGCTGGCATTTTACCAATCTCCCCAACAGCCACTGACCACTCAGATATTGCCCAATTTTCTGGTATTTAAAGACTTAGTTTATTAGAACTGTAACAACACCTAGGGAATTGTGCTAACTACAAAAATTGCCGTTGGCTACAATGCATCAGAGGCCAGTTCCTCCCAGACATTTTACAGAGCACTACATCAGATCAAACGGAGGTCCCTCCTCGTCACAACAAATGTAATAGATCTGACAATAACTCTGGACTCCGGGGGTTTTGTGAACTATGCCCCTGGGACACTTCCTCCCAAGCCCTGTTTCCTATTCCTGTTCAGGAATGCCTGCAGTTACGAGACAAGGCCTGTAGGAGAAGTTGGGCCATGGTGGGTTAAACTGGGAGGACAAAGGCAGCAGCTCTCTGCACTGCCAGATCTCCTGAAGCTCAGACTCTCAGACTTACCAGGCAGAGCCAGCAGGGAAACGGGGAGGAACCTAGTGGCGGAGGGGTGAGGAGAGGATGACACCCGGCCAGTCAGCGGAGGAGCCTGGCACCTCGGGGCAGGGCCAGATGGGTATGAGGGTGGAGCTACCAGCATCAGCTTCCAAGCCAGGCAGAGAACAGCCTTCCCCCTTGATCCTGGCCCCTCACCAATCTTTCTCTTTCCCCAGAGATCTTGAGAAGGCATTTCAGATGCAACCCCAAGGCCTGGCAACACTACTCTGAAGCAAGTGTTGTAAGTCAGGGGAGGCCTGCTACTAAGTGTGAGGTGTGCTCATGAGTGAAGGCCCCCCCGCTGCCACTGTTATCAGATGAACCCATAATGTTAAAAAAGGGTAGGCTGCCACATATAGCAGAGTATTCTTGCATTTATGGAATATTTCACTTGCTCAAATAGGACAGGCACAGGCTTTTATACAGCCACTCATGTCTGGTGAGTCAAAATTGTCTCCAGGTGACCATGCAAGGAAACTTTAAAGATGCTGGCCCTTCAGCCCCGCTAGTCCCATTAATCACAAACAACTAAGGCTGCAAAGCCCACTGAACGTAGTAGAACACATGTATGAGTAAATGGGCATAGCATAGCACCAGAAGACAGACTGATGCGAGTAGGTTTATGTGGACTTCTTTGCAAGCCTGAATGGTCAATAAGCAGCATTCACCTCAGTTATTTGTGATGCTGAAGCGTCTGACAATTTCTCACCATTGTTTTGCCTTGGGCTAAACCATTTGGAACTGGCTCAGGTGCTTCCTTTGGGGTGGGGGGTGCATCCCTCTAATAGCAGACTTCCCACTCTTGCCCCATGGTCTTCTTTCCTCAGAAATGTCAAAAAGGGGGACAGGTTTCGTGAAATCAAACCAAGACCATAACCAGCCTATCTGAACATTCTGTCAGGTGACCCCAGGGACCAATCCCAGCCCACCAGACCCTATAAAATCTTAGCCTCAGACCTTGCTCCTCAGTCCAAGCAACTCGCCACTGGCATGAGGGCACTGCCTGAGCTCCTGCTCTCTCAGACCTTGACCCAAGATTGGTTTTGACTTGACAGTTGCCTCAGGTCCCTTTTACCTTGGTTGCTCTAGAACTTGACCCCTGTCTGGTTTCTGACCACTCAACTACTTCTGCCTGACCACTTCCCCCTGGATCCTGAAACTTGCTGGCCTGGAGCCTGACCGTTGCCTAGGCCCAACAACCTCTTCCACCCCCATCTTCTTTCCTTAGCAAGTGTCCCATCATCCAGACTCTTGAAACCACTCACGGTAGTTCCCGCTGCACATACCAGCAACGGAACTGCGGCCTTTGAAACAAGCAGAATGAGATCTAAGTTAATTTTCATTCTACTCCAACAGTAAATCTGTGGCAGCGAGAAGGCGGGGGGGGGGGTAAAAATGAAGACCCACTGCAGTGAAACAAGTTTTATAATTCATTAAAGTGAATTATTTCGCTTCTCATACAAACAAGTATCAGGCAGTCGGAGGAAAGGGGAGGAGGGGGTGGGGTGGAGAAATTCGACAAACTGTTCAAAGAGTGAGAGAGAACGCGCTAGTCAGCAGTAAAAATCTTGTCCCCCGAACTGTTTCCAGTTATCTATCTCACTTAATGTCGCCTGCACTCCTCAGAAGCAGGATTCAATACCGGCACCGAGATATTGCAGGCTGAGCAGCCCCGAGTGCTTGTTTGATGGGTGGCAAGGAGAGACATAATGAGCCTAACAAAGGAGCAGAAAAGGAAGGAAGTGTGTGTGTGGCAGGGTGGGGTGGGGGGGAGGTTTGACAGATAGCTACCTTAACTTGCCCTGCTCTGCGGCCAATGAAGTAATTCCAGGGCACCCCAACAGGGCAAGAGACAGAAAACAAATGAAATAGTTAAAAGGTCCTGTGAACCAAAAAGTACTTGTCCACAGAGGAGGTTGCTCTGCTGTCTCTCTGCACAAGTCACTGCTCTGGGCTTGAGTTCTTCTAATCAACTTCTCCCGAAGCGCAGGGAATTTGGCCACATCTCTGCAGTGGGGTGTGACTGGATTGCCTGTTCATTCATGAAAGAGGGACACAGCAGAACTGGCCACCCTCAGAAAAGGTTGCCTTGTTGTCTCTGTATGAGTCACTGTTCTGGGAACCTGCCCTTGCCTCCTCATAATCAGACCTTGCTAAGAGAGGGCAATTCTGCCCCATCTCTGCATCAGGCACATCTGATTCATTCCATCGTTCCCAATGCAGATACAGCCACTGTGTCTCTTTGTGAGTCAGTGCTCTAGATCTGATGCCTTCCTACCAGCATGTGCAGGGGTACATGGAATTCTGTTGTGTCTCTGCAGTTGGGCACGACTGGTTCATTCAATTACTCACAACAAAGAGGCACAGCAGAATTAGCCACCGTTGGAGGAAGCTGCCCCATTGGGTCTCTGTATGATTGACTGTTGTGGCTTTGCTTCCTTCCAACCAAGCTTCTGATAGGAATTCTGCCCTGTCTCTGCATTGAGAACAACCAGATCAATTTTTCATTCACACAAGAGGGATGCAGCAGAATTAGCCACCCTCAGAAGTCTCTGTACAAGTTGCTGCTCCTTCCAGTCAGCGAGTCTAGCCAGATCAGTGACTCAAGCAGAAATACATGGGTGACCTCCTCTAAGGGTGAGTGTTTCTTACCCCTACCCACTCTAAGCACACCTTGTTCATAGAATCACAGAGTTGGAAGCAAGCTTGGAGGTCATCTAGTCCAACCCCTTGCTCAAGGAAGAATCTGGGATGCAAGATCTAGGCAACTACAGGATCCCTAACAGGTGGTTGACCAACCTCTGCTTAAATACCTCCACCAAAGGAAAGCCCCCCATTGCCCTCCAAGGAAGTCTGTTCCACTCTCAAACAGCTTATCTTGTTAGGACATTTCTCTTAATGTGTAGCCCAAATCTGCTTCCCTACAATTTCACCCATTGGTTCTAGTACTATCCATCGGAGAACAAGTTCAGAGGGGACAAAGCTCAGTGAGCAAAGGGCTGGATGCGCCTGATCTCATAAGCTAAGCAGGGTCAGCCCTGGTTAGTACTTGGATGGGAGACCACCTGGGAATCAGGCTTCCTGCACTGAGCAGGGGGTTGGACTCGATGGTCTTGTAGGCCCCTTCCAACCCTATGATTCTATGATAGCACAACTAATTGCAGAACATCCCAGGTTTCATCTCTGAAATCTCCAGGTAGGACTAGGAAAGTATCTTGCCTGAAACCCTAAAGAGCCGCTGCCTTTCCATGTCAACTAGGCTAGATGGACCAATTGTCTTGACTTGATATAAAGCAAATTCCTATGTTCCTAAGTCTGCTTCCTTTTCTGCATGAGAGCCCTTCAGATATTTGAATACTGCTATCAGACCACTATCTTTACCTCAGAAAAGAAAAAACCTGTATCTATTAGACATTTGGTTAACCCTGCCCTATACCTTTATGTCCAGAGGAATATTATAGTCACAATTCTAGGTATCCAGACTTTAAAACACACATACACATGAATGCTTCACACATTAGGGACATCAGCACTAATTTCACATAATTTACCTGGTTACCAAAAGCCAGGATTTTCAACGAAGTCTGTATTTTATTGCATAGGACGAAGAGCAAGACTGGAAAATGATTAGTAGGACATTTTTAGGAACCAGACCTGAATGAAGCCAGAAAAAAAAAAAATCGCAAATTCCTTAGACACCAACATTACCAAAAAAAATTTAGGCAACTGGACTCCTGAGACTTTCCAAGACTTAATTAAAGGAAGAGAAGGAGAAAATGATACAGAATCTGGCGAGGTGGGCTTTAAAGTCAGGGGGCACAATAGGAGAAAGGGGCGGAAATATGGAGGAGTATGTATGCGGGGGGTAGGACACAGAACCTCCATCCTGCCAAGCTCTTCTCTGGCTTCTGAGATTTTGCGATGCATCTACAAATTCTCACATTGCTCTGCAGCCACAAGGGCTATAAACCCTGTTTCTATTTTCTAAAGTCAATGCCAAGAATCTTCAGATGCCTTTTTGTTTGGCAAGTTTAAGGACTGTACAGCAATATCCTGAAGGCGCTGAATACACTTGGCCCCTACCACCAGTTGCCTTATTTCAAGGAACTGGCATATTCAAACCCTGGTTTCCTTAGACAAAGAGCCCAGCTCTGTATCCCAGTGTTTCCCAAATATCTGATACCTATTTAAAATAAAACATACTTCAGTCTTATCACGCCCCCCCCCCCCAAGGTTATATACACAGGGAGCAGTTTCTGTAACACCCCCCTACACCTTTCCCAGCCGAAAAGCCTAAGAATGTGTAGTTAACGGATTGTCCCAAGCTTTTCCTGTGGTGCTAAGGTGGAGACACGGCTCATTTCATTCTCAGCTGAGAATTTCTTTGCTTTCAGTTTGCTTTGATAATATCACGTTCCTCTTCCCCCACTCCTCTAACTGAGGGGACTCTTTTGATCCTTATGCAGACCAAGTGCACAATGTAAAGGGTCACCTAGACAGGATGAGGTGGGGATCTCAAGTCCCCATCTCAAGTTTGGCTCTGTCTCAAAAGAAATAATACACTCGTTCCCTGATCACTCCCTATGGCCTCTGCTGGGGTCGGCAATGTGGCACACGCAGACAGCTCACTCAGCACCCAGAAACTGTCCCACCATATCTGATTCTTTTTTTAAACACTGAAACTTTAAAAGGCTGGGGTAGGAGAAGAAAGCGGGAAGACCAAGGCTGGGGTGGAGAGGCCTCCGAGACTGGGGACGGGGGAGTAATGGGAGGAGTCAGGAGAGAGGAATGGGAGGAGTCAGGAAGGCCAGCAGGGGGAGGGAGTAGGGAGGGGGTCTGTGGGCATTTTGTATGTGGGATGTATGTTTAGTGTGTGTTATGGGGAGGAGTGATCCTGAAACAGAGAAATGAGTTGGCTGGGGTGAGTGGACTGCATGTGCTGGGGGTGTGGGGTAAGAAATTGGAGAGGGGGTGATACTGAAAGGAGGACAGAAAACCGTGGTTTCAAAGAAACAGGTTTGTGTTTGGGGTCTCAGACCCAACCTCTGCCTTTTATGCAGGATACTGGACAAGTTAGTTATCTCTTAGCCTCACCAGGTTGCCATTCTGTGAAATGGGTGTTTTGTGGCTGGCTGCGCCAACCACAGCAGCCATTTTATGAACGGACATCCCGTTATGGTGGCCATTTTGTGATGGAATCCATGACACTTTCTCAAAATTCCAAATGTGTCCAACGGCGCAAAAACGGTTGGAAACTCCTGTGCTGGTTACAATGGGCTGGAGGGGCCCTAACGTGCTTGCCAGCCACCCCCAAATTTGGCCAGCCTCTTTGTGCAAGCAGTTTCTACCAGCACTTTTATGCAGGAAGTCCCTTGCCCCCACTTTTTCTGCCAGGACTCAGTCCTGTAACACATCTGGAACTAGCATCCTTGGTCGTAATGTTCTCCCAAGAGCAGAGTTGGGTTTGGGTGCTGCCACCTAGGGGTAGCCAAGGACAAAAATTCAAGAGCAGACAATTCAACCCTCCCACCACCACTCTTTCACACACAGGAAGGATCATGTGGCAGTTTCCAGGTCACGTGTGGCCATCTGGTGTGAACAACCAGAAACTTTCCCCCCATCTTGGTACTGCTGTCACCTCTATGCCTCACCCTATCCTCAGAATAAAGTCTGGTAAGTTCTACCCATGACGTCACAGTGGTGGTTACAATGTCTTATACAGTGATGTCATGTCGTTGTGATGTGGCACCAAACATGCTGATCTTGGGCCACATCTTGGATGCAATGGGAAATGATGGCTTCTCACAATGGGCAAGAGGTGTGGCAAGTCCTGGGTTTGCATGCTTCCCCTAACCCTCTGGTGCACCAGAGGAGGAGAGCAAAAGCAGTTGCTTCCAGTTCTAAACTAAACCAGTTTCCAGTTACAAACCACAGCTCTGTTACACACAAACCCAGCAAACTACTGTTTGTTTAAACTATGGTTAATGAACAAGCCAGGATCATAAACCGTGGTTTGATCCTGGCTCATTTGAACTACCACAGTTTAAGCAAACCAGACTTTCCCAAGTTCCGATGTAACGGAGAACACTGTTTTTTTTTAAAAAAAAACAAAAGCAGAAACTTTTGATATCCTCCTTTGGCATGTGTCAGAGCAGAGGGGAGGGGGAATGTGAGCCCTAGGTTCACTACTACTTGCGCACATAGCAGGAAACCATGGTTTCCTGTTACATCTGAATCAGCTCTTTTAAGTGATGAGCTCTAAGCTGCCTTAGGGAAGAAGAAATCAGTAGGCAGGGTAGACATATTTTAAACAAACACACACTGATGATTTTTCTCCATATGAGTGAATAGCAGTCATTCACTTATATGAAAGTAAACGTATGTGCACACACACACACACCCCGCATCCAATACCACTGGCATAGGGACCAAACATAAGTGCCTGTGGCCAGTCCAGCTCCCCTACCCACCTGTATTTCAGGCACTGTATTCCACAGAACTCATTGGCACCCACTGGGAGCTGAGCCAACAAAGCCATTACTTTTCATTGAATGGGGAATGAGTGAAATAGTGCCCTGGTGCCTGCAGGATAAATAAGGCACCCACAGAAATCTGTCAGGGGAAAAGGAAGAGGTTGCATGGGTGGGTCATTTCATTTCTGCCCACCAAAGCCGACACATTCTTTGGGAGGGTCTGCCTGTCCTCCAGCAGCCGGGATTCTTCAAACATGAAGAGTAGCTTGAAATTGCATCATATTCTACAGGAACCAGAAAGGCAGCTTGGAGAACATTTGGGCCTTCTGGCCACATCTCCACTCTCAGGGCTTTTCTGTCTCCATCCAGAGGCGGCCGATGCCTCAGCCGTATCATGGGAAGCAGCGCAAAGCACCGCCAGGTAAAATGACAGGGTTTTCAAAATGCTGCAAGAGCTGCGATCCAGTCAGCAGCCGGGGGGGGGGGGAGTTTGCGGGGGCCCAGAGACAAGGTGCAAAAGAAATGCAGGCAACAAGACTGTTGCTGCCGATCTCCTTTTACCCCACTAAGAGGTAGGACAAACAGTCCTTCATTTACAACAGCCTTCTGCAACTTGTGGCCCTCTGGCTGTGTTGGACTACAACTGCTAGCATCCCGAACCAACATGGTCACATTGTCTAGGGATGGTGGATGTTGTAGCGCAATACAGCTGGAGCGCGCCAGGTTGGGGAAGGCTGGTTTAGGAAAAGAACTTGTCTGCCCCCATTAGCCTTGATGCTTAGAGCACGTCTGAGAACTCTGAACATGTGAATTGAACTACACAGGGAAGAGCTGCGAGTCAGAGGCAGCAGAGCAGAAGCTCTGCACACAGAAGGTCAGTTTCAATCCCTGGCATCTCCAGTTAAATGGGTCTCAGCTGGCACGGCTGACAAAAATCTTAGAGCAGCACAGGCAACCTGGTGTCCTCCAGATGTTTTGAAGTACAACTCTTACAATCCCCCGAACACTGGCCATGCTGCTGGCTGGGGCTTATGGGAGCTGTAGTCCAAAACAGTGCCTGGCTGCCTAGCCCTCCTTAGAGAGCTGCTGCCAGTGAGAGCAAAACAGTGGGCTAGTAAAAGCCAGGTTCCCAGCTGGGGGAAAGCCATGGCTCACTGGCAGAGCACAGGCATTGTACGCAGAAGGTCTCAGACACAGTCCTCAGCATCCCAAGTAGTAGGTGATGGGAAAGACTCTTCCTCTGCCTGTCACCCTGGAGAGCTGCTGACAGAGGAGGCATGACTGGGCTACTGGGACTTACCCACATCTCCCTTAGCGAAGCCCGCTCACTCTTTAAGAGCCCAATTAAAGGCCAGGCCGGGCCAGGCCAAGAGGCAAAGTCATCCAAAACTGATTTTAGGGGGTAATGGCCCCTGCAATTGCTCCACCATCTTCCTGTCTGAGCTGGAAAGAAGGGCACTGAAGCATTCTCAGGAAGAATCATTTGCAACCTTGCGAAAACTTTTTATAGAAGTTTACCAAACTTTTTTTTAAAAAACCCACCACAAAGGGGGGAGCCCAACTTCAAAGCTTCCATTGCCTTCTGCCCCCCCCTCCAGTCCAGCCACAACGTACCCCAAATCTGTGGAATGCACTATATAAATGTGGGGCAGGGGGGTGGGATAATTCAGTGATACAGCAATCTGTAGATTGGGGCAGTAAGACAGGCACCCCAATAGATGAGGAATAGAACAGAAAATCTCTGACACCCTTCTAAACCACACACAGGGAAACACAGCCAGTATGAAAGCACAGGCTTCATTTTGCCTTTCCCTGCTCCTTACACATAGCAGGACTAGCAAATAGCTCTCTTCCTGCCCAAGGCACCTGAGAGCCACAATCCGTTAGAGTAGACAGTACTGAGTTGGATATACTGACTCAGTGTAAGGCTGGGGTTTCTTCTTCTCAAATCGGGTTGGGAGGATGGGGCAGGGGAGATCATGGACAGATAGAGTTCAGCCATTTGGGGCCAGGCATATCAGGAAAACAACATGGGGGAAAGGGTTAAAGGTCCTTTCCCAGCATCACTGGTAAATTGAATCTGGAGTCCCAAGTCTCTCCTACCAGGTGCTTTAAAAGCAAAAACAGCAGGTGATCCAATCATGGATTGTGTAGTTGGGCCCTATTACCAGCCATAAATCCAACATGGGTCCTTGTCTGGCTGGCATTCAACCCATTCCAGACTTGGCTGCTGGTAGAGGGAAAAGCTCCGTGTTTCCCTCGCTCATACCGCTTAGTTCGAGAATCTAACCCGAAACAGGAACATCGGGAGCTGCCTTAGGGTTAATTGGTCCATTTAGCCCAGTATTGTCAACACTGACTGGCAGTGGCTCTCCAGGGTTTCAGGCAGGGGTCTTTCCCAGCCCTATCTGAAGATTCTGGGGATCAAATCTGGAATCTTCCGCATGCAAAGCATGTGCTCTGCCGCTAAGCTTCTCTTAAAAATAAGCAAGATTCCAGTCCCCATGGTTCTGATGTAAATAGGGACATTGCTACTTGCCTTATACGAAGTTAGATGGTTGGTCTATCTAGTCCAGTATTGTCTACACCTGCCTTCCACAATGTGGTGCCCTCCAGATATTTTGGACTACAACGCCCAGGATTTCTGACCATCAGAAATCAAGCTGGGACTGATGGGAGTTGAAGTCCAAAACATCTGGAGGGCACCAGGTTGGGCAAGGCTGCTCTACACTGACTGGGTCTTACCTGGAGATGTCAGGGGTTGCATCTGGGCCCCTCTGCATACAAAGCAGGGCTTCTACCCTTCCCCTAATAGCAGTGACACCACTAGTCAGGAGTTTCAAAGCCCAACCATAAGCCATCTCAGATGGAGAGAAGGATTTTGAACTCACGTGCCCCATTCAGACAGATAGTGTCTGAAAAAAAAAAAGTTCAAAAAGGCAAAAAGTTCAGTAATAAGGGGTCAGCTGCTTCAGCCACACAATGAGGAGGGTGCCTTGAGATCTCCCGAAATCAGGTTGTCACCACAGCAAATCCAGAGCCTTCCACTTTGCACAATGGCCAGGACTGTGTGCACAGTACAGACATTTGGGGGGTTTTGTTTTGGGGTTGCTGTTGTTTTAGAACTTGTATTGTTTTTTCCGTTTATACAGACGTTAAACTTCCCTTCCCCCCATCATCTCTGCTTGGAGGCTTCCTGTAAGGGCTTGGGGCCAAGGAGTGCCGAACCCAAAACTCTCAACTCAAGGACCTACCTCTGAGCCCAACATAGCAATTTGGTACACACACACACACACACACACACACACACCCCTCGTGGGCTAGGGTGGGGCTCTGGCATTCCAGAAAAAAGCCGCCAACATCTACCAAAGCACTTTTTCATAGGGCAGTCAAACCCATCCACCTGAGGAACGGAGCCAGATGAATTTGTTTCATTAAAGCAAACCTCCAGGGGAGGGAAGTGTCCCCCCTACCACCACAGTACATCAAGGAGATCAGAGCTAGAAGCAGCTCCCCAAAATTAGACTCAATATCCTCCAATCGGCTGTGCACAATGCTTAAAAATCATCGTCCTTGCTAAGTGGTAGCTTGTCACAACCATGCCCACCCACCCAGCTTCGCACAATTCCGGGTGAGGGGTGGGATCCCTTCCCCACCCTCTCTCTTTCTGTCTGCCCAATAAAACCTTCCCTTAGCCCAGTCGGCTGGGATGGGGAAGCCGGACTGCGATGACAGCCAGTCAGGTGGAGGCGATCAATAAGGCTGCATCTGCCCGACGCCTCCCCCCAACGTTGATTCCACCATCTCCAGTCAAAGACTCCGAAGCATTAACCCTCTGCTCCAGCAGAGGAACAAGAAAGCTGCACACTTCCAAATAAAATGTCCTCTCTGAGGAAAAGGATGGGGGAGGGGACAAGACGTCCTACGCACCACCCACCCCTTCCTCCTCCCCACTGGCTCAGCACTTCAGAGACTGCCGGCATGTGCCTCAGATTAGACAGTTTCCCCAGGGCATACCTCTGCCCTACATCCTCCCCACTAGTTAGAAAGGACGCGCCCAGGGCAAAAGAACAGTGACCCCCTCCCATTTTATTTTAAAATCTGAAAGATTGGCTGCGTCTTTCCAGCCACATGAGAGGTGGCATCAGCAGTGCCTAGGTGGGGGTGGGTGGAGAAAGCACAATCGTGAGGCAGATCACTCCAGACTCTATGAAGATGAGGCATAAGGGGGGGCAAAGCCCCCCAAATTCCTAGATCTAAGGGTGCTACATGAAAGGAAAAAGCCAAGACACCAGCAAAGATCGGATTTTGGAGAAAAGGCAATCTTACTGAAGCTGGACTGAAAACAGAAAGACAACCTTCCCCACCCCAGTTCTCAACTGTCTCACGGCACTGAGATTCTCACAACCGCCCCCACTCCCCAGGACTGAGTGACGCCCAGACCGGCTGCACCCCCTAGTCCCTTGGGGAGAGGCTCACCATTCCCCACATGCCCCTGCCTGCCTGCAGAAGGAACAGCAGTGAACATGGCAAGGCAAAGGAGACCAGATTCACTTTCCCCCCCCCCACCCCCACACAGAACAGAGCTCACAGTTTCCATCCTTTCCCTCACGCAGGTGAAGGGGGCAAAGGACAAATCCGGTAACTTCTCCCAAGAGGGAGGCCACCTTTTAAAGAACACATCCCCAGGATGGCTGCGAACCTCTTGGCCGTCTCCTGCCACGGTAGCTTTGCACTCCCCACCCCCCACCATGAACCAGCCCCTGCCCCCCGTGACCCTGCTCCTCTCTCCCCTGCAGTAATCCTGTCTTCAGCCACAGACACCCCAAAACCTCAATTGGTCCCCTCCATTCGCTCCGATAAAAGAACTGTCAGTTAGGCGCCGTCCCACCCCACCCCACCACAGCCAAAGGCCTGATGCTCATCCCACCTTTTTGGTCTCCCAGCAACAGCCAAACCAGGGCCTCCGCAGCCCCTGCCACTATCACCAACCTTCAGTAGGCGACTTTCTGCTACGCCAGGCCTATTCTCGTACCTGCCCACCCCCGCCCCAGGCCGCATCACCACCCCACAGAAACGCTCCGACACACCTTCAGCGAGACAACCCCCCACTTTCAGATTCTATCACTATTTAAGCTCTGTTTCTCTGTCCGTTGGCTTGACTCCAAAGAGATCTCCCAAAGATGCTCCATCCCACCCCCTAAAATTTCCTCTGTACCCCCAAGTCCAAGCTAATCCCCTCCCCTCCTCCAAGCTACTTTCCTTAAATTTTGGGCCCCTGGATAACTTTGCGCTCCCCTACTCTTCTGAAACTTATCCCCACCTCCAGAAATACATTGCGGCAGCCTCAACAAACTGAACCCCCCACTCAGCACCCCTCAAAATAAAATGAGCTTCCCACCACCACTCATTTTGACTCACACATATCTCAGCTCATAGTATGTTCCCACACCAACCACACATGACAAGTTTTAGACCCCCCCAAACCCCAATATTCAGAAATCCTGTAACGCCCCCACCCAAGAGATACACCCACCTTCACTCATCCAACACATCCCCCTGTGCATTAGAATCGCACCCCACACTTCACAACAGGCATGCCCCAAAGAAATTCCTCCCTTCGGAACCCCAAAGGTCAGAATAATTCCTAATAACACCCCCCCACACACAAAAGGGATAACACCAGCCGGCCTGACCCACACATAACACAGCCCAAAGTCTATCAGCGTAAACTCAAGCAAGGTATCACCCCATACTTTGCAACAGACATGATCCATAGGCAGTACCTTCTATACCCAACTCCTCAGGTTGGCATACACCAGCAAAAAAGTTATCCCCCCACCAACCCTTCACGACCCACATAGACCCCAGTTCAATCTCCTACCGAGCTATAGATATGCCACCATACACCTCCCCTCTGAACCCCAATATTCAGGATGTCACACTGCCAAAAGGTATCTTTGGAGCCATGCATCCCCCAGTTTAATAGTCACCATGATGGCACCCCAATATCTTGCAATAGGCAAACCTCCATCAACCCCCCCCCACACACACACCTTTTGAAGTCGTTCAGGACAGGATACCAAAATAAACTCCCAACCTTTTATCTGACCCACACCCCGTCCCCTAGAATGACACCTCTGCACCTTACATAAGACATGCTCAATAGACACACACACCCCGGTGCTTTCTGGACCCCAGTATTCAGGGCAGTTCCTACAACCCCCTCCCAAAGGGCTACTTCCCCCACACACATATCCCCCCCCACCAAATGACACCCCACA
The DNA here is from genome assembly GCF_057233095.1 of Heloderma suspectum. Classification (NCBI taxonomy): domain Eukaryota; kingdom Metazoa; phylum Chordata; class Lepidosauria; order Squamata; family Helodermatidae; genus Heloderma; species Heloderma suspectum. Next base: position 13,966,987 of record NC_139474.1, read on the forward strand.
CTTAGCGAGAGACAAGCCTTCGCAAATCCCCTCCTGAACCCCAACATTAAGGATGTCACGCCCTAAGCAGAGCCGCCCCCGCCCTTCAGTGGACCCACACATCCCTCCAGCCCAAAGGCCACTAGGAAGGCACCTCTCCTCCACAGTGCAAAATCCTACAGACTCCCCACCCATCACGCTGGGGCCCCGATATCCAGGGGCAGCACCTAACAAGTCCCCCTGAAAGGCCCACGTACCCGCCCCATAGCTTAATAGGCACAGGGAAGCACCCCCATTGCGCGCAACAGGCGCGCCACACAGACGCCCCCTTCGACCCCAATATTCAAACTGGCACCCTTCCCCCCTCCCCTCAAAATGCTACCCCACCCCTCTTTGGACCCACACATCCCCCCCAGCCCAAACGCCACTAGGATGGCCACCCGCCCTCATCCCCCCCACACACAGCTTGAGCCCCGATGTTCAAAATGACGCCTACCCCCCAAAACCTGGTCGCCCCCCTCACTTGACCCCCCCTCTCCCCATAGGACACTGGCCCGTCAATCACCGCCTCGGCCCCGCCCCCTTCCCCCTCACCTGACGGGGTGCGTTCGGCCGTGTGGAGATCAAGGTCCCTCAGGCCGAGCGGGGGGCGGCGGGGACGGGCCGCGGGAGGTGGGCGGGCGGGCGGTGGACAGCAGACGCGGCGCCACCGACACCAGCAGCCGCCGCCGGAGCCGGCACCCACCACAAACAATGCTCCTGATTGGGCAGCGGGCCCCGCCGGGCACGCCCCGCCTCCCGAGCGCCAGCTACGACGCCCATTGGGCGGGCGGCTAGAGCGACGGGCACTCACGCCAATGGGCCGGCCAGGCAGGCGCGAGGGCTCCCGCCTGCCGGTGCCCATTGGCTAAACCAAGCGGGTGACTGGCGTCGGGCGAGGCCAACGAGCGGCGGCGGAGTTCCCCGCGGGGCGCCTTTTTAATGGATCCCCCCGCTTTTTTTTTTTTATATAAAAAGCCGCCACATCCGGGTAACCGGAGGCCTCATGGATGGATAGATGGATGGATGTGTCGGAGGGCAAAAAAAAAAAAAAAAGGAAAAAAGGGAGGGGGGAGGAAATGGAAGAAGAGGAGCCCCCTTCATCCTCCCCCTCAGGGCTTTCAGGACCCTACGGGCCACCGTAGGCGTTGTTGCCCCTCATAAAATAAGTCTTTTTTTTTCTTTAAGAAAAGTTAAAAATAATAATTAAAACAATGAAGCCTCAAAAATGCACAGTATTCGTTGGGCCTTCTGGCCCGGGCAAGCCGCGGAGCTAGGCCCTAAGCCACATTTGAGTGACTCAGGCTGGCCGGAGTACAGACGCCACACACTGGAATCAAAATGGACATCAGGGGGCGGCCCGCCAGGAAGAGGCTTCAGGCCGCTAAGTCGGCGCTCTCCGGGTTCCCCTGAAATTGCCAAGCGAAGACGGCCGAAGCGGCAGTGTTTTAACTACACAGTTTTAAACCTGCCTTTGGTGATTCACCCATCTAATTCTGCTTCATATGTCTATATGTGTGTGTATGCATTTCATATATATGCGCACTCATGCACACAACATCACACTTGCCTTAAGTATCTCCTGCTTAGATTACTGCAACACACTCCACATGGGGCAGCCCTTGAAGAGCCTTCTGAAACCACAGCAAATGCAAAACATGGCGGCCAAATCGCTTTTTGCTGGCCATGTTACGACTGCACTGGCTTCCAAACTGTTTCTGGGCACAAGTCACGATGCTGGTGCTTACCCATCATGCCTGAACCAAGGGTGGGCAATTTGTGGCCCTCCAGATGTTGTCAGACTGCAACTCCTGTCGTCCCTCACTATCCTGGCTACCCTGGCTAGGGCGCAGGGGTGTTGCAGCCCAATAATACCTGGAGGGGCCACAACTTGCCCAAATGGTTTGGGGGCAGGATATCTGAAGGACCACCACCTCCCTTATGAGCTTGCCCATCGTTTAATGTTTGCTTCAGAGGGCCTGTTAAGTGCCCCACCGCCAAGACAGGTTAGGTTCCTGGGAACACAGAACAGGGCCTTCACTGGGGCAACACCCCGATAGTGGAGCTCCCTGCTTAGAGAGGTTAGATTGGATCCTCCTTTGCTTAGTTTTAGCCAGACCATTAAATGTTTTGTTCTGACCAGCATTTGAGGGATTTTAAATGGAATTCTGCTCTCTGTTTTTAAAGATGGGTTATTCTCCTGTTTTAATTTTAGTGTGTTGTTTATTATGATGCTGTTCTATATGTTTTCGTTTCGATGGCACCTTTATGGCCTTTTGGGAGGCCCAAAGGTGTTCAATTTTATATATATACATACATATATATATAATATATATAATTTTATATATTGTATATATTTTAATATATTTAAAATATATATAATACAGGGTGTTTCAAAAAGATGGACCTGATTTGAAATCACTATATCTCTGCAATCACGAACCGCCTATGAATGAAACTCTTACCACTTGAAAGGGTGGGGCATAGATAGGGATGTACAAAAGGTAACTTACCTTTCGCAAATTATGTTTATGGTTGGGGGGGAGGCATTCCGTCCCTCCCCCTGGAATCCTCGCCGGGGGGGGAGGCGCTCCGTTCCTCCCCCCCCCCCCCGGAATCCTGGCCGGCCGGCTGTGCTCCACAGCAATTCCGTGGAGCTGCCGGCCAGCTCCGCCAGCAGCCGGACATCCGGCCGCTGGCTAGCAGGGATGCAAATGGCGGCGGCCGTAGCCGCCGCCGTTTGCATCCCTGCAGTCAGCCGTGATAGGCTACGTAAATGTTTACATAGCCTATCACGGCTGACCTAAAACAAAAAAATGCGCGTACGCAAATGGCGGCGGCCATGGCCGCCGCCATTTGCGTTCCTTATTTTGGCACGTCTTAGTCTACGTAAACATTTACATAGACTAAGACAGCGAAAATAAGGAGAACGCAAATAGCGTAGCGTCTACGCTATTTGCGTTCCCCTTATTTTTGCCGTCTTAGTCTACGTAAATCTTGACGTAGACTAAGACGTGCCAAAATAAGGAAAACAAATGGCAGCGGCCATGGCCGCCGCCATTTGCGTACACACTTTTTTTTGTTTTTGTTTTTAAAGTCAGCCGTGATAGGCTACGTAAACATTTACGTAGCCTATCACGTTTTTTAAAAAAAACCTAGCCGTGATAGACTACCTAAATCTTTACGTAGCCTATCACGTTTTGTTTGTTTGTTTTAAACTAGAAATGGCAGTGGCGGCAGCTGGTCGGAAGACCGGCCACCGCCGCCAGAGCCGCCGCCGGAGCCGCCACCGGAGCCGCCACCGCCAGGAAGATCCGCCCAAGGTAAGTCTCGTCCCGGGGGGCGGGGGGGCGGGCCGTTCCACCACCGATTTCGGTGCGCTGGCATTCGGCCTCCCCGAGATCCATGGCGGAACTTTCGTACATCCCTAGGCATAGAGTTTCAAATATTACTGCTTGATGCCTCTCTCAGCGCACAAACAGCCCCAGGCCTCAGTCATTCACAAGATGGCAACCCTGCAACACAAGGCGTTTTGCGTTCTGCAGTTCAGCAAGACTGAATCTGCAGTTGCGGTGCAGCGTGCGTTTCAACGGCGTTTTGGCATTGATCCACCAATGCCAAAGAGCATTCGTCATTGGTACCGACAATTTGAGGAAACAGGCTGTTTATGTAAGGGGAAGAGCACAGGGTGACCACTAGGGATGGCAGAGAAATCCGCCACGGAGTCCAATGAGCAGGGAGCCTGGAGTCCGTGGCGGAACGGACTACACCCCCCGCTACCCCCCCGGGACGGACCCTACCTGGTGGCGGTGGCTGCTCTGGGTCATTGCCTCCATCCGCTGCCGGGCTGCGGAACAAAATGGCGGCCGGTGTAGCGGCAGCCATTTGCATCCCTGCCAGTGGCCGTGATTGGCTACATAAATATTTACGTAGCCTATCATGGCAAAGAGCAGGGACGCAAATGGCGGCCGCTACGCCATTTGCGTCCCTGCTCTTTCCGTAATAGGCTACATAAATATATACGTAGCCTATCACGGCCTAACATAAGGATGCAAATGGCAGCCGCTACGCCGGCCGCCATTTGCGGCCGCAGCAGCCCAGCAGCGGACAGCAGTCCAGCTGTGGATGGGCCCGGCCAGCGGCTCCGCAGACTTGCCACGGAGCGGAGCCAGCCAGGCAGGATTCCGGGGGGAGGGACGGATCGCCTCCCGCCACCAGCAGATGCTGCCACCGGAACGAGGTAAGGGATTCGTACATCCCTAGCGACCATGCACTTCAGAGGAAAACGTGAGAAGAATTCAAGAGTTTCCAGTGTAGCCCGCACAAGTCCACTAATCATGCCAGCCAAGAACTTGCGATCTCTCATACGACTGTCTGGCGTGTGTTAAGGCGACGTTTAATTGTGAGGCCATACCGGTTGCAAGTTCTCTGGCACGACGAGTGGACTTGTGCGGGCTACGCTGAAAACTCTCTTGAATTCTTCTCACGTTTTCTTCCGAAGGGCGTGGTCACCCTGTGCTCTTCCCCTTACATAAACAGCCTGTTTCCCCAAATTGTCGGTAACAACGACAAATACTCTTTGGCATTGGCAGATCAGTGCCAAAACACCGTTGAAACACATGCTGCACCGCAATTGCAGATTCACATGCTGAACTACAGAACGGAAAATGCCTTGTGTTGCAGGGTCGCCATCTTGCGAATGACTGAGGCCAGGGGCTGTTTGTGCGCTGAGAGAGGCATCTAGCGGTAATCATTTGAAACTCTATGCCCCATCCTTTCAAGTGGTAAGAATTTCATTCATGGGTGGTTCGTGGTTGCAGAGATACAGCGATTTCAAATCAGGTCCATCTTTTTGAAACACCCTGTATATAACCTGGCTTGGGGCCAGGTTCTCCATCCATATGTACCTGCCCAGACCCTAAGATCAACCTCAAAGGCCTTTCTTCAGGTGATCCTGCAAATGAGGTGAGGCAGGTGGCTTACTAAGGAGAGGGCCTTTTCAGTGGTGGCACTCCAGTTGTGGGATGACCCCCCAGAGAACCTCTCCTGGTGCCAACGTTGTGGTCTTTTCGGTGCTAGATGAAGACCTTTTTATCTCCCCAGGCTTTTTAGCCCTTCAGTTTACAAAAATTGAAGGGGGCCATAGGATAGCTCGGATTCCTGGATCTAAGGTTGGAGGCCATAGGATAGTTCAGATTCCTGGATCCGAGGCTGGAGACAGTGTTCTGACCTTAGACCCAGGAGTCTGAGCTCCCTTCCCCCTCCCCCTCCCCCTCCCCCTTGCAGCGATGTGCAAAGAACCATGCCAGCTGCCTTCAGAGTTCGCAAAAGCAACCTCGGAGAAGACATAAAGGGGGCAGTTCTGTGGGCGGGGCGGGGCGGGGCGGGGACTAGGGAAGCAGGGATACAAGCTATCCACAGCCCTCTCGAGCCTCTTTCCCCCCACCCCCTCTGCAAAGCCCTAGCTAGATGGGCAAAAAAGCCTACTAAAAAAGCCTTCTAGCAAAAATCAGAGTGGGATCCCACTCTTCATAGGATGCACATCAGCCTCCGAATTCGGAGGCTAATGGGCATCTGGATAGGATTGCACCCTTAATACATTATTAGATCTTTGTAGTGCTGCTGGCTTTTATCTTGGTTCCTACTTTGGTTTTATTCTGCTTTAAACATATGGTTTTATATTATGTTTCACTATGTTATTGTTTTTTATGGTTTTAAGCTTTATCTTGTAAAACACGCAGAGAGCTTCAGCTAATGGGTGGTACAGAAATGTAATAATTAATTCATCATTCAATCACACATTATATACACAGAGTTTTGAAAGCAACTAAACAGTACAGCAGATATGTAGAGTCTGGCTCCAGAAAGCAGACTGTCAAACACTAAATTACAATCTATGTACATAGGAGAACATTAGTTATTGGGCAGATATTTATGTAATAAATAAATATGATCATTTGCTATATATGTATATATTCAGAAACTGCCTTGTACCAATTCAAACCAGCTAGATGAACCAAGGCTCTGACTCAGTATAAAGCAGCTTCTGATGTTCCTAATAGGACTCATTCTCAGATATAGGATTGTGTTAGTCAGCAACAACTAGTAAACACACGAATGCTAGCCTTGCTTTGTCCTTTTTTAAAAAGTAAATGTTTCAAGGAGGCAATGCAAGGTGTGCATACTTCAGAGTAAACCACATTGAATTTAATGGATCTTATTTCTGTCTAAATCTGCATAAGAGCAGGCTGTAAACTTTATGGCCAGCATCCGGCAGGGATGGGAAGACTGTTCTGGCAAGAGCCGCATTCCCTCATCACTACTCTGTTGGGGGGTTTTAGGCTGGTGGTGGGTGGGGCCCTTTTCTCTCTCTTTCCTCTGACACTTCCTTCTCTCTCCCTTCTCTCTCCGTCTTCTTTTCCACCCAGTGGGCTGCTGGAATAGGGACAGATCACTTCTGCAAGAAGTCTGAACAAATAATTTCAAGAGGCCTCTTTAAATTACTCTGAGGGCCCAGGGCCAGTGTCAATGACAGGCATGTTTGGGCACCTTCCAAGGGCCCACATCTCAGCAGGGCCCACTGATGAGAGCCCCCTGGACTTGATCCTCCTCTTTACCATTCCAGTCTGCTCATTCATCCACCACTCGTTCTGGCCCAGACAACGGAGGTGGTGAGAAGGAGCAACAGCAGATGCCCAGCCTATTTGCTTACTGGCCGTCTGCCTGTCAAACAACAAAGTGGTAGCAATGATGATAAAAAGGACCAGAAGCAATAGCAGCTGGTGGCAATGGTGGTGAAAAGGTAGACTCACTGAGGGAGGGGGGCCCATAGAGGCCCTCCAAAACTTACTATGGGTCTCTGTGAATCTCTGCTCTAGCTTTTACTAGTTGCGGAGTTTGGGCCAACGCAGATATCCACAGTTGCTCTATGTTCGGTGAGCAAAGGTCTGATCACATTCTACTTTGAAATGATTAGATGCAGTTCTGCTAATGTGCCCCAACGAGGAATTGCATTTTTAAATTAAGCAGTACATTCCCATCTTTGAAATGTGCAAGGAGCAACTCCAGTGGCCAAAAAGTGACAAAGGTGGCAGGAGATGGAGAAACAAACAAAAAAAGTCCCCACACAGAATTTGGAGGGACCTTGACTTGGGGCAGAACACAGGCTCTGTATGCAGAAGGTCCCAGATTCATTTCCCAGCAACTCCAGTTAAAAGGAGTCAGGTAGCAGACCATGGGGAAAACACAGCCCTGGGCCACCAGTCAGAATAGATAATAATGGGCTAGATGGATGAACTGATCTGGATGAAGTAGCTTCTTACGTTCACTACAAAGAATTTAGCAAAATTCAGACATTTGGCAGAAGGGAATCAAGCTATTTTGGGGGGCTGTTTCCCAACTAGCAGACTCATTAGCACAGCCATCTGGATTTTAGTTCACACCTTGACACTTTTTCTCGCCACCTGGAGATCATCCCAAGGAAAAAAGCTGCATAGATCTCACAAGGGGCAGCAGTGGCAGGTGGAAGGGGTGGGGTGTTTTGGGTTTGGGTTTGAGTTTTTGCAAAATTGGCAGAAATATAGTTTGAGATAGCCTGACAGTTTCGAGCTGTGGTGACCGATGAAGACAAGAAAGAAAAAACCCTCGGCCTGAAACAGCCCAGAATGCAGAAATTCCTGGATTGCATGCTGTGGTGCCTTACAATGATTAATATCAACTATTAATAAATTAAACAGTGATTAATATCAATGATCATAACTTCTTGGGATTTCTCCCTGTTTTTGCCTGATGTACTGTTGTGGTCTCACCTCCTTCCATTCAGGGCAACACGATTATGCTGGATCTCTGCAAAGGGTTGCGATTGGCTTGTTTGGTCATTCTCAATGCTGAAAAATGTACCTGGCCTTGGCGGAAGCTGCCGTTGCATCTCCGGATGAGTCATGCCTTCACGTGTGTGTTTGCAGGTCTGGCAGACTGTAACTGGATCATGCTGTGAGGATGAGCTATTTTCTTTTTTCAGACTCTGGAAGGAAACTCTTTGGGGTGAGAGTCCAGTATAGGTGCCTGCCTGTAACGCCACCTCAGAAAGTATATTGTATTTTGCAAAAGATGCAGAAAAGGACAACCAGATCAAGGGGCTGGAGCAACTTTCCAGGTGAGGAGGGGTTACAACTCTGGGGGCTTTTTACCTTAGAAAAGGGGGAGTATGGGGGAGGGGCATGATAGAGGTGTATAAAATGATACCTGGATCTGGAGAAAGTGGAGAAGTTTTTCTTCCTCTCACATAATACTAGAACTCATGGGTCAATCCCAGGAAGCAGATTGGTGGGAGATTCAGGACAGATAAAAGGAAGGACTTCTTTGCAAAGCAGTTAAACTGTGGAATTCACGGTCACAGGATACAGTAGGTGGCTTTTAACTTGGACAGCTTTAGAAGCGGCTTTGACAAATTCATGGAGGAGAAGGCTATCAGTGGCTACTAGTCCTGGTGGCTTTATATTACCTCCAGTGTTAAAGGCGCCTTGCCTTTGAATACCGTGAGGGATGGTGCTATTGGATTTATATTCTGCTTGTGGGCTTCCCATTGGGGCAGCTGGTTGACTGCTGTGGGAACAGAACGTTAGGCAAGATAGACCTTTGGTCTGCTCCAGCAGCTCTCTTATATTCTGAAGATCTTCAATAGAGGCCCTTCCTTGAATGCCCCCACAACTCGAGGGGTGATGGGTGCCTGCCGGCAAAAGGATCTTCTCAGTGGTGGCACTGTGAAATGCTCTCCACAGGGAAACTCACCTGGCACCTATTGTAATGTCGTTTTGGCACAAGGCAAATGCCTTTGCTTTAAAAACAAACAAAAACCAGGCTGTAAAAGCTGACATACACAACTGATCACATCTCTCTGCTGGTTACTTTTATGCTGCCTTGTATATGCTTTATTCCTGCTGACTGAACTTCTGCTGCTCTTTTAAAAATGGGTGGGTTTTAACGTTTTTGTTTTAAAATGGGTTCTTCTACAGTAATGTTGATTTTGTCATAACCCGCCCTGGAAACATGTTGAAGTGTAGAATATAAATCCCTGAATTAATTCTTTAAGGGCACAATCCTAAATTGCTTTAGGGAGTTAAGAACGTAAGAGGAGCCCTGTTGGATCAGACCAAGGTCCTCCTAGGCCAACATTCTGTTCACATAGTGGCCATGGCCAACCAGCTGCCCCCAGTGGGCAGCCCATAAAGAGGACACGAGTGCAAGGGCACCCTCTCACCCATGTTCCCCAACAACTGGTGTACCTAGACCTACTGCCTCTAATACTGGAGGCAGCATATGGCCATCAGGACTAGTAGCCATTAATAGCCTCCTCCTCCAGGAATTTGTCTAAACCCCTTTTAAAGCCATCCAAATTGGTGGCTGTCGCTACATCTTGTGATAGTGAATTCCGTAGTTTAACTATCCTCTGTCTGAAGAAGTCCTTCCTTTTACCTGCCCCGAATTTCCCACCAATCGGCTTCATGGGATGACCCTGGTTCTATTATTATGAGTGAGGGAGTTACTCTTATGTTTCTGATCACTAAGGTTTATAAGCTTCATTGATTTTTCATTTTCTTTTTAAAAGCAACTGACCTCTCAACTTCTTTCTGCTTGGTTCTTTCATACATATATCATATTGGAAACTGGAGTTGAGTTGATTCTCTTGTCTAGCCTGGAAGATGGACATCCGCTGGACTGCTTGGCAAACATGCTAAGGAGTTTAAAGCAAGCTCTGAAAAATTTATTTATTTATTTGAAGCATTTCTATCCCGCCCTATATCATTAAGATCTCAGGGCAGCGTACAGATAAAAATGGCCCTATTATTCTTCATATATAAAGCCCCATAACCTATTTTCTCCTGTGGGCAGGATATTAAAAAGTAATGGAAGTGGCAGCTCCTTCTGAGGAATATAGACAGAAGGGCATCTTGCAGCCTGTCCTACCTCGCAGGGTGGAGGTGCAGACATAAATATTTGTCACATCTCTCTCTCTCTCTTTCTCTGAATTCTACCTCCTGAAAAGAGCACATAGATAAATATTGGGAGGGGGTACATAGGCGGAATCTCTGCCCGACTTTCTACGAGTCCAGTTGCTTATGTTCATGGTCTCCCACTTCCAGACAGTCAAGGGGAAAAGGGGTTACAAAAGAAGCAGTACCATAAGGGGCAGGGGTGGGAGGAAGGTAGATCTCCAGATGTTTTGGATTTCAACTTTCAGCATTCCTGACCATTGGCCATGCTGGCAGGGAGATCTACTTTCTGCCCACCCCTGTTCTAGGGGATGTGCACAGGCACCACTGGGAATTGAACTGAGGAGGTCCTGTTTACCGGGCACACACTTTGCTTGGCTATGCCACATCCTGCAAAGGGCTCTTTCCTTAAGAAATCAAAATGTTTCAAAAAGCAGAGAGAGAGGGGTGGGGAACATGCACACACGCACACACACACACATTGCACAGCATTTCCAGAAACCCAATTGTTTTTTTGGCAGGACTCAACATGGCTACCAACTTACAAAAGGAAACATGGAACTGGGCCAATTTGGAGTCCGGCTTCATTCCGCTTCTCTGCCCTTACATTGGCTTCTGGCACATGACTGACAGGCATCCCGGCATGATGCACTCAGCTCCGATTGGCTGGGCCCTCTCCGTACCATGTTATAACAGCCAAATGGAGTAGCCAATGAGCTTCCGCAACCAAAAACAACCACACGCACACAAAAAGAAAGGGGGGGAAAAAGGAAGGGAAGTATTGATTTCCTCAACAGGCTATTTTTGACAGGCTCCAGAGCAAAACGTCTAGCAAGGTCATCCCAGGGGAAGTTGGTGATTCAGTTACGGACCATCCTCCTCCCCACCCTAAGCCAAAAATGCGGTTGTTTTCCTAGCATAACATCCTCCACTTTATAAGAACACGCCAAAGCTACAATCTGAACACACACTCAGTCGGGAGAACGCCCCACTGGACATGGCAATTTACTTCTGAGTAAACATACAGCGGCAGAGGCCCAATACTTAGACAGGACTTGGTGCTCCTTGGGCAGTTCCTGAGGCCCCAGCTGGGCCCACCAGCACAGACACCTGCCCTGGGTCTGTGAGCCGCCCTTTTAAATTTGCCACATTGCCCCCAGTGTAGCCCGGGGTGTGACCTTCTAAGCGTGACACCAGATACATCTGTTGCGAGCGCTGCAGGCCCTCCGATGTAGACATGCTGAAACCGAAGGATAACTGTGTTCCGGTTTGCAAAGTGTGAATCAGATTGGTTCCTCTTAACATGCAAGCCAGACGGATTTCTCTCCCCTCCCTTGAAGGCACTCCCCGTTCTTCGCGTATGGTGCGAATGAATGCTAAGATCCTCCCTCCAAGGCTAAGCTCAGCCCGGCCTCCTCCCACGGCCCCTTCTCCTCACTGAAGCAAAGCATGTGTGATACCCAGAAGGAAAATACAGAAGCATCTTTATTTACAGAACCAGGAACATCAAAAAACAAACAAAAAAGTAACAATACAACAAACAGGGGCTTGATGGAGACCGACTCCATATTGCACAATCCGAGCCCTGAGGAGGAAGCCAGGGGGCGGGGGACATTGGCCAAACAATGTCTCGGGGGTCTCCCTTCCCTTCTCCACTTCACCTCCTCATACAGATGCAGCCCACAGCACTGGAAAGGTTGGGGAAGCAGCCTCTACGAAGGGCCGGGGGGCTGCCCCTCTCGTGTACGAACGAGTGTGACGAAGGGGAAAAGGAGGGAGGCTGAGCACACGGTGTACCCCCTTCCTGCCCAGGGTTACCGCTCTAGGGCCCACCCTCATTACAGTTAAAGCACAAGCAATGAAGCGGAGGTTGGAGGGGCTGCAGGGCGAGGGGGAACAGCTTAATAATAAATAAATTATAAAATAGCCTTTTCTTTCTTTTCTTTTTTAACACTGACAGTAAAAAAATAAACCAACTTGGCTAGAAGTGGGCGGGGGGGGGCAAAGAGGCCATGGTTGAGGGCTGCCCTCCCCCAAATTCAACCCTGATTTGACGGGGTGGGGAGAGAGAAAGAGAGAGACGGATGGGGACCTGCGATCGCCGGATGGGCGGCTGGCCACACCCACGTGGTGGAAATAACACTGTGCACAAAAAGGAGACCGACTTTAGGAAGCTACCCAGGCAAGGACGGGTGCGGAGGGACGGTTAAGGGGTGGTGTCGGGTGTCACGTGCACATGCGAAGTGCAGTGCTGGACCAGGATTGGGAGGCTATAACCCACACACCCCAAAACGTATGTGGTCCCCGAGACCCACAACCTCCCCATGGCTGCTGCTGCCAACCGAAGTCAGCACCATTTTCCTTATTGTTGTTTTTGGGGTGGGGAGGGGGTAGGGGAACGATCCAAGAGTGCCAGGCCAAAAGGGACGGGCCTGCAGAGAGGTGGGTGACAGCACCAGCCCTCTCATCCTATGGCTCCCCACTCCCCTCCTGAGGACATCATCTGGAGGCGGTGGCCAATGCCCTTGGGCACCGGAAACCAGAGGGAGGTGCTGCTGCAGCAACCAGCTCCCGTCAGGATTTGGTATCAAGCTCCAGTTCCATCCTTGGTTATTCCTATGCAGCAGGAATTGCAGGGGGCAGGGAAGGTTGTGGGGAGGGGGTATAACAGGAAGGAGAAGACCCTCCGCCCCCCACTAGCATTCCAGGTTGGCCCCAAAGCTCTTCCGGCAGTCAACGGCCTTGGAGGTGAGCGGCTGAGCCCTCCGCTGTTTCAGAGACTCCTTCCCCACACTGCTGGCCAGCTTGGAGTAGGCAGACTTGTATTTCTTGTCGAAGTCAGCTGAGGAGAGAAGGAGGGAAGGAAGAATGTGACAGGCCTGAGCTCGTGTCCGGAGGCCACAGACATTCTGCAAGTTCCACAGGAGGAGAAGCGTGGAAAAGTGCCCAGGGTTTGACATTCAACATCCTGAGCATTTTTTCCTTAAAAAGACACAGGCAAGTTTCTAGACCTCATGGACACAAAAATAGAGTGAAACTGCTCTCCACCACTGTGCCAAGGTGGCTGCTGGTGGTATCCCCCCCCCCCCGAAGGTTTCTATTTCTCCCTCTTCTTGTCCCAACCCCTGATGTTGTAGTCTAGAAATCTAAACAAACACATCTGCAGCATCCCTCATCCCCTGCTCCTCCTTCAAACAGCCCTTGCAATCCAAGGTGCCTCCTGGCCAGTGGGAACTATCCTGCACCTCCCACCCACCCCCTGGGAAGGGGAGTCCCTCCCGCTCTCCTTACCAATGTCGACGTGGTCTCTGCCCAGTGCCGCAAGCTTAAGAAAGAGGATCTCACGGTAAATGCTCCTAAGGACAGAGGAGGGAATATAGCAGCACAACTTACGGGTCAGCCCAGTGGCACATCTGGCCCCCTTTCCACAGGGCCCGATCAAAGTGGGGGGAGGGAGTGTTCTCCATAGGGAAAAGGGAGGTGGGGAGGAGGCAGCAGTACCTCTGCAGGTGTACGGGGTTGGATTGCCCCGCCACTGTTTCCAAAAAGAGGCTGATGGCCTTGTGTACCTCGCCCATCCCGACGGAGCTCAGTATGGCCTCCAGGAAGGCGAGAGAGAAGGGGTGGTTGTGTCGGCGCCAGGCCTGGAGGCGAGTTGAGATGCTGCCTGGGAGAGGGCGGAAAGGTGGAAGGTTTGGCGCTCAAATGGACAGTCCGCACACACAGAGTCAATGGCCAGAACTCTGGTTGCCCCCTGCCCACCTCAGGAGTGCATGACCAGGGGCAGGGCTCCCACCAAGCACGGGCTGACATGGAGTCCCAACCCCAAAGCAAGCAGGTTGGAAACACATTTATATGTTTGGCAGAAGCAAGCGGTAAAGATCTTTCTGGACTGTACCATGCCAGGCTGAGCGGTGGGGACAGGCACATGTCTGAACACTCCCCTCGGGGGAAGTTTGTTCAAAAAGCACCTCCTCGCGCATAGGAAGATAGCACGTCAGTGGAAAAGGCCAGAAGCCTTCTTCCTCAACATGTCGTTTTCTACAGGGAAGCATTCACAGAAGTGGTCCCCCACATCCAGCTCGAAGCGCTACAAGCAGCCCTGCTCAGGGAAGCTTCCGGTGCCTCGGCTCGTAATTCGGGCAAGCATTATGAGCCGAACAATTTGTATGCTGGACCGGGTACTGGCAAACTTGGTTGACATTACTCGAAAGAAGCGAACCAGCATCGCCTGCCCCTCTCAGATCTAACTGCCCTCCTCCTCATGACAACATCAGATCAGCCCTGCTGGAACAGACCAAAGGCCTCCCTAGACCATCATCCTGTTTTTCATAGTGGCCAACCAGATGTCTACAGGTAGCCCATAATCCAGGGGTGCTGAACCGCTTTCAGCCAGGGGCCGAATTCAATTGTGGAGAAGCTCTTGGGGGCTGCATTTTGGCGGTAAGAGGGTCTGAAGGTGAACGAGGGCAGAGCCAAAGGCAAAAGGGGGCAGGGCCAAAAATGCCAGCCTATTTGAGCATATTTGTCTGTTCCATCAGCCAGGACAGCTAGGCTGGTGAGGACTAGGGAGAGGGCCTTTTCAGTGGTGGCCCCCACTCTGTGGAACTCCCTCCCTATTGACCTCCGCCATGCCCCCTCTTTGATGAGCTTCTGCCAGACTTTGAAAAACTGGCTGTTCAGGTGGGCATTTGTGGTGGGTTAGGATGTTGTTTTGTTCAGCTGATTATGTAAATTCATTGTATTTCATGTTGTTATTTATATTGTACGCCAGAGTGGCCGGGTATCCGGTCAGATGGGCAGCTAATAAATCTAAATAATAATAATAATAATAATAATAATAATAATAATAATAATGATGATGATGATGATGATGATGATGCTCTTCCTGCCAGAAAGCAAGCCTTAGGAGAAGCATCTCCACCTTTTAGAAGGGGGGAAACACCTGCGCAAAAGCCAGGAAGCCAGCAAGTGACTGGTGGTCAGGGAAAAGGCGTGTGGGGTCAGGGGAAGGGAGTGGGATATGGACCCCAGGTGGTTCGACACCCATGCTCAATGGGAAGCCCCACAGGCAGGGAACGAGTGCAAGGGCGCCCTCCCGCCCATGTGCCCCAGCAAAGCAGTATTCAGAGGTGTTCTCCTCTTCAAGTCGTCACTCACCGTGGAACCTCCAGAGGATGTAGAGTGGGGGAAAGCTGTTGGGGTCTGGCGTCAAAACATCCCAGAGCAAACGCACACTCACGAGCAGCCCCTCCTGGGTCGGGCCCTGCAAATGGGGGAGGGGGGAATGGCCAGAAATGTATGTATGAGGGAGGTGGGGCTGAGACTGGGAGCAGCCTCTTTGGAAGACAAACCCCCCACTCAGAGACGTATTTCTGGAGGATCTCATGTATCTCTGTGTTTTATCATCACAACCAGTACTCCTGGTGCACGAGGTTTAGGGTAACAAACTTAAATATATCCAAGGAGGCATCTTTGAATTTGGCTCAGGGTCTCCTGCACGCCCCCTCTCTTACACACACACACAAACACACCTCTGTCTTCCATCCTCACACAGTGGAGGCCGATGGCTCCGAAGTGAGTGGGGCGGTGAATCTGCTCTGGGTTTCAGTCAGAACTCTGAAGGAGCTATCCAAGGTGCTTGTTGAACAGCTCCTTTAGAGTTCTGACTGGAACCTGGAGCAGGTTAACCGCCCCACTCACATCGGAGCCACCAGCCTCCACTGCCGTCATCCCCCGGCCACAGCGACTCAACTTGATTTGGGCCTCGGCGTGAGACCCCACAAGGCATCTGATTGTCGCTCCACCTCACGAGGAGGGCCAGAATGGCATAGTGGCTAGAGTAGCCTTTCCCTAACCTGGTGCCTTCGAGATGCGTGGAACTGCAACTCGGAAGTCTGAGTTCAAGCAGGAGCAGGCAAACTGGCTCCCTCCAGGTGTTTTGGACTACAAATCCCACAATCCCCAACTGTTGGCCATACTGGCTGGGGCTAATGGGAGTTGTAGTCCAAAACACCCGGAGGGCACAGTGTCAGAGCCGGACCAGGAAGGCCTGGGTTTGAATCCTCACTTGCGCACGGAGCTCTCTCTGCGAGAATTTGGGGCAGGCTGCTCTCTCTCTCGGCCCAACCTACCTCACAGGGTTGTTAAAATGGGGAAGGAAGAGGAGGAGAGATGCGTTACCTGGGGTGGGGACTGGACATGCTTGGAAGCCAGGAGCAGCTGGGGCAGGCTGCTGGGCAGGCCCAGGCGCTGGAAATACCACACCAGGTTCCAGTAAATGATGGGGTGGCTGTCCACCAATTCAGACTGCGACAGGAACTCCCCTCCCTCGTTCTCCAGCAGGGTCTCCAGCTCCTTGCGCAGAACCAAGGGGCTCAGGTAGGCGAAAGCCAGGCGCTCGACGTGTGGGGTGGGACCCCGAGGGACCTGAAGGCAGGAAGGAAACGGAGAGCGGTCATTTTCACCTTTGGCTCTACCTTCAAAGCGAGCGCTGGACACTACCGTTCCGCCCACACCCCCAAAAGCCAGTAAATGAAGGCAAAAAGTAAATACAATAGGAAGCAGCCAGGAGAAAAAGGGCCAGAGTGTATTTCAATACCATACAAATAATTAAGATTTATTATACTTACAACAGTGGAGTTGCGCAGAGACACACACACACAAATAAAAGTTACAAAGTATTCTGGAACTCCCCATTATATGAAACGGTCAATATAAAAGGTTCACAATTTTAAAAAATGGCTAGTATGTATTTTGATACAATGAGTTATACTTAGAAGAGTAGAAAAACATTTATATTAATCAGGGTTTGCCTGATTGCTGTGCTGGTTAGTTGCTTTTCATTGAAATTGAGTTGGAATTCTCCATAGGAATGTTGATTTCCAAGCATTCCAAACTGCCACTCTCGGTATCCATTTATATATTGACTAAGAGTTCTGAGTTTGTAGATCCAAACATTTTCCTTTCTATCAAGCACATCAGCGTACTCTGCTTGTTCCGTTGGAAGCAACTGTAAATCTGAGAGACTATGTGCAGGTGAGTTAAAATATCTTGCAACAGGTTGCTCTAGGTTTTTGGTAAGAATCACAGATTTGTGGTTACGGAATCTTGTTCTTAGGTCTGTTGTAGTCCTTCCTATATATTGCATACGGCAACCCTTTTGTTTACATTCAATTAAATAAATCACATTAGTGGAACTGCATGTTACTGATTCTCTAATGCAGTAAGTTTTGTCAGTAACTGTGCTTCTAAGAGAATTGGGTTCTTGGAGGTAACTGCAGGTAATGCAATGTGGTGATTAACATGGGTGTGATCCTGGGTTGCAAATATCTTGTTTAAATGTGGCTTTAACTAACAACTTACGCAAATCGGGTAGTTTTCTGAATGCGGTGCATGCTGGAGAATTAATGGCTTCCATTAAACAAGCGCAATGAAATATAATAGGGTAACTATGTTTCATTATCTGGTGGTAATTAGGGGCAGCAGGATGGAAGTCCACAACAAATGGAATGTAATTTTCTTTCAAAGAGTTAGCCTTTGCTTCATAAAGGAGGGTATCCCTGGATATTACTGATGTTCAGTTGATACTGCAGTCAATCATGTGACTAGGGTATCCGCGTTGTTGGAGATGTTCTTTAAGAGCCAATCTATACGTGTTTTTCTTTAGATAGTTCGGATGACATGGCTTGATGTCAAGGTACAGGCAGGAATCTGTAGATTTACAGTATAAGTCTGTGACAATTTGATGGTTTTCAGTGGTTAACAGGACATCCAGGAAGGGTAATTTTGGGTTTTCAATTGTGGTGTTACTGGTAAACTTTATCACTAACATTTGGATAGTGTTGATAAACTTAGTAAAATTCTCTAAGCTATCCCTTCCATAGTCCCAGATGACAAAGATGTCATCTATACAAAATATACATGCATAGATATCTTTTTTATATAATTACATATAAATGTATATACCGCTTACTATATCTTAAAAAAAAAATCTCAAAGGGGTTTACACAATCAGACACCAAAATACATCATCATAATAAATAAATTCATCAGTTAAAACATCTAAAACCAGAAAGCTCAAAACATATGATTTTTCACAAACTATTAGCAAATACATACAAACATACACACGCACATGCAAAGATAGG
Source organism: Heloderma suspectum (assembly GCF_057233095.1). Taxonomy (NCBI): domain Eukaryota; kingdom Metazoa; phylum Chordata; class Lepidosauria; order Squamata; family Helodermatidae; genus Heloderma; species Heloderma suspectum. The sequence goes on from NC_139474.1 coordinate 13,985,147, forward strand.
CAAATAAAAGCTACATATTATCCATTCAGGGAGATGGGAAAGGTAAATTAAAGCTCCAGTCCATCCTTAACTCTAGATCTGTGGCTACCCCTAGAGACAGGGCTGTGTGTACCCCATGTCCATTTTCTTTAAAAAAAATCCTGAGCCATAAAAGCATCAAGAAACCATCCAAGACAACCAACCCCTTCCTGCAGGTTCCATTCCCCATCTCAGGCCTCATGCCAGATCCCTCAACCCTATGAAACTTAAGGCGAAGGGCTCCCAGTTCAAATACCCTAAAAAACAAGATCCGACAGACCCCGAGACTTTATCGCAGGGGGGTTAAACTTCTTTGAACCCAAGGGCCACATGCCGTTTTGAAGATGCTCTCGGGGGCGTGTTCCAGTGGTGGGCAGGGCCACAGGCAAAAGGGGCAGGCCCCAAAATGCCAGCTCATTTTAGCTTCAAGTTCTTACTGCCAATAAGTCAGCTGTAGAGAGGGCATTTCGACCTTTAGAATGAAGGGGAAACGCACAAAAGCCAGGAAACTACTGAATGTTTGACAGTTGGGGGAAAAGGTGTGGTCATCTGGGGAACCTCTGAATGCCAGACTGGGACCTCAGGCAGGCCACATTTGGCCCTCAGGCCTGAGGTTCAACACCCCAGTGTTATTGTTTTAGGCAGCTTGGCTCTTTAATAAGGCTTTTGGCTGATGTTGTTTTGGCTTGCTTTGTTTAAGGCAATTCCCTTTATCACTGGTGGCTTTAGTGTTTTTGTTGTTTAGTGTTTTTGTTGTTCTTTTGTTTATGATGCTAATACTGATGGTTGTTCTTGAAGTTTGGCTGGTATAGATGATTTTTTAAAAATACTGTGTGATGTTTTGTTTTGTAACCCACCTTTCATATTTTTTTTTGAGAAAGACAGCATACTCGTTTAATTCAATAAATATGCAAAATACACAAACCTGTATAAACACACCGTTTCTCTTCCTCTGTATAATTTATTCTGCCATCCTCCCCGCATCTTTCATTTTGCCTAATGTATTCTGCTTTTGATAGCCAGGGGAGGGACAAAGTGAAACTGCAGGACACAGCAGCACCCTTTCACCCCCTGCCCCCTGCAACAGCCAACCATGACTTCTTTGGCGTCTCAGATTAAATCAGACATTTACACATATCTATGCAAACATGAGGCCTAGAAACTTGATTTTAAAAAGAAGCTAAATTCCAGGTCCTATAGACAGTTTAGTAGGATCAGGACATCTGCATAGCCCTGGAAGGTAAACCAGGTGAATTGATGTCAAACCCATTGCAAATATTACAGAACTGAGCCCTTGGCATTTAAACACAGCTTTTGGGGAGAAGCATGGACACAGAACTATGGTCCAATTTTACTGGACCCTATGTGCTTCTACGCCTGCCATTTCTATCTCCGCCCCCAGCCTATGTTTTCTGGCTAAGGGTACAAGAAACAGGATGTTATTCCCAAGCCCATCCATACCGGAGACTCGGTGAAGCCATTGCATAATGACCCAGCCCTGGATTCCCTCCCTGGTTCCGGTTCAGCCTCATCCAGGGACAGGCAGTGGTAGCGGTCGCTAAGCACAGGGCCCTGACCGCCCGGGACTGGCGCTTCGCTGTCCCGCGGCCAGTCAGAGGAGATGGAGCTGGTGTCAGAGTTGTCCGTGATGCTAGGCAGGTGGGAAAGGAAAAGAGGGAAATGAATGTCTATTCCTGCCCAAGAATCATGGAATCATAGAATAGTAGGGTTGGAAGGGGCCTACAAGGACATCGGGTCCAACCCCCTGCTCAATGCAGGAATCCAAGTCAGAGCATCCCCGACAGATGGCTGTCCAGCCTCATCTTGAATGCCTCCAGGGTGGGAGAGCCCACCGCCTCCCTAGGGAATTAGTTCCATTGTCGTATTGCTCTAGCAGTCAGGACATTTTTCCTGATTTTCAGCCGAAATCCGGCTTCCTGTAACTTGAGCCCATTATTCTGTGTCCTGCACTCTGGGATGATTGAGAAGAGATCCTGGCCTTCCTCTCTGTGACAACCTCTCAAGACTCCCAAACACTGATGTATTCTAGTCCTCACATTTGCAGATACTTTTTGCGAATGCAAGGACTAGAATCTTACTTGAAAAAAAACAAAAATTCAACACAATCTTTTGTTAAATTCCACACACAGTAGGTGCCTTGCAAAATAATAGTCCCCATCAAAGCTGAGGTTGCAGGGATCAAAAATTATGCCCTGCCCCAAACAGCCTCCAGGGCAGAGGGGGCCAGATTGTAATAGTAATGCTATCCTTTTAATGGCATTTTCCTTTCCTTTGTGCTTAAAATTGTTGCACTGGTGACCAGGAGTTGCACTGGTTACCAGTTGTTTTCCGGGCCAAATTCAAGGTGTTGGTTTGACCTTTAAAACCCTATATGGTTCCGGCCCAGCCTATCTTAAGGAGCGCCTCCAGCAGCACCAGACAGGCCGCTTAACAAGATCAGCCTCAGATGGCCTTCTCTCTGTCCCATCAGCCAGGACAGCTAGACTGGTGGGGACGAGGGAGAGGGCCTTTTCTGTGGTGGCCCCACCACTTTTCTGTGGTGGTTCCCTCCCTAGGGAACTCCGCCATCCCCCTCTTTAATGCGCTTCTGTCATGCATTAAAAACATGGTTGTTCTGGCAGGCATTTGGGGTGGGTTAGGGTATTTTAGAAAACGTTTTTATTGTAGAATTTTATTGTTTTAAACTGTTTTATTATATGCTGTACATCGCCCAGAGTGGCTGGGTGACCAGCCAGATGGGCAATTAATAAATTTAATTAATAAATAAATAAAATTCTTCATGGAGGAGGCAGTTACCTTAACCTTAGACAGGATCACTTTAGGCTGTAAGTAGAGTGACCACATGGTTGAATGCTTCTATATTAATTTTTTTTAAAAAAATCCCTGCACACAAAACACTAGCATCTCAGGGAGAAGGCGAGGTTTCACTTGTTAGCTTTCTATGTGCAGGACTGTATGGGTTCTTTTCTTTTTAAAAACAAATCTGGAGGCGCATTCAGTCAGTGAGGCCCCACCTACAATTTGAAGCAGTACAACCCTACGTCAACTTCTGTTTGTGTGAGCTAGGCCACTGTTGCAGGAATCTTTACAACAGTCTTGTAAGGTAGACCAGACAGTATTATTATCCCCACCCTGCAGAGGCTGAGCGCGCCAATGGATTTACCTTGGGCTACTGCCTGAATTTGTGGCTGAGGCAGGATTCGAACTGAGGGCTTCCTAGCTCAGAGCTCTGTCTCAGTCTCTCTGTCATGCTAGTGCAGATGCCAACAGACTGGCAGGAGGAGGGGGAAAACCTGGGGTGGGTTCTTTTCCAAACACTGGCCTTGGGGCCCCGGGAACCACTCCGGCCTCAAGGAAGACGTGGGAGAGGGATGAGCCAAAGGGAACTGGCTGAGTTCTGACCTGGGGGCGACCTGGAAATCCTGGATCTCAATGCTGAGGAAGGGTACAAAGCGTTGGTCGCAGAAGGGGCAGGTGGTGTTGAGGTTGGAGTCGTCGGAGCTCCAGCCCGCCATCACCTCCTCGTCATACACCAAGGAGTCGCACGCCTGGCACCACGAACAGCTGGAAAGCAGCACCTGGACGGGAATGATGGAATGATCGGAGAGGCAAAACGGCCAGCCAGGGGCCAAGGAATCGCGGCGCATGCCCGACTGCGACCCCCCCAGGAGCGCACGCCCATCACACGTCATCTGGTGGGGTTGGAGGGAGGGAAACTTTGGAGGGACACTTGCTAAATGGGGCAAGGTGCGGTAGGCAGAATGTACCTCGACGGCTGGAGGCTCCAACAGCCGGTCGCTGGATTTGCGGAGGTTGAAGCTGCAAACAGAGTTATCCGAGAGGTCGTACTCACTGCCCAGGGATACAGAGCTCTGTTGTGGAAAGGAGGGCAACGCTGAAAATATTTATTCCTTTGTTTGTTAATTAAATGTATATAACGCCAACTGGCAGATGCCATCAGGGCCATCTGCAATCATTCAAACCCAAAGCAAAACCCCAAAGAACCATCAAAACAATAAATACAACTATGAAAATATCAGAATATTAAAGAGCCAGCAGTATGTTAATCATCGGAGCACCGGATCAGAAATTAAATGCCTGCTGGAAGAAGAAGGCCTTGACCATCACTGTTTGCTTGAAGTTGTTTTAGATGTATGTTCTCTTGTGTATATTGTCTGGTCACGTTCTTCTTCTTCTTTTTTTTTTTAACGTAAATGGCTTTTAATCTCTGTATAGTGTATTTTTTATGTTTTTAATCTTTCTTAACCGCCCAGAGAGCTTTGGCAATGGGGCAGTGTAGAAATGTAAATCATCATCATGATCAACAATGTATACAGTGAAGACACCAGGTGGATCTCCACGGATGGGCATTCGATACCCAGAGAAAGCTCTTTCCCTGATAGTGCCTGGTGCTCAGCTGTGGGTTTTGGCACCCGGAGAGGAGCCTCCAGAGATGTTCTTGGCAAACGAGCAAGAACACACTAAACGAAAAAGCCTACAGAAACTTCATTCTGCTCTGCTCCAGCCACGTCTCTGCCACAGAAACTGGGTAGCCTCTGGCTTGGGCCTACCTACCTCAGAGGCAGTGGAGCCCGGACGCTCGCGAGGAAGCAGCAAGTGGGTCTCCAGTGGGCTGCGGCGAGGGGGTTGTTCGCACTGCTCTGACCCGCAGCGCGAGTGCTCTGTGGCGGCGGCGTGCCTCAGCGAAGGCCGCTTGATGGGGGACAGCAGCTGATGAAGCTTGGCGGACAGACTCCTGCGTGGCGTGCCCCCCAGGCCGCAGTTGTCTGTCACCTGGCCCAGCCCAGGCCCAGCCCCCTCTGGCTGCCCTGGGCCTGGCTGGGTGTCCACGCTACTCAGGGTCAACCGGTCGCTCTCATCTGTCAAGAAGCTGATGACATCCGACAGGCTCCCGTCCTCGGAGCTTCCGGGTCCGTCCTGCAGGCCCCGCAGCCAGCGAGGGAGGGCGGGAAGCGTGTCACTGCTTCCGTGGATGGACCCGGCCAGGGCCTTGGCCACTGCGACATGGGGAACAGGAGTGGTTGTTGAAGGATTACAGATAAAAAACAAGGGTTCCCCCACCATCTCGCACACCTCCCCCTCGCGGATACCTTGATACGTCCACTGATTCCGATGGAAACTTGAACCCCAGGATTTCCCCCACCAAAATAGCCGTGAGATGCCTCCACCTGCCAAACTCACCACTGGCTGCTGCGACTTCCGATTCGCGCTGAGGAAAGCTCAGACTGCCGCTCTTCACCAGAGATGTTGACAGTGGGTTCTCACTTAAGCTCCCCCCAGACCAAGTCGTCTGCCGCTGCAGGTTGGACCGGGACCTTGGCGCCTTAGTGCCTCTGCCTTCTGCCAATATAAACACGGGCGAAAGGCCATCTCAGACTGCGCACATTATGCCCGGGACTCTCTGCCGCTGTGCTGGCTCGCTACCACCTATCGTTGTGTCTTACTATCAGTGGGGACAAAAGACCCCTCAATGTCCTCTTTCTGGCCTTGCTTCAACCCACCTACTTCCAGGGAGCATCCCTAATGTATGTCATGCTCTTAAAGGCTTTTTAACGCCCCCCCCCCCGACATTTCTCTCTCCCAGAATTGCCACAATCAGCCACTGTTCTACCAGGCCACACGTGAGGGAGAGGCGAGACAGCAGGGCCCTCTCCATCGGCCTGGCTGAGGCAGACCGCCATTTGGTTCCTTCCCTCCCAGAACTGCGTCCATCAGTGGCCATTCTACAAGGCTGCATCTAGGGATGTACGGATTTTCTAAAATCTGTTCCGTCTGCTTTTTGCAGATTATCAGGTGGCTTTTGTTCAGTCATCCGCTCATTGATTCCCCCTCCCTCAATTTCCCAAATTTGTGCAAATTTGCATTTGCAAAAATGCACAAATCCTCCCCAAATGCACATGTTCGTGCTTTAACCTATGGAGCAAACGTGCATTTTCAGCCAGTGGTGTTTTGTTTTTTACGTATTTTTCTACAACTAACATAGCGAAAATCAGTCAATAAAATGCTCTGACCAATACACCTGTCCCTGCTTTGCAACCTGGTTGCATGACATTTCTTAGCAATAACGCCATGCACACCCAGTTAGGTGGATATGTGGGGGTAAGCTGGCCCCTTATCATATTCCACCCCTCAGCTCCCAAAAACCTACCCCTACCCCCTTGCCTGACACCCCACACACCTGACTGGGTGCTGAGGCTCTGCAATTCTGCTTCACGCTGCCGCTGGCGCAATGGCTGCCGGAACTGGGCCGCCCCCAGTACGACGTTACGTAGCTTGGCCCAGCGGAGACGGCCTCCCTGGGTACTCGACGGCCACTTGCACTCCAAAATGGCCTGGAGCAAGAGGGGTGGGGAGAAGCAGGTGAGTTTATACAAAGCATACTGGACCTTTCTCCATATAACTGTCACACGTACAAAGCGCACGTACCCGTTGTAGAAAGAAGGAGGAAGAGGAGGAGGAGGAGAAGAAAGAGAACAAGAAGGAGAATGAGAAGGAGGAGAAAGAGAACAAGAAGGAGAAGGAAAAGGAGAAGAAAGAGGAGGAGGAGAAGAAAGAGAACAAGAAGGAAGAGGAGAAGGAGAAGGAGAAGAAAGAGGAGGAGGAAGAGGAGAAGAAAGAGAACAAGAAGGAGAAGGAGAATGAGAAGGAGAAAGAGAACAAGAAGGAAGAGAAGGAGAAGGAGAAGAAGAAGAAGGAGGAGGAGGAGGAGAAGAAAGAGGAGGAGGAGAAGCAGAAGAAGTGCCCATATTGTCACTACCCAGCTGCCCTTACTATCCAACTCAGCAGAGGCCTGACCCAGAGCATTGTTTCTGTTTTGAAATTCAAAAGGGGAACGTGCAAACTCTCAGCACGCCCCCTTGAAGCAGTGGTAGTGATTTCCAGGCTGAGCAGAGGAGGGTGAGAGGCAGAGCACTGATGGCTGAAGTGTGCCATTTCAAGGGTGGGGTGGGGGGGAAGTTGGCAAGGTTCAGAGAGGTCTGAGGAGATGGAGTACCAAAGGAGGAGAATTGCTTGGAGCCAGGATGCCCAACAGACTGCCTCCTCCTGTACGAACCTGCTTGTATATTTTCATGTTTTTATGAAATCTGTTGAACGCTTCATGAAATACATTTCTCTAGGCTTTTACGACAACAACAAGGCAAATAAAATCACAATAAAATCAACAATGTTAAACTCACGAACATGCTGACACAGCATGACATACAATTACTGGGAATTTGCCCTGGCTGCACATAAGTTAAGAGCTAGGCACCAAAACTGCCCATAATGCATCCTAATGTGGGGCCCATATAGATTTCATTCTCCTTTATTTATGAGTCGGCCTAGTATCCCGCTGGGGAGCTTTTGAGCCATGTCAAGGTGATCTTGCATTTTTATACTCCTTTTACTCTTGTATATCTGTTTACCATTTTTACAGTATTGCATTTTAGCGTATTGTCCTATTTGTATTTTATTCTATTTTAAATATATCAAATTGTGATGGCTTATCGATTTAGCAGTACAGATAATTCACATCCATCAGGTACAAGATGTAAAGCCACACTGCAGGGACTAGAATAATATAATGCAAAAATACTAAAATATTTAACAAGACTTTAAAAGCGTTTAAAAGCCTGGGAGAACTGGAAAATCTTAGCCTGGCACCAAAAAGATAGCGTGGGCACCAGGTGAGCTTCCCTTGGGAGAGTATTCCAAAGCTGGGGGGCCACCACCAAAAAGCCCTCTCTCTTGTTCCATTTTATATACCACCTTGGGGGCCATGCGAGTGCCAAAATGCGGCTTATAAATCATTCGATAAAATAAAAAATAAATAAAAAGGGAGCAGGTACCTTGTTATAGTAGCCGTAGGTGATGGTGTTGGGCACAATCCCAGCCCGCTTCATCTCCAGTAGGACCCGCACCGAGAGGACTGGCTCACCATACTGCCCGCACAGCTGCATCAGGATCCGGTAGCAAACCTTGGGGTCAGGAGAGCAGAGCGGGCATGAAAGGCTGAGCGGAAGGAACAATATTATTGGCTCAACAATACTACAAGCGAGAAGGATCTTGGAATTGTTGTCGAACACAAGCTGAATATGAGCCAACAACGTGATGTGGCTGCAAAAAAGGCAAATGCTATTTTGGGCTGCACTAACAGAAGTATAGCTTCCAAATCACTTAAAGTACTAGTTCCCCTCTCCTCAGCACTGGTTAGGCCTCATCTGGAATACTGTGACCAGTTCTGGGTGCCACACTTTAAGAAGGATGCAGACAAACTGGAGAGGGTTCAGAGGAAGGCAATGAAGATTCTCAGGGGACTGGAAACAAAGCCCTGTGAGGAGAGACTGAAAGAACTGGGCATGTTTAGCCTCGAGAAGAGAAGGCTGAGGGGAGATAGGATAGCGCTCTTCAAGGACTTGAAAGGTTGTCACAGAGAGGAAGGCCAGGATCTCTTCTCGATCATCCCAGCGTGCAGGACACGGAATAATGGGCTCAAGTGACAGGAAGCCAGATTCCGGCTGAACATCAGGAAAAGCTTCCTGACTGTTAGAGCAATACAACAATGGAACCGATTCCCTAGGGAGGTGGCGGGCTCTCCCACACTGGAGTCGTTCAAGACGAGGCTGGACAGCCATCTGTCAGGGATGCTTTGGCTTGGATTCCTGCATTCAGCAGGGGGTTGGACTCAATGGTCTTGTAGGCCCCTTCCAACCCTACTATTCTATGATTCTATAATCCCTGTTCCCTCGCAAGACTGAGGGAGAACCCCACATCTCAGGACTACAGTTCAACTGCTCCAGCTTTCCTTTCAGCCAAGGAAGCACCGTTTGGTATGGAATCAGAAGGAACCGCAAGGCTGCTGGATTGAGGCGGGGCAGTGTGGTGCATTCTTAAAATGTATTAGTTAAAGTGATTTGTTACACTTCTATACCGCCCAATATCCAAAGCTCTCTGGGCTGTCCACAACAATTAAAATCTTGAAATGTAGCATGATGAAACATCATGTAAAACTTTAAAAGGTTTAAAACTACAATATAAAGCTAAAGTAAAAAGCAGCAGCAGTGTGAAGATTTAAAACACAGTAACAGATTTTAAAAGAGCAGAAATAGAAAAACTAAAATACCTGGGAAAATAAGCTACTTACGTGGCACTGAACAGACTACAATGTAGGAGCCTGGCAAGCCTCTTTGGGGAAGTCATTCCACCACTGGGGTGCCACAACAGAAAAGCCCCTCTTTTTGTAGCCACTCACGTCACTTCATTTGGCGGGGACACCCGGATAAGGACCCCTAAAGATATTCTTAGCTAAGTATAAATGGGAGGAACCCACGACATTTTCCGCAGGGTGGGTTGTTTACCTTGCAGTGTGGCTTATTTTTATTGACTAAGCCACCTTTGGAACCCATGGTTTGTTGTCGGGTTGTTCAGGGTGGTTAACAAGCCACACCACATGGTTAACATGCCACCCTGAGAAAAATGTCCTGGGTTTAGACGACACGCTAACCTGTGGTTCAACAACAACCCACACTCCACCAGTGAGTGTGGGTTAGAGTGTTGTGTGAACAGTGAGAGTGAGAGAAAGGAAAAGGAAACAAAGATACATACGTATTAGGAAGTAAAATGGTTTGGCTCTGCGGAGCTCCCACTGGACCCAACCACTCTGCTTCCTGGCAGGGACGGTCTGGGAAGCAGGATGGCTCCTCCCCCTGGACAGGGAAAGATCTAGAAGTGGACCCTGCCTACTCACTCCAGGAGGAGGCACCCTCCTGCGGTGGCCCTCTGTGAAGCTCAGGAGAATCAATCAATCACACACTTTTGGGGGGCGGGGTGGAGACACGGACGCTCGACGAAGCAACTTTTAGCCGCAGGGGATGTCGCAAGGTGTGGGAAGGTCTTCCCCTTCAGCGGTTGTGGGGGGACAAGTGGCGGGAGGAGGGGAACATGGTCAACCGAGCGCCGGTACCTCGTCTGGCAGCACCACCTTCTTGGTCTCCATCTGCTTGAGCACCTCGTACGCCGTCTGTAGGGCCCGCACCTTGGACGCCGCGGCACGGACGTAGGTGGGCAGCGTAATGAACCACAGGCCATAACAGTGGCCCAGCAGGCATTTGGCCCACATGTCGGGCACCGAGGAGTACTTCTGCGCCACCCGCTGGGCCACCTTCATTTCCTGGAGAGGATGAGATGGGACGGGTGGCTGAGAGGGATTTGATTTGAGCTTGTCTTTTTTAAAAGACCTGCTAACCCACTGTATCCCAATGGCAGGTATCTCCTTGGCTCAACAGGATAGGCCCGTCTTTCTAATTCCTTTTAAATGATGACATCAATCTTTAATGTCTTTTCATATACAAACAATATGATTGTTAAAAACATGAGTAAGAACAAGAATAACTTATAACAGGAACTTCGGGCGCAATCCCAGGGGGATGGCCGTAAGCCTCCAAACCCGGAGGCTTACGGCCCTCCAATGCAGAGTGGGAGGAGTGGCGGAGGCGATCGTCACCTCCACGCTCCTCCCGCTCTGCATTTCAGCTAGAGGGGCTTTTTTGCCTGTCTAGCTGAGGTGTCGGGGACGGGGAGCAAAAGAGGCTGGGGAGGCTGGAGGATTCCTCATAAACTGGCCTCCCCAGTCCCCTCCTGCCCACAGGGACGCCCCCTTTACCTTCCCCCTGAGATCGCTTTTGCGACTGCAGGGTGACAACCAGCATGTTTCACTCCAGGATGGCTGCGAGGGTGACGGAGGCACTTTTCTGCAAAATTACGCCTCCCGTTTGCGTTGGGAGTTGCCAACGGGGCAAGTTTGAAGTAAAAAGAAATGCAAACGAAATTCTCACACATCCCTCCTCCATTAGCTGAAGGAGATCTAGCCGTTTGGTCTTTAAAGAACCTCTGGGGATTTCCAGAGCAAATGGTTGTTTGGCAGAAGTAAAAATGTACCCAGCGTCTTCATGCGGACGTTCTTTGCCATAAAGAACTAGGAATTTGGTTTGAAAAAGAAAAGACACCAAGAAAAAAAAGTAAGGCTGTGAGCTTTCTTGAGCAGAGGGATGGACTGTTTGTGCTACAATTAGGTCCTTTCTGTGCTGCAAAGGTTTGACCTGTCCTATTTTGTACCTCACATAAATACTTAATTCTGTCAGTGTCCCAGAAGAGCGAGGGGGCAACGTGAGCAGCGGATGCCCGTCTCTGTTTCGCAAAGGCAAGGAGTGGAAAGCATTGTCCAGGCAGCCTCACAGATCCTCCCACCCCCAATGGCGTCCGTGGAGCCACCGTGCCTTTTACCTGCTTGGTCCTGCGTGGTGCAGGGCTGCTTGGAGCACTGCTCCGGGCTTGGCAGAGTGAGGGCATGAGCTGGTCCTGGGGGCGCTCAAACAGTTTGGCCTGGAGCTTGGGGAAGCCGTCATACCTGGGGCGGGGGGGGGGGGGAGCAGAAAGAGAAGCAGGACTGAACTCAGGAATGTGTGTGGGGTGGGGAGGGCGCAGGTGGGCAAGGTGTAAATTGTTTGTTCATTTATTTGTTACATTTCTATTCCACTATTTCCTCCAAGGAGCCCAAGGCAGCAGACATAATCCTCCTTCCTCTCCTCCATTATTTTCCTCACAACAACCCTGTGAAGTAGGCTAGGCTGAGAGAAGGTGACTGGCCCAAAGTCACCCAGTGAGCTTCACGGCCAAGTGGGGACTAGAACCCGGGTCTCCCGAGTTCCAGTCCAACACTCTTAACCACTGCGCCACGCTGGCTCTCAGTTAAAATGCTTCTCCTATTGTCACTCTGATTTCTTCTCTCTCTCGAGAGAGAGCTGTAACTGTCCTTTATCTGCCCTTTATTTGTGCCTGCACTTTATCTGCACTTTATTCATTCCTGCACTTTATCTGCACTTTATTCACTCCTGCACTTTATCCACACTTTATTCATTCCTGCACTTTATCCACACTTTATTCATTCCTGCACTTTATCTGCACTTTATTCATTCCTGCACTTTATCTGCACTTTATTCATTCCTGCACTTTATCTGCACTTTATTCATTCCTGCACTTTATTCATTCCTGCACTTTATCTGCACTGTGTTCTGTATGTCCTTATCCTCTTCCTCCACCAAGGAGCTCTGGCTGGCGCCCATCAGCCTTCCCCAACCTTGTGCCCTCCAGATGCTTTGGATTACAACTCCCAGCATGCCTGACCATTGGCTAGGGTGGCTAGGACCAATGGGATTTGTAGTCCAAAACACATGGAAAGCACCAGGCTGGGGAAAGCTCCCTGCAACCCCCAATCAATCACAAGCTTCCCATTGAGTGGAAGGTTTTTTAAAGTTTATAAAAGTGTTTAAGCTGTTGCAAACTTTAACTGTAAGTCGCCTAGGGGTCGTATTTGGGCTGAAAGGCGACGTATACATTTATAAATAAATAAAACCACCCCTGTGAGGTAGACTAGGCTGAGAGGTGGTGGCTGTCCCATGGCCGCTTAGCGGGGCGTTGTGGCTGAGCGGGGATTTGAACCCTGGTCCTAGTCTGGTAATCTAATCTAACCACCACACCACGCCGGCTCTTAGCTGACTTAAGATCAAGGGGATCCAGCCATCCACACTCAGCCATTAAGCCAAGCGAGGTGTTGAGCCAGGAGCGCCGTCTCTCAGGCTCACCTCCCTCACAAGGGTGTGATGAGGATAAAACGGGTGAGGCAGAAAGAGAGGGCGCACTGAGCAGTTTGTACGGGGTTCTTAAAAAGCAGTTCATTAATAAATGAAAGCACAGGATGGGACTCGAAAGGGTGCAGGTGACTTGTGTGTGGGTGGGGGGAGACTCACTGGTAACACGGCAACAGCTCAGCACCGTTGGGTCCGGTTGGCTCCTCAGGGGGCATGATAAAGACGGTGTGCTCGCTGCCGTGCGTGTCGTCCAGTTCGATCAGGGGCAGTTCCTCCGGCTTCTCCAGATCCACCTGCACCTGCAGACAGAGAGGGAGAGAAAGAGATGGGCTGAGCGAGGGCCGCCTAGGAACTGCATCGCCAACTCGACACTGAGCCTGGCGGGAAGCACCGGCATCGGTTCCCTTGCCAAACGCTTGGGTAATGCCGGTACCACGCCGCAGGGGCCAAGAAAAGCAGCAGGCTGGGATGGGGAGGGGGGAGATCTGTCCCAGGAGGGCTGATGGGAGTTGCAGTCCAAAAGATCTGGAGGGCAACGGGCTGGGGAAGGCACCTGCTTCCCGAGTCCAGCTGAGTTCCCGGAGCTTGGTCTTCCTCCTGGGGTCCTACCTTCTCAACGCAGGAGTCAAAAAACTCCAGGCAAGTGTGCCGGTCGCTGACGAAGGAGCACTCCTCGATGAACTGGGTGAAGAGCTGGGTGCGCAGGAGCTGTGCATAGAACTTGTGGTAGGCTCGGTCCCGTGACTTCAGGAAGCCTGTATGGGGCACAGAAGCAGCAGCTTTGGGGCCCCCTGATTGGGAGCACCAGGAAAGGGGAGCGCTTCCCTTTTTAAAATGTATGATGATGACGATACTGTTTATAAAGCACTTAAAATGTTCTAACCACTGTACAGGTATCGAAAAGTAAGACAGATCCTACCACTAACTTCTGATGGATTAAAAGCGTGCCCTGATTCAAAGGGCTGATTTTTTATCTCATTTTTAAATACAAATCCTTTTTTAAAAAATGGCAAAGGGCAAACACTATTGAAGAAGACCATTTCCCCTTCTCTCTCACACTCACACACATAGGGAAGGCCTCTTTTAAGGGGATGCGTGCTGCGAAACACACAGCCGTCATTAAAACACGCACACGCGGAAGTATAATTTTTGCTCCCGAACTCTTGTTTAGACCCCTATGCACTAAAATAGAGTCATATTACAGAACTGCAATTAGCACATTTTTTAAAAAAAGTATTCATATCTTTACAGTTTTTTTTCAATCTGAAGAAGCTATATGTATGCGAAACAGGATCACACCGGGTTCCTGTAAAGACCTTCAGAAAAGATTCCTGGAAAAAGATTTTCAGAAAGACTTTGTTGAATATACTTTTTGATATATTCAAATTCTCTACTATTATATGTACAATATTATACTTGCATTGTTTTTTCACATTTATATTATCTCTGTTTAAGGACTAATTATTTTCACTCAAAGATAAATCAGTAAATATTGTAAACATTTGTAAGTATGTCTCTGTTGTTATTTATTATACCTAGACCAGTTTCCAGTTGTGTGCTATTTGCATTTCTATAATTTGGTTCTCTACAACTATGGCCCTATTTTTTGTTCTAAAATAGACCCAGACCATTAACTAAGGGTGCAATCCAATGCATGTTTAGACAGAAAAATGTCCTACAACTCCCAGCATTCCCCAGCCAGCATGCTGGCTTGGGAATGCTGGGAGTTGTAGGACTTTTTTTCTGCCTAAACGTGCATCAGATTGCACCCTGAGAGAGCAAACCTATGGCCCCTAGGATGCAGAAGATCTCCCATCTGAGGCCAGAGACAGAGCTCTGACTTAAGAGGGAGAACTGACTGGGGATCTCTCCTCCTAGCTGCCATGGAAAGCTCTGTGGTGGTTCCCTGTCATGAAGACAGGACTCTGACCTTGGGAAGGGAAGAAATGTGTGTGTTGCAGGATGTGGCGTGGAGAGGGCATGGATCCGCTGGATTCAACAGCCCTCATCCCTGACAGAGAGAGCAAGTTAGACGGGCTCAGAGGCCCATCTAACAAAAAATGCTCCAGTGGAGGATGGAGAAGCTAAAATAGCCTCCGTCCCTCCTCCTGCTCTGCCATCAAGAGCCTCGCAGGGCAAAGGATGGGCGGAGGTCTCCAATCTTGGAGGCCTCAGTCCTTTGAGCGTCCAGCCCATAGCATTGCTCTTTAAGGTGTCTTCAACTGGATCTCAGCCCTAATAAACAGTAATAACTAAGATACAGAGAAACTCTAGACCGGCCCCATGTGGGTGGCCGGTGTCCCTGCCTCCTGGAGCCCACCACCCCTGGGGCCTGCCGCTTTGTCCCTGGGCGAGGGGGAAGTACCCTGGAGGGAGAAGAGGCTGCTGGAGTCCCGGGTCTTCTCGGAAGGCGCCTGGGTGATGGGCAGGAGGTAGGTGCGATAGCCCTTCAAGAGGCACGCCATGAAGCGCAGGAAGGCCCCCTGGATGTCCAGCTCCAGCTGTTTCCGTCGGCCGTAGATGACATCATAATCGGTCAGCAGGAATTCCAGAGTTGCCTCCTCGACTGGCCGATTGTACACTGGAGAGGAAAGGGGAAACCGCAATTCCGGTTGTGGGATGTAGGAGCATCGGAGGTGGCCTTAAGACCAGGCCAGACTATTTCTCTGTCTAACTCACTATGGTCTACTCTGATGGGCAGCAGATCTCCAGGGTGCTCAGGCAGCGAAGGATCTTACTCACCACACCTGCTACCTGAAGCAGCTTTTATAGCGGAACATCCCAAGGGGCGATCCCATGTCGAACCTGGGACCGTCGGCGTGAAGAATAGATGCTTGACCCACCGAGCTATGGATGCTCCAAGTCGAGCATACCATCTGAACCCTACACTGTAGCTTATCCTAACCACAGCTTCTTGAAACAAGCTTCTTAAACCAAGGTTTGAAGCGGGCTTGTTTAAGGCCAACCATGGTTTGTCCAGGTTTGAACACAAACAACACAGTGGCTGGTTCACACAACATGACAACCCATATTCGAGGCTGAGTATGGGTTGAGTGTGGGTTGTCGTTAAACCGTGGGTTGTTCTGTGTGTGAACCCAGCCGTGCTAACAAACCATGGTTTGTGAACCACGAACAACACATAGTCCACAACCCAACAACAAACCATGGGTTCTCTTCATGGGTTGTTCATGGTTAACAACCCATGGCAGAACAGTTCGCACAATACAATGGTTCAACAATAACCCACGTTTCAACAACAACCCATGGTTCAGCCACAACCCACACTCAACTTTGTTGTGTTGCATGAACCCAGCCCACAGTGCTTTTGTTCAAACCTGGATAAACTATGTTTAGCCTTAACTATGGTTTCCTGAAACAAGCCAGCCTCAAACCTTGGTTTAACAAAGCTTGTTTCAAGAAGCCATGGTTTCAAGAAGCTACAGTTCAGGGTTCAGATGGAACACTAGACTACAGTTAACTGGAAATGGAAACAAAAGCTTGCAGTCTCCTCCTCACAGCTACACTGGGAGGAAGAAAGCACATGGATGTGAGGCTTGCACAGGCTCGTTCACATAATGATGAACCACAGTTTCGTGTTACATTTGAATAAGGCCACGGAATTGGTCCACCTAGCCCAGGAGTGCAGAACCTCAGGCCTGGGCTCCCAATCTGCCTGAGGTCCCCCAGGTGGCCATGCCCCCTTTCCCCCAGCCATTTGGTGTTTTCCCGGTGTTTGCATGGTTTCGTTTCCCATTCTCAGAGGTTGAAATGCTTCTCCAAAGGCTCAGTTCCTGGCAATAAGAACGTGAAGCTAAAATATGCTGGTCTACTCTGATGGGCAGCAGATCTCCAGGGTGCTCAGGCAGCGAAGCATCTTACTCACCACACCTGCTACCTGAAGCAGCTTTTATAGCGGAACATCCCAGGGGGCGATCCCATGTCGAACCTGGGACCGTCGGCGTGAAGAATAGATGCTTGACCCACCGAGCTATGGATGCTCCAAGTCGAGCATACCATCTGAACCCTACACTGTAGCTTATCCTAACCACAGCTTCTTGAAACAAGCTTCTTAAACCAAGGTTTGAAGCGGGCTTGTTTATGTAAATTTGTAAATATGTAAATTTGGGGTTCCCATCTCCTTTTCCTTTTGCCCCGTCTATTTTGCCCTTGGCCCCACCCACCCCTGGAATGTGGCCCCTGAGAGCTTCTCTGAAATGGAATTGGGCTGAAAGAGGTCCGATGCCCCTGAGCTAGCCCTTGACCCCAACTGCCAGGGGCTCTTCAGGGTCACAGACAGAGAAGGGATTCTGTCCCTTGCTACCAGATCTTTTCTTAACTGGCACCAAAGATTGAACCTGGGACTTCTGCATGAAAGGCATTTGCTTTACCACTGAGTTACAGCCAATGATGTGGGTTTCCCGGAAAATTCTGAACTGGAAAATTTTCCAGTGCCAGTTAGGGTCATTTGCATAGGATCATTTGCGTAGGACAAAATTCAGTTTGCTCTGGAAAATGTTCCAATGCAAATTAGGTTCACTTGCTTAAGAAAATTTTCAGTTTGCATTGAAAAATTTTCCAGTGCAAATTAGGGTCATTTGCATAGGAAAAGTTTCAGTTTGTATTGGAAAATTTTCCAGTGCAAATTAGGTTCATTTGCATAGTGTCATTTGCATAGGAACATTTTCAGTTTGCACTGGAAAATGTTCTAATGCAAATTAGTTTCATTTGCATAGGGAAAAATTCAGTTTGCATCAGAAAATACTCTGACGCCCTAGAGAGATCTAATTTAGCATGATTATTTTATTTGTATTTAGTAAACAAAGCTAAAAAAAAGAAGTAACCCATGATAATTTTTTGTTCCAATACACCACAAGTATTTGACCTGAAATATTTGAGGGGGGGAAATTAAAGCACGCTTAATGTGATTTAAATGTTATAGTACGTAGAAATATTTATTGGAATAAATGTAAAAAAAGTTACAGACAATAGCATGTATTTCCCTTACACTGTTTAAATATAAGGACAAATAAAGGCATTGAAAACCGTTGACACACTAATTCATTTTAGCAACCCAAAGAAGTGTGCATCATAGGCTGACAACCAGTCATCTATATCAACAGCATTCAATTCTCCTGCTAAGATTCAGTTTCGCTGTCACTGTTTATTAGTTCCACCACTCTGAGACACAGATGTATTTCAATGACATATATGTTGCGCTAGGGATAATCACACGAAAAACACTAACTGCTACTTTGAAACTGCCAGCCTGGCCTAATATCGCATGTGCAATTGGCATGCGTTCATTTTTACTAAGGAACTTGCTAACGAAACGGAAAACGTTCCGCAGAAAGTTACAGCGCTGGAAAATGTTCCGCCCCACCACGCTGGTTATGGCCTCTCCCCCTTCTGCAACACACATCCCTTCCGCAGCTCTTCTGTTTCTCTGGCTTTCCCCTCCCATCCCACTTCTCCCTGGTTCCGCTTTCCGATCGCACCCACTCTACTCACTCTCATCCAGTTGATGGTACTGGGAGTTCAGCGACGTCAACAGCACCTTGCATGGCTTCCGGGGTAGGGACCGCGGCGGCAGCAACTTCCGCTCCTCGCACCTGCACGCAGAGCAAAGCTGCCCATACGGTTAGTGCCTCCTTCTGGTGGGCTCTGCAGCCGCGGCACTCCGCCTGCTCCCTGCTCACCGAGAGCCTGTTTCCCAAACGCAGCTGCGAGGGGAGGATCAGGCTGCAGACCAAGGCAGGAGGACGGGCTGTGCAGCCCGACGCAATGAAGTCCCACTGAGTTCAGTGGGGTTTAGTCCCAAGTAAGTGCACGCAGGGCTGCAGCCTCAACTATCTAAGGAGTGGACTTGTCCCAGATCAGAGCTTCGGACCATCTAGCCATATTGTGTTCGGGGAAGGGTCTTAGCTCAGTGGTAGAGCACAGACTTGGCATGCAAAAGGCCCCGGGTTCAATCCTCCGCATCTCTAGACAGGGCTAGGAAAGAATCCTGCCTGAAAGTTTGGAGAGCTTCTCCCAGTCAGTGTACACCATCTTACGCCAGAAGGAGTGATGGTATGTGGCAGATGTGTACCTCTCCAAGGTCTTCCGCCAATTTTGCTACACCAAGACCCCTCAATCTGGGATTGAACCTGGGCCTTCTGCAAACCGAGCAGGACATCTGCCACCGAGCTATGGCCTCTCTGTTGATCCATCTAAGGATCTGCTTTATAATGAATCACACCAGTGGGGTCCTTCTAGACCAAGGGCGGACAACTGGTGGCCCTCCAGATGTTATCAGACTGCAACAAGGCCTGCTGAGAGTTGAAGTCCAACAACATCTGGAGGGCCACATGCTGTCCACCCCTGATCTAGGCAACCCGGCAAGGGGCGAGTGTGGCAAGGGGCAAATGAGGGGCGGAGCCCCTGCAGGGAGAGAGGGGAGCAGGAGGGGGCAAACGAGGGGCAGAGCACGGCAAGGGGAGAGCACAGCAAGGGGCAAACGAGGGGGGAAGTCCCTGCAGGGAGGGGAGAGCAGGCCGGCGCCGCCGCCCACCTGCAGGTGGCACTCACTGGAAGATGGTGTTGGTGTCCAGATCGACGCAGATGACATCATGCGGAGGGTCATGCAAGTCGAAGTAGCTGGAGTGGATTCCCACAATGAAGGGCACCGGGGCGCACAACACGTCAGCCAGGGTGAGCGGGCACAGGGGGATATATGGGCACTGCCACTGCAGTGGGAAGATCATCTGTGGGAGCAAAGGCAGAAAGGGGGCTCAGAGCTACAGGTATCCAGCAAGGGAATAAACAGGCGCCATGAAGACCAGACGTACGGTGCCGCGACTGGGTCCCCATCACAGCTCCATGCAGTAAGACCAGCGCTTGCAGCTGAGTCCCCTGCGGAAGATTTGCCTGCTCACTGCTGCTGCTCCCTTTTGTTGTAGCCATCATCCACTAGAGGAGAGAGGAGGGAGCTGGCTGTGAGACATCTACCCTGGTGGGGACTCCCCACCCCACTCTGAATTCTACTCAGCCAGGCTGCTGTGGCTAGGGTTACTGGAAGAATCCGTTTGGGGGTGAAATTCGCAGAGCTTTTGGGGGCCTGCGGTGGCTCGGGCCCCCAATTCTGACTTGCTAACCTGCGAGCTGGCCTGACTCAATCTGTATGAGTCAAGCCAGCTCACAGATTCCCCCCAACCCCCAAATCATCACTTACACAAATTGCTGCTGCAATTTGCAAACTCTGCGCAAATTTTGGCCATAATTTGCCCAAACTTCGGCCATACATTGTGGCTGTAAATTGCTTAATTTTACGCAAATCGCAGCTGCAATTCATGCAAAATTAAGCAATTTGCACCCAAATTTTGCTCACATTACACAAATTGTGGCTGCAATTTGTGGAAATGACCATTTTAGTGGGGGAAAACAACTGAGAAATTTCCCACCAAAGAGAAATTGAAAATGCAGGACAAGCCAGGGGATCTGGGGAAATCCATCGAGCCCTAAAAGGTCCGGGTTTCCCCATGATGGCCATCCCTAGCTATAGCCCCTTTAAGTGTAGGAAGACCCGCATTCTTCATGTGGGTTTTCTTTATTGGGGCGTTGGGTTGGCCCGTTAATTTTAGTTTTGTTCGGGACTTGTTTCATTGTAATATTTTATATTTATTGAATTGTTTGCATATTTGATTGTTTTTAATGGCTGTTTTGTAACAAATGCTTTTTCTTTAAGGTGTTGTCTTCTGATAAGTTAAAGTCTACTGTGAGTTGCTCCGTGTACAATTTACTATAGAATAGCAGCATATAAATATGCTATTCATTAATTAATGCCGTTTGAAGTCTCCGCTTGTCTCATGTACCAGTGTGAAGGCGAGTGGGGAAACGCGGCCTCCACGCATGTAGAGAAGTAGCTCATAATG
The DNA here is from genome assembly GCF_057233095.1 of Heloderma suspectum. Classification (NCBI taxonomy): domain Eukaryota; kingdom Metazoa; phylum Chordata; class Lepidosauria; order Squamata; family Helodermatidae; genus Heloderma; species Heloderma suspectum. The sequence goes on from NC_139474.1 coordinate 14,005,743, forward strand.
TTCTGGCTTAGCCTTCTCCAAGCCCCCAAACAATGAGAGACCTCTCTTCCTCCTCCACGAATGTGTCTCTATCCCCTTTTAAAGCCATCCAAAACCCGTGGCCATTGCTTCGTAGCAGTGAATTCCACACAATGGCCCAGTTTGGACGCAACGAGGAACTGGTCAATGGCTCCCGCTTGCCTCCTCCTGTCCGGACAGAGGATTCCTGATTTGTTTAGGTGTTGAACCTCTTCCAGCCTCGGGGCCAAATTCAATCTCGGAGAAGCTTTCGGGGTCCGCATTCTAGTGGTGGGATGAAAGTATAACTGGTGGGGCCAACACGCCAGTATATTTTAGCCTGAAGTTCTCACTGCCAGCAACTAAGGAGAGGCATTTCAACCTTTTAGAACGGGGGGGGGGGGGAACCCGCCCAAGCCTGAGGTTCAACAACCCTGGTTTTGGTGGTCCTGTTGGCAAGAGGAGCAAGTGATGAGCTTCTGCTGGGCTTTGAAAACCTGGCTCTTCAGATGGGCATTTGGGGTGGGTTAGGGTTTTGGCTTTTTAAAGCAATGTTGTTTTGTTCAGTTGATGATATAAATTTGTTGTATGTCATGTTGTTATTTATACTGCATGCCCCCTAGAGTGGCTGGGTAGCCGGCGAGATGGGCGGCTAATAAATCAAATAAATAAATAAACAATGAGGGAGCGATCAAGCAAGGTTTGGCTGCTCATTCCATGGCCCTAAAAAGTATGCGTGGTGCGAAGAAGGACTTGTCCACTGGTCTATCCTGCATCTCTTGCAGATTAGTTTCACTGGTTCACCCCAAGGATTATGGAAGAAGGAGACAAATGCCTCTCCATCCCCTTTCTCCAAGCCATGCTTCATTTCATACGCCTCTGTCACACTCCCTCTCAGTTGCCTGCTTTCATCGTTCCCAACCGCTGAACATTTGGGGTGGCTGTTTTCTGCACCTTTCCGGGCTCTGAGATCCACCTTTTTGAGGTGGGGCGGAAGCAGAACAGCAGGTGGCAGGCCGGACGTTTTCTTCTTCTCCCGCTCTGCGTCCACCGCCACCCAGATCCCCTGGAACGTGAACTCACGGAGACCAAGGCTTCTCCCACGCTGGTCAAGACGTCCTGCCGGAGGGAATGGATGAGCAGCTTCTGCTCGGTCAGCACGGCCACCAGGAGGGCAAGGGCGTTTTCGGGGCCCAGCGTCTGCAGCAGGGTGAGGAAGCTGGCGCCGCTACAAGAGGGAGAGGTACAAGGAAAGGCAAAGGGGAGTCAACGAGGTCCCCTCGGCCTGCTATCCAGGTTTTTGCGGGCCCTGGGGCGAGACACCCTCAATGCCCCCCCTCCCTCAGTGGGTCTACTTTCTCACCACCATTGTCACCAGCTGCTCTCCCTCCTCCTCCTCCTCCTCTTTCTCCTCCTTGCTCCCACTTGCTTGCTTGGCAGGCAGGGAGCCCAGGAGCAAGTAGGCTGTGGCATCTGCGGCTCCTCCTTCTCACCACCACCGTTGCCTGGGCCGGAGTGAGAGGCAGGTGAACGAGCTGGTTGCAATGGGGAAGATGAGGGGCAACTCCGGGGACTCTTGCGAGTGGGCCCCTGCTGGGGTGTGGGCCCTTGGCAGGTGCCCAACCACGCCAACCCCTGATGCTGGCCCTGGTGCTGTCACCAGGAAGACGTGTCCCAGGATCCCTTGTACGATGCTCACTCACACAAACGAGCCCCGCCATCCCAACTGCTAAGTGTTTTGGGGGCTCCATTCCAGATGCTGGTTTTAACTTTAAAAGCTCTGAACTGCTCAGGGCCTGGCTGTCTCGGGGACCGTCTTTCTTGCCATGAACCTGCTTTGCTGTCAAGATCAGGAAGACAGGCCCTATGGAAGACACGCTCGCTTGCAGGGGCCTGCTTCTTGGCCATGCGGGAAAGGGCTTTCTCCTGTGCTGCTCCCAAACTCTGGAACACACTTCTTTGGAAGCCGCGACTGGGCCCCACTCTCTCCGCAGTCAGGAAGGAGGTCAAGACACGGCTTTAACTTCAGCTTTTAAACTATTATCACTTTTATGGTTATTTATTCATTCATTCATGTAACAAATTTATGAATCGCTTATATGAAAGAAGTTACTGAGCAATGTACAGAGGACAAGATTACCTCCTTGGGGATGCCTGTTGGGAAAGGGATGGTTTTAGTAGGCACGGAAAACCCAGAAGGGCTGGAGCTGGCTTAATTTGTAGTTAATTAAGGATGCAATCCTATGCATGTTTAGACAGAAAAAAGTCCTACAACTCCCAGCATTCCTCACCTAGCATAGGCACATATCAACTTTAAAGGCGCAATACTATGCATGCTTAGACAGAAAAGAGTCCTACAACTCCCAGCATTCCCCAGCCAGCATGTTTGGCTGAGGAATGCTGGGAGGTGTAGGATTATTTTCTGTCTAAACATGCATGAGATTTTCCTTAATGTGCCTTTATTTGTACTGTAGTTTTACTATGTTTTCCCTGGATTGTGGTTTTTACTTTCTGAAATCGTTGTCAACTGCCTTGGTTAGCTTCAGAAAGGCGGTACAGAAATGCAACAAATAAATAAATAAATCCTGTCCCGGCCCAGGTTATCCATACCTTAGCGGCAGTGGAGATGAAACAGGTTGGCACAGAAGCAGGTTATCATAGGAAGACATCTGGTGGGGCAAAAAGGATGGCAGGCGGGATTAAGAATGAGTCCAGAGCCCTTCCCCAAAAACACAGAAAAGGCCGACCCAGCTCAAAACATCAGCAGCAAAAACAGAACGCTGCTCTACCCATTTGTATTTTCTCAATGCTCCCATCAACGGCAAACCAACGACAATACAGCCTTGCCAATACGTCCGAGGGAATTAAACCAATGGTCAGCGCGATCCAAGGCATGCTTACTCTGGAGTAATCCCCACAGAGTTCAACAGGGCTTTGCTCCTAGGTATGTGAGGACGGCGGCCTAAGGCTACTAAAGTGTTGTTGAATGTGTTGTAAGGGATCCAGGTAATAAACAGATTTGGGCTTTAAATCACTGCCCAACGGCCCGGCACATTAGTTGTGCTTTCACAAAAAGTGTAAAAGTGGCCAGTTTTATTGGTGTGTGGGGGGGGGAGAAGCAGCCAGTGGGCCCCTATCCAGAACATGCTCCTGATCCAGATCGGGGGCCCATGGAGTTCGCTATTGAAAACCACCCCCTCGCTGGCTGCTATTTGCCCCTGAAGGTGCTGTTGGCTGCAAATGGGAGTGCATTCTGGATTGGGGCCTGGCATGTTTTTCCCTTCAAAACCGAAGTATCCAGAAGGTGATTCTCCCCCCACCCCACCCCACCCAGGCCTTGGAGAGAATGCAACCAGCTAGAGAAGGCAACATTGACTTAAGGTTAGAGAGACCGCGGAGGGGGGCGGCGTTACTGGTCTGCATTTTTAAGCGAACTGATCTAATTAGCCCTTCCCGGACTGATAAGCAGATCGGAACGCAGCTGTCTTTCGAGCTGTGCACCTCTCCAAGTTTTGCGATGCGGTTTTTGTTGCATACAAAAAATTAGGAAAAGTTGCCAGCAAACATGGGCACAGCAGGCAAAACTGTGTACAAAAGAAATGCACATTTTTGTGTTGCTGCGTTTAAAAATAATAACTCGCAGACTGAAGCAGACATGGGACAGAATGGAATCATGACTGAATACATGAGGCGAAACCGACAGGAAATCGGTCAGTCCGCCCATCCCTAAATGGGAGAGCTTCCTGCTCGGGGAGGGCTCCTAGATCAGCCCTAAGGCAGAACGTCCTGTTAAAGTGACCAGGGGTTCAATCCTCGATTGCCTGAATCAACTGAACATGGCTTTCACACAGGCCGCTCTCCCGTCACCAGGGAGGGATGCCATGGGAAATACCTCCCCCCTTCACTGCTGCCCCCCCCACCACACGCACACAACGGAACGTGCCAAGAAGCCGCTTCTGCTCACCTGAACCAGGATCCGAGGCCGCTGCGGAGACGGGAAGGGGACATTGTGCATGAAATGAGAGATGTGCCTAGAAGGAGCGACAAAGAAGTCACAGGGAAGAAGGGCCAAAACACCCCAAGCAACAGCAACGAAACCACAACCGGCACCCCCGCCCCACTCTGCTCTGCCTGGAAGTCCAAGACGCGAGACCAGCGGCAATTAACTGGTGATCCTGCTGGGCTGGCTACTGTGGAAAGCATTTGGCCAGCTTAGACAGACCTTTCGTCTGATCCAGCAAGGACCTTCTAAGTTGACAGGCATGACGGTTAAGAAGAGAACCTCCACGTTCCAAGGCAGTTTATCTCTGAATGCCAGATGCCGGGGACACACAGCAGGGGTAAGCTGACGGATGCCCTGCTTCTGGGCTTCTGGCTGCCCACAAGGGAGGGCACAATATCGGATTAGGTCAGGGGCGTTGAACCTCTTGCAGCCCGAGAGCCGAATTCCATTTTGGAGAAGCTCGCAAGGGCCACATCCCAGTGGTGGGCAAAGGGGGCAAAAATACCAAGGAGCTTAAAGCTCCTTTGAAAACAGGGCGGGGGAAAAGCGGGGAAACCAGCAACTGATCAGCAGTCGGGAGAATGGGGCGCAGCCATCTGCAGAACCCCGGAGGGCCGATTGGGATCACAGGCTGTCCGGCCTCAGCCCACAGTGGTTCAACACCACTAGAACAGATGGATCTTTGTTCCGATCCAGGAGCAAGGTTCTTGCTGTGTTCAGATTCCCCCCTGCCCCACCCACCTCACCCCAACTTACGCCTCCAAGGGCAGCACGTGTGGCCCTGAGATGCTGTAGCGGTACAGGAAGGTGAGGAACTTGCGGAAGACGTCGAAGAAGGGCCAGTGAGACAAGACACAGATGCTCTTGCGGGTCTGCACTGACTTGCTGGTGATGGGCCGCCGGTCGACCACGGTGAGCAGGTTCAGCCACACACACTGTCGCTCCGAGAGGCGTTCCCGCGGGAAGGGCTCATAGAACTGGATGGCAGCACCGTACACCTGGGAGGGAGAGGAGAGGTCGATGCACGACAGCAGCCTTGGTGGAACAGCCACTCACCCGGGGCGAGCAGTAAGTGGCTCCAGGCGACGAGGCAGAGAATCTTTGGTAAACTGGGAGAGTAATGCTACTTTTTCTGCGGCAAGAAGAGAGAGAAAAGTCTTACACCGGGATATTCAGGTGTGGGAGGCAGACAGGGCTTGCAAAATAAATACTGTGGACTAGAAAAAACCTGCAGATGTATTTGCAGGACTACACACAGCAAGGGAATTAATACTTAGCATTTAGAGCGTCAATTTCACATGTTCACAGGGCCTCATGTTCCTTATCTCAGTAATCCTCACAACCACCCTGTAAAGGAGGCCAGGTGCTGTATGCTGCATGAATGGTGGTTTGCTTGAAGCCACAATCACGCCCGAGGCCTGGAGATTTATACCGAGGAATTTCCCTTTCATGGCTCAGTTTCTTAGCCGCTGCACTACGTTAGTTCACCACACCACAGTTCATCAGGCGGCCTTGGTGGATCACTCTCTCTTTGGCCTCAACTCAGGGCCAAACTCAGTACCAAGGTGCTCTGAGCATCCAAAAGTGCTCTACGGACCTGTGATATTAATACCCGCCCGTTAATATTGATGCTGTTAATATGAATAACACTTGCGCTAATTAATTCAAGATTGGTTGTATAGCTCAGTTTGCTTGCCTGCTGAGTGAGCATTCCTCTTAACCCACTGTAGTTGCAACAACAACACACACACACACACACATTTTGAGATGATGCAGCTGTGTAAATTGGTACGGTCCTCCATCCCAAATTTAGCTCCGAGAGTGAAGCCACTGCCTCAAACGCCAATTTAGTTATTCTGCGCCGTGCTCCAGCCCTCCCCCAGGCTTCTATGGGTCCCCCCCCCATTAAAATAATCATGGTACCTTGTCCCCCGAGGCTCCGGTCAACACAAAGGTGGAGAAGACTGGAAGCTGGTATTTGCTCTCAGCCGGCCAGCTCTCGATGGTGGCCCCCATGGGCAGGCAGAAAACTGGAACGGATTCAGGCAGGGGGAAAGCCTCGTTGTCTTGCTCCGGGTACCGGCTAAGGAGACCTGGGGACAGGGAGAACAATTCCCACCAAGAAACATCAGACAAGGAATAGGGAGTGATAGGGAGAAGGCAGCTATGGCTGCAAGACGCTTCTTATCCATCGATGATATCTGCTGCTCGGGATCTGCCACTTCCTGGATAGAGGGGGTCTTGCCCCATTGATCCACGCTTTTGCAACTTCCAGGCTTGACTACTGTTATCATTTATTTACTTTAGTTTTTAATTTCATTTCATTTCTATACTGCCCAATATCCAAAGCTCTCTGGGTGGTTCACAAAAATTAAAACCCTGGGGGCCACCACTGAAGAGGCCGTGCCCCTGGTAAATAACCGGATGATCTCCAAAAGTGGAGTCATCAAACTCCATGTAGGGTTGCCCCGGTAGACTACTGGAAGCTTCAAGCAAGCAGCTCGCCACCTTATGAACCTTGGGAGGCACAAATGTATTCAGACTGCATTCACTGGCTTCCGGAATGCTTCCAGGCTCAACTGAAGATGCAGGTTTTAACCTCTGAAGCCCTGCCCGGCCTGAGACCCACACATGTCAGAGACTGCCTTCCCCTGCAACAGCTCCCACACCAGTTGCATTGCTCAAAAATCAGGCCCCGCTCTATACTCCTATCACTGCAGGAAATCGGAAATCTAGCTGATTTTTAATTTAAAATCCCCCGACCTCAAACAATTTAGCCGTATAATGTAAAATGGGAAGGTAACTGAAAAAAGCAAAAGTACAGATAAGTCATCAGCAGAATTAACTAGTAAGTGAAGAAAGCATGGAAAGGAATTCCAAACCACCTCCTGCAAAAGCTGACGTGAGCAAAATGGATTTAAATGTGGTGTGGGGGAAGGTACGGGTCAGAACGTATGGGACAGACATTCCAGCCCTGGGGGCTACCACTGAAAAGACCTTGTCCCTGGTAAATAAACAGATGATCTCCAAAAGTGGAGTCATCAAGCACAGGGCATGGGATGATGACTTCGGTAAAAGGGCTAGCTCATACAGGAGGTGGTGGTCCACCAGAGATCATGGCCCTGGGCTGGTTAAGACTTGCAAGATCAGCACCAGCGAATTGTGCTCGGAAATAAACCCATGATCTTTCATTATGGGTCAGTCCCCTTCAACCGAGGTCATCCGATGGGGTCGTTTGCTATGCCAGCATTGTCCAAGATTGGATCAGTGGCCACAAAAGCAAGCAGGGCCTTCCCGGTGCTGGCACCAGCCTTCTGTCACTCCCTGCTTATGGCCTTCACAAAACTGGTCAAGGCCATTTCACTTTGGTGAGCATACCGATTTTTAAAAGGCTGCAATCCCAAACACCTTTACCCAGGAACTCAGTAGACTTACTTCTGAGTAGACATGCATAGAATTGCACTGTAAAAAAATAATAATTCACATCTTGCTGTCGTTTCATTGTGGAACTCTATATCTGTGATGATGTATCAGGACAGCTTTTCCCAACCCAGTGACCTCCAGCCTACAAGCAAGGCTGGCTGGGGATGATGGGTTATCCAATACACCCAGGCAGCACCAGGTTGGAGAAGGCTCCACTGGGACAAAAGCCTTCTGCAACAGGCTACCTGTAATAAAAAGGGATATTAATTCCACCTTTTACAGAGCCATCCTATGGAGCGCTTCAGGGACCATAAGATGGCTGGGAAAACTCCTTCTGAGGTTGGAGACATCAAGCTCCCACATCAGAAGGGAGAGTCGGAGATCTGCCCCCCACCCCCTCGCAGCCAGTGCAGAGAGAACCGTGCTGGCTCCCTCCCCAAGGTCAGAAAATCGACCTCGGAGAAGGAGAGGTGTTCCAGTTGGCAGGGAGGGGACCTGAGAGGCCAAGATATGATTTATCCTGAGCCTCTTCCAACCTTCTTCCCTACTCCTCCAAAGCGCCTTGGCTAGGCAGGGTGAAATGCCCATCTAGCGAAAAAATCAAAGATTGGAGGATGGGCAGTCAAAGATCGCCCCCACCGCTCCTCCTGCCTTCAGCTCGGTAGGACGTAGGAATCTTGGAAGCCTCCAAGTTCGGGGCTTCCGAGCAGCAAGGGCGCAGTCCATCGGATTGCGCCCTAACGGACTTGTCAGTATTGGCGGGATGTTACAAACGAAGAAGAAACAAAGCCAGGTTGCTAGGTGAGAGATTTGAAATACATATATCAATAATTCCACATAAAGCTTAATAAAGATCCCCGGGGGGATGCCCGTCTTCCCTCGGACGTGCCGCAACGTACCTGCCTCGTACACCAGAGTGTTTCCTTTAGCCAATGCGATCTTGTAGCAGATAAAGAGGGCTGGGCCCCACTGCGGGGAAAAGAGAGCAGGGTAAGAAAAAAAGGGGAGAGCAATTGCCCCAGCCACAGAACAGGAGTGCCAGGAATGCAGGAACTTGCCTTCGACAAGGTCAGACTCTTTGTCCAGCATTGCCTGCTCCAAGCTGGGGTTCACCAGATGTACTGGACAGCAACATCTGGTCCAGCTGGAGAATGCTAGGAATTGTTAAGACCCTTTTCTGTCTAAACATACATAGGATTGTGCCCTTAATGTGTCAACAGTTTTCAGCCCCTTTGGTTTTTTCTTAAATTAAACAATGCAAGGGAAGTACATGCTACCATCTTTAAACTTTTGCAAGTATTCCAGTACAATTTCTACACAATGAAACGCTTATGTCACGTTAAGTGTGTATTAACTTCTTCCCTCAAAATATTTCAAGTCAAAGACACTTGATGTATTGGAGCAAAAACTTAAAATGGGCTTCTTTTCTTTTTTTAGTTTAGTTCTTTACGACATACAAATGAAATCAACATGCTAAATTAGGTCACCCTCGAGGGCAGGCAGGCAGAAAGTGAGGTCTGGGGGCCCCACCCCCTTTCCCCCAATCATGGATTGTTTGGTGGTTTCCAGCTTTTGTTCAGCTTTTCCCCCATTCTAAAAGGTTGTAATGCCCCACGTAAGGCTTAGCTGCTGGCAGGAAGAGCTTGAAGCTAAAATATCCTGGCATTTCTGGCCCTGTCCACCATTGGAATGAGGCCCCCGAGAGCTTCTCTGAAAAGGAATTTGGCCCTCTGAGTGAAAGAGGTTCTACACCCCTGCTCTAGGGCATTGGAACATTTCCGGATGCAAACTAGAAAAATTCCAATGCAAATGACCCTATGCAAATCAGAAAACTTTGTATGGTCATTTTTTGCAGAAAATGTCCCAGTTCAAAATTTCCCAGAAATCCCACAACACTACTCTCCACGGCAGCTTCCTCTCCCTCCTCCATACTCACCATGCCAGCGTTGAGGTTCCGGTCCACGCGGGAGAAGGTATGGGGCGTGCTCTCCCCTTTGCTCGGCATGATAAGGCAAATGTCGGTGATGCCCAATGTGCTGTAAGTCTGCCCCTCGCTGGCCCGCCGGTATGTCAGGAACGTGCGTTGGTGCCCGGGGGCCCCTGAGGCCAGGTTGGCTGAGTGGCTGTAGGGAGTCGTGTCAAGGATTTTGAAGCCCGGCTTGGGGCGGTCCTTCCCGTCATAGTGCACCCTAGGGGGATGGCAAGCGCAGCGAGAATGTCACGCCAGAGAAAGGGTGGGGGGAACTGCCCCTGCAGGGGTGCCAGAACGAAGCCTCCTTTTGTTAGTGGGGAGGGATGTGTTTTCTCTCCCTCTCCCATGATACTAGAACTTGCGGTTGCTTCATTAAACTGATTGGAAGTAGGACGTCCTCCACAAAATGGATCCGTGCTTTGCTGGTAGGAGATGTGGCGCTGGTCTTGGGCTTAGATCAGGGGTGTTGAACCTCTGGCCTGCAGGCCAAATCTGGCCCTCCGGGGTTCCCCAGATGGCCACACCCCTTCTTCCCAACCACCAATCGTTTGGGGGTTTCCTGGCTGTTGTGTGTTTTTTCCCCATTCTAAAAGGTAGAAATGCCCCTCCTAAGGTTTAGCTAGTGGCAGGAAGAGTTTAAAGCTAAAATATGCTGGTGTTTTTGGCCCCGCCTCTTTTGCCTTTGGCCCTGCCCAGCACTGGAATGTGGCCCCCAAGAGCTTCTCCAAAATGGAATTTGGCCCTTGGGCTGAAAAAGGCTCAACATCCCTGGGTTTGATGGACAAATGGTCTGCACGGTACAAGCCAGCTTCATAGCTGATGTTAAGTAGCACCGACCTCCCACTGCATCCCCTTTTCCTTAGGCTGTAACCCTGACGGGCAGGGACTGTCTCCTTTGTTATCGATTGCTCCTGGAAGCTGAGTGCCCACGCAACCACCCCAGCTTACCCCCTGCCTTGCGCGCCGGCACCTACCCCAGTTCGACAACAGGCGGTTTGTCCCGGCCCCGTTTGTAGCAGATGTACATCTGGGGGTTGTGGAGCAGGCCGGCATTGAGCTCCACGGGGTTCCCGGACGTGGTGCGGTCGATGCAAGTGAACCCGTGGGGGACCTCCTCGCCCTGAGAGCGGACTATGACGGCCACATCCACGATGGGCTCGCTGGGCCGGGCTGGCCGGGGCGCCTGGCTTTCATCCTCAAGGGGCTTGGATGTGTCCGCCAAGCCAGCCACCACAAAGTAGTCCACCAGCTGGGGAGCCCACTCCTCCGTCATGGCGGCAGCTCACGGCATCTAGGGCGAGAGAGGGGCAGGGCAGGGCGGGGTAAGCAAGAATGTTATGAGACAAGCCGAGGCACCTGGCTGCCTCCCACCATGGTCCCGACCAATGGCAGCCCAGGGAACTCCACGCAGAACATCCAAGAGCACGTTGCCATGGCGGGGAGGGAGGGAGAAGTTTCCCTCCTTCCCCCATCGTATCAGAACCTTTTGCGGGGGTGGGGGGATCGTCCAATGAAACCGGCACGAGATTCAGGACGGAGTTCTCCATGCGGCGTGTAATTAACCTGTGGAACTCGGTGCCAACAGATGTTGGGATGGCCACCAGCTTAGATGGCTTGAGAAGAGGACTAGGCAAATTCATCATGATCTTCATCATGATTAGGGTTGGGCGGATCTCTCTGTTTTTGGACCGGGTCAGTTGTGCATATGTTCATTCATAAGTCTCTTCTGTGTTGTTTCTGCACTGACCTGAGACTTGGGGGGGGGGGGGGGGGGGAAATCCGCATGAAAATTTGTACATGTTTTGCATGTGTTTTTATTGTTACAAGTTCCAATGCATTTTTACCATGGACTTTTCAATATGCATTTTAATGTAAAGTATGCATTTTATATGCATTTTGGCATTTGCGTTTAGCCAAAAACCGCCACACAAAATTCGGAGAAGTGTGAAATCAGAAGGATGGCCACATTCCGATCTGCACTTCAGTTCAGGAGGTGAAAATCAGGTCCGTTGGCTTCCGAACAATGGGGCAAAGGCACCGCTGTTTGGCTCTGCTTGTAGGTTTTTCCTGAAGTGATCTGGACGGCCACCAACGGAACCCACAGGTTTGTTAATATTTTTATTTATTTAATTTATTTATTCAATTTATAACCCACCTATGCACAAATATTCTGGGCAGCGTACAAAGTTAAAAACAGTTTAACAAAAAAAAATCCAACAATAAGAACAACACAGCATAAAAACAGTATATAACAGTCAACAAACAGCACCGGCATCCCTACAGTCTATGAGAAGCCGGGGGGGGGGGGGCAGATTTGGGGGTATGCTCAGGTATCGACAGAGGCAAAACTGATTCCCTCCCCACAAGAAAGCGAAACTAACCTCATTTATCATGAGGTGCACAATGATCTATAGGGAAGCCTCTTTACTGGGGAAGGAACACGAGAAAATACTTCTGGCGACTCAGAAGCCCTTTTATTTTCTGACTCTACGGATAGCATGACCAAATGGGCACACGCCAGGTGCCGAGTCTGATTTATGACTTACTAGCTGGTGTCACTGAGATTTCACAAGGCCCCTCGCGTTTCAGTATTTCCCACCCACCCACTCACCCCCGGGCAAGCACAAAATAGAGCCTTCCTTGCTCTAAAGCTGAATGTATCCTGAAAGTCAGGTTAGGACTGGTTTAACCAATGCTGATGTGGACGCGTACAAGCACACCTCTAAAGATTTGACATGGCATGCACTGGCTGCTTGCTGGCCCCACCGAACTGACATCTCTTTCAGTGCTTCAGCTGCCCTGTGCTAGTCCTGGATTTTTGTTGTTGTTGTTCAGTCGTTCAGTCGTGTCCGACTCTTCGTGACCCCATGGACCAGAGCACGCCAGGCCTTCCTGTCCTGCGCTCTCTCCCGGAGCGTGCTCAAGTCCATATTCATGGCATCGGTGATGCTATCTAGCCATCTCATCCTCTGCTGTCGCTAATTTTTCTTTATTGGACTTGGTGGGAACGCTATTAAGACACTACTAACCCACCTCTCTTAAAAGAATGTCTTTTTATAAAATACAAATGCCAAAAGTGTAATGATACATAATTATTATTTTTAATGTAAATAAATAAAATAACTGTATTAAAGGGAAGACACACAAAGACACAAGCAGGCTCACAATGAATGCTGGGTAACTGGCATTAAAAAACACCAGTTGTCAAGACCTGGATGGTATCCAAATTAAAAAATGCCGAGTTAAAGCCCTATCACTTGTGCTAAGGGGTTATTTGAGTAATGAACAGCTGTGGGACTATTATTCCAGCTCAAAAGTGTGCTTCAAGTTTTATCAATTAATGAGCAAAAACTATTGTGTAAAGTATACACATCAAAAAGCTTGATATACAGATTTTAAAATGAATAAGCATTGGTTTAATTAGCAAATTTTGAGTACGGAGTTGTCCTTTCAAAAAGATGGTTCGGAACTGATCTTATCTAGCCCAAAAAGTGAACGTGTACACTTTTGTGGTATGTTCTAATTTTTCAAGAATAACAATAAAATAGTAGCAATAAAATAATTAAGCCTGTGAACCCTGGTTTATGGGACAATAGATAATATTAGCTACGAAGTAATTTCTGCACAAAAAAAGTATAAATATGTTCTGATTTTAGAATGAAGGAGCTTTTTATGAGAAGCCCGCTAGGTCTGTGAACCTGTCAGCTGAATAGCTCATTCGGTATTGGATGGGGAACTTAGTACTTTGAATGATCTCTCTCCTTTTTAAGTTATTAGAACTAAAAGTCAAACAACAAGAAATGTTTTTGCTTTTATTTTATGCTAGTAATATTTTGTGGTAACATTACAGGCATATTTCTAATAAAAATAAAAACTGGATCAAACTCCCCCACCCTCACTAGGTCTTGTTAGAACAAAACCAAAACTGAATCCACCTAAAACAATTTTGGTTATTTGCTTTGTTCGAAGTGTATTAATCAGCTATGGTAGTTAACTGGCAGCGGAAGGCTTCCTAAATACTGGAACTATCGTTTAAAAACACTGAGCAAAGGGCAATACCATAACAAGTGCACATAACAAGAGCTGATTCAGTCCAAAAGTCCCCATTGCGCCCTGTATCCTGTTTCTCACGGAGGACAGCCTGATGCCTCCAGGAAGCCCACAACATGGGCAAGTAGCTTCCTTTATTATTTGTCTCCAGCATCTGGCATTCACAGGTACATGGACATGGAGGTTCCATTCAAACATTTATTTTATTTTTATTTTATTTCATTTCTGTACCACCCCATAGCCGAAGCTCTCTGGGTGGTTCACAAAAACTGAAACCACACGGTACATCATGAAATGATATAAAATACGAACGCTTAAAATTACAATATAAAAGAACAACCAGAGTAAAACCTAGCAGCAAAGCAGAGATTTAAAATATAGATTTAAAACAGCAGAGCTAAAAGACTGGAATGCTAAAATGCCTGGGAAAATAAAAAGGTGCTGAAAGGAGTATAATGCAGGCACCAGGCAAACCTCTCTAGGAACTTCATTCCACAGCTGGGGTGCCACAGCAGAAAAGGCCCTCTTCCTGGTAGCCACCTGCCTCACTTTGGCTCCCTGCCAAAGATTGCAGCTATTAGTCATTCACTGGCTCCTCCTCTGGGGATCTATCTAATCCCTCTACAAATATAGCACATATATTTGTTATAAAGCACATGCATGCTTAGAGACGTGCACAGGTTTAGTGCTTACTGCTCATTTGGTTATCTCTTTCATTGTTTTCTTACCTTCCCACTCCATTCTTTTATGAAAATAATTCTATAAATCCATTCAGCCTTGTGGGGAAAAGTATTTTTTCTTTTGTTTGCCCTGAATCAATTCTGCTGGACGTTCTAGTCGTAGGAGAGAGGGAGAAAATTGTCTCCCGATACACAGCCATGCATAATTTTATAAGCCACTACCACATTCCCACCCACCCATCTGGTCACCCTTTTTCTAAACTACAAAGACTTAGGGCGCAATCCTATGCATGGTTAGACAGAAAAAAGTCCTACAACTCCCAGCATTCCCCAGCCAGCTGTAGGACTTTTATAGGACTTCTGAGGTTGAAGGGCTTTTTTCTGTCTAAGCATGCATAGGATTGCGCCCTTAAACACCTTTTCCCAAGAGTGGGAAAGTTCTGGCCCTAGAGATGCTGGTGGACTCCCAATTCCCATCAGCCGCAGACAGCAGGGCCGATGGCTGGGGATGGTGGGAGTTGGAGTCCAAAACCACCTGGAGGGCCACAGGTTCCCCACCCATGCTGTAGCCCAGGCATGTTCAACCTCCTTCAGCACGAGGGCCGAATTCCATTTCAGAGACGCTCTCGGGGGCCAAAAAGATAACAGTGTTGGTGCCCGGCGGGCCTCATCGGGGAGATTGTTCCAGAATTGGGGGGCCACCACTGAGAAGGCCCTCGCCCTTGTTGCCACTTTCTGAGCCTCCCTCGGAGGGCCTTAGATGTTGAATGTAGTGCATGGGTTGGTTCATGTCAGGAGAGGCGCTCCATCAGGTATCGTGGGTCCTGAGCTTGTGTAAGGCTTAGCAGCGCAGTGTAGCTTACTGCCGGTAAAGAAGCCTTAGGAGAGGCATTTCGGCCTTTAAGAAGAGGGAAAGAAACTGCAAAGAAGCGGGAAATCACCAAACCAACTGTGGTCGGGAGGAAAGGGTGGGGCCAGGGAACTTGTGTGCAGCTATCTGGAGAATGCCAGGTGGGCTGGATTTGGCCCC
Organism: Heloderma suspectum; assembly: GCF_057233095.1. Taxonomy (NCBI): domain Eukaryota; kingdom Metazoa; phylum Chordata; class Lepidosauria; order Squamata; family Helodermatidae; genus Heloderma; species Heloderma suspectum. The sequence continues at coordinate 14,020,898 of NC_139474.1, forward strand.
CCAAGAGTGGGATTCTGCACACCTGCTTTAGCCTTCGACTCCCTCGAGCCACTTTGCTCTGTGCACGTAGGCAAGCTAGAAGAACGCTTTGCCCTTGAGTTGAGGTTTACGCTTTTATCCACAAGGCTGCTTTTTTACTTTCTACCAGCGCGGAAGCACCCAGGGGTGTGAATCACAGCAAAGCAGGCTGCAGCAGCATCGACCCAGACCTTGGAGGTCTCCCAGGAGGGCAGGAAACCGCTCTCTCTGCATCTAAGCAGGGTGCAAAAGCCGCGTGGTTCTCAGCTACAGCGTTCCAAGCACAAATGTTTTGTGGATCTATGGACCAAGAAAGGGGAAGGAAGTGCCCCGAGTGGGGTGGGGGTGGCAGTCACGTTCCTGCTGATATTGCAGAACCCGCAGAGGGCTGGGAGGAAAGAGGGAGCCATGCAAGTTCAACTTGGAGAGGAAGTGGCTGGACTCTAAGCGTTTTTTTCTAAAAAAAAAAAGAAGTTTCATCAAGACAAAATGTTTGAACCACAAGACCTTTGGCACAAATCCCTGAAGGGGTGGGTGTGAGACTGGGCAAATGGATCTCTGCTCGTGCTCAGAAGCACCTGCATTCTTATTACAGAAGGTCGAGCCTTGGAGTGGAAAGGCTGATTACATGGTTTAAGTCCTTGTCTAGAAAGATGGAATAGAATGGCTGAGATGGTCTGAACAGACTGCACCAGGTGAGGGGGGAAATCAATCACATGTTCATATTTCCTGCAAACAGAAAACCAGCTAAAAAAATAAAAACTATTAAGGGCTGGGCCAGGACTTCCTGCCTTAAATGCTATCTTTCTGCTTGCAGGGAGTTTGTTTTTGCTTAGTTTTTAACATGGGAGCACTCAAATGTGGTATTGCCCCACCCATAGCCTGAAGTGATATGGTTCCATTCTACCACTTCATTCTCCTGTTATGTATATATTATGAACCCAGTCGAAGCACTGGAGAAGCAGAAGAGCCTTACAACTTCCGGCGGTAACCGCAGCACCAAGGGTGACTCCACTTTCATATTAATTCTCTGTCAAAAGAACGTCCCCCACACCATTCCAGGCCCTTCTCTCAGAAATGCTAGGTTGTTGTTGGGGTTTTAAAAAGTGCTCAATGATGTTTCCCCGCTGCATGGAAGAGCAATCAATTATGTGAACCCCTCCAACCGCTGCGACCCAAAGGTGTACAGCCCAGACACAGCTTTCGAACCGTAATGAGAACTAGCTCCCCTCCCGCCACCATAAAGCGCACCATTCTCTCCCCAAGGGTAGATGGCCTAGGTGAACTGTTGCATTTCAGAAAATGGGGAGGGAGAGGTGGAAGGAGAGACTGGTTCGAATGCAGCATGTACCCCCTCCCAGGAGCAGAGGAAACTCTCCCTGCTCCAGAACGGCACACCCCAGGGAGCCTAAAACGAACCAAACCCAGTTGCAAGGTTGCTATGGTTACTGAGCAAATGCAACAGGGATGGACAGATTGAGAGCAAGGCAGTACAGCATCATAGAACCATAGAGTAGTCGGGCTGGAAGGGGCCTACAAGGCCATTGAGTCCAACCCTCTGCTCAGTGCAGGAATCCAAGTCAGAGCATCCCCGACAGTAAAGTGTGTGTGTGTGTGTGTGGGGGGGGAGTGCACAGAGAGCTCAACCCCAAAGCAAAGCCGTACGAAGAGGAGCAAGAGGCAATGTTCTCCATATTTTAAATCTAAGGGGGTGGGCAGGTGCCTAAGCATCATCATAAGCACTTCACAGTTAAATAGCACTTTAAAAAGAGTTTAAAGCAGTTAACCTTCATTCTCTCAGTCATCCTTACAACAACCCTGTAAGGTAGGCCAGTGTTATTGTTCCCCCATACTGCAGACGAGAAAAGCGCGGCTGAGACAACGGAGCTTGCCGAAGGCCACCTGGTGAGATTCAAACCGGGAACTTCCCAATATTTGTGGCTCATTTTCTCAGCTGCCCCACCATCCCAGCTCCAAAGGCTGCCCAATAGGGATTAGTTACGCCCCTTAAGGCAGCCGGGCAACTTAGGTTCTCTGAAATTGTTGGCACACAGATTTTCTGTTTTGGAAACAAGAGAAATAGAATCATAGAATAGTAGGGTTGGAAGGGGCCTACAAGGCCATCAAGTCCAACCCCCTGCTCAATGCAGGAATCCAAGTCACAGCATCCCTGGCAGGTGGCTGTCCAGCCTCTTCTTGAAGGCCTCCAGTGTGGGAGAGCCCACCATCTCCCCAGGTAATTGGTTCCATTGTCGTATTGCTCTTACAATCAGGAAGTTTTTCCTGATGTTCAGCCGGAATCTGGCTTCCTGTAACTTGAGCCCATTATTCCGTGTCCTGCACTCTAGGATGATCAAGAAGAGATCCTGGCCTTCTTGCAGGTGCCAACCCAGGCCGTGATTTGGCCTGAGGGGAAAGAACCGACTTAAGTGCTTACCCTGTCGCTTGGAGGATATTCTGAACTCGCCCCAGGAGATCAGGCAAGCGGCTATCCAGTGGCCTGCCTTAACACCCTTTAACCACTACACCATATCTCTCAAGTTAACGGTGGTAAGAGAACGGAGGAATAGGAGCTCATCCAATCCTTTCCAGCATGCACTTGAAGGACAAATGGGGATTCTCATTCGCGTTAGCGATCGTGAGCGCAGAACTAGGCGAAGAAAAGAGGCGGCTGTTATTCCAGATTGAATTGTCCCACTTTTCTTTGACACCTTTGGCTTTAGCCTCCTGCAAGACTGGCGACCCATTGAGCCGAACGCAGCCCACCGGCCCACGCAGGGTGAGGCTCACCAGCAGATTGCTAAACCTTCTATTTGAGCTTCATACTTGGGAACGCAAAGCGGAAGCCGGTGCTCAAGTGCTCCGCGTTCGGTTCGGCACAATGGGCCACGAGCACAGCTGGAGGAGGAGGGAAAAAAGAGCGCACCGACGCTACAAGGGCCTGAAGGATTGCCCATCTCTGCATGTGTCTCTCTGTACATTAAAATCCTGCTTGGAGATCCTTTCCCAGGTTCCCTCGCTATCCAAGACACAGCAAGCGGCTACTATTAGGAAAGGGCCTAATAAGTGGTGGGTTTTTCTGTTTTTAATTTCCAGGCCTTTTCATTCAATTGGATCTGTTTCTATCAACTGGATTTATTATGCCTTTTATGCTATGCTAGGTATACTATATCTATCTATCTAACTATATCATATGTATGTCTTAAATGTGTTTAATTTTGTTCTCAACGTTGCTAAGCCACCCTGGGAATTTTATTGAAGGGTGGGGTATACGTCTCTTAAATTAGGGGTTTAGATTCTCAGGCTTGGTAGGGGCGTGTAGATTCTCAGGCCTGCCTACCTGGGGTCCCACGCCAGCCCTCGAGGGTCTCAAGATGACTACAGCCCTGCCCCCGCCTGTTTCCGGAGACTGCTTTGGCGTTTGGCGGTTTCCCAGCTTGTGCAGATTTTTCCCCATTCAAAACAGTTGAAATGGCCTGTGGCCCCCGAAAGCGTCTTTGAAATGGAATTTGGCCCTCGGGTGGAAAGAGAATCAACACCCCAGCTTTAAATAACAGAAAATGTTAAAAAGTAACAAAATATGAACCGGGAAAGAACTCTCAGAGAACACATCCCCACGTGTCTCCTACTGTAACTCTGCGTGCGACCAACCCTAATCACCTGAAAGTGACGTCCCTCCCATTTGCCCCTGACTCACTCCCTTTTCCTTCCGGTCACTTCAGCTTTTAAACCATAAGCTCTTTAACTCCTCTGGTGCGCTATTAAGCACCACTGATGGACGGCACTATATAAACAAATAATAAAGAACTCCAGCCGATTACAAAAGGAACCAGTGTTCGGGCTATTACTACTTGCCCCCTTGAGCAGGGAATGCACACAGAGAAATGGGAGACCCCACCCCAAAGCAGAGAGGCAAGGCAGGGGAGGGGAGAAACCAGGTGGCTCCTGGGTACCATCTTATTTATTTCATTTATATTCCGCCTTTTTTCCTCCTTAAGGAACCCAAGACAGCGTACATAATCTTCCTCCTCCTCCATTTTATCCTCACAACCACAACAACCCTGTGAGGTGGGTTGGACTGAGAGTCTGTGACTGGCCCCAAGTCACCCAGTGAGCTTCCATGGCCAAGTGGGGAATAGAACCTGGATCTCCTGACTCCCAGTCCAACACTCTCGCCACTACACCACACTGGCCCTCCCAGTGTCACCTTGCCTGATGGAGAGATCTGGAGATCTCGAAAGCCTGCACAGTTTGTTGTGATCTTTTGGTTGGCCTACTGAAGGTATTAATGCTAATATGGATTTTGGGGATTTTGCTTATGGCCAACACAGCTAACCTTTGCTTTTTATTCTTTTTTCTTTACATTTACAGGGCCGTGTGAGTACTTCATCAAAGTAAATGCTTCTGTAGCATTCATGCAGTGCTTTGAGAGTGTTCCAGCACGCTCCACCTGTGCGATCATGTAAGCTTAAGAAGATGGGGAGGATGGAGCTACGAAAGAGCGGTACACTGCCTTGAGGCAAGCGCCTCTCCTTCCTTTCGTCCTCCCCGGCCACACGGGCCCCGTCGGTTGTAACTCCTCGGGGGCAGGGGACCTGCCTTTTCCACATCATTGCACCCTGAAGGCCCATGCACATTGATGGTGCAAAATAATAATGAAGAAGGATGAAGAAGAACCCTTGTGCGAGGCTGTTTCCAAGGGCAGAAACGTGAGGAGAAGGTGCCTCTCTCCACCCGACATGCTCTGTCTTGTAGCCTTGTCCCCACATAGTGAGGGAAAAAAGAGGACGGGGTAGAAGGAGGCAACCTCCCACCCCCATGCTCAGCTGATCACAAGTTGACCGTTCTTCCCACATGCCCTTAAACACACTGTTCACTCTCCACCTGCCTGCCCACCCCATCACCAGCTCCTGTCAGTGCCACTGTGCTATTTTTATCCTTGGCACAGACACACACACACACACTCACACACACACACAGAACTCCCACCTCTACCCGGATGCAAAAATAGGAAGCCAGCTTTTCCTTCCTGTCCCCTAACTGCCAGGTGATGCCCTTGTAGGTCCCAAATGAAGGGGGAGCTCACGCTGCCTCGATAAAGATAAACAGGCCTCCCCTGGACACCGGACAAGCGAATGATGTGCTCGCCTGGGCCCTTGCAGCCACTCCAAGTACTCCCCCCTGTATTGCCAGACCTCTGCTTGTACATTACACTCGGGGGGGGGGGGGAAGAGAAGGATGCAGGCACACAGCAGTTTAGGCAGCATAAGGCCCTTAATTTCCTGGCCTAAAGCGAAACCGAAAACGTATCATAACCCAAATGGAAGACTCCCTTGGCATAGCTGCTGTGGCTTTGGGCTGTGCTGTAAACAGGGCACCCTCGGAGACAAGACAGACAACACCATGTATATAATTATATCTTTGGTACACCATTTTGGACATCAAGATGAGACAGGCAGAACAGGGAAACAAGAAGTTCTTGGGGGGTGGGAGTCCGATCAGCTCTCTGCTACGTACGTGAGCCCCTTCCCCCAAATTACTTTTTTCTTTCTGGCCCTCGCAGAAAAGGCAACTGAGATCACGCAAAAGAGCTTGATCTACATGTTCGGTGAAGTCCTGCCTGAACTATTCCACTTCAGAATGCAGAAGGGCGGGAGGGACCACTTTAAATGTCCTCCGTAAGTATGAAGAAAACCTCCCCGCATGTAGACAACTAGCATATTGGGGAAAAGTTGGCCGCGTAGCTCAGCTGGGAGGCACCACCAAGCCTGACTAATGCCATTCTCGCCAAGTCAATTCCCTGCAACACCCTTTCTGCTAGAGAGAGGGGAAGCACACAGCGGCTGCCCTCCAAAGCCCACAGTTTCTACTTCGCTTTTGACCATGCGAAGCTCCAAGGCACAGGATATGCACCGTCTACTCCCTTTCATCCTCAGAACAACCCTGCAAGGTAGATCTTCACCCAGCTCTCTCTTACTTGAGTCCTACACTCTAGCCACTTAGACTATCCTGGCTCTGCTATGTCACCCTGTAAAACCAAGGTGGGCAATTTGTGGCCCTCCCGATGTTGTTGGACTACAACTCCCAGCATTCCTCACCATTGGCTATGCCGGCTAGGGCTGATGGGAGTTGCAGGAGCGATTCTAGAATAATTCTTACTGACAATGCTAAACATGCGGAAAATTATACAGCGGAAGCACTTTCCTGTGTAAGAAAGAACGCGCAATTTCCTTGAAGAGTGCTGAATGCAGCTAATGCACGTATAGATCACTTCAGCATCTTTCACCACACACAGCAACGCACGTTACACATGAAGCAAGATGTGCACAAGTGCAATCCACGCAGGGCACGGGGTATTTCTGAGGCAGGCAAGTGCGTTCCATGTAGGAATTTGCTCACTTTTCGAGGGATCATCTCCCTCAGCAGGCAAACAGCAGAAGCTGCTGAATGCTACTTACTTCTCAATCCAGCGCCTGCCAAATGGAAGAAAACACCCTTCCAAAGCTTCGGGGCTGCAGGGAAACAGCAGGGCTGACGCTCACGCTCAGCGCTCTGCCGTGAGGGGCATGGGGTAACCGTTTCTCCCGGGCCAGGAAAGGAGCTGAGAATTTGCACTTCCCCTCTTCGGCGCCAAGGGAAGGGTAGAGAAAGCGAGAATGAGCCAAGAGTGAAAACTCCCACGAGCTCGGAGAGGGAAGTGTGACCGAGAGGGTAACACCCTCCACCATCACTGCACAAGCAAGCAAGCAAAAGAAGAGGAAGCTGCCATCATCCTGCAAGGGTGACGCCTGTTTTGATTCTCCCTGGGTACAGCTGGATGGCAGACAAATGGATACCCACTTAAAAGTGGCCAGCAGTGGGGCTGGGTCACTTGCTGATCTGAAATTCTGACACAAAACATACCAGAACCATATGAAACTTCTCCCACATGGGCCTGCCTGAGTATTGCGATCAGCTTTGGAGATCCTGTTCTCTGTTCTGTCATCACAGGAAGAACAACAAACGGATACATGAGGCAGGGCCTTCTTTGGTGGTGGTGCCCAAAGCCTGCAACTCCTTCCCTCAGGAGATCCGTTAGCCGCCCTCTCTTAGGTGGCTTTTGAAGACTTCAACACTTTTAATGCTTACTGCTCTGCCGGTTTTGAGTGGGTTTGGTTTCAGGGCTGCCGCTTAATTCTATTCTACACCTGTCCTTTCCATTTTAATGTTAGTTTCTGCTTTTAATTATGAGTGACTTAGGACTGAATGCAATTTCTGAGATGCTCTGGGAACCGCACTTCAGTAGCGGGCAGGGCCAAAGGCAAAAAGGGGCAGGCCCACAATTACCAGGATATTTTAGTTCAACGCTCTTACCGCCAGCATCCAAGCCTTCAGAGAAGCATTTCAACCTTTTAGAATGGGGAAAAAGCTGCCCCAAAGCCAAGAAACTAAGCCTTACTATGCCTTATAAGAGGCATTTAACTAAGCTTTAACTAAGGCTTAGGAGAGGCAACTAAGCCTTAGTTGCGACTTAGTTGTGACTTAGTTGTGACTTAGTTGTAAATAAGCCTTCGGGGAGGCATTTCAACCTTTTAGAATGGGGGAAAAGCTGCTCCAAAGCCAAGACACCAGCAAATGATTAGTGGTAGGGGGTGGCAAAGGGTGTGTGGCCATCTGGGGAACCTTGGACAGCTGAAATTGGACTCCACGCAGGCCAGATTTGACCCGCGACCCTGAAGTTTGACACCCCTGCTTTAAGGCTTACTTACCTAGCGGACTGACTGGCGCAGAAAAGTGGGATATCATCAAATAATAATAATACGTCATTGTGATTTGTGGGGCCTCCTTTCTCTTGTGCTTGAATCCCAAGTCCACCAACCAGAGGCTGGTGCAAAACAGTGTCTCAGGGGCCGGAGCTGGATGCAATACGATGGGCAATTACCTACCACACCCCATGAGCCAGACGGGATAACTGGCTTACAGAAGTCCCTGTCAACATCTGAGTTGCTACGGATCAGGGATTCTTACACAGAATGCTCAGAACTGTCCAGCAGCACTGCACAAATCACCCAGTCAAGTACGCAGAGGCTGAGAGAGAGATTAGCACATGCCCAGCTGTGGCAGAGATTTTTCTTTTTCTTTTTGCTTGTTATTGTTAAGCTACTGGGAGTCCGAGTCCCGATCCACCTTCTGCCTGCCCCGATCACAGGACTTGCCACAGTGCGACTGGGATCTGCCGGCGCGGCCTTCCCTAATCTCATGCCCTCCAGATGTTTTGGACACTGGAGGACACCAAGGTGTGCAAAGCGGCCCTAGTGACTCCATGAAGCAAGTTGACCAGAAACCGCTGTGCGGCTGTAAGCGAAGGCGCGAAACCCAGCTTTCTGCCAAATGTTTATACAGAATCAAACAGTAGAAGCTCCACCTGTGTCTACATGAGAAGTTAAGGCCTAACTTATCATTAATCAGGGCCTACGTTACTGATTAATCTCTAAAAAGAGGATCAAGATTGCCCAGAAGCCATGTTGTCATCAGAAGGCCCTGCTCCCTAACACCAGAGACCATATTTATTCATGACATTTATATCCCGCCCTTCCTCTAAGGCAGGGGTGGGCAGAAAGTAGATCCCCAGACGTTTTGGACTTCAACTCCCAGCATTCCTCACCACTGGCCATGCTGGCAGGGGCTTCTGGGAGCTGAAGTCCCAAACATCTGGAGATCTACCTTCTGCCCACCCCTGCTCTAGGGAGCCCTGTAGCCTCAAAACAACCAGGTGAGGTAGATTAGGCTGAGGAACAGCGACTAGCTCATGGCAACCCAGTGAGGGAGGAGGAGCTGAGCAGAGATTTGAACCCAGTCCTGGTCCAATATTCTCACCAAAATACCACACTGGCTCTCAACAAGTTACCAAGAAGTGCAGGTAGTCAGAAGTGAAGGAAAGCTATTCTGCACATGTGCTCAGAGGCAACCACTCTCTCTTGGGGCTGAACTCTGGTTTTAAACAAGTGCTCTGGGGCGAAACATAAATCTCAGCCCCAGCTGTACCCTGTCCTGTAGCTTGACCCTGGTGACAGCAAAAGGGGCCAAGAAACCCCAAATAACTTCCCCACTAAATCGCAGGTGCAGGCAGACCCCAGCAGAAGGTGCAGCCTACATTCGCCCAGGTATAAATGAGCTTCGTTCTGCTCTTTTATAGCTGGCTTGTAAACAAACATTCGCCTGGGGTGAGCATGAGAATTCCCTCTAGGCAACCAGGCAGCGATGTCCGACTCTTCGTGACCCCATGGACCATAGCACGCCAGGCCTTCCTGTCCTGCGCTCTCTCCTGGAGCGTGCTCACAACAACAACAACCAGGCAGCGATGCCTTTGTACATTACAAGGGAACTGGTTCACCAACCTTGATCGCTTTGAGTATGTGCAGTTTTCCATTTCAAACTCACTTAAATCAGAGCACCATCTCGACTACCTGGACCTTGCTTCCGCTGCCCTCATCACCTGCCGCTGTCTGGGCTGCGGGGGCTTAGACTTTGGGCCCAAGATCCAATCCGAGCTGCACACACAGAGCTTGTGATTCCCTAACAAAACCCAGAAGGCAAGACACACATACAAGTGGTACGATGCATGTGATCCCCCCCAAACAGACAGACAAATAAGCTTACACACAGCTGCAAAAGAAGGACAAGGTCTCCCTGCTCCCTCCTCCATTTCTGTGCTGCAACAGCTGCCTATAGAGAAGTTAGAACAGCTGGGCCAGTTGTTAATCTGGTATCAGACAGTGAAATGACATGGTTGAGGAGGGGGGAATCAATGAAGCAATTCAGAGCTCTTTTTTTGTGCGTGTGTGTGTGTGTGTGTGCGTGTGGTGTCAGTACCTCTATCAGAAGAGGAGTGTGTGCGTGTGTAGGGTCACAAATAGGATTTAAGAAGATGGACTGGGGATAAGGGAATCAAAGAGAACAAGCCAAGGGGGTGGAGGGAGAAATCACTATGAGACAACCATTGGTCCCTCAGGCGCCTGATCTGGTATGAGGAAGTGATAGATAAGTGGGGGGGGGGGGGTAAAAGCCAAGGACCGAAATTAAAAGAGGGGGTGGGAAAGGAACTGCCAAAGGAAAGTAGGACGCATGCCCACAGCTGGGAAGACAGCCTAAGTCTGGTTACCACGCCTCTGCCCACATCCTCAAACACCTGCCCTATCTGGTTCACCCATCACTTCTGCTCCGCATAGAATGAAACAGCAATTGCTCTGGGACCAGGGTTTGTGGCAGAACCTGATGGAGAGGGAGTAAAAAACCTTTTCACCCAGGCAGCCCTTTGGCGTATAAGCTGTTCTGCTGCTGAAGTTTTGTTTTGTCGTTTAAATTAGACGGGGCTGCTTATCTTCTTTTCTTGTTGTGTTGCATTTTTAATTTACTTCTTTTTATGATATGCTTCAGTTACAATTTTTGTTTTTAATCCAGATTTTACTGTTAGCTGAGTGCCATTCTTTGGCAGAAACGGTACAGATTAAATAAATAAACAGACGACACGTCTACCTAGCTCAGTGTTCTGTTTTTAACGGTGGCTGACCATTCAGAGACAGACTGCCTCTGAAAATTGGGCATGCTTAGCCTCGAGAAAAGAAGACTGAGGGGAGATAGGATAGTCCTCTTCAAGGACTTGAAAGGTTGTCACAGAGAGGAAGGCCAGGATCTCTTCTCCCTCATCCCGGAGTGCAGGACACGGAATCATGGGCTCCAGTGACAGGAAGCCAGATTCTGGCTGAACATCGGGAAAAACCTCCTGACTCTTAGAGCGATACGGTGATGGAACCCATTCCCTAGGGAGGTTTTGGGCTCTCCCACACTGGAGGCATTCAAGACGAGGCTGGACAGCCACCTGTCAGGGATGCTCTGACCTGGATTCCTGCATTGAGCAGGGGGTTGGACTCGATGGTCTTGTAGGCCCCTTCCAACCCTACTATTCTATGATTCTATGAAAACTGAGACACCGTTTAGCTATCATGGCGAGACAGAAGGCACATGCAATAATACAAGAAGAGCCCTGCTGGATCAGATCAAGGGGTCCACCTAGTACACTCATGGCCTTCCCCTGCTGCATGTCCCCTGCATCAGATATTCAGAGGTAGACTCCCTATGAGCACAGAGGCTCTCCTGAGCCATATGCAGAACACACGGTCAAAGTTTTGTGCTTTAAATAAATCAAGCTGGTTTGCATTCACCAAAGGGATCTGTATTCCTGCTGGAATTCAGAATGTGTCTCTGTGTGTGTCCAAAATGGCAGAGTATATTTATTTATTTTATTTATTTTATTAAAGTATTCCTAACCCGCCCTATAGCAACAGATCGCAGGGTGAGATACAGCAACAAAACAACTCCACAATCATAGCTTAGATTGGAAGAGGTATTTTTGGAAGGACAGGACAGGAGGAGGAAAATGTGCTTGGGAAATTGTTGGCGTAAGAGAAATCCTAAGTGTATCTGTCTCAGATGTGTATATTCTTGCAAAGATAAAGGAGGGATGAGTGATGAAGCTGATTGATGGGGTTTAGAAGGAGGATATCCCTATTAAAATTTGGGAGCAAACGGAAGGTGGTTTGCACCCCATATCCTAGCCAGAAAAAATAAATTGTTATCTGAGTATAGGGGTGTTCCAGAAGATATAGGTCTGGGGGGTGGGAAGGTCTTTGCAGCATTTTGAGGGTGATCATTAACGGCATCATTCCGAATCAGATCTTGGGGAGTAATTGGGGTTGGGGTGATCGGACAGTATCATTTCTTGTGTCAGGAAGGAAAGTGGAGAGCTGAAATCAGTGTTATCATTAAAAACAGTGGGGAGAGCTCAAGAGAAAGCAGAGCCGTGCGGCATTTGAGGTGTAAGATGATATCAGGAGTGGGGCAGGGGGGAATTAAGAGGCGAGATAGACTCCCACAGCAGCATGTGTTTGCAAATCAAGTGTAAGGAGAAGGAGTAAGTGGGGGATCTATCAAAAGATATGAGGGTCAAGAGGAAGGAAGGCTGAGGGATAAGTTTGGGGAGAGTTTGGTTCTTTTATTAGAAGGTGGAGCAGGAATAATGGGGCAGGAATAGGGGGTAGGAATGGGGCATCAAATTGTAATAAGGCGGGGGCATTAGGACTGCAGGATGACAGGTGGGAGGCCCAGTTGGACTTCTAGTGGGCTATGTCATTATATAGGCGGGGGAGTGCAAGGAAAGATTGTGGGGGGTCCTGAGGAAAAGCAGGGCTGGGAGATACAAATGTTGGGGGGGTATAGGGGCATAAGTATTCATTTCAGAATGCCTTGGGGTTAGGAGGCAGTGAAGTAAATGAGACTCATAATCTGGGGCGGGGGGGGGGGAGATCCTGTGATGCGTCTGAAGGGGGGAGTCAGAGGAGGAGGGGAGAGTCAGTCCAAGCAGGACTGATGGTGGGGTAGAGGGTGAGAAGAGGCGGCTGGGGGGCAGCGGTGGGTGGGGGAAAGATAAGTCCCCTTTTAACCATAACATGGGAAGAAGGAGCGAAAAATTAAGTACTAGAGGGGGCAGATTTGGGGAAAACAGTAAGGACAGTCAACAGTGAACTGAAACCCCTACCTGGGGGCGGGGGGGGGGGGAGATCTGTAGCGTGTGAGGAGATGGAAAGGCAAAGAGGAATGGGAGGGTCGTTGTAAATTGGGGGGGGCAATAATTGAGACCTCCCAACTGGGCAAAGCGGGGGGGGGGGAGTCTGCCCTGCTGTGTGTCCCAAGCGGGGGGGGGGAGGCAGAAGAGGAGGGAGGAACCCAAACAAACGGGGGCTCCCCCCAAGCTAGGAGGGGGAGGCACCGGGAGTGGGGGGGCAGAGAGAGGGGGCGCCCCGCTCCTCGCAAGGTGACGTGAGAAGGCGGCTGGCGTCCAGCGCAGCCGTCGGACGCGGGTCGGGGGGGCGGGGGAGGGCGCGCGGGCGGGCGCGCAGCCCCTACCTGTGCGGGTCCGGGAGCGCCGCCGGCTCCGCTCCGCTCCGCTCCAGCCCACGCCACGGCCCGGCCCGGCCCGGCCCGGCGGCTCGCCTCCGCGGCCCCCCGCCGCCGAGCCCGCCGCAGCGCCCCCTGCTGGAGCGGAGGACCCCGCAGCCGGCTCCCACCCGCAGGGCCGCCCGCCGGGGCCGACCCGGCCGGGCTGCAGCGGGGCGTCTCGGCAGAGGCGCCCGGCGCCGCTCCGCCGCGCGCCGCCCTGCAGCCCAACGCGCGCCGGGCGCAGCGCCCGCGGGGCCGCGGCTGGGCGGGGAAGCTGGTGCCTTCGCCCGGCAGGCTGATCTGAAGGCTGAAGCTGGCTGAAGCTGGTGCCTTCTTCTGGTGCCTTCTTCTCTTCTTCTGGTGCCTTCTTCTGGTGCCTTCTTCTCTTCTTCTGGTGCCTTCTTCCCCCCCTTCTTCTGGTGCCTTCTTCTGGTGCCTTCTTCTCTTCTTCTGGTGCCTTCTTCTGGTGCCTTCTTCTCTTCTTCTGGTGCCTTCTTCCCCCCCTTCTTCTGGTGCCTTCTTCTGGTGCCTTCTTCTCTTCTTCTGGTGCCTTCTTCTCTTCTTCTGGTGCCTTCTTCTGGTGCCTTCTTCTCTTCTTCTGGTGCCTTCTTCTGGTGCCTTCTTCTCTTCTTCTGGTGCCTTCTTCTGGTGCCTTCTTCTCTTCTTCTGGTGCCTTCTTCTGGTGCCTTCTTCTCTTCTTCTGGTGCCTTCTTCCCCCCTTCTTCTGGTGCCTTCTTCTGGTGCCTTCTTCTCTTCTTCTGGTGCCTTCTTCTGGTGCCTTCTTCTCTTCTTCTGGTGCCTTCTTCCCCCCTTCTTCTGGTGCCTTCTTCTGGTGCCTTCTTCTCTTCTTCTGGTGCCTTCTTCTCTTCTTCTGGTGCCTTCTTCTGGTGCCTTCTTCTCTTCTTCTGGTGCCTTCTTCTGGTGCCTTCTTCTCTTCTTCTGGTGCCTTCTTCTGGTGCCTTCTTCTCTTCTTCTGGTGCCTTCTTCCCCTTCTTCTGGTGCCTTCTTCTGGTGCCTTCTTCTCTTCTTCTGGTGCCTTCTTCTGGTGCCTTCTTCTCTTCTTCTGGTGCCTTCTTCTGGTGCCTTCTTCTCTTCTTCTGGTGCCTTCTTCTCTTCTTCTGGTGCCTTCTCTTCTTCTGGTGCCTTCTTCTGGTGCCTTCTTCTCTTCTTCTGGTGCCTTCTTCTCTTCTGGTGCCTTCTTCTCTTCTTCTGGTGCCTTCTTCTCTTCTTCTGGTGCCTTCTTCTGGTGCCTTCTTCTCTTCTTCTGGCGCCTTCTTCTGGTGCCTTCTTCTCTTCTTCTGGTGCCTTCTTCTGGTGCCTTCTTCTCTTCTTCTGGTGCCTTCTTCCCCCCCTTCTTCTGGTGCCTTCTTCTCAGGCTGAAGCTGGTGCCTTCGCCCGGCAGGCTGATCCCGGCAGGCTGTTCTTCGCCCAGCAGGCTGATTTTCCGCTGGGCAAAGAGCTCTGCGGACATGCCGGCGTTCGGAGAATAAATCCTCGCACCCAGCAGAGCCTGTTGCGACGCAGGACCGCGCCTCTGCTGACCTCGTGGTGCCAGCGCTTCTCGGTCCGAGCCAAACGGCGATACGGCGCGTTGGGAAAACCAAATGGCCCATCCAGGGATGTCGGCTTGCATTGGTGCACCACCCAGCAGAAGGACGGAGCGACAGCCGTTCTCTTTCAGAGCCTGGGGAATGGAGCCAGGGAATCGGAATGCGGAGCTAGCTGTCCTGGGTCGCGCGTACAAGCTGCGCACAGCAAAACCTTCCCCCAGAAAGAGAAGCAACGAGCCGGCGGGGAGGCCACCCAGGGATGATCCTGTACGGATCCGGCCCAGCCTATCTCAAGGAGCGCCTCCAGCAGCACCAGGCAGGCTGCTCAGCAAGATCAGCCTCGGATCAGCCTCTCTCTGTCCCATCAGCCAGGACAGCTCGGCTGGTGAGGATGAGGGAGGGGCCCTTCTCTGTGGTGGCCCCCACTCTGTGGACCGCCCTCCCTAGGGAACTCCACCATGCCCCCGCTTCAATGAGCTTCCGCCACGTGTTGGAAACATGGTTGTTCGGGCAGGCATTTGGGGTGGGTTAGGGAAACTCCCTGGAAAAGACCCTGATGCTGGGAAAGATCGAAGGCAAAAGGAGAAGGGGACGGCAGAGGATGAGATGGCTAGATAGCATCACCGATGCGACGAATATGAACTTGAGCACACTGCGGGAGAGAGCGGAGGACAGGAAGGCCTGGCGTGCTATGGTCCATGGGGTCACGAAGAGTCGGACACGACTGAACGACTGAACAACAACAAAGGGAAACTTTAGGAAATGATGTTTCAGTGTGTAATTTTATTGTCTTTAAAATGTTTGTATTATTGTATTTCGCCCAGAGTGGCTGGGTGACCGGCCAGATGGGTGATTAAGAAATTTAATAATAAATAAAATAAAGCGATGCTTTGACAAAGTGATGCGTTGACTTAGGTTCCTGCCCTGAGCAATGCTTTGACTTGGAATCCTGCAATGAGCAGGGGGTTGGACTCAGTGGTCTTATAGGCCCCTTCCAACCCTACTATTCTATGATTCTATGATCCTATAATCATGCCACAATATATCTGGCCACCAGGCTTTGCCACTACATCCAAACCCACAATCTTTTCAGATTTGGGCCAGCTTTGATCTTTCTCATTTTTACTCCCACCCTGTTAGCTAAATGGGCTCCTACAGCAGCTTAGGAAGTTTGGTTGTATGACAGTCCCTGCCTGAGGCTTGCAACTAAAAGACACCATACGTGAGGAAAGAGGGATGGGGCGGGGGGGGGGGGGGAAAGAAGCAAGCTCAGCACCAGTTCTTAAAGTTATAGTCCTTATCATGACAGCCAGCTGTAATGGAAACAGAAGCCCCGGTAAAGCTGCAAGATAAAAAACCTGGCGTGGAGAAGCCCCTTGCCTCTACAAACCGCCTTCCTTCTAGCAGGTGGTTCAAGGAAGGTAAAAGGGGCATTCTTCTCCCTGCTTCATAAATTGCGGAAGGAAATGTTCCTGATTTATTTATTTTAAAATATATTTTAAAATATATACTAATCTCCTATATTATAGACACCTCTAAGCGATGTACAGCGGACAAGATTATTTTTCTGGGAATGTCTCTTGGAAAAGGTATGTTTTTAGTAGGTGCTGAAAACCCAGAAGGGTTCTGGCACTTGCATAATTTGTAGCAGTTGGAAGTCCCAGAGGGCGGGCACTAGGACACTAAGGGCACAATCCTATGCATGTTTAGGCGGAGAAAAGGCCTACAACTCCCAGCATTCCCCAGCCAGCAAGGCTGGCTGGGGAATGCTGGGAGTTGTAGGCCTTTTCTCCATCTAAACATGCACAGGATTGCGCCCTAAAGGCCCTCTTCCGAGCTATGATGGACTGAACTTCTGAAATCTTGGGTGCTGCCAGGTGGTTATCTAATGCACATATGCATGTGTTTGTGAAATAGTAAAGCTAGGTGAGGGAAAAGATGGTCTGTATTGGTTCAGACATTTTGCAAGTGGCTGTACTGCCCAAGCCACCACCTTGCAACCGGTTCCTCCTCCAAAGTCACCATTTTGTAATTAGCTCTGTTTGGTGGGTTGTGGGCCTATGGTGAAGAAAAGAAATGAAAAAAAAGACCAAGTGGAACCCACCAGCCTGGCGCCCTGTTGCAGAGCCACAAAAACTCCTTTGCGCGCATAGCTCTCAGCAGCATGGCGAGGCAGGGCTGCCACGTGGCTTCTTAGCTCAGCGCAGTGATTCTGAACTGTCCTTTCGTCCCACAGGAACTCTGCTTCTGAGATCCTGATGATATAGGGCGGGATGCAAATACTTCAAGTAAATAAAATAAAATAAATTCTACCATGCGCACCTCAGCCTGTGCCCAGAAAAGTACTCACACCATGGGCAGCAGCAATGCCCTGTTGAACTGGGCTTCTGTTTGGACAGATTCTTCATGTAAATACCCCACGGGCAAGCGCAGCCTGGCTCCGAATGGCTGCAGACGACAGCGAGTAAGAGAAGTGGGCCCAAACCTCCATCTCCCCCCTGTACAGTCGGAGGCTGTATCCCATGCCGCGGTCGGATCAGACATATACGCCCTGGATTCAATGCGTTGGGGGCAGGGGGCTTTGGTCTCCAGAGCAGACCTGCCATAGATTCCAGGGATGTGAAACAGCGCAATCCTATTAGTGTTTACTCAGAAGGCCCATTTTGTTCAACGGGCCTTATTCTCAGGTAAGCGTGCATAAGATTGCATCCTAAACAGCTTTTGTCAGTTCATTTGTGCAAAAGTATAACGGGAGGCGCCATCTGGTCCTTTGCCTCAGGCAGCAAAATGTCTTGGGCCTACCTCCTGGTTGTTGCCTCCTCCTCCTCCTCCTCGCCTTTTCTTCGCTTTCCCTTCCCCATGTATCCCCCTTGGCTGCCTCCTCCTGCTATATCCCCCCTCTGTATCCCCCCTCTGCTGCTGCCTTTCCCTTCTCCCATCTTCCCCGTCCCAGGCCACTACCATCCTTCACTCCTCCTGCTGTATCCCCCCATGTATCCCGCCTCTGCTGCTGCCTTTCCCTTCTCCCATCTTCCCCGTCCCAGGCCACTACCATCCTTCACTCTTCCAGATGCCGTGCTCACTATGAAGGGCCCTTCCTAGCGAGGCATTCTGGGTGAGGGTGGCCCAGGAGTTTGGCTGTGCTGCTATGGCACAGGCATTCTCCAATGCCACGTCACTGCCTAACTATGAGGAAGGACCCCTCACAGTGAGGAGTCCTTCCTCATAGTGCCCAGTGGACCCTCTGAAGAGCCTGTTCCTCTGCTTTTCTGCTATGGAATTTGCCGTAGCAGGAAAGCAACCAGTGGGGTTTCCCAGAGAGAGGTTCTCAGAATTAGGCATTAGGCAGGTGGCGCTCCAGAGTGCCATGCCGGAGAGATAGGTCCCTCAAAGTTAGGCGTTGGCCCAGCATTCCATGCACGGTCCTCCTGCAGCGAAGGGGTGTGCTGCTGTGACTCCTGGTGCCAGCTAGGTTTTAGGAAGCTTAAATTGAACATCTGTCAAGCAGCTTATATCATGGTCAGACCCACCTTGAGTTTGTACCACACCTGTACCTTGGAAGCCCAAGGTGGTGGCGGTGCAGTTGAGCAGGTGGTGGTGGTGCAGTTGAAGGCACACTTGGAAGAAACTGATTATCTAGACCCATTTCAGTCGGGCTTCAGGCTTGGGCATGGGACAGAAACGGCCTTGGTCGCCTTGGTAGATGATATGAGGAGGGCTCTGGATAGGGGGGAATGCTCCTTCCTTGTTCTCCTTGACCTCTCAACAGCTTTTGATACTGTTGACCACGGTATCCTCCTGGACCGCCTGGAGGGGTTGGGCATTGGAGACACCGTATTGCGGTGGTTCCGGTCCTTCCCCTCCGGCAGGTACCAGAGGGTAGCACTGGGAGAGGAGGTTTCGGACCCATGGCCACTTACTTGTGGGGTGCCACAGGGTTCCATCCTCTCCCCGATGCTATTTAACATCTATGTGAAGCCGCTGGGGGCTATCATCAGGAGGTTTGGGGTGCAGTGTCATCAATATGCGGATGACACGCAGCTCTACCTCTCATTCAAATCTTCACCAAGGTTGGCCGTAGAATCCCTGTCCAAATGTCTGGAGACGGTGAGTGGCTGGATGGGGAGGAATAAGCTGAAGCTGAACCCTGACAAGACCGAGGTACTTTTGGTGGGAGACAAGAGGAGGCTGGAGGATGTTGACCTGGTGTTGAATGGGGTACGGCTACCCTTGAAAGACCAGGTCCGCAGCCTGGGGTTCATTTTGGACTCCCAGCTGCCCATGGAGGCTCAGGTGTCAGCTGTGAGCCGGACAGTGCTGTATCAACTCCATCTGATACGGCGGCTGCGCCCCTTCCTTCCCAACCATCTGCTCCCATCAGTAGTACATGCCCTGGTCTCCTCTTGTTTAGTCTACTGTAATGCGCTCTACGTGGGGTTACCCTTGAAGACGGTTCGGAAACTGCAGCTGGTACAGAACGCGGCGGCTCGCCTGATTAAAGGCAGCCGCCGGCGAGATCACATCACTCCAGTGCTGAAGAAGTTGCACTGGTTACCAGTTGTTTTCTGGGCCAAATTCAAGGTGTTGGTGTTGACCTTTAAAACCCTATATGGTTCCGGCCCAGCCTATCTTAAGGAGCACCTCCAGCAGCACCAGACAGGCCGCTTAACAAGATCAGCCTCGGATGGCCTTCTCTCTGTCCCATCAGCCAGGACAGCTAGACTGGTGGGGACAAGGGAGAGGGCCTTTTCTGTGGTGGCCCCCACCCTGTGGAACTCCCTCCCTAGGGAACTCCATCATGCCCCCTCTTTAATGAGCTTCTGTCGTGCATTAAGAACATGGTTGTTCAGGCAGGCATTTGGGGTGAGTTAGGGTATTTTAGAAAATGTTTTTATGGTAGCATTTTATTGTTTTAAACTGTTTTATTGTATGTTGTACATTGCCCAGAGTGGCTGGGTGACCAGCCAGATGGGCAATTAATAAATTTAATAATAATAATAAAAAAGCCCACCATCCATGTATGATGTCATCCAAAATGGCACCCAGCGAGGGACAGAAGCGGTGCTGCCATTTCGACCCATGGGTCCCACTGGCAGCACCATCTTGGATTTTGCCATCTAGGTAGTTTGTGAAACATTCTGATTTAGCTCATTCTTTTGCATCCAATGTTTTGAGAATCTCAGGCATCTCTTATATTTGGCAGAGCTGAGATGTCTTTTGTGCCACTTTAATCTACCATAAATGTTTAGTCGGCCAAGATGAGTTCAGATGTAAAACTTTCTTGATAGGTGTGAAATGCACTCAGCAGTGAAGAGTGTTCAGATTTAGGGGCTGCAGTATAAAGAGCTGTTCATTCAAAAAGGCTGATTAGCGCTAAACAGCTGTTTAGAGAAAACCCTTTTTGTGTTCTCCTTCCCACACAGTGGACATGTTTTCCTTCAGGGAAGAAAAGCTACATTTGAAGTTTCTGAAAGCCACTTGATAAAATGTTTATCAAGGGGATATTATATTGTTGGATAAATATGCTTCTTTTGCTTGTGTTAATCTCGGATAATTAACTGACTATTTCTTCCTTATATCACATAGCAATGTGTTTTCTTCTAGCTCCTAGACATTAATGTCATAACTCAGTGATAGAGTACATGTTTTGTGTGCAGGAGGTCCCAGGTTCAACCTCTGGCATCTCCAGGTAGAGCTGGGGAAAACTTCTGTCTGAAGCCATAGAGAACTGTTCCAAGTCAAAGTAGGCAACTGACTAGTATTATAGGAGAGGAAGAAGGAAAAAAAACCCTCTCTTTCTGCAGCATTCATAATTTGATAAACATTGACCCTGTTCCCCGCTGTAGTTTATCTTGACTTGATCACCTCCTAGTTCTTTTCTGCCCTATGATTCTGTCACACACACATGAGAAGGCTATATGAGAGTTTTCAGAAAAGGACTTTATTGTTCTTATGACCCACAATGAAAAGGCAGAGAATCACATTGGATGCCTTCTAATGCCTTTTTAGGTATACATTTTTCTGGTGGATGCTTTTACTCCTGGAATCAGTGCAGTCAAGGATGGACTCAGTGGCTTGATGAAACAGGACCGTGGCCATGTCCTTGGCCATGTCCGTGGCCATGTCCGTCTCCAGATGGACCATGGCTGTGTCCATGATCCTTTTCTAAGATATGAGATTTATTGTGAGCATCTATAAGGAGAGACCCCATCACAGGCAGGAATTCTGTGAATTTGAGGTATCTATTCTTGTCCCTATCTGCTTTCTCAAATATCTGTTTGATGTAAGTATCCTGGTCGATATTGGGCTGCAAATAAAACAAAACACAAAAAGAATCAGAAAAGGATATCCATATTAGTAACATGGAACCAGCAGGATGTAATTGTAAATTGCTTTTGTGGCCCTATTTGTATAAATAACTAAAATAAACAATGCAGTCACAATGGGTTTTCACTAGGCATTCTTGTAATACCTAGAACTTAGTTCTTGTAAGACCTGGAACCTAAAGCTCAAGGAACTGCAGAATGCAGCAATCTTTAAACACGCAGAACTGAGTTTTGTAGCATGTAGAATCTTATTCTTCTAACACCTACAGCTCAAGACTGGAGGAATTCAAAACTCCCGTAACACTTAGAACCTGATTCCTGTGATATCTAGAACCTACAGCTTTGCATCTGAGGACCTCAAGACTCTGGGTGAATAGCATTGTGACATGTATCATGTCCATATGACTTAGGAGACTCCCCAGTATCAATAAATAACTAATCCGATCCAAACTCAGGTGTATTGTCACTGCCACCACTCCCCAGTATTTGCCATATTCCCCTGGCTGGGCCAGGAGCACCCTTTATCTATATAAATCATAACACCGAAGGCAGGGTTGATGATAAGGCATCATGGGGGAGGGATCTCTAAAATCATGCTACAGGATTTCATAAATACTCAAAATAGGTTATTTGTCCATAAGAAAAAAAAGGCAGGCTTTACAGATGGAAAATAAGGATCAACATACAGAACATATACCCAAGAGCAAAACAAACATACTTGTTGCTACAGTCTCTACCTACAACAACTCTAAACCTGGGGACATTTAAAGGGTAGTATAACTAGATATACATGGGACAAGGACAGGCTGAGGTGGAATCCACCACCTTCTTTCTCTCAGGGTAACTGGCTATTCCCAACTGACAAGTCCCAACTGTCAGTTCCAGCTGTCAGTGTGGTTGTGCCCTCCGCCTCCCCTCCCTGATTCTCTTACAGGGGAGGGGCCTCCCTCTTGACGGGGGGGGGGGGGAGAACATGCAGCCTTCCAGATGTTGTTGGCCTGCAATTCCCATCAGCCTTAGCCAGCATAACCACTGGTCAGGCATGATCGGATTTGAAGTCCAACGACATTTGGAGGGTCACACTTCCTCCACCTCCATGGCCAAGAGCTTCGCCCCATAACTAGCCACGGCTTTCCTGCCCTTCCTAAGCTACTTACAGGGGTAGTGTCCTTTAAGAACGGTTGGGCCTGCTCCTTCATCAACTTCTTGAACTCTTTGAATTGTAAAAAGTCATCTGTAGGGTCTAGAATGCAGTACTGGTGGTAGATGTTGACCACACACTCCAAGGCCTTTTCCAGTGTGGTTTTCATCTCGCTGAGGGCTTGGGAGGACCTGAAACAAGGAGACAAATGTTGAGGAGGACCTTCAGACAAAGAGAAGAGGGGAAAGGAAAGAGAAGAGAAGAGAAGAGAAGAGAAGGAGGAAAGTAAACTTTTCTAAAGCCTCCTAGATCAGTTTGGAGTGAATTGGGCTTCAATTATTTTGAGTTCAGCTGTCATCTCCATAAAGCAGGGCAAGTTATGGTCCTCCAGATGTTGTTCAACTGCACCTCCCATCAGCCCTCACTATTGGCTAAAGTGGCTAGGGCTGATGTCAGCCACATTCCAAAAAAGATCCGCAAGAAGCCCACCCCCGGTAGAAAGAAACCTTACTCAATTAATACTACGAGTTTCAGTCTGTTTATTAATTAAAGAGCACACTTTAATTAATATAAATAAATATTATTTTATTAATTATTTTATTAATTAATAAAATTAAGCTACTGATGGGGAAAAAGGCAACATGTGATACAAAATGAAAAAATAAGACCATCACAGATTAAACATCCCTTCTTGCTTGGGTGAGTGAAAAAAGGGTTTGTAATTTAGCACCGAAAAACTAAGGATGTGGACACAACATGAAAGTGGCTGGGGAGGGTTGCAAAAGCATTGGTGTCACCTCCAAGAATAACCTAAGCGAAACAACAGTGATAATTTCAAAGCCATTTCACTTGCCCTGAAATTAGCTGTTTGGATTTGTTGGTGTTTTGGCGAAAGAAATAAGAACACCTTCCAAACGTCTCCTTCTGCCCACCCAAAGATGCTTTATTTGAAAGCAGACCCAAAGGTTTAAAAGGCATCCCATGCCAAATTTGGGTATGGGGGGGGGGGAGGAAAAGGGAAAAATCAGAGATTAATAGTGCAATCCAAGGTATGTCTAATCAGAAGTAAGCCCCACTGAGTTCAATGGGACTTTATCCCAAGTAAATGCACTGAAAGTTAATCAGCAAAAGTAAATGCACTGAAAGTTAATCAGCAAAACAAAGTTAACCAGCAAAACAAAGCTGGGAGGGAGATTACACGAAATAATTTTCCTGGGATGACTGGGTTCCTCAGATATACTGGCAAAACACTTTTTAAAAAGTTTCTTGATGCAATCATGAATCCAATCCAATCAAAACTGCTTTTTTTGGGGGGGGGGTGGAAAAAAAATCAAGACAGAAATGTATCACCAGGAAACAAGACTAGGTAATTCAGAACTCCAAAATCCAGGGAGAAATTTGGGAGGAGGTGAAATCCGGAGGCATTTTGCTCGGAAACAAATTGGTAGCTGTTGGTGAACAAATTGGTGAAGATCTTTGAGCACTGGTGAGCTGTTATCTCAGAACTAAGAGCCCCAATTAATGACCTGGTCATTGTGTTTTGAACTGACCAGTTTCCACCCCTGGTAAACTTCCATCAACATCCGCTGACACAGTTATATGTATGTCAGACTTCTGAAAATAATGTTTGGCTTCTGTATCTTGTAACACAATCTGTGGTGATACCTCTTCATAGCTGTACCCAAGCTATTTCTCGATGCTTATCTCCAAGTAAGGGGTGTGCCGTTGCGTTTGGTCAAGGCTCAGAGAGCAGAGGATTCTGGGATTTCTAAGGTTCTGTTCCTCATCTCCTCATGGGAGAATTCTTCATGTGAACTGAAGTTACAGGAGTTATCTCTCTGTGCCTCAGTTTACCACATGATAAAATGGGCAATGGGATCTACTGAAGATGGAATACCCTAGGATTCCATCTGGGTAGGGTTGGCATGATTGGGCACCAGACAAGGCCCACAACCTAATAGTGAATGAATGACAACTCCCAGAGCCCCATGATCCTGCTATTCCACTTCCTTGCTGTCACTGATTATGTACTTGCCCTCTCCAAGCGATTGAATGGTGACAGGGGAAAAGAAAAGGAGCCTCAGCTGTGGATTGGGCCCAGAGGGCAAGTGAACAGGGAGTGGCAACAGCAATGAGGAAGAAGTGGAGATACTCAGGGAGGTCCCCTCTGAGGTCCTCTGGCCAAAGGCAGCCCAAAATTTGGAGTTCATAAAGCCCCTGGGGGAAAAATGTTAGTGGTCAACTGACATATGCAAGAAAGAGGGACTGCAGCCCAAAGAAACTTCACCGCAATCATACTACAGGAGAAATGTCTTCCAGGTCATTTTTTTCCCCCTGGGGAGATCTCTGGCAGAAACAGGGCTGGCCCAAGATATTTTGCTGCCTGGGTCAAAAGAAATGATGGTGCTCCCCGCCCCCCACTCCTCCACATTCAGTGTACAAAACCCAAGCAGACTGGCTGTTGAATCTTGCTCCAATCCCTGCATTAGGGGGCACAAGGCAGGCCAAATGGTTCTGTCACCTCCACATCTGCCTGGCACCTGAGGCTGCTGCCCCACTCTGCCTAATGGTGCGGCTGGCCCTGCAGATGAACCACAGCACTATCGATCCCAAGAGGCTCGTTTTCAGTTGCAAACGAAACAAACAAAAACAAAGGGAAAAGATTTGACCCTCTCCCCCTGCCCTTCAATGTCCTCCAGGATTTCAAACCAACTTAGATCCTTTTAAAACAATTTTCTTGATAGTTTTAATGAGATACAGACTTACCAAAAGGTTCTAACAGGAGCAGGATCTGAGAAGAGAAGCAATGCTAATGCGGGTGTTAAGACAAGTGAGCTTTTATACTCTTCTGGGCGTATGAGTCTTACTCATACTCCCAGCTGGCATTGAGGTTTGTTTTCCCCCTTCCTCTACCAAGATCTTCCCATTATGCAATGCTGAACAGCACCTGATACACCCAGGTGTCTAAATCTAGGATGCAGAGTTGATTGTTTAAAAAAAAATCATTCAGTATGCATATCTGGCAGGTGATGAATCGAGATGTGTTTTCCACCTCCCAAATATTTTAGAATACATCGTGTGCCTTTGTGGGTTTTTTTTAAAGGGAAGGCAGATGATGACAGAGGCTTTGGAAGAAAGCCAAAGGAGAAAGAGGAAAAAGAGTCAAGGATGCAAGTTTTGCTAGTATTATTCAGGGATGGATGAATTAGCTTATATCTGATCTGACACAGTTGCACCTGTATGCAGCCATAAGTCCATTCCATCCAGCTTCCACATCGGTATGTGATTAAAAAAAAAAGACAATTCACATTTTGGGGGGTTGCAGCTTTCCCTAATATCAGCATTTTGTATGCAGCTTCCAAGCTGCCTGTTCATTGAGATATACAGATCAGGGCTTCTTGATAGTTCCTTCACCTGCACGTATGCATCTGATGGCAACTTCAACTGGTACTTCAACTGGTACAAAATATGGCAGCCAGGTTGGTCTCTGGGACATCCCGCAGAGACCATATTACACCGGTTTTAAAATCTTTACACTGGCTGCCAATTTGTTTCCAAGCAAAATACAAAGTGCTGGTTCTTACCTTTCAAGCCTTACTTGGTCTTGGTCCGAGGTACCTTAGGGAGCGCCTTCTCCCCTACGTCTCAGTCCACCACCTGAGGTCCTCTGAGGGGTCTCTGCTGCAGCTGCCTAATGTGAGATTGGCAGCCACACGCAAGAGGGCTCTTTCCTTGGCCGCCCCTCAGTTGTGGAATGACCGACCCGTTGAAATGCGCCTGCTAACCTCTTTGAAGATTTTTAAGCAGGCATCCAAGACGCTAGTATTCTGGCAGGCCTTCCCTTTCTAGAACGCTTGTTCCTGTTGCTGACTTTTGTATACTCCTTTAAAGCTGTGTTTTATTGTTGGATTTTTTAAAAATGGTTTTTAGTTCAAATGTTGTTTGTATATACTGTCTTATGTAAATGGTTTTTCAACGCTGTATATTGTATTTTGATGTTTTAACTTTTGTAAACCTCCCAGAGAGCTTCGGCTATGGGGCAGTATAGAAATGTAATTAATAATCATCATTATGGGGATGGCCTTTTCTGCTGTGGCACCCTGCCTTTGGGATGCCATCCTACCCCTGACCTTGTGTGACAGGACCACCCTTGATGGTGTTTCAGTTTTTATTCTGAAATCACACTATCTCAAACACTGAATACTATGCAGGGTTTAAGATTACGTTGTCTCCCATTTCCCACTGTTCCTTCTGTCTTTTTTCTTACCTAAAAAAATCCATTAAAGAAGGAAAGACAGAACAGCTGCACAATGCCTTTTGCTTGGTTGTGCTAGGAGCTGTCTGTCTGGAAGCACCCTTCAGCTTCGGGACATAAAAAATTGATTGGCAGTAGAACTATATAATTACTATATATATAGCAGAACATCCTTCAAAACAGTATATATACTTAACGCTGTCACGGGATGTGGGGATAACCACCGGTTTAGACAGCTTTGAGAGATGATTAGACCATTTAAAAATTCTGCTGCATTTCAGACATTTAGGATCCAATCTTATGCACGTTTAGACAGAAAAAAGTCCTACAACTCTCAGCATTCCCTTGCTGTCTGGGGACTTTTTAAAGGACTTCTTTTCTGTTTAAACTTGCATAAGATTGTGTCCTTAATGTCAGTTTCCCATGGGGAATGATCCCAACGAGTCGAGCAGGAGCAGAACCATAGACATCCCAGAATCCTTTGAGCTTTGTGCTGTAATCAAATGCAATGGCGCACCCCTCTCAAAGCCAGCATAAGCATCAACTGCTGGTTGTTTGGCTAAAGCCACAAAGAGATATATCTTCATAGGGTGTGTTACAAGTTACAGAGGCCTATTTACAGAGGCCTGTATTTATATATTTGGGTGGATGGGTGGGTGTGCGGCCAGAAGTTTACCATCAGTGAAAATTATTCAGATCAAAACAAGGTGGCCCAGTTAGAAACTGGCACTCTTCGTTTTCTGATCAGTGCTGGCTCCAGGTTTTCGAGGGTCCTTGGGCAGGACCCCCGCAATGGCCCCCCCCCTTAGTGAGTCAACCTTCTTACTGCCATGGTCACCAGCTGCTCTTTCTCCTTATCCTCTTTCTCTTCATTGCTACCACTTGCTTGCAGAGAACCGCTGAGCAAGTCGGCTGTGGCATCTAACGCTCCGCTTTCTCATCACCTCCACTGAGAAAAGCTCCTGCCTGAAACCTTAGAGAGCTGCCGCCAGTCAGGATATATATCCATTCATTTATTTGATCTTTCTACCAAAAATGGCACTGAAGG
The DNA here is from genome assembly GCF_057233095.1 of Heloderma suspectum. Classification (NCBI taxonomy): domain Eukaryota; kingdom Metazoa; phylum Chordata; class Lepidosauria; order Squamata; family Helodermatidae; genus Heloderma; species Heloderma suspectum. The sequence goes on from NC_139474.1 coordinate 14,048,211, forward strand.
CGGCTTTCTACCAAAAATAGCATTCAAGGATAGACAACACCCAAGGATAGAGTTAGATGGACACATCCCTGGAGGAGAAGGCTATCAATGGCTACTACTCTGGCTATATGCGACCTCCTGTACTGCCTCTCAATGCCTATGTACACCAATTGCTGGGGAACATGCGCAAGAGGGTGCCGTTGCACTCATGTCCTGGTTGTGGGCTTCCCGTGGGCAGCTGGTTGGCCACTGTGTGAACAGAATGCTGGTCTAGATAGACCTTGATCCAGCAGGGCTCTTATGTTTTTGGCTGCCAGTTTAGGGCAGCTTCCTATGTTCCTATTTGAATCAGTCCTTTATTCAGAATCATGAGAACTGGAATCTTACTTTATTTTTAGGGGAATGGCCATAGCTTAGTGGTAGAGGATGTGATCTATGCACAGAAGGTCCCAGTTCCAATCTTCAGCAACCCCAGGTAGGTCTGGGAATGACTCCCTGTCTGAAACCCTGGAGAGGCTCTTCAAGTCAGCGTAGACATTGCTAAGCTAGACGGACCAGTGGACTGACTCTGTACCACACAGCTTCCTATGCTCCTGAAGCTGGGGTGAACTGCATGTTTTCCAGTTATGACATCCATTTGAGACATTCCCATTGTTTTGATGCAATTCAGGAAATGTGAAATGCACCACGGAGCAATGAAGGAACAGAAAGGAGGACATTATTTCCTCTCTAATCCGGTTGTCCATCCCCACTGAGTCATTCCTGCTAGAACTCATACCAAAGGGGCTATTAGGTTGTGCCTCGGGCATTCCTGGTAAGCAACTGCTGTGGTTTTCCTCACTGACAAGTTCTAGGTGGATCAAGGGTAAACGTGCAGGTTCCTTGCCCAAACCAGTTCCTCAACCTCTGTTTCTTTATTTATTTGGTTTTTTAAATATATAAAAATAGCTTGACAATATCATTTAACATGTACACTCAAATACAAAAGGTGGAAAACATAATCTTGATACAACCAATTTGAAGATATGGACATAACATCTTTTGCTTAATAACCATACGTCCTCAATTCAGTATTTCTCTTAATTTCCCCCCCAAGCAACCTTGTATATTCTCTCTCTCTCTCTCTCTCTCTCTCTCTCTCTCATCTATCATCTATCTAATAAATTATTACTCAGCTTTAAGCAACATCTAGCAGCTCTCTCCCTATATTTTAATAATTATTCTTTTATCTCCAATACTGAATAAATGTATACAATTGATTTAAAGAATCCTTTTTTTGGTAGCTTCCATTTTTGTGTTTATAATACATTAATTTATGCATTGATATTCTATGTCCAGTATTATTTTCCTATTCTCTTAGAGATGGTGCTTCTTGTCCCCCGCCCCCCACATTTGTTTTTCTGTCCCAAGCTTTAGGGTATCTATCCTCACAGGGCAACGTAAGACACAATCTTATGCATGTTTAGATGGAAAAAAAGTCCTACAATTCACAGCATTCCTCAGCCAGCCATGCTGGCTGGGACATGCTGGGAGTTATTGGACTTTTTTCTGTCTAAACAGGCATAGCATTGTGCCCTCAGACTGCCAATTACAAATGGTTAAAACACCAACAATCACATAATATGAAATATGTAATGACATAAAACAACAACAGCAGCAGCAGATAAAAACCAAATGATAAAAGGAACCCAAAGATCGTCCAAAAGCTGAGTGGATTAATACTAAGAAAAAGTATTTAGGGTTCTTCTAAAAAGTAATAGAGAAACAACCATATGTATCTCCTTCCAAAGTGATGGGGCTACCAATGAAAAGACTGGTACTCCCCAGCCTAATAGCTCTTGCTGAAGGAGCTGACAGGGGTGCAGGCAAGTTGATATGAGAAAGAGAAACCATTTCCAGCTTGCCACCAGCTACAGTGCTAGGAAACAATTATTGGTATCCTACGGCAATGTATCCCCTTCATGGATCACTGCCTTGTTGTGGCGAAGGGGCTTGCGCAACTCAGTGAAGCCATAAGCTATGCCGTGCAGGGCCACCCAAGACGGACAGGTCATGGCAGAGAGTTCTGACAAAATGTGGTCCACTGCAGAAGGAAATGGCAACCCACTCCAGTATTCTTGCCAAGAAAACCCCATGGAACGTATCACAAGGCTAAAAGATATGATGCCGGAAGATGAGCCCCTCATGTTGGAAGGTGTCCAATATACTACTGGGGAAGAGCAGAGGGAATTTCCAAGTAGCGCCAGAAAGAGGGAAGCGGCTGGGCCAAAGCCGAAAGGACACTCAGCTGTGGATGTGTCTGGTGGTGAAAAGAAAATCCGATGCTGTAAAGAACAATATTGTTTAGGAACCTGGAATGTAAGATCAATGAATCAAGGTAAGCTGGAGGTGGTCAAACATGAGATGGCAAGATTGAACATCGACATCTTGGGAATCAGCGAACTCAAATGGACAGGCATGGGCGAATTTAATTCAGGTGACCATCATATCTACTACTGTGGGCAAGAATCCCCTAGAAGAAATGGAGTAGCACTCATAGTCAACAAAAGGGTGGGAAAAGCAGTACTGGGGTACAATCTCAAAAACGATAGAATGATCTCAGTACGAATCCAGGGCAAACCATTCAACATCACAGTAATTCAAGTCTATGCCCCAACCACTGAGGCCGAGGAAGCTGAGGTTGATCGGTTCTATGAAGGCCTACAACACCTTCTAGAACTAACACCAAAAAAAGATGTCCTCTTCATCATAGGGGATTGGAATGCTAAAGTAGGAAGTCAAGAAATCACCGGGATAACAGGCAGGCATGGCCTTGGTGTACAAAATGAAGCAGGACAAAGGCTAATAGAGTTTTGCCAAGAGAACACGCTGATCATAGCAAACACTCTTTTCCAACAGCACAAGAGGCGACTCTACACATGGACGTCACCAGATGGTCAATATCGAAATCAGACTGATTATGTCCTTTGCAGCCTCATCTCAGTCTCCTCTTCTCAAGGCTAAACATGCCCAGTTCTTTCAGTCCCTCTTCATAGGGCTTTGTTTCCAGTCCCCTGATCATCTTTGTTGCCCTCCTCTGAACCCTCTCCAGCTTGTCTGCATCCTTCTTAAAGTGTGGTGCCCAGAACTGGACACAGTACTCCAGTGGAGGCCTAACCAGTGCCAACTAGAGGGGAACTAGTACTTCCCGGGATTTGGAAGCTATGCTTTTATCAATGCAGCCCAAAATAGCACATGCCATTTTTGCAGCCACATCACATAGTTGGCTCATATCCAGCTTCCCATTGGGGCATCTGGTCAGCTGCTCTGGGAACAGAATGCTGATAGGCCTTTGGTCTGATCCAGCATGGCTCTTCTTATGTTCAGAGGGCTGCCGCCTTAAACACACTTAGCTGGGATTAAGTCCCAATAAACTGAGTGGGATTAACGTCTGAGAAGTCAGGCGTCAGATTGTGCAATGCTCGCAGGCGGTGCTCAAATTACTGGGTGGGGTGGGGTGTGGTGTGGTGGAAAAAGAAGGGTAAGGAATCTCTTAACTGAATCCTCACGACCCACTTCATGTCTCCGGCTTTTAGCTGAATGTGGCCTCACTGCCCCAGAGCCTCCTGAGAACAGTAGGTAAGGGGGCCTTCGCAAATGGTAGAGGGGCTGTGGTTGGAGTGCTGCAAGCAGGACAGCACATACAAAGGCCTCTGGGGTGGATGCTGAACAGCAGCAAAGTTGCTGGTGCTGCAACAGGATAGATGTCAAGGGAGACCAAGGGGTTGGGTAAGAATACCAAGCCCAGCCATGTGAGCTGTCCGCCCTCGACTGATGAATGAGGCAACCTGATGATGTTGCAAACCTGCCCATGCAGACTGTCTCTAGCTCGTTTCAGGGGGGCAGACAAGAGGATGACTGACGTGGGGCGAGACGATGTCACGCTTGCCTATACAAAGGCCTTCTAGATTAACCTGTGGGGGATTTGCATCTCAGCAACTACAATGAGCCACAGTAATTAAACAGAGGAAGGACATCTCTGAATAACACTGGGTGCTGAGGACAGCAGGAAGGGCAGTTGTCTTCATGCCATAGCTGGGAGCATGCCAGATTGGGAAATACAACGCAAGTATCTTGCGTGCAAGTTGCTGGAGGACAGGCCGACCAAAAGCTAAAGTCCAGAATTCTTCAGAGGGAGTGCCACTGCTGGGTGTTCGAGGGCCCCTGGGCAAGACATCCTCAACGGGCCATCTCCCTCAATGAGTCTACCTTGTCACTGCCATTGCCACCCTCCTCCTCATTTCTACAGTGCAAGACTGTGAACGGGTCGGCCGCGGCATCTCCTGCTCCTCCTCCTCGCCACCACCGTTGTCTGGGCCAGAGCGAGAGGCAGACGAGCAAGCCGGTTGCAATGGGAAAGAGGAGGAGCAACGCCAGAGGGCCCTTGTCAGTGGGCCCCTGCTGCAATGTGGGCCCTCGACAAGTGCCCAACCATGCCTGCTTTTGATGTCGGTAGCGTTCAGAGTGGATAAAGCTGAACCCAAATTCACAGAGAATCCTCCTTAGGTGCATCTCCTTTCTGACATGATGTACACAGTGCCATCTATGCGCATGGTGCCTTACAAACAACAGGTCTGACAGATCCCATAAACACTCTCTCTCTGTTCTTAACCCCGGCTATCTCACACTTAAAGGGTTTCAACATTTACCCCCAAGCCTGCACCTAGATCAGGAGTGGGCAGAAGGATGAGGAAGATCTGGTTGACCTTTGAGTGACTGGCAGTGCCTCGGCAAGGAATTTCGACTCCCAGCAGTTTAGCAATAGCATCTACACCATGACTCTTCTCTTGTCTTGGATCCTACTACTGAAGTGAAGAAGGCGTGGGTTCACCAGGAGTGATATTTGTGTGTGGAGGAAGGACAGTGAGCTCACATTTCTGGTACTCAAAAGAAGTCTCTGGGCTCAGAATTCTTCTGCTCTAAGAGTACGTCTTTTGAACCAGGCTCCGGTTAGTTAATGTCAGGGTTCTAGAAACCCCCTCCTACACAAAGGAGATCACAGCATCCTGAAGCTCGCCCACCCCTGGTCTGTACACCAACACACCTCAAATCAACATGATCTGGAAAGAACTATAACTAATGTCTCAACTATAACTAGAAGCATAGAATCATAGAATAGTAGGGTTGGAAGGGGCCTACAAGGCCATCGAGTCCAACCCCCTGCTCAGTGCAGGAATCCAAGTCAGAGCATCCCTGACAGGTGGCTGTCCAGCCTCATCTTGAATGCCTCCAGTGTGGGAGACTAATGTCTCAACAGCCTACCACCCTGCTGAAAGTAGGTGATTCTTTTTGCCTTCCCTGGCTCCCTCCAGCTGTTCCCCTTTATGCCTCACATGCAGAAAACATGTTTCTTCTACTAGTGCCTATAAGTGCTTCTTGCCTTTGTTGCGTTTTAATTTAATCTGTTGTGTATTTTAATTTTGTTTTAAAATGCGTACGCTGCCTTTCCGTGGCAGGTCAAATAAACAACGCATCAGCCTAGGATCAGAATCAGAAGTTATGCTTAACGTAAGCACCAGCCACATATGGAGTTCTTACCCACATCATAGCATACTTATCCATATCATTTTTCCACCTCTCCAGTGGCAGTCAATGAGGTGGTGAAAACATAAAAACATCGGAAGAGCCCTGCTGAGTCAGGTCAAGGGTCCAACTTGTCCAGCATTCTGTTCACATAGTGGCCAGCCAGCTGTTGACCAGTAACCCACAAGCAGGACACAAGTGCAACAGCACCCTCCCACCCATGTTCCCCAGCAACTGGTGTACATTGCCTCTGATATTGGAGGTACCATATAGCCATCAAGACAGTAGCCATTGATAGCCTTCTCCTCCAGGAATTTGTCCAATCCCCTTTTAAAGCCATCCAAAGTGGTGGCCATCACTACATCTCGTGGAAATGAGTTCTGTAGTTTAACTCTGTGCTGTGTGAATAAGTCCTTCCTTTGACCCGTCCTGAATTGGCTTCATGGGATGACCCCATTGGGTTCTAGTATTATCTATCGGGGTGCTGCAGTTGCATCCTCCATTGAAGAAGAGTGAAGTGAGGCAGGCAGCTACCAGGAAGAGGGCCTTTTCTGAGGTTCACCTGGCACCTACACTGTACTCCTTCCAGTGCCTTGTTATTCTCCCAGTATTTTAGCATTTTAGCTTCCTAGTCTTTTAGCGCTGGTGTTTTAAATCTGTATTTTAAATCCCTGCATTGCTGCTAGGTTTTATTCTGGCTGTACTGTTATTTTGTGGTTTTAAGCTTTTATATTTTAGATTGTTTTATGCTGCACTTTGTGATTTTAATTTTTGTGAACCACCCAGAGATCTGCGGCTATTGGGCAGTAATAGAAATAATCAATAAATAAACAAATACATCTGCCTTGTGCCAGTGGATGCTGGTGGCTCTGATTTCAGTGGGGCTGTGAACCTATTCTGGGTTTTAGTCACAACCAGGCAGAACTCTAAAGGAGCTATCCAAGGGGCTGAACCATTTGGGGGGTAGTGTTCAGCACCTTGGATAGCTCTTTTAGAGTTCTGGATGGTTCTGACTGAAACTCAGAATGGAATCAGAGCCCCACTGAAATCAGCGCCACCAGCCTCCACTGCCTTCTGCATATCTCTAGTCTAAATGTTATGGAAAGATGAGGGGATAGAATGCACCAAACCGTTCCCTGTTTGGATGGCTAACTCTGTATATGTGCAAACCCAACCAGGAAATCGGGGTAATGCTTTCAATCATAAGACTGCCAGGCAATCACAAAGAATTGCCCAAACTCTCAGAAGATCAGTCAGTTCGCGAAGGTTCAAAACGTTGCAAAATTTCACGTATTCTTCATGGTAGGTAATTCAGATGCTCTGGTCTCCTTCCTGATTCTGCATTTCAATCATGCTTACTCAGGCCTCTCCACTCAGGACGTATTGCGCTCCACACATAAAATCTTGCTTCTCTGTGTATCTGATGCAATGATATAGTGATTACTTGGAGGTACAGTGTCATGGCTTGCAAATATGAGTTACCCAACACTTTCTAGAATAATGATGTATTTATTCCTTGGATTTCTCTTCCTGCTGAGATCACCACCTTGTTTATCGTGTTATTTCCCCATCAAAGGTCATTGGGTATATGAGCAAATTCCCCAAATATTCTGGTAAGGAAAGATCGTTGGACATCTAAGCAAATTCTCCAGTGCTTCAGGAAAGGAACATCTGTTGAAGCAATTGATCCAAAATTATCATCGTGTTGTGCCATCACTCCTAGAGCTCCTTCCTTCTTTTTAAAATTTGGACCCCTCCTTTCAGACCTATAGGGGCCCTTGACTTAGCTGGCTTTGAAAGGGGATTAGACACATTCACAGAGAAGGAGGTGACTTTGTCAATGGATGCCTATGGATGCGACAGTTATCCATGCCTTCGTTGCACCATGTTTAGACTACTGCAATGTATGTTGTGGGGGGCTACCCTTGCAGAGAGTCTGGAAGCCCCAATTGGTGCAAAAGGCGAAAAGCCAGGCTGCGCAGTATTGGGACCATATTACACCTGTCTTGAAAGACCTGCACCGGTTGCCAATTGGCTTCAAGGCCTTTAAAGGCTTCAACCTTTTAAATCCTCAGTGTTTTTTTGTTGTTGTTTATTCGTTCAGTCGCTTCCGACTCTTCGTGACTTCATGGACCAGCCCACGCCAGAGCTTCCTGTCGGCTGTCACCACCCCCAGCAACCCCAAGGTTGAGTCCGTCACCTCCAGAATATCATCCATCCATCTTGCCCGTGGTCGGCCCCTCTTCCTTTTGCCTTCCACTTTCCCTAGCATCAGCATCTTCTCCAGGGTATCCTGTCTTCTCATTATGTGGCCAAAGTACTTCAGTTTTGCCTTCAATATCCTTCCCTCAAGTGAGCAGTCTGGCTTTCTTTCCTGGAATATAGACTGGTTTGATCTTCTTGCAGTCCAAGGCACTCTCAGAATTTTCCTCCAGCACCACAGTTCAAAAGCATCTATCTTCCTTCGCTCAGCCTTCCTTATGGTCCAGCTCTTGCAGCCATAGGTTACTACAGGGAATACCATTGCTTTAACTATGCGGACCTTTGTTGTCAGTGTGATGTCTCTGCTCTTCACTATTTTATCAAGATTTGTCATTGCTCTCCTCCCAAGTAGTAAACGTCTTCTGATTCCCTGGCTGCAGTCAGCGTCTGCAGTAATCTTTGCGCCTAGAAAGACAAAGTCTGTCACTGCCTCCACGTTTTCTCCCTCTGTTTGCCCATTATCAATCAAACTGGTTGCCATAATCTTGGTTTTTTTGAGGTTTAACTGCAACCCAGCTTTTGCACTTTCTTCTTTCACCTTCGTCATGAGGTTCCTCAGCTCCTCCTCACTTTCAGCCATCAAAGTGGTATCATCTGCATATCTGGGATTGTTAATGTTTCTTCCAGCGATTTTAACTCCAGCCCTGGCTTCATCAAGCCCAGCACGTCGCATGATGTGTTCTGCGTACAGGTTGAATAGGCAGGGTGAGAGTATACAACCCTGCCGTACTCCTTCCCAATCTTAAACCAGTCTGTTGATCCGTGGTCTGTTCCTACCATTGCTATTTGGTCGTTACACAGATTCCTTGAGAGGCAGACAAGATGACTTGGTATCCCCATCCCACCAAGAACTTGCCACAATTTGTTATGATCCACACAGTCAAAGGCTTTAGAATAGTCAATAAAACAGAAATAGATGTTTTTTCTGAAACTCCCTGGCTTTCTCCATTATCCAGCGGATACTGGCAATTTGGTCTCTAGTTCCTCTGCCTTTTCTAAACCCAGCTTGTACATCTGGCAATTCTCGTTCCATGAATTGCTGGAGTCTACCTTGCAAGACCTTGAGCATTACCTTATTGGCATGTGAAATAAGTGCCACTATTCGATAGTTTGGTTCAGCCCCAAATGGTTCAGCCCCTTGGATAGCTCCTTTAGAGTTCTGGCTGGTTGTGACTAAAACCCAGATAGTTCGATAGAACATTCTTTGGTGCTTCCCTTTTTTGGTATGGGGATATAAGTTGATTTTTTCCAATCTGTTGGGCCTGGTTATCTAAGGAACCACCTATCTCATTATAAATTTTCCCAGTTACTAAGGTCTGTGGGAGAGCCCCTCTTAACGGTACCATTACCCACAAAGCCCCATTTGTTGGGCATGCACAAAAGGCATGAGGGCCTACACCCCAGCAGGGGCCCACTGGCAAAAGCCCCCTGGCGTTGCTCCTCCTCTTCACCCTTGAAACCTGCTTGTTCCCCCGCCTCTCACTTTGGCCCAGGCAACAGTGGTGGTGAGAAGGAGCAGAGATGCTGCGGCCGACTTGCTCCCTGGCTCTGCCTGTCAAGCAAGCAAGTGGTACCCGGGATGAGAAAGAGGAGGAGGTGGTGAGCCGCTGGTGAGAAGGGAGACTCGTGGAGGGAGGGAGCCCACTGAGGGTGGCTTGCCCAAGAGCTCTCCAAAATCTGGAGCTGGGACTTATGTTCTTTACAGTGAATCCAATTCTTGCTAACCAGGCCTATCAGCAGCGATCAACCATGATATGAAGAACGCAGCCTCCCCTGGTCTGCCCATCGCCTTCAGGACAGGCCTTTTCTTGCCTTTGTGCCTTTATTGTGGGCTTCCTGGAGGCATCTGGTTGGCCGCTGAGGGAAACAGGGCGCTGGATGGACCCTTGGCCCCATAGAGCTCCTCTTATGTTCTTAACCCAAAAATATTCCCAGGAAGGTAGCTCATTCCTTAAGGCTAATCCAGCCTAATTAACCATCGTTAACATAATCACTACCCATGTGCAATATTATCCATAGTAATAAAAGAGTTTTAAACTGTTTTATTATACGCTGTACATCGCCCAGAGTGGCTGGGTGACCAGCCAGATGGGCGATTAATAAATTTAATAATAAATAAATAAAAATAAAAGAGATGTCTGTCTGTCTGTCTGTCTGTCCATCAGTGGCATAGAACCAAGACTGTGAAACCTAGACATGGGAAACTTGTTGCACACACTAAGGGGACCCTAAGGGTGTGTACTTGGGGATGACTTTGTGTTTTTTTTTAATGGATTAATTAATTTAAAATAATTTAAATGTCTCCATGTGGTTGAGGCTTGCAGTAATATTGTTAGCCCCTAGGGGCAGACTTTCCTAACCGGCACACAGCTTTGCAGTCTATACACTTTGAATGGGAGAGTAGTAGCCCAAGGGACAGAGTTATGGGCCTCCCCTCTCCCCATGCTGTGGGGCAGGTCCTGTCATGGGAGTGGGCAGTGGGCAGACCCCCCCCTCAGGGGCTGAAAGGGGTGTACCATGGCAGGGGCCATGCCTTGGGTGCCAGCAGAAATGGCTTCACCCAGATTGCGGGGGGGGGGGCGCACAACGGGCAAAATCCAATATAAATCCTACTTAGAGGAGGCCTATTGAAATAAATGGAACTTCAGGTAGCTTGGAAAAAAGGAGGGTAAGGGGAGACGTGACAGAGGTACAAAAGGATGCATGGTGTGGAGAAAATGGAGAGGGAGACGTTTTTCTCCCTCTCTCACAATAATAGAACCCAATGGGGTCATCCCATGAAGCTGACAGGTGGGAGATTCAGGCCGGATCAAAGGAAGGACTCCTTCACACAGCGCAGAGTTAAACTACGGAACTCATTTCCACGAGATGTAGTCAGGGCCGCTAATGTGGATGGCTTTCAAAGGGGGTTAGATAAATACCTGGAGGAGAAGGCTATCCATGGCTACTAGTCTTGATGGCTACATGCTACCTCCAGTACCAGAGGCAGTGAGCCTATGAATACCAGTTGCTGGGGAACATGGGCAGAAGGGTGCTGTTGAACTTGTGTCCTGCTTGTGGGTTCCGGGTCGACAGCTGGTTGGCCACTGTGGGAACAGAATGCTGGACTAGATGGACCCTTGGTCTGATCCCGCAGGGCTCTTCTTATGTAACTTAAGTCCCCTTCATTTCAATGGGTTTACTCTTAGGACATACAGTGGATTTTGCCCAGTGTGTCCCAGTCTGATAGCAGCATAGGTTTGCTTGAAGGCTTTGCTGTAACAAGCTAATGGCTATCCCAACCTGTGCAAAGCTGGATCTGTTCTCTAGCATTTTTACAAAACTAAGGCTGGTTATTATTGGCCTCACAGCAAGCAGGCATTGTGGGGTTTTACCCTTTCCTCTCCTGCTTTTAATCCTTTTTTCCCCAGGTTCCTAGGGAAAATCCTTCACTTGGGGCAATCTCCCCCCGCAAAAAAAAACAAATGCTAGCTTCAGAGGAGTTAAATGTGGCTGCAAAAAAGGCCAATGCTATTTTGGGCTACACTGATAGAAGTATAGCTTTCAAATCACGTGAAGTACTAGTTCCCCTCTACCCAGTACTGGTTAGGCCTCATGTTGAGTACTGTGTCCAGTTCTGGGTGCCACACTTTAAGAAGGATGCAGACAAGCTGGAGAGAGTTCAGAGGAGGGCAACGAAGATGAGCAGGGGACTGAAAACAAAGCCTGTGAGGAGAGACTGAAAGAACTGGGCATGTTTAGCCCTTGAGAAGAGAAGACTGAGGGGAGATAGGATAGCGCTCTTCAAGGACTTGAAAGGTAGTCCCAGAGCGGAAGGCCAGGGTCTCTTCTCAATCATCCCAGAGTGCAGGACACAGAATCATGGGCTCAAGTGACAGGAAGCCAGATTCCGGCTGAACATCAGGAAAAACATCCTGACTGTTAGAGCAATACGACCATGGAACCAATTCCCTAGGGAGGTGGTGGGCTCTCCCACACTGGAGGCATTCAAGAGGAGGCTGGGCAGTCATCTGTCAGGGATGCTGTGACTTGGATTCCTGCATTGGGCAGGGGTTGGACTCGGTGGTCTTATGGGCCCCTTCCAGCCCTACTATTCTATGATTCTATGAAATCCCCCCTCCACACCTACCATCAGCTCTGTAATTATGACCTCCCCCTCCCGGCATCCTGGTAGAAGCTGTTTGCATTAAAAACATAAACAAAACACCTTCACATTAAATGCTAAGATGCATTGGCCATCATTTCTAGCTTGGCTCCTGGGCGGTACAGAATTTAAATAAAGAAATAATAAATAAATGGGCATTGCACCAGACTGGAAGTTGTGGAAGAAGGTGCGGTCTTGCTATAGGTTTCTCAAACACAGGTGGAGTCATGCCAGGAACTAGAAGACTGTCCGGTTCATAGGGATCAAGTTGAGTGTTAATTTATGGGTGGAATCTCTGCCGCTGTCTGGCAGACAGTCAACATCTGTGTCATTCCCTGTGTTGAAACCCAGTTCCAGGGAGGTATATAAATGGTGCAGGAAGGACTGCCAAAGCATCACAACCACCTCTTGGAATCAGCTGGCAAGTTTGGTGAGTCCCTTCTTTTTAGACCAATTAACAATTCAAAGTTCTGGCTGTGAACTATGAAGTCCTCCAGGGCCTGAGACCAGGCTACCTGAAAGATAGCCTTCTCCCATGTGAGTATTCCTGGGCTTTAAGATCTTTGCGGGAGGTCCTTCTCAGTCCTACCATGATCAGAGAGGTACATTTGGTGGGGATGTGAAAGAGGGCCTTTTTGGAGGCTGCTCCAAGGCTCTGGAACCCCCTGCCAAGGAAGACTAGGTTGGCTCCCTGCCTGCTGTCCTTCCGTGGGCAGGTAAAAACATTCTTATTCAGGCAGGTCCCTGGCATGTACACTGGTCTGTTGCTGAAGGCTGCTTACTTGGTTGGCACTGTTTATTTCTTTTATTGTTGTGTTTTTAATGTATTTGTTTTTAAGTTACACTTTAAGCAAGGTTTAGTTTTCAATCTGGATTTTATTGTTAGCACCATTTTTGCGGGGTGGGTGGCTGGGTGGGCAGGCAGAAAGGCAGAATATCAACTAAGGGTGCAATCCTATTCAGATAGGCGACCGCCTATCCAACGCCAGGCAGGAGAAGCACAGAGGGGATCGTTCCCTCCGTGCTCCTCCTGCCCTGCATTTTCTGCTAGACAGCCGATTTCAGCTGTCTAACCGCGGGGTGAGTGGGTGGGTGGGTTGGGAGGAAGCAGGGGAGGAGGCTGCTGTACAACGTACTGGATGTGTTGTACAGGCATTTCCGCCCTCCCCGCCCTGGAATGTCCCCAGACACGCCCCTCTTCGGCCTCTTCAGAGGCAGCGCGGAAGTGGGGGGAGGCCGGTTCTCCAGGAACCGACCTCGGAGTGTGGGCTCCGAGGGTGGTTCCTGGAAAACAAGATATCCTGTGGCCTTCTAGCCTCTGACAAACGGCCATAGGATTGCTCCCTCCATCAGTAAACAAACCATCTCTTTATTGAGCTCACTCACCACCTCTTACAGGGTTTCTACATTGCCAGCTTGCATTCATATTCATTCCCTGTCCCCCGAGGAACTCTGGGAAATGGAGGCCTCTGGGAGGGAGATGAGGAACGATGCTTCACAAGCTGGGTTTCAGTTGACCCAGACCACTCATGGGGGTGCAGCAGTGCCATCATATCCCATACAACTGAACCCCTCTCCTATAGCTACGGTTGACTAATGGGATCTCAACAGATAGTTCTTGACTGCCTTGCCAAAGAGAGTGGCCGCTGACACGTGGCCAAAAAGGAGGACGAAAGGGGTTATAGATTTGCCTCTGTTATTTTCTCTTTAAACTGGTCTTTAATGCTTCAAACAGAGGACTGTCCCCTATAAAGTAGGATACATGGCCACCCTATGACCAAGCTGCAGTTCCCAGTATTCTCTGGAGGGTAAAGTCCTGATCGCAGGACTGGCCCTGGTATCGCGAACCAAACTGAAGACTGAACCAATGAGAAACTGAAATTGACAGATTCGTCCATCCCAATTTCTGTACCCCAGTAGATCAGCAGAAACTGAAGACAATGTCGGCCATCCATTCTGCAACTCCGGGCCTGTCGGACTGTCTGCCAGACTGCACCCTGGAGAAGGCGATGGAGATAATAGTCAACATCTATCATCAATACTCTGTCCGAGAAGGCAAGAACGATCTCCTGAGCCTCAAGGACCTGAAGGAGCTCCTCAAATGCCAGGCGCCCACTTTCCTCGCTGCCTGTGTGAGTAGTGAAGATGGGGGAAGGGAAGATGGGGAGGGGGACGTAAAAAGCATTTGCAAAACCCGGGGAGCCAGCCAGCCATTCTACGGGCTGGTCACAGGACGTGACGCTAAGAGAGCCATACTATGGTCCCTGGGCATGCGTCCCAGATCAGAGGATGGCTCGGAAAATCCCTTCCAAGTTGAAGACAGCGTTCTGACCTTGGAAGAGGGAGTTGGTGATCCCCCCCGCTGCCACATTGCAGCTGGCACAGAGAGAACCATGCCATCTGCCTCTCTGAGCTCAGAAAATCGACCTTGGAGAGGGGAAAGGGGGGGGTTCTAGTGGGTGGGAAGGGGAGGGAACTGGAGGGTCCAGGATACGACTGGCCATGCTGCCTGGGGCTGATAGGATTTAGTGTCCAAGAACATCTGGAGGGCCACATGTCCTCCAGGTATAGAAGATTGTAGTAGAATGCAGAATCATCTGATGAAATTTATCAGCAGGAGGTTTGGAATGGACAAAAGAAAGTCCTTCACACAACACAGCATTAACTCAGGGAACCCAGGAAGTGTCCGTATTCCAAGTCAGAGCCAGCACTTTTTACACCAGCCTTCCCCAGCCTAGTGCCCTCCAGATGTCTTGGACCTCAACTCCCATCAACCTTAGCTAGCATGGGCAATTGCCAGGAATGCTGGGAGTTGCAATCCCAAACGTCTGGAGAGCAGCTGGTTGTTGAAGGCTGCTCTACGCTGACTGGCTCTCCTGGGTTTCTGATGCGTCACTTTTCAAGATCGACATGGTGATTGTACCTGGAACCTTTGGCAAGCAAAATATGCGCTTTACCACTGAGCGCCATCAACAGTGTTGGGCTGGATGGACCAATGGCTTGACCCAGGATAAGGCAGTGTCGTCTATTCCTTGCCTGCCAGCCTGTTTTCCCATGGGAGCATCTACCATCCAAAGTTTAATCTCTTTTCCCCCTCCTTCTTCTCACCCTTACAGAACCGGAATCGTAAGGGTTATATCGAAGAACTCTTCAAAGAGGTAGACGTTGACCACAATGATCAGCTGACCTTTGAAGAGTCTGTCAGGGTGTTTGCTCTCCTGGCTGACGACGCACATCGCATAAGTCATGGCGAGGACCGATGCGGCCCGGATAATGACTGATCTCCCTGACCCGCCAAACAGGAAGACCCATCCCAACACATCTCCTAGAGACACCTCCTGTTGCTATTCCTTGCTAATAAAAACCATATCCTAGGGCCATACTAGAAGATATGCAGGAGATGCATGATGAACAGTTTCCTTTTTGTTTTGTTTTTAAACTGAAAACCATCTGCTTGAGGGCTTCTGCTTCCAACGAAACTTAAACCATTTCCCTCCCGCCTTTCCCCCTTTAACATCACTCTCCCCAGCTTCTTTTCTCAGGGGGCGGGGGGAGATACAGGAAACATGCATCTTTTTCCTGCTGGAGAAATAATATATATTGGGAAACTGTGCATCTTCTAAGTTCTGATTCCAGCAGCGTGTGGTTGCACACAAATAAAACTACCCAAATGATCCACAAATTAATGGTGTCAATTTACTGCCTCTTTCTGTCCAGCATTGCAGGGCTCCAATGCCCCATGAAGGATGAGGGTGTCTCAAGGGTGGACGTTGAGGATCGCTGTAGGGCTGGCCCAGGGCTGGCCCAAGACATTTGGCTGCATGAGGCAAAAGACAAGATCCCCCCCCCGGGACACACACTTCATACCACATAGAGAATGAGACTGGACTGGCTTGTGGCCACATCTGCGCACTGCAGCCTCCTGATTTAAACAGCCCTGTTAAGGCCTCTGCATGTATATTTGGTGCCCTCTTGTGGCCACTTCTGAGTTCTGCGGCCTGCTGATTTCGACAGCCCAGTTAAGGCCTCTGCGCTGATATTTGGTGCCCTCTTGTGGCCACTTCTGAGCTCTGCGGCCTGCTGATCTCCATAGCCCAGTTAAGGCCTCTGCGCGTATATTTGGTGCCCTCTTGTGGCCACTTCTGAGCTCTGCGGCCTGCTGATCTCCATAGCCCAGTTAAGGCCTCTGCATGTATATTTGGTGCCCTCTTGTGGCCACTTCTGAGCTCTGCGGCCTGCTGATCTCCATAGCCCAGTTAAGGCCTCTGCGCGTATATTTGGTGCCCTCTTGTGGCCACTTCTGAGCTCTGCGGCCTGCTGATCTCCATAGCCCAGTTAAGGCCTCTGCATGTATATTTGGTGCCCTCTTGTGGCCACTTCTGAGTTCTGCGGCCTGCTGATTTCCACAGCCCTGTTAAGGCCTCTGCATGTATATTTGGTGCCCTCTTGTGGCCACTTCTGAGTTCTGCGGCCTGCTGATTTCCACAGCCCTGTTAAGGCCTCTGCATGTATATTTGGTGCCCTCTTGTGGCCACTTCTGAGTTCTGCGGCCTGCTGATTTCCACAGCCCTGTTAAGGCCTCTGCATGTATATTTGGTGCCCTCTTGTGGCCACTTCTGAGCTCTGCGGCCTGCTGATTTCGACAGCCCAGTTAAGACCTCTGCGCGTATATTTGGTGCCCTCTTGTGGCCACTTCTGAGCTCTGCGGCCTGCTGATTTCCACAGCCCAGTTAAGGCCTCTGCGCTGATATTTGGTGCCCTCTTGTGGCCACCTCTGAGCTCTGCGGCCTGCTGATTTCCACCGCCTGGTTAAGGCCTCTGCGCGTATATTTGGTGCCCTCTTGTGGCCACCTCTGAGCACTGCAGCCTGCCAAGCTTAATAGCGTAGTTAAGGTCTCAGTGCTTATACGGGGATGCGCTGCTGTGCTCTTGTCCTAGCGGTGATCTCAGTAGCACAGTTAAGATCTGAGAGCTTATACTGGGTTGCCCACTTGTGGCCACCTCTGAGCTCCGCAGTCTGCGGATCGCCATAGCCCAGTTAAGACTTCAGCATGGATGCTAGGGGGCAGTCTTGTGGCCAACTCCAAGTACTGCAGCCTACTGATCTCAAAACCTATGTCAAGACCTCAGTGTGTCCTGCTCTAGAGCAAGTCTTGGCTGTTTGCAAGCCCGTACAGGCAACAGAGTAGTCAAGTTGGCAAGCAAATAGCCAAGCACACGGGTTTCAGCCCAAGGGGTTTTAAGCTAAGGCAGGAGTGGTCAACATCCAGGCAGAGGTCAGGACACGGCAGTCAGTCAGGCAACAAGGATCAGGTGGCGGGAGTAGCCAAGACCACAAGCCAGAGGTCGAACACAGTAGAATATTCAGTTACCTTATGTAGTCCAGAAGCTGGGTAGTTGAGCAGCCCCAAAAGTCAGGAAACAGAGCATCAGACACACGGGGCACGATTCAGGAGGCAGGATGCATGGCGGAGGTTGTCCCAACCCTGGCTGGGTTTCCAGTGAAGGCTACTAAGCCCCAAGCCAGCCAGACGCCACCCAGAGCTCAGCTGTAGCAATCAGAGCTCCCTTCCCAGAGCCTACTCCTGAGGAGCCCCTTTCTCCTGAGGAGACCTTCTCTGGAGGCAAGCACTCCTTTGCACAGGAGCCCTGCTAGCCCGTCTCCTGAAGCCATGAAGCTCCCAGGGACCGGAGGTGGCTCAGAGGCAGAGCCCCTCTCTCCTGGCAAGGATGGCCCGGCAGCCTCTTCCCCTGAGGGTCCAGGCTCCTGTGGGTCTGGTGGCAGCCCCTGGTCTGGGGCACCCTGGGCTTCGGGGGCCTCCAGCTCCTCTGAGGAGGACTCATGCAGTCAGGGGCAGGGCAGGACACAGTGGTGGTACTGCAGTGCTCTCTTGTGGCCACCATTGAACACTGCAGCTTGCAGATCTCAATAGCCCTGTTAAGACTTCAAGCATGATTACTAGGGTGCCCTCTTGCACCCTGCTCCTAAGCACTGATCTGAATAGCCCAATCAAGATCGGAGAGCTTACACAGGATTGCCCGCTTGTTGCTAGCTCTGAGCACTGCAGCCTGCTGACCTAAACAGGCCTGTGAAGAACTCAGCACTTATCCCGGGGTGCCTTCATATGGCCACCTCTGAGCTCTGCGGCCTGCTGATCTCCACAGCCATGTTAAGAGTTCAGCATTGATACTGGGGTGCCCTCTCGTGCCCCGCTCCCAGCGCGGGTCTCAATAGCTCAGTTAAGACCTCTGCGCGTATATTGGGTGCCCTCTTGTCGCCCACCCTGAGCAATGCTGCCTGCACATCTCAGTAGCCTGGTTAAGATCTCAGGCCTTCCATTGGGGTGCTTTCTTGTGGACACCTCTGAGCACAGCAGCCTGCTCATCCCAATTGCCCTGTTAAGATCTGAGCGCATATTCTGGGGTGCTCTTTGGCGGTCAAATCTCAGAACTTCCACCTGCTGATAGCAATTAGCCCTGTTAAGACCTCAGCATCCTTTTTGAAATTCTGCAGATTTTAAGAGGCCCGTCTTCAGAAAATACACATGTTTGCACTCCAGTCAACGGTGGGGGGGGGGATTTGAAAAAAAGAAAAGAAAAAGACACTCATGTTCAAGAACCTCCTCGCGTTTGAGGAGGAAACCGGAGAACCCCAGTGAGCTTGAACCTTGCCGGTTCTTCCATCCCTAAATGAGGACCCCAAAGAAAAACAAATATGAAAAGAAGGAAATCCTTCTTCACACGGCACATAGTCAAATGATGGAATTCGCTACCACAAGACAGAGTGATGGCCACTGATTTGGATGGCTTTAAAAGCGGGTTAGACTAATTCCTGGAGGAGAAGGCTCTCAAAGGCTGGTAGTCCTTGTGGCTATATGCCGCCTGCAGTATCAGAGGCAGTCTGCCTAGGTACACCAGTTGCTGGGGAACATGGGTGGGAGGGTGCTGTTGCACTCATGTTCTGCTTGTGGGCTTCCCATGGGGACAGCTGGTTGGCCACTGTGTGAATGGAATCCTGTACTACATGGACCTTGGTCTGATCCAGCAGGGCTCTTCCGATGTTCTTATCTTCTTCTGTTCTGAAGGCCTTATCATGGGTTCTCTGACGAGCTGGGCTTCTTTATCCCTCACACAAATGGGATACATTCAGAGTGCAATCCTATGCATGTTGAGACAGAAAAAAGTCCCACAGCTCCCAGAATTACCCAGCCAGTATGGCTAGCTGGGAATGCTGGGAGTTGTAGGGCTTTTTTTTGTCTAAACATGCATAGGATTGTGCCCTAAAAGGCCTTATCCCCTTCCTTCTGAACTTAGATGAGCTTGGGCACTCTGAGGGCGTGAGAAGGTAGATGGTTGACCAATAGCTGTTGAAGGTTTATTTTTGTATTTATTTAATTTATTAATCGCCCATCTGGCCGGTCACCCAGCCACTCTGGGTGATGTACAGCAATAAAAAGAGTTTATACAATAAAATTCAACTTTAAAAACATAACATTTCTAAAATTACCCTAGCCCACCCCAAATGCCTGTCTGAACAACCATGTTTTTAATGCATGGCAGAAGCTCATTAAAGAGAGGGCATGGCAGAGTTCCCTAGGGAGGGAGTTCCACAGGGTGGGGGCCACCACAGAGAAGGCCCTCTCTCTCGTCCTCACCAGCCTACCTGTCCTGGCTGATGGGACAGAGAGAAGGCCATCCGAGGCTGATCTTGTTGATGGAGGCCAGAATGAAGTTCCCATCTCCTCACCCACTCAACTGGATATTGTACACTGCCCAAGCAGCAACCTGTCCCAGAGGCTTATATGAAATGCATCTCATAAAAACTAAGGGTGCAGGCAAAGAAGACTAAGCACTGGGCCATACCAAAGCCCCACTCTGATGACTTCAACAGTTGGCCATGCCCAATGGCTTACCAGTGTGGCAAATCTTTTATATTTGCACCACCTTGCCTGTGCGGTGATATTAGGAAATGCGGTAACCGGATTCCTCCAAGAGAATTCTGGAGAGCTCAACCACTCATAGAAATCTGTGGAGAAATTCAAGGTGTTAACAGATGGCCACTGGCACATCTACTCCCCCCCCCCCCCGCAAATAAATGGTCTGAGCAGAGATGAGGGGAGCACATTGCCTTGCTAACTCAAGGCAGAATTCCATGTGAACCAAAATGAACTTGGTTGCATTTTTCAGCATTTAAAAATAGTCCTGCCAATGCCCATACAGCAACCCCAGATAGCAGGTTGGAGGGCGCTGTTCCTGGGAGAGAGTGGCCGGTTCCCTCTGCAGCTCAGGCTGTCTCTGCAAGACTGATGGGCAAGGACCCTACACTGCAGTCTAGTCATATCACACCACGATTGCAGGCAGGACGTTGAGCTGAGGCTGAGAGAGCTGTTTGCGACAACCCTGCAGCGTAGTCTGGTGTAAAATATGGTGGGGTTGAGGCAGATTTGAATTATTTATTTATTTATTTATTTATTCATTCATTCATTCTATTTTTATCCCTCTCCTCAGCCAAAAAAAGCTCCTGGAGCAGCTTGCAATCAATGAACAAAGAAGACAGTCCCTGCCCGCAGGCTTACAATCTGAAAAAGACACGACACACAAGGAAAAGGCGATGGGGAGGGAAGAGGGAGAAAAAAGAATTAGGTAGGCTGTCATCAGGGCTGGTGGGATGGCCCTGTTCCCCCCTCTCATCTCCCAAAGGAGGGGCAGTCCAACGGGAGCAGGCCCTGACGCTCCCTTTGCCTGCTCCCTCACTCTTTCTTCTTCTTCCCCACAGGCCCATGGATGTCAGTTAGCCCGGGGGGGGGGTGTTCAACTGGAGCAGACCCTGATGTTCCCAGGAGCAGCAACTCTGGGGGGTCTTGTCAGTGGGCCCCTTCTGGTGACTGACCATGCCTCCCCTTGACACTGGTGCTGAGCGGGCTATTGCCTTCTTGCCCTGTTTGGGGTCTTCCTGGGCATCATCTGGGTGGGAAACGGTGTGAGACCAGGTGGACCTTTGGCCTGATCCAAAGTGCTGTCTGAAGAGGAAGCGGCCATGAGGAATAAATAACAACCAGTTATGAATTATTACACTGCGCATTGGAATACACCTATCATAAAGCAAATGACACAACACGAGAACGAAAAATTAATAAATACATATCCTAGCCTTGATTATGAAGAATCTCAGGTCTGGGGGAACCTCTGGCCTGCCAGATGTTGTTGGACTCCAGCTCCCATAATCCCATGCTGGCGGAGGCTGATGGGAGTTGGTGTCAAACAACAGCTGGAGAGCCCCAGGTAGACTGCCTCCCAACGAAAGCCTGATTCTACCCCATACCCTCATAAGAACAGCTGCACTTGAAATGAGCTCAAGTCGCCACACGGGCACTATGGTGCCACATCAGAAAAATGCCACTTTCCCCTTGCATCTACTGTGGCTATGAAAATGTCTGTCTCTCCCCCTGCCTGCAAAACCGGGGCCCTTCCCTTTGACCTTGCTGATGTACAGAAAAGCTACAGCCTTGACAGAAGTCTTGATGCTAACCTCCGATACTTTTTCCCCCTAATGGGCATTGCTGACTGGTGGAGATACAGCTGCAGTTAACAGTTGCTGGGAGACCCATCTACAAATGTATTGTATCTGAAGCGAGTGTCCTCATTTCTGTGTCATGTCCCACTGTCGGAAACAGGATACTAGATTAGACAGAGAAGATGCAGTAGGGTTCATGCTGTTCTAATAATGTATGTCAAGAAGAAGTAATATTATTTAGACAATACTTGATGGAGCGCCTCTCCTGGCGAGAACCAACCTGTATGCTACGTTCAGCATCTAAGGCCCTCCTCCAAGTGCCGCCTCTGAGGGAGGCTCGGAAAGCAGCAACAAGGGAGAGGGCCTTTTCGGTGGTGGCCCCCAATTATGGAATCATCTTCCTGACAGGGTCCACCAGGTGCCAACATTGTTATCTTTTCAGTGCCAGGTTAAAACTGCCCTCTTCTCTCAGGCATTTGGCAGCATACAATGAGTTTTTAATTCTGGATCGTCTTTCCTTGATTGTTTAAAAATTGTTTTTAGGTATACGTTGTCCATGTGATTGTTATCTGTTTATATGTCCTTATGTAATTGGTTTAGTACTTTGTATTATGTGTTTTTAATGGTTTTTAATTTTTGTGAACTGCCCAGAGAGCTTTGTCTATGGGATGGTATAGAAATATATATAGGGGCCGCGGTGGCTTAGTGGTTAAGACACTGAACTGCAGACTGGAAGGTCGGCAGGACAGCAGTTCGAGACCCGAGTGCTGCGTGACGGAGTGAGCTCCCGTCTTCAGTCCCAGCTCCTGCCAACCTAGCAGTTCGAACGCGAGAAATTGCAAGTAGATAAATAGGTACCGCCTTGGCGGGAAAGGTAACAGCGTTCCGTGCACCTCGGTGTTCAGTCATGCCGGCCACATGGCCACGGAAGCGTCTTCGGACAGCGCTGGCTCTTCGGCTTAGAAACGGGGAGGAGCACCGCACCCTAGAGTCGGACACGACTGGTTGGGGACACCTTTACCTTTTTTTAAATAGAAATATAATAAATGAAATAAAATAAGTGATTTAAAGAAGAGAAATGTATCTGTAGAAATGTGGTTTAATGAAATATAAATTGAGTAAAAACAATCTAAACACACGTTATAGTCTCCAAAAAGTATATAAAGAAGAGTTTGAGCATGCAGCTTTGGGAACTACCCTTTTGGATCAGCTACTACCAAGTTGTTGCCTGTAGAATCAGCCTGTTAAGACTAATATTGACTATCATTAATGCTGATAGTCATTTTTTACTTTGCTTAGAGACCTCGACTTAAGAAGATGAATGAATCATGTCTATGAATCTATGCATGTATAAGCCTTGTATTTAGCATAGGAATGTACGAATCCCTTACCTTGCTCCACCGAGGGGCATCTGCGGTGGGGGGGGAGGCGCTCCATCCCTCCCCCTGGAATCTTCGACGGGGGGGAGGCGCTCCGGCCACCCGCAGCCAGACATCTGGCCGCTAGGCAGCCCTGCAGGGACGCAAATGGTGGCTGTCGTAGCCGCTGCCATTTGCGTCCCTGTATTGAGCTGTGATAGGCTACGTAAATATTTACGTAGCCTGTGACGGCAGGGGGAAAAACCCCAGCATACACAAATGGCGGCGGCGCAGCCGATCATGGCAGGGGGAAAAAAACCCCAGCGTACGCAAATGGCGGTAGCCGCCGCCATTTGCGTATGCTGGGTTTCCCCCCCCCCCCGCCATGATAGGCTATGGAAATATCACGGCCTCTGCAGGGATTTACGTAGCCTATCACAGCTTGAAAAGGAGGAAGCGAATGGCGGCCGCAGGACGGCCGCCATTTGCAAAACAGTGCGGACGGGAGCAGGTAAGTGCTCCGTTTCGCGCGCCTTTTGTGGGGTGGGGGCAGCAGGGACTTCGTCCCGCACGCCTTTTGTGGGTTGGGGGGGCAGGGGCTTCGTTCTGTGACAGATTTCGGGGGGCTGAATGCACTGGCATTCAGCCTCACTGAGATCCGTCGCAGAATTCTCTGACATCCCTAATTTAGCACTGTAATGCTGATATTTTTATAGGAAAGAAACAAAAGACAGATCTTGTCTGAGAGAGTGATTTCTAGAAATAGAAAGCTCTGTATGACCCATATATGAGAATTTCATTTTTGCTTGCAAAACACGCAAGCATGCCATGTTCGAAGCCTTGAGCGCAAATGCGAGCATGACTGAGCAAATCATCAGACAGGTGCTTGCGTTAGAGTTGCACAACTTTCCCCGTTCAATTTTGCACAAATTTCCCCTGCAGACTGAAAGCCCTGCTTTAGCCTGTGGAGGAAAATTGCACCAATTAGGGAAATTGCGCAGATTTGGGGAAATTTGTGCAAATTCCATGTTCAACTGCTGCTCAATTTGCATGATTTCCCCCATATGCCCAGAGGGAGCAGTGATCGCAGATGCAAACAGGAATCGGGAGCAAGATCACATTTGGAGGAACCTAGCAGTCGTGAACATCACTCGTTTGCCCACCCCTAATCAAGAGTGAAGAATTTAATCTTACTCTAAGGTGGCATCTGGTTTTATGAGGAATATGAAGATGTGTGATTAATCAGGTAGCCCAGCGTTACCTACATACTGGTAGCATATTTTAAAAGGACCTCTATACCTCTAAAACAGTCTCCCATTTGTGAAAATATTCAATGTAGGCCAACGTGTCCTGCCATCTCAGCCTCATTGTCGCACACCCATAGCCCTTTGGTGAAGATGGGACGGGCAGGAGTTTTATTTATCTTATCTTTTATTTATGAAAGGCAAATAGGAGCCAAAGCATTGCCTCAAGACCATGGATAAAGGCACCAACCAAACTTCTGAGGATCTCAGGATCAAACCTGTATTGTCCCAGCAACCAAGGAAAGGGAGGGAGACCCTTTTGCAAACTTGAGGGATCTAGGTCGGTTCATACATGGGCCTCATTTTTGGAACTTTCTGGTGACCATTGTGTCCTTCATGGTTGGCTGCTTTTATGGACCCCATTGACTAAAATGCCAATAAGAACAATATAGTCACTGAAGGAGAACTCCTGAGTCTTGTCTTTGTCCACCTTTTCAAAAAGGCCATCAGTTACAGAGCTGCCCTTTGTGTTCTGTGGTTAAAAAAGGAATGGAAAAGGAACGGAGGATAAAGCAATGATTAGATACTGTCCAGGAGCTGACTGAAAGAAATGGGGACTTGTAATAGTTGCAAGACAATATCACATTACTGAAGGCTCTGTGCTTCCTGAGATTGAGAGGGTGGCTCTGGGGCCTCAGGGGTGGACGCTGCAGGGCCAAGGGGTCAAGCTTGCATGCCAACGGGTAATAAGAGGAGATCTCTCCTTTTCTCTGATCCCCAATGCAAACTGCCATCTTCTTTCTTACGTGTCTGTTGGGTTCTCCCTTTCCATACTTCATTCCGAGAGAGAGAGAGAGAGGGGGGGGCAATCTACATTGCACCCGCCATCGCAAGGAAGTCGGGGTCCTGTCGGGTTAAACGCACTTGAAGACCGTGAGATGACATTGCATGGGTTCCTCAGCACTCAAAGCTTTATCACCAGCAGGGAAATGGCTGGAGGTGCTTGGTCTTGGAAGCTCAGCACGGTCGGCCCTGGTCACAATTTTGGATGGGGAGCCGCAAGGGAATCAGGCTTCCTGCACTGAGCAGGCAGGGGGTTGTTCTCTTCCTTCAAATGACACTAACTTTTACCTCCTTCTACCCCCCGCTTTGGCTTTTTTTTTTTTAAAAAAAATTAAGGATCACAGCTGAGTGCCTTTACACATGCTGCCTCCCCCCTCCCCCCCTTCTAGCTTAATTGGTGCTGTAATGTTTTCTTGCAGCCCCAATCCTGGGCACTCACTTACTCGGGAGTAAGCCACATTGAACTCAATGGAACTTACTACTGAGTAGACATAAGATCACCCTGTAAGTCTGCAAGCCTCGAGTAAGCTCCATAGAGCCCCATAGGGTGCTCTGGAACAAAAGAGGACATTGCTTCTGAGCTTGGTGGGGTGGGGGAATCAGAGGTGTCTCCCTTCGTTGCAGGGAGGCATTTTACCCTCTGCTCCCTCCGATTGAGAAATGCAGAGGCAGGAGACGCCCGGGTCAGGGGGAGGCGGGGGGCTGTTGCGTCTTCGAAGACTGCCCAGCAAAGAAATTTATGCTTGTGCACAGGGAAATCAGGCTTCCCCCTGGAGCAGCTTTCTCTTCTTGAGCAAGGCTGGACTGCTGGAATCTTCTCAAAGAAGCCAGCCCACCCAGAAGAGTACTTACTGATCATGCTCTAATAGCTGGTTCTAGAAAGAGATGGGGGTGGAGGGTAAAACCCCCACCCAGTGCCAGCAAACACAGGCATGCTAGATTTACCTTTCTTTTAACAATGCTGGGAACAACAACTGAAGCAATATGATCACATTGGCCAGTCCCTCTTAACATTCTCCCTGGCCTATTTTGGACCATCTGAACTTTCCAGAAGATTTTCAAAGTATAATGCATTGTAGTAATCCAGACAAGAGCTTATCAGTGCCTAGGAAGATTAGAATGATCTTACTTCAGTCAGATGAATACTCCACAGAGCAGAGTGCTATTTCCCTAAAAGGGACCAGCCACGTGTCCTATGCAGGGCACGATGGAAAAAAAAGCCACTCCCTGTCCTTTGCCTCTAGCAACAACGTTATGCTGTCTTTGAACATGGTGGCTCAGTCCTGAGCCGCCATGAATACTAACCCATCAGCAGGAAATCTGGAATCGATTCCCACTTCATCCCCTCGCCTGATGTAACTGGATCTCATCTTCATAGGTGAGCGGGCAACTTGCAATGTCAAGACTGGAAGGAGCCATAGGAACCATCGTCAATGTTTTCAAGAGATACGCATCTCAAATTGGGGAACAGGACATGCTCCGCTGAAGTGAGATGCGTGAAATGATGACGGAGCAGTTCGCGAAGAAGCCATTGGTGAGGGTGGGGCACAGGATGACTCACTGAGCCCAAGTCTTGTTAAATAGCTTGTTAAATTTAAACCGATGGAAGATTTTTGCAAGGTGCAGCTAAAAGTGAATCTGGGAGACAACCTTCTCCTCCCAAATTCAAGCATTTCACATGTGGCATGTGATGTTCTGGGTAAAGGGCCAGTTTTTTTTAGGGGCGGGGGAATGGTTTTACATTTCATTTTTTGTCTGTGTCTATGTCTAAACTCAGCTTTGAAGCAAGAAACAGCATGTGAAACCAGTGCTCTATGGAAATATTGCAGATCATGCCACTTGTAATTATCAGCTATGCTCAGAAGCAGCCTGGTTTCTGACAGCATCTGGATTTCTCATCAGGAAAGACAAAGGAGACAGATGGTAGAATCCAAATGAAGTCCTACTTCGAGTAAACTACGTTATGCTGTCTTTGAACATGGTGGCTCAATCCTGAGCCGCCATGAATATTAACCCATCAGCAGGAAAACTGGAATCGATTCCCACTTCATCCCCTCGCCTGTGTGGTAAAAGTCCAAACTGGACTTGGAGGTCCGTGCCCAGCTGCCCTCCAGTTAAGCTCTGGACATGCGGGTAAGATTCAACTCGAGTTTATTCGTGTACAACGAAGGCAGCTCTGCCAACCCAGAGGCAGCCCAGATCAACACTCCCCAGTTACATTTATAATCATAATGTGGCTAAATAAGTGACATCAGCCAAGCCTAGCGTGCATGTCTGGTTAATATCAACTGAGCTTTTACTGAACCACCACCCCCGGCTTCTTCTCAGAGCCCTGCAACTTTTGCAAGGACGATGATTCTTAGGTTTGGGGTGAGTTGCTGTGGAGACAAGATAACTTATCTCTACTGTCCTAACAGTTTCTTCTTTTGTACAGAAGAAACAAAGACAACAGTTATGGGCTTTCGAGGAATCTGCCACATTGGCACAAAGAAGCCGATCAATGTGGCCTTGCCTTAGTTATTTTCCACATTCCCTCATTTGATCCAATAGGAGCTGAATTCTTCATACTGGATCACCTAGAGAGTGCCGTCAGCCCACTGCTTCAGCAGTTCTTTCCAATTTTCTACCTTTTCTTGTGGCAAACCTTGATACATAGCAAGAAATTGCTGGCTAACTTGTCTTTTTATACAAGACGTAAAGCATGCAAAGATACAGGGTTAAGATCAATACCACAAATAGAATACCCAACACAGCGAGAAAGCCTTGCCTCAACCAGGCGAGGTTTGGGAGCCATCCGGTTAGCCAGTCTATAGGATTCCATCCTTTCCAGGCTTGTACAGGTGCATGCGCTACTTCCCTAATGTCTGCTGCCAATTGTTTTACAATTTTCCCACTGTCATCAATCTTTAGACAACAGTCAGACCAGTCAAATTTTCCACACAGGCCGCCTTCAGCTGCCAGCAGATAGTCTAAACCCATTCTGCTCTGGATGATGGCTCCCTGCATTTGAGCCATCTGAGTAGCAACCAGGCCTAAGGCATCTGCAGTATGACTGGGAAATACTTTAACTACTGCCTGTAGCCTGATAAGTCTACTGGTGAGATATGTCAAATCTCGTGCTACTATATTGGATTCAAAGACAGCTGGACTTACCCCCAAACGGTCCATCTTTACAGGTGCTTTTAAAACAGAATGTTCCCAATGTAGGAATGACAGGCCACCATGTGTGAGCATTTGGAAACCCCAAGTCCTTTCAAGTGCTGTTATCTGACTTCAAAGGAACCAGGGGGCTTGCCAAGTTAGCTGCGCTCAATGGTTTGGCCTCCCAGGGCATTGGAGCTGAGGTAGCCTTAGAGGCCGCCAAACAGATCCAACAGTCTGAACGTGCAAAGGTGTCTTGAATGCTCTGAGTTACACTCAGAACGCTACTTGGGCAAGGATCAGTCTGTAATACTGGCTCGCGAGGACTACCTATACAAGAAGATAGAAGGCAGATTAAAACAACACGGCCAAACATTCTGCCAATACAAGCTCTTCTCTAACATGCACGCTATAACGCTTAACTTTGCTAGCAACCCAAATTTAACTACTACCTAGTATCACCACATAGGATCAATTTTTATTACTTTCTTTTGATCTAAAATGTTAAAGGTTGATCCTGCTGGTTATAATGTTCAATCACCCACTGAGGTTGCGGGTGGATCCTTAGATAGTCTGGCAGACCTGACCACGCTCTGTCAGACAATGGGGCGTGTGCAGCCTTCCAGTGGTTCACCGCATTTGTGAGTTGTGAAAAGTCAGACAGGTCAGTACTTGCATGATGAGCCTGTTCCACCTCTGCTTCTGCTTCTGGCCTTGCTTCATCCACAGGGTCCGGAGAAAGGCTAGCGGTGCTGTTCCCCTGTTGTGCATGGTCTCACCTTCGCTCCCTCCTGCAAGTGCAGGATCAGTAGAGCCTTTTGACAAACCCTTTGGGCAATAAGTGTAGGGGATCCAAGCGGGCTTTCCTCTCACCTTTATTGCTGTGGGAATGGTCAGCAACACAAGATGGGGACCAGTCTAACGTTCTTGGAGGCCTTCGGCTGTCTATGCGTGAATGTAGACCTCATCTCTGGGTAGGAATGGCTGAGCTGGCACATCAAGGGGCAGTGGTTGCGCGTTGCCCACGTGCCTGTGGATACGCTGGAACTGGCCCTGGAGCTAAATAATATAAGCAGTGAAGTCTTCATCCCCTCCTAGCAGTGTAACATGAGGAACAGCCCATTTTCGGCCAATTGGTGGAGGCCTTCCAAATAAAATCTCATAAGGAGACAGACCCATGGGCTATCGTGGGGTGGTCCTTACTGATACTAAGGCTAGAAGAAGTGCAGTAGTGAAATGCGATCCTAATCTGAGCACACACACTGAGGCGGGCCAAATCTTGGGACAATGTCCTTCATCAAATGTTTCCCTACCTCTTGGGCTGTGGCTTTCCTGCAGGGGAAAGCCTTCACCCATCTCAATAATTTATCTGCAGTGACTAACAGCCACTGGAATCCTTGTGTTTTAGGCAAAGGAGCGAAATCAATCTGAATGGATTTAAATGGCCATTACACCCATGGTCTTCCACCTTGGGGCCCAGGCGGTATGACGTTTGCATTCTTCCTCACACACTGAGGGCAGGCAGAAACCACCCGCTTAGCCATTTGATGTATACCTGGGGCAAAGCATTCCCTGCAGATTCTCTATGCCAGCCCAGTACTACCCACATGCCTCTGGCTGTGGTGCTGTTGTAACACTGGCCTTAGGCCTGCTTTTGGTAAAACGAGCCTGCCATCTGGGCCAGCTCAGGCTCCAGTGCTATCTTGTGTAGCCCCGGCCGCTTGCCACACTTTCTTCTCCTCTGCACTGGCAAGGTCCCACCATGTCAATAAGGGTGGGGCTGGTACCACAGCGCAGAGGTGGTGTTCAGGAGGCAGCGGACGAAGGGTGGCTGACTTCGCCTCCTTCTCTGCCCTGCCATTCCCTTGGGTGACAGGGTCATACCAGTCCGTGAGCTTTGCAATGTACTACTGCTAATTCTTGAGGCAAATGGCACCTGTAGCATGACAAACTCCAAAGGCATATTTAGAATCAGTGTAGACAGTCAGAGATCTCTCTCCTGCTTTTTCACAAGCTCTGGCTAAAGCAGTCAGTTCTTGTGCACTTTTATTTCCTGGCAGGGGTCCAGAGTGCATTACTTCTGTGTCTGACACTACCGTATAGCCTGTCTTACGGATTCCATCCACCTGTCAAGGGCTCCTTGGAGGCCTCTCTCAGTCTAATCCAGTAGCCAAGTCCAGACACAGACAAAGGGATTCTTTTCAAAGCTTTATTCCTCTTTTATAACTTAACAACTCTACCGTTAGCAACTAGATATGAGCAGCAGAGTACCTATGCCCTAAGTTGGAACAGTTGGTCCCCGTTTGAAAGGGAATTACTGGCAGACCACTGAACTTAAGGACTAGGGAGAGTCCCTCCCCTTTTCCCTTGGATCCTCTGGGCGCAGCCATTGTTTGCGCGCCAACCGGGCACTACACCTCCTTTCTGCGCCCTCCATTTGGCGCCGCTCTCTGCGTTGGCGTCGCGCATCCATCAAGTCTGCTTCCCGCGCTCTGTCACTCCCTGGACTGCTATCTAAGCTAGGGATGCTGGTGGGAGGAATCTCCGTCAGCTGTTGGCCCTGGGAAAGAGGAGCGCGCTCCTCTCCCAGGAGCGACTGCTCTTCCTCAGAATCAGAACTACTCTGGGATTCTATGGGCTCAGTGTCCACCCTGACACCACCAGCCTGGAATACCCATCAACAAACCAAATGAATTCAGAACTTTGCAAAGGTGTGTCTTTCAGATCATCTCTAGGCATTTGCACTTCATGAATAACTGCTTTACAGTCATGTGGGAGATCTGGATCTTGCTCAGGCATAAGAGTTGCGGGGTTTAACATGTTACGCCGTAAAATAGTTAATTCTGGAGTTTGGAGCAACAAAGTCTCGTATTTGGTATAACGGGCGTTGGAAAAAATTCTGGGTATTTCGCTGGGTTAACAAGGCGGATACTGCATGGGGTACCCAGAGTTGCAAAGGGTGACCAAGTACAACATCTTGGACTTGTTCAACAATGAGTGCTGCGGCCG
This sequence comes from Heloderma suspectum, assembly GCF_057233095.1. Taxonomy (NCBI): domain Eukaryota; kingdom Metazoa; phylum Chordata; class Lepidosauria; order Squamata; family Helodermatidae; genus Heloderma; species Heloderma suspectum. Next base: position 14,079,267 of record NC_139474.1, read on the forward strand.
CAACACTGTGCAAACAAGAGGCATAGCCTTTCGCAGCGCTGTCCAATTGCCCAGCATAATACCCTACTGGCCTCCTATGAGGTCCAAAATTTTGACAGAGAACCCCAGAAGCCACATCACGTTTCTCACGTACAAATAAAATAACGGGTTTAGTATAATCTGGGAGACCTAAAGCTGGAGCAGATACAAGGAGAGTCTTTACTTGTTCCCAAGCCTGGGAGTCAAGCTTTGTCCATTCACACTCTCCTACCGCACAATTGCGCTCATTTCACATGCCAGCAAGGTGATGCTCAAAATCCTACAAGCTAGGCTTCAGCAGTATGCGAACCGAGAACTACCGGAAGTACAAGCTGGGTTTCGAAGAGGCAGAGGAACTAGAGATCAAATCGCCAACATTCGCTGCATCATGGAGAAAGCAAGAGAATTCCAGAAAAACGTCTATTTCTGCTTCATTGACTACGCTAAAGCCTTTGATTGTGTGGATCACAACAAACTGTGGCAAATTCTTAAAGTGATGGGAGTACCAGACCACCTTACCTGTCTCCTGAGAAACCTGTACGAGGGTCAAGAAGCAACAGTAAGAACCAGAGATGGAACAACCGATTGGTTCAAAATTGGGAAAGGAGTACGACAAGGCTGCATATTGTCACCCTGCTTATTTAACTTATATGCAGAGTACATCATGAGAAATGCCGGGTTGGATGAATCAGAGGTCGGAATTAAGATTGCTGGGAGAATTATCAACAACCTCCGATATGCAGACGATACCACCCTAATGGCAGAAAGCGAAGAGGATCTCAAGAGCCTCTTGTTGAGGGTGAAAGTGGAGAGTGCAAAAGCTGGTTTGAAACTCAACATTAAAAAAATGAAGATCATGGCATCTGGCCACATCACTTCCTGGCATATAGAAGGGGAAGAAATGGAAGCAGTGACAGATTTTACTTTCTTGGGCTCCAAGATCACCGCAGACGGTGACTGTAGCCATGAAATTAAAAGACGCTTGCTCCTTGGGAGGAAAGCTATGGCCAACCTAGACAGCATAGTAAGAAGCAGAGACATCACCTTGCCGACAAAGGTCCGTCTAATCAAAGCTATGGTTTTCCTAGTAGTAATGTATGGCTGTGAGAGCTGGACTATAAGGAAGGCTGAGCGCCGAAGAATTGATGCTTTCGAACTGTGGTGCTGGAGAAGACTCTTACGAGTCCCCTGGACTGCAAGGAGGTCAAATCAGTCCATCCTAAAGGAAATCAACCCTGACTGCTCATTGGAAGGACAGATACTGAAGCTGAAGCTCCAATATTTTGGCCACCTAATGCGAAGAGAAAACTCCCTGGAAAAGACCCTGATGCTGGGAAAGACTGAAGGCAAAAGGAGAAGGGGACGGCAGAGGATGAGATGGCTAGATAGCATCACCGATGCAATGAATATGAACCTGAGCACACTCCGGGAGAGAGCGCAGGACAGGAAGGCCTGGCGTGCTATGGTCCATGGGGTCACGAAGAGTCGGACATGACTGAACAACAACAACAAGGGCTGCAGCCTTTGTTTTTTCTGTCAACGGCTTCACAATTTCAAAGAAGGTAGGGATCCAAGCTCTGCGATACCCCAACATGCCCAACAGGGCTCTGACCTGGGTTTTAGTAGATGGGGCACTCATTTTCGTAATGGCATGCACACGTTTACAAAATAGTTGTCTAGTTCCACAAGACAGAATGTGTCCCAGATATTCAACTTCAGACTTACACCACTGCAACGCCCTCTTTGCAGTTTTATGTCCTCTTTCACCTAAGGCATTAACCACAAGATGTAGTGATGGCCACCAACTTGGATGGCTTTAAAAGGGGGTTAGACTAATTCCTGGAGGAGAAGGCTATCTGTGGCTACTAGTCCTGATGGCTATGTGCTACCTCCAGTGTCAGAGGCAATGTGCCTATGTACACCCATTGCTGGGGAACATGGGCAGGCAGGTGCTGCTGCACTCATGTCCTGCTTGTGGGTCTCCTGTCAGCAGCTGGTTGGCCACTGTGTGAACAGAATGCTGGACTAGATGGACTCTTGGCCTGATCCAGCAGGGCTCTTCTTATGTTCTTCTGGGTGTGGCAAAGCGGAGGCCAGGCAGCTGAGATTCAGCACTGAGAGCTCCCTGTGGAGGAAACATCAGGACCAGGCTGGATACCAGTTCACTGAGAAGTTGTGGTACAGAACTGACTGATACCAGGGCTGGGCAGAAAGTGGATATCTGGGTGTTTTGGACTTCAACTCCCAACATTGGCCATGCTGACAGGGGCTTCTGGGAGTTGAAGTCCAAAACATCTATAGATCTACCTTCTTCCCACCTCTGCTTTACGCTAGCTATGCCCATCCAGTGCCCTACAGAAGTACTGGCCAGCAACTCCCCAGGGAGCATTATTTGGAGGAAGGGCAGGGCTACCTTGTCCAGGATCAGGGATGGAGTCCTCACCATTTGCTGGGTTTCCTCCTCCACAGATGTCTCAGCTGTGGCTACTGCTGTATATGCATGTCTCCTTCCGCCACCCCCTTTCTAACTCTCTCTCCTTCTGCCACCCTCTCTCTTTAACTCTTTCTGCCACCCCTTCTCTCTCTCTTCCTCTCTTTCTCCCTCTCTTTCTTTTTCTGCCACCCCTTTCTAACTCTCTCTCCTTTTGCCACCCCTTTCTCTCTCTCACTTTATCTCCTTTTGCCACCCCTTCTCTTGGTCTCTCTCTCCCTCTGCCACCCCCCTCTCTCTCACTTCCTTTATCTCCTTCTGCTACCCCTTTTCCCTCCCTCCCTCCCTCCCTCCCTCCCTGCCTCCTCCTTTCTTTTTCCACCATTCCCTTTCCCCCTGTTTTGCCCCCTCCATGCCACTTGCGTGAAATTAGGCCAAGAACCATGTGTGCTACTTGGGTGGCAGGTTCTCCTCCCCTGGCATATAGGAGACCATCACACGTTTTCCTTCTCTAATCCAGGGCTGGCGGAAACTGTGCCCCCCCCAATTCTTTTGGGTGACAACTCCCCTCCTCCCTGCCCATTGGCCATGCTGGAGTTGGAGTCCAACAACATCTGGAGGGCCACAGGTTCCCTCACCCCTGCTCCCATCAGAACCCATTTCTGATTCCGACCTTTCACTTTCATCTCCACTGGGTCTAGAGAACTGCAGGTTTGCCTGGCTTGGAGCAAGCCTTTCTCTCCTCCTGCATGGGGCAGCTCATTTCTTGATCCCTTGTGCATAGTCCCAAGCACAGACCTGCGTATTTCACTGGCTGCAGAAGGTGGAAAACACCTGAACAGGGAACAGGTGAGAGGGTCGGAGAAGCAGTGTTCAGGAGCTGTCATTCCTTAATCCCTCTATTTGTCTTTCATCAAAAGCATTCCAAGAGAGTAAAGGGCAGAGAAATCAGTTCTTTAAAACCTTGCCTTAAGAAGGAGTTTACTCATCATTCTGAAAGAGAAAAGTGTTCAAACATAACAGAATTCCTCCCGGTACATTTCCATTTTTTCCCCCAGTTGGATTAAAAAGAAGGGGAAAAAAAGCATCGGAAACACAAACAAAAAGCTTCCCCTGCCAGTTTCCCCCATTTTCCTCCAGGTCCTCATGCCTTTATGCACTACAGATCCTTGATTTGCTTTATTTGAAGCAAGTATCTGTATTTCTTTTTTGCTGGTAGTTATGGGCTGAATTCCCAGGATCCTTTGCAGGAGAGGCCACAACATTTATGCTGGTTTACAACAGCAAAGCGCACGCTTACTTGAAGGCCAACTCCTCCGGAGTCAGTGGCTGTGGGTTTCATCTCCTTCCAGATGAAGGAGTTGAGAAGCTGAGGTGGGGATTAGATTGAAGGCTAAGGTCTTCTCCCTATTGATATCAGCTAAACCCCAGTGACGTCAACGGAGTGCATTTGGGAAACAAAGCTACGTTGGACTCATTGCCTTGGTTGATATCTGAATGGCTCAGCATTTGAAATACAGAGATAGATGGGGTTGGGTGGGAGGGAAATATCAGTTGCTTCCCCCATTTCCTAAGCTCCCTGCAGCATTTTAAAGACCAGATTTCGCAATGAAGGTTGTGCAAAGACTGTTGCAGACAAATGAAGAAACATAATGGAGTGTGTGTACAGGGAAGGGGGTCAGCAAAACACGTTACTTTCTTGCTGGAACATGTTTGCTGCAAGCCTTTGGGCCAGTGCAAATGGTACCAAACAGAACCAAGAGAGCTCCCCCACAGCCGTCTCCACAGAGCAAGCTGTCTAATGTATCACTGTACAGCTGGAGAATTTTGTCCCTGGGAATGGTGTTTTGGGGCATATCTTCAGAGTCATAAGGACTAGTAACTTTTTTTTGGTTGAAAATAATCTAATCTAAAGTAATCTAATCTAATGATAATATTTTTCAAGAAGCGACATTCTGCAGCCAATGCCACGTGCTACTTTTTCTTCTTCTTCAGCATTTCTCCACGGAATTGTGGCATACACAATCCTAAACAAAAGTATATAAGAAGCAACATCCAAAGGACTATCTGGTCTGGCATTCTGTTTCCACAGTGGCCAGTCAGCTGCCCTCCTGCTGATGTTCCCCAGCAACTGGTATACTGCCTCTGATCCTGGAGGTAATATACAGCCATCCTGAGTCGTTGAGAGTCTTATTCTCCATGAATGTCTAAACTCTTCTTAAAGCCATCCAAATTGGAGGCCACCATTAGATCCTGAGGTAGTGAAGTTTAACTATGCATGGCATGAAGAAGTCCTGAGTGAAGTCAAGGTGTTAAAGAACGCCATCAAAATACTTGGTGGCTGCTGTGAAATTCTTTTAAGATTTAAATCTGGTGTTGGATGATTGCGCCCAGGGTCTTTTTGTGGGGTGTTCTGCTGGAATTCAAGGTCATGGGGATTCAGGGCCTAGCTCATGGCCATTCTGCCAGTGCTCCTAAAAGACCACTCCCGTGAAGCCTCCTTCAACTGTCACCCCCAGCAACCATTCCAGAGGCTGTACAGAGGGAGATAAGAGAGGAAATGGGTCTTTCCACCAGCCCTCTTCAAAGGCATCTTTTTCCTCTTCCCTCCCCTTCCCTTTTTCCTTGCGTGTTGTGTCTTTGTAGCCTGCAACCAGGGACTGTCCTGTTTTATTGACTGCATGTAAGCTGGTCCAGGAGCCTGTTTTGACTGAGGAGTGGGACAAAAAGACCTTAAAAAGATATATAAATAGATAAGTTTCGAAACTTTGGCTACTTTATGAGTCCTTAACGAAAAAAGCACACCTCTTCTCTGAGCGCCGATCCTCATGTAGTCCAAATGGCACTGTCCATACAGAAGAGGGAGAGATCAGCACGCTCAGGGAAGCCCAAGGTTTTCAGAAGCCCCCACAAAACCCAATCCCCCAAACCTTTAGGAAACAAAAAAGCCTAATAGGGGAGGGCAGGGGAACAAAGATCCCCAAACAGAATGCTGGCTGATAGTTGGGGAAAAAATGGGAAACTGGTGGAATGAGAAATGGAATGGAGTATGGAATGGAATGCCTGTGATATGAGGCATTCTAAAAGTAGATTTCTATCTATGGCACTGACGTTCTTATCATGGTTTTCGGTCGGATTATGTAAAGCTTTGCGGCCTGTGGTCAGATCAAAGAGGGCAGGCCCGCCAGAGAAACCCTCTTTTTGTGTGTCTGGTTATTGCAGATTACACAATTCGATGTAAATTTTCCAGACAGTTTTCACTTTGCTCTTAGCTTTCTGGATCCCAGTTTTATGCCCAAGTGACACACTACTTGATTTCAGTATCTTATTTCTGCCTCATAATGTAGCGCCCTAATTTGTCTCTGTTCCAGTTGTGATTTTGTAAAATATTCTTATAATTAGGGATGTATGGATTTTCTTAAATCCATTCCATCTGTGTTTCATGGAGCCAGGGCCTGCAGGAGAAGCCACCACCACCACCACCGGGGAAGAGGCGTGCTTGCCGCCGCTGGGCCTGCTGCCGCCGTCGCCGCTACCACCGCCACCAGGCCTTCCCTGTGGACTCCTGCCTGGCATTTTTAAGGGGATTTTAATTGTTTTGTTTGTTTGTTTTATTTTGTTGGGGGGGATTCTGTTGTGGTTTTAGGGGTGGGTAGCCTGCCTGATAGGCGGGAGCGAGGGGGCATGTGTCCACCTGATGGAGGCAGTGGGGGGAGTGTTGGGGGCCAGAAGATACCGAGGCTGGGCGGCAGGCGCTGGCGGAGCGCTAGGGGCAGGCCATGCCAGCTAAGGGGAACGAGGGAGAGATGTGTAGTATCTGTCCCCTGCTCCGGGCCTGTCCAGAGCCAAAGGATGGCTGGGGGAGGCGTGACCCCATCTTCTGGCCTTCGTTTGCTGCTCTGCAATGCCAGGTCTGTTACCCAGAAAACCTCCCTCATCCATGACATGATCCTGGATGAGGGTGCAGACCTGGCATGTATTACGGAGACCTGGCTGGCCGAGGCTGCTGCTCCAACCCTTGCAGCCAAGTGTCCAGCCGGATTTTCGTATGCACAGCAGCCGAGGGCTGGGGATCGGGGAGGGGGAGTGGCTGTTATCTACCGAGAGTCCTTGGTCTTCACCAGACCCCCTCTCCGGGAGACCAAGGTTGCTGAGTGCATGTACCGGAGGTTGGGCCCGAAGGGCAGTCTGGGGCTTCTGCTCGTGTACAGTCCACCCCGCTGCACGACTGACTCCCTGGCCGAGGTGCTTGAGGTGGTCTCTGATGTGCGTGTACAGTCCCCTAACTTACTGGTGTTGGGGGACTTCAACGTACATTCGGAGGCCATCCTCACAGGAGCACCTCGGGACTTCATGGAGACCATGGCCTCCTGGGAGCTGCACCATATTCTAACTGGGCCCACCCATGTAGCCGGTCATGCACTAGACCTTGTGTTTGTTTCTGGAGAAGCGGGGAGTGATCTGGAAGTCGGGGGTATATCCACCACCCCCTTGTCATGGTCAGATCACTATCTGGTGACGTTGGACTTCTCGGTTCCACAACCCCTCCGCAGGGGTGGAGGACCCATTAAAATGGTCCGCCCCATGTGTCTTATGGATCCAAATGGATTCCTGAACGCGCTTGGGGATTCTCTGGGGCATGCCAACGGCCACTCGGTCGAGACCCTGGTGGGTGGCTGGAATGCCGCAATCACTGGGGCATTAGATCAGGTGGCTCCGAAATGCCCTCTCCCCCTGAACAGGGCTCGGACTGCACCATGGTTCAATCCGCGGTTACGAGCTCTGAAACAGGAGGTGAGACGGCTAGAGCGCCGGTGGCGGAAGTCTCGCTCCAAAGACGATCAGACACGGGCTAGAGCTGTATCTTCAGCCTATCACGTGACGGTGAAGGCAGCAAAAAAGGAATATTATGCTGCCTCCATCGCATCTGCAGAGTGCTGTCCCGGGAGGCTGTTCCAAGTGGTCCGGAGCCTGGTCGGTCCTGTGGCTCCGGAACCACTGGAGCATTCTAAGGCCTCCTGTGAGGCCTTGGCAAGGCACTTTGCAGATAAAATTGATCAGATTAGGTGTGTTACTCTGCACACTGTGGATACAGTTAGTGAGCAAGAGGCGGCCTGTGGCAAACCGGTTTTGTGGGATCGGTTCCAGCTTCTTCCTCCTGATGAAGTGGACAAGGTGCTTTCATCTGTAAGGCCGGCCACCTGCTTACTTGATCCTTGCCCATCTTGGCTCATTATGAGCTGCAGAGAGAGACTGGGTGAGGGGATCAAGGCGGTGGTGAACGCCTCCCTTGAGGAGGGATTGATGCCATCAGCCCTCAAGGAGGCAGTGATAAGACCGCTCTTAAAGAAGCCCTCCTTGGATCCTCAAGTTCTGAACAACTTTCGCCCAGTCTCAAATGTGCCATTTTTGGGCAAGGTGATTGAGCGGGTGGTGGCGGTGCAGTTGAAGGCACACTTGGAAGAAACTGATTATCTAGACCCATTTCAGTTGGGCTTCAGGCCTGGGCATGGGACAGAAACGGCCTTGGTCGCCTTGGTGGATGATATGAGGAGGGCTCTGGATAGGGGTGAATGCTCCTTCCTTGTTCTCCTCGACCTCTCAGCGGCTTTTGATACCGTTGACCACGGTATCCTCCTGGACCGCCTGGAGGGGTTGGGCATTGGAAACACTGTATTGCGGTGGTTCCGGTCCTTCCTCTCCGGCAGGTACCAGAGGGTAGCACTGGGAGAGGAGGTTTCGGACCCGTGGCCACTTACTTGTGGGGTGCCACAGGGTTCCATCCTCTCCCCGATGCTATTTAACATCTATGTGAAGCCACTGGGGGCTATCATCAGGAGGTTTGGGGTGCAGTGTCATCAATATGCGGATGACATGCAGCTCTACCTCTCGTTCAAATCTTCACCAAGGTTGGCCGTAGAATCCCTGTCCAAATGTCTGGAGACGGTGAGTGGCTGGATGGGGAGGAATAAGCTGAAGCTCAACCCTGACAAGACCGAGGTACTTTTGGTGGGAGACAAGAGGAGGCTGGGGGATGTTGATCTGGTGTTGAATGGGGTACAGCTACCCTTGAAAGACCAGGTCCGCAGCCTGGGGGTCATTTTGGACTCCCAGCTGTCCATGGAGGCTCAGGTGTCAGCTGTGAGCCAGACAGCGCTGTATCAACTCCATCTGATACGGCGGCTGCGCCCCTTCCTTCCCGACCATCTGCTCCCATCGGTAGTACATGCCCTGGTCTCCTCTCGTTTAGACTACTGTAATGCGCTCTACGTGGGGTTACCCTTGAAGACGGTTCAGAAACTGCAGCTGGTACAGAACGTGGCGGCTCGCCTGATTAAAGGCAGCCGCCGGCGAGATCACATCACTCCAGTGCTGAAGGAGTTGCACTGGTTACCAGTTGTTTTCCGGGCCAAATTCAAGGTGTTGGTTTTGACCTTTAAAACCCTATATGGTTCCGGCCCAGCCTATCTTAAGGAGCGCCTCCAGCAACACCAGACAGGCCGCTTAACAAGATCAGCCTCGGATGGCCTTCTCTCTGTCCCATCAGCCAGGACAGCTAGACTGGTGGGGATGAGGGAGAGGGCCTTCTCTGTGGTGGCCCCCACTCTGTGGAACTCCCTCCCTAGGGAACTCCGTCATGCCCCCTCTTTAATGAGCTTCCGTCATGCATTAAAAACGTGGTTGTTCAGGCAGGCATTTGGGGTGGGTTAGGGTATTTAAAAAAAAAAAAAATTATGGTAAAATTTTATTGTTTTAAATTGTTTATGGTGGATTGTACATCGCCCAGAGTGGCTGGGTGACCAGTCAGATGGGCGATTAATAAATTTAATAAATAAATAAATTAATAAATAAATGGATTGTCCAGTGTCTTTCATTCCATTGTCCGCTCATTGATGAAATCAGATTTTTTTAAAACCAGAATTTTGTTCTACTTGTGCTAATTCGCATTAGTGCTAATGCACACTTGCGCAGATGCGCCAATGTGCGTCAGCTAATGTGCATTTGCGCTAATGTGTATTTAGCGCCAAATCCGCCCCAAAGTGAAAAAACACTCCGCAAGTCCGCAGAATCCCCATGACTCAGAAAGAGCTGGTCCATTCCAGAATCTGCAAGCCAGATTAATAGAAATCTGAACACATTTGAATCTGTTGCAGATTTCTCCCACATCGCTACTCACAAGCTAGAGTTAAAAAACCAATAAGGTAATCCTATCCCATGGCTGGCTGGGGCATGCTGGGAGTTGCAGGATGTTTTCTGCCTAAACATGCATAGGATTGTGCCCTAAATTGAAATGACTTCACCCATAATGGGCCTGAATGGCTTGGATCTTAAGGACATGCACTCCAACTATCCCCATTCCCTGTCCCTGGCAAATTACACATTATAACAGAACTTTAGAATCAGAGTTAGAAGGGAACTCTAAGGTTATCTAGTTTATTTATGTCATTTCATTTCTATACCGCCCAATAGCTGAAGCTCTTTGGTTGGTTGACCCCCCCTTCTCTACCTGCCAGAAAGGTGGACACTAGCTTCTAGCAAAGAAAACCAGCGGTCTATTTAGGATGCAACACAGCTTTCCCCAAACTGGTGTCTTCTAGATGTTTTGGACTACAGCTCCCACGAGGCCCAGTCAGCATGGCTAATGATCAGGAATGCTGGGAGTTGTAGTCCAAAACATGTGGGAGGCAACAGGCTGGAGAAGGCTGATGTAAGACTAGAGAAAAAAATGTACACCCCCCCCTTTGCACATTTCTAAAATATGCACCCACAGGCTTTACTCAACGGAAGCCTGCACATGAAAATGTGTACATTTGGAAAATGCACACAGAAATACATGCGGAACCCAACTCCCACCTAGTACAGAACCCTGATGGAATGAGCTCTGGAGTGGAAAAATGAGAAGCTCAATGAGACTGACCTCGAGAGATCTGTCTATCCCTTCTAGCATGAGCTGGTTTGCTGTGTAGGCCCAGAGCTGTGCTCACCATCAGCACGGCCACCATGGCCAGGTTGACAGGGAGACTTTCTGCCAACCAGTGAGTGATGGTGGGCTGATGCTGTAACATCAGCATCACGTTTGGGACACGTTTGGAGGGCAGGGGCACACTAAGGCAGCTTTTCCAGAACCTCCCCAAACTTGAATCTGGGTCTGAGGATATGCTGTAAGAACATCAGAAGAGCCCTGCTGGATCAGGCCAAAGGTCCACCTAGTCCAGCATTCTGTTCACACAGTGGCCAGCCAGCTGCTGACAAGAGACCCACAAGCAGGACAGGAGTGCAACAGGATTTTCCCGCCCATGTTCCCCAGCAACTGGTGTACATAGGCACACTGTCTCTGATAATGGAGGGGCCATACAGCCATCAGGACTAGTAGCCATTGATAGCCTTCTCCTCCATGGATGCATCCATTTTCAGCCCCCTTTAAAGCCATCCAAATTGGTGGCCATCGCTACATCATGTGGAAGTGAATTCCATAGTTTAACCATGCAATATGTGAAGAAGTCCTTCCTGTTATCTGTCCTGAATCTCCATGAAGCCTTGCCGTGCCATGAAGACGTCTATGCTAAATCTTCGCTGAAGAAGAGGGAACAGTGCAATGCTTAAAGAGATGAACCTGGTGTTGAATGGGGTATGGTTATGCTTGAAAGACCAGGTCCACAGCCTGGGGGTCATCTTAGACTCCCAGCTGTCCATGGAGGCTCAGGGGTCAGCTGTGAGCCGGACAGCGCTGTACCAACTCCATCTGATACAGCGGCTGTGCCTCTACCTTCCCGACCATCTGTTCCCATCGGTAGTACATGCCCTGGTCTCCTCTCGTTTAGACTACTGTAATGCACTCTATGTGGGGTTACCCTTGAAGATGGTTCAGAAGCTGCAGCTGGTACAGAACGCGGCGGCTCGCCTGATTAAAGGCAGCTGCCGGCGAGATCACATCACTCCAGTGCTGAAGGAGCTGCACTGGCTACCAGTTGTTTTCCGGGCCAAATTCAAGGTGTTGGTTTTGACCTTTAAAACCCTGTACGGTTCCGGCCCAGCCTATCTCAAGGAGCGCCTCCAGCAACACCAGATAGGCCCCTCAACAAGATCAGCTTCAGATGGCCTTCTCTCTGTCCCATCAGCCAGGACTGCTAGGCTAGTGAGGACAAGGGAGAGGGCCTTCTCTGTGGTGGCCCCCACTCTGTGGAATTCCCTCCCTAGGGAACTCCACCATGCCCCCTCTTTAATGAGCTTCCGCCATGCATTAAAAACGTGGTTGTTCAGGCAGGCATTTGGGTTGGGCTAGGGTAATTTTAGAAATGTGATGTTTTTAAAGTTGAATTTTATTGTATAAACTGTTTTTATTGTTGTACATCGCCCAGAGTGGCTGGGTGACTGGCCAGATGGGCAATTAATACATTTAATAAATAAAATAAATAAAATAAAGATGAGCGTTAACCACGCTGGGATATTCCCTTGGTTTACATAGCATCTGTCAACTGCAGAAGTGAAGTCCACGCTGAAATATTTTCCTCCCTCCAGGCTGGCTGAGTAGGTTAAAGGTGACCATTTCTTCCTCTCAAATCTCCACGATGCTGATGGAAAAATTGGAGTTAGGTAAGAGGTACCTGCTATTGACAGCTGATGGCTATCACGCCGAGAAGGATGATTTCAAAACCAGCTAAAGGGATCTTGTGAGGGTATAAAAGTCCTCTGAACCCAACCTGATTCACTCCTGAGTTTGTTTGGTCCCTTGTGTGAGACATCTTGACTTCTTGGAGACCAGGTAAGTGAGATCTCAACAGCCGCGTAGACCAATCTTCCACTCAGAAGTGTGTAAACCGTTTTCCATGAGGATTACTCGCATGGAAGTTTGCAGTCGATTGCACCTTTACCACACAATCCTATGCATATTTTCTCAGGAGTAAGTTTCACTGAGCTCAGTGGAGCTTACTCCCAAGTAAGTGTGCAGAGAACTGCAGCCTTCGAGTGCAATCCTATGCATATTTACTTAGAAGTAAGCCTCACTGTGTTAAGTGGGACTTGCTCCCAGGTAAATGCACACCAGATGGCAGTCATAAACTGGTCTCATATTGGTCAGAGGTTCTTGGATAATGCGCGCGCCAAATTTCAACTGGTGTTGGAATTGCTTAAGCATTTCCGGGTGCATTTTGAATCCTCTGGGGGCAGAAATATACAGACGTCCAGTTTTGAGATGGTTCTAGTAACTGGAGTGCTTGGGACAACATGAATACCAAATTGCAAGTCTTTAAGTCATGTGGAAATGCCCTAAAGCGTTTGAAATCGCGAGTGAGGTCCAAGGAATCTTGTAATTTATAGATTAAGCTGTTGTCTGTCTGTCGCTCTTGGCTGGCTCCAGAAGGGTGGAAACCTTGGGCATTTTCCAGGGCCCCCAAACCAGCAGAGACCCCACCATCCTAACAATACTTCCATTTACACTTTGCACTGAGTATCCAAGCGGGTCAGATACAGTCTAAGAGAATTCTGCTCTTTCTTTCTATCCTCCTCCACTCCCTACTCTCCGCCGTCCCAGATCTGTCTGTCTATCGTAATGGCCCTGTTCAGATGCACACTGGGGAAGGGTACTTAGGCTAACCATGGTGCATGGTGGTTACCACTAACCACTGCGAGTGCTACTGCCACGTGTGCAGGTAACCATGTTCCACAACGTGGTTAGACTAACCATTCTCTAACCACCCTCCCTCCTGCAGGATCCCACAGTCCTCCAGATGGGCAGCCATGCATCCCAGCGGCCTTTGTGCCATTGGCCATTTTGGTGCTCGGCGGCTACTCCTTTGGCCACTCTTGCCACGGAGCTCTATGGCAGCTGTCAATTAACCATGGAGGCTGTTCAGACATCATGCTAAGCCATGGTAGAGTCCATTAACCAGCTTGAAGCAAGTGGTTAGTGAACGTGGTTAGTCCGTGGTTAATAAGCCACCATGGTTGGGACAGATGCTTGTTCAGACATCACTGTAAGCTCAACACTCCCAACCACCATGGTTAGCTCAACACTCCCAACCACCATGGCTTAGCATGATGTCTAAACAGGGCCATTGACTCACAAGTCTGGCCTTTCCTTATTGATGCATGGACCAAGATTTTCCCCCCCTCTGACCTCAGAATCTTTCCCTTCCCCTCCAGGTCCCCCAGAACAATGTCTCAGCTAGAAAATGCTCTTGAAACCATCATCAATGTCTTCCACCAATATTCTGTCCACAAACCTCATCCAGACAAGCTGAACAAAGGGGAGCTCAAACAGTTGATTGAGAAGGAGCTTGCAGAGTTCTTGAAGGTAAGTCCCGCAGGGATGGATTCAAAGAGATGTGTGAATATGGAGAGGCAGCCGTGGGGCTTGTGTGAATCAAAGAGCCTGGGGTCGGTGTTAAGGTCATTTGATGTTATTATTTCAATAAACCAAACAGTAGCTTGCCATCTATATCTATACAAGAAAGAATTAAAATCAACCAACAAATAATAGGATCAAAAATAAATGAAAACAGCAGTGAAAATATCATTTCCAGCTTTTAAAATACAGCATTCTTCCAAGACTTAAAATACTAACTATTAATATGAATGGATAATTTTTTAAAAAGACAATACAGTGCTGTGAAGGTAGTACAGTGAATTAGACATGAATCAGGCAGAAGTGTTGGGTATGACAAGTTATCTGTTGTATGTCCTGATGTGAATGTTTTTTTATGCTTTATCTAATGTATTTTAATGGTTCTTAGTTTGAGTGAACTGCCCAGAGAGCTTCAGCTATGGGGTGGTATAGAAATATAGTGAATGAATGAACTAGGCTTGAATTAGACACATTTATGGAAGAGGAGAGGTCTATCATTCCCTCTGTTTCCAGTGTTCAGAGAAACGTGCTGCTTAGGTAGACAGGCTTGGTGGAACCCAAAGGCTTGCAGATAATAGAATCATAGAATAGTAGAGTTGGAAGGGGCCTACAAGGCGATCGAGTCCAACCCCCTGCTCAATGCAGGAATCCAAGTCAGAGCATCTAAGCCAGAGCAACAAAGCATTGTTTGTCAGATGTACAAACAGTCTTTAGAAAACCTAGTGGTGGTGTTTGGGGGAATCTGCAGACTGCACATGTTCATTGGCCAATGGCCACAGAACGCTGGCTGATTGTTGGAGGAGAAAAATGGAAACGGGAGCAGGATATCCTGAACAGGAATTCTGCATGTTGCAACATTTTACTGCAGGGCCCACTTGTCAATAGCTTTTAAGTATGCTAGCTAGCTGGAAACGGGAGCAGGATATCCTGAACAGGAATTCTGCATGCTGCAACATTTTACTGCAGGGCCCACTTGTCAATCGCTTTAAAGTATGCTAGCTAGCTGGTACGTCCACATTCAGGGGCACTGTACAGATGCTGGCGCTAAACCACAGGCAACAGGGAAAGCATTCTTTTTCAGACACGGTTTCTGAGGTTCCCGGTGGTGGTGGCTTGGACACTGCCAGAAACAGGACGCAGGAGAGGAGGCAGATTTGTTTGATCCATCCAGCTAAGGCAGATCTTATATTCACATGGAAGTGGCTAAGCGAAGGTGGCCAGATGTCCCACTTTGGGGAGGACAGGCTTCTAACTGATGGCGTGCCTAGCCCAGGTCTGGTTGAAACACAGAGAACCCTAAGAAGGGAAGTTGTGCACTCACAGTTAGCAGCGCCTGAACACCAGACTGAGGAGGCACAAAAGTCACCTGAGAGCCACGTGTGGTGTAGTGATTAGGGTGGGATTCAGGAGGCCCAGGTTCTAGTCCCCACTTGGCCATGAAGCTTAGTGGGTAACTATCGGCCAGTTCCTGATTCTCAGGCTAACCTACCTCGCAGGGGGTTGTTGTGAGGATAAAATGGTGAGGATAAAATGGAGACGAGGAGGATCATGTAAGCCACCTTGGGGTCCTTAGAGGAAAAGGTGGGATATAAATGCAATAAAATAAATAAATAACATTTATTATGATCATTTATATACTGCCTTATCTGCTACAAAGCCATCAAGGTGATGTACAACAACATAAAACAAGAAAACACCGGACGTGTGCAGGACACAGAATAATGGGCTCAAGTTACAGGAGGCCAGATTCCAGCTAAACATCAGGAAAAACTTCCTAACTGTTAGAACAATATGACAATGGAACCAATTCCCTAGGGAGGTGGCGGGCTCTCCCACACTGGAGGCATTCAAGACGAGGCTGGACAGCCATCTGTCAGGGATGCTCTGACTTGGATTCCTGCACTGAGCAGGGGGTTAGACTTGATGGTCTTATAGGCCCCTTCCAATCCTACTATTCTATGATTCTATGAAAACCTTAAAACAATAAAAGCAAGAGCATCAAATACAGTAAAAAAGTTAACATATTAAAACTACACATTTTAAAGGGCTAAATTGAGAAGTATCCCCCACTACGGTGAGATATATTGTGTTTCAATTTAAAGGAGAGATATTCTTTCTAAATTTGCATCTGTACATATACATTTGTGGACTTGGTGGTCTTGTAGGCCCCTTCCAACCCTACTATTCTATGATTCTATGATTTGCATGTGCACGGTTCATCCAAGTTGGTGTCTTTTTTTTTTGGTGACATGTTTCCTCTTTTTGGGTGATGTGTAAGTGACCACCCTATTCAAAGCGTTTTTTTCTCTCTCCCCACCCCAACAGAATCAGGTCAACCCACCCAGCATCGAGGAAATGTTCAAGCAGCTGGACCAAAACAAGGACCAGGAGATTTCCTTCGAAGAATTCATGGTCATGATTGGACGAGTCACTGCCGCAACCCATGAGAAGTTGCACACTGAGTGATCTGTTGTTGTTGTTGCTACTTGTCTATGGGGAAGAAGAAGAAGACAGTGGTGGCATAAAAAAGGAGGAGAAGATCTAGAAGAGTACAACATGCATGCATTACCAGAAGGAGTTGGATCAGGGCCTAAGCGGGCTGGAGAAAAAGGAGGCCAGATGAGTGGGTTTCACTTGGCATAGTGTGAGAGAGGATAATAAATGACATTTCATTCAGCTTCCCACATAGGGTCGTGGTTATTTGTGATGACAGATAGGGGTTGACAGATAGGGGATGAAGCAGGGGTTTCACATACCAACAACAACCCTCTTCCTGGGATTTGTTCTGTGGGGTTCACACATGGCTGGAAAGCCTCCCCTTCATGGCGATGGCACAACTTAGAGCAGGGGTTCACACACACCTGACAAGTCTTCACGGGGATGGCTCAGCTTCAAGCTGAGGTCCATCCATTCTTACCCCATAAACTCCTCTTTGCTCACACTGAACTGGTTTGTCTGCTATCTCCGGGCCTCTCGATAGGTTTGCCAACTTTTCAGCAGGCCTGTGTAACTATGCCTTTAATGGAAGCTGAACATATGCAATCATAGCAGCGGTGATAACATTTGTCTTCATTACACAACATTTTTCACGGCGGGGGGAGGGGGAGATTCTGCACATCTAGCTATCTCTAGAGGCACAAGAGCAGACCAGACTGATATTTTTCTGGTCAGTTGGCGATCTTACTCTTGTATGAAAATGATGAAAACAGTAAATACAATGCATACATTTTCCTTGGCTATCAATACTGTTTCCAAATAGGAGTATGTTTCATTAATGTTGTGAGTTGCACTGAGCACCAGTAAATGGCACTAATCTGTAGAAAAGAGGTTTTCTTTTGGGTCAGATTGAGATGTTTATTCAGGAGGCCTGTTAACAATCTCTGTTGAAATTCAGAGCAGCATTGCAAGATGCATCTGGTGAAACAGACTCTCTTCCACAAAAACTTATGCCACAACATATTTGTAACTAGAATCTTAAGACGGGGTGGGCAAATCAGGATCTATTGGTAGATAGGGTGATTTACAGGAGATCAGCAAGGATTTCTGTCTCCCAGTGCCTTAACAATAACAGCAAAAAATAAAATAAAATACCCCCCCCATACTGCTGAAATGAAGAAAGTAAGGGAGGGATCACAAGCAGATGTGTTTGTTTGTAAGGACCATGAACTGCGTTCAGTTCTGCTACTCAAAACAAATAACCGGGCTTAGAATTCTTTCATTCTGCTTGCTTGCTTGCTTATCCATCCATCCATCCATCCATCCATCCATCCATCCATCCATCCATCCATCATTTCTTGTTACATTTATATCCCACCTTTCCTTCAAGGAGCTCAAGGTGGTATACATGACCATGATCCTCTCTATTTTATCCTCAGAACAAACCTGTGAGTTAGGTAGGCTGAGAGTCAGTGACTGGCCCAAAGTCACCCAGTGAGCTGAGTGGGGTCTAGAACCCAGGTCTCTCGAGACCCAGTCCAACACTAACCATGGAAGTCATGGTTAGACACCACACTGGTTGCAGCTTTTGGATCTCAGGGTTCTAGTAAAAACAAAAACACACACACACACACACACACACACACACACACACACACAGAAGACCCTGGACTCTCAAAGTCTCCCAACCCATGTTTTAAGGTGTCACAAGCCTGGGGAAATTAAAAGGCTTTCACCTGGTGCCCCAAATACCAAAACATATACATTGAAATGTAAACAAATGTAAAAAGAATTACAGTAATCAATACACAAAATGCTGATGATAACACTGATATCCTGGCACAGGAAAGCTAATTGACACATGCTATGGAATAACACCCCTTTATCTCAGTTTGGTCCACAGGTGATAGAAATTAACTTCTTGCAAAGTGTTAATTCTGCATTCATTTAATTCAGTTTCTCTTTGAAGTTCCCTTGCTCAGAGACAACAAAGAGCTTTATGGCACGTGAAAGACCAAAAAAAGAAAGAAAAAAAGAGAGGATTCCTGCAGTCTTTAAGGTGCCACATGACTCTTTGTTGTTTTTGCAGCAAGGGGCTAACATGATTATCTCCCCCTGCCCCCCCCCACTAAAATCATCCCAAGTACAGAATCAGTATATCTTTCTGAGGGCTAGATACAGAGGACATACAAAGGGAGAAGGCAATTGCCTGTGGCCGTCCTAGAAGCATTTGGTTGGCAAGGGATCTTATATATCAGGTTCCGTCACCCATGACTCTCCAAAGCTAAGTAGAGCCCCATGTTCAGAGGCAGTGTATCTCTGAACGCCCATTGCTGGAGAGCAGCAGCGGGGTGGCAGTGAGGTGGCTCTGGTGGTTCCAGCCTTCATAGTCCTGCTTCTGGCCTTCCTGGAAGCACTCAGTTGGCAATGGTAGACACTGAATTTCATGCTACAAAAATGCCTCTGGTCAAGTCCACAGAGGAATAAAGAAAAGCGACACTTTCAAGAAGGATTGGAAAAAATATATAGACTGTTTGAAAAAAGAGTCAAATGGATCAACCTTGATGGAAGCCTATAGAAATCTATGGGACTCATGAAAAGAAGAAGCCAATAAAAGAATGAAACAGGATGAATTAATGTATAATGGTCTTTATGGAAAACATGGAAAAAGTGTATAAAAGGGCAACTGAAATGATCAAGGGGCTGGAACATCTCCCCTATGAGGGAAGGTTGCAATGTCTGGGATTGCTTAGCATGGAAAAACGGCGACTCAGGGGAGACATGATGGAGCTGAACAAAATTATGAATGGTGGGGAGACAGTGGACAGGGAGACATTTTTCTCCTCTCATAATAGTAGAACCCAATGGGGTCATCATCCCATGAAGCTGATTGATTCGGGCCAGGTAAAAGGAAGGACTTCACACAGCGTAGAGTTAAACTATGGAATTCGCTTCCACGAGACATAGTGATGGCCACCAATTTGGATGGCTTTTAAAGGAGGTTAGACAAATTCCTGGAGGAGAAGGCTATCAATGGCTACTAGTCCTGATGGCTATATGCTACCTTCAGTATCAGAGGCAGTAGGTCTAGGTACACCAGTTGTTGGGGAACATGGGCGAGAGGGTGCCCTTGCACTCATGTCCTGCTTGTGGGTTTCCCATGGGCAGCTACTGTGCAGAAAGCTGGTCTGATCCAGCATAGCTCCTCTTATGTTCTTAGGTTAAAAGACACAACACAAAAGGAAAACGAGCTGATGCAGGCATCAGTTCTTAAAGTTACGAAGTTCTTATAATGACCAGGCGGACTCGAGACTGCTCAGAGAGGAAAGGAGGCAAGTGGCGCCCGGCAATAAAATGTTCAAACATCTTCTGATGTCACAAAAGCCCCTTAGCTTTGCATCTTCAGAGCCATTTTCTTACTGCATGGGTGCAAAACCTCAGGCCTGGGGACCAAATCTGGCCCTCTGAGGTTCCTAATCTGGCCCTCCAGGATTCTGCCAGAGGGCCATGCTCTCTACACTGGACTGAACCATTTTTCTCCAGCCACTAATCATTTGGGGGGCTTTCTGTAGCTTCCCTGACCCCTATTTTAAATGCTTGAAATGCCCCTCCTAAGGCTTAGCTGCTGGCAGCAAGAGCTTTAAGCTACAATAGGCTGGCATTTTTGACCCCACCCTATTTTGCCTGTGGCCACACCCATCACTGGAATGCGGCCCCTGAGAGCTTCCCTGAAATGGAATTCTGCCCTCGGCGGTTCAGAGGTTCAACACCCCTGGTTCAGGGTTTCTTTTTCATCTTCTGGATGCCGCTTTGAGTGTGTTTAGTGTAGAAAAATGTCATTTTTTAAAAAAATGATAGAAATAAATAAAATAAAATATTAACCCACGTTGACGTTCTGATCCCAAGAGCTTCGGAGAAGGGGTTTCCTCTGCTGTTGTCGTCGCAGGTGGCCTTGGCCATGACATTTTGTCTTCAGTTGCAGTAAGATACAAGACACCTGTATTTTTGGTATGTTGGCCTCACCCACTTTGTCTAGGCCACACCCACCACTGATGGGCGTGGCCACTGTTGGCCCCACCCACTTTGACTTGGCCACACCCACCACTGATGGGCGTGGCCACTGTTGGCCCCACCCACTTTGCCTTGGCCACACCAACCACTGATGGGCGTGGCCACTGAGACCTTCTCTGAAATGGAATTTGGCCCTCATACTGAAAGGGGTTCAACACCCCTGCCTGACTGCTTCTTATAAGAGCATGGAGTGTTTAGGGGTTTCTCTCTCTGGTGGAAAATCACGGTATTCCCAGTCTTAATCTATTATACCCCCACCCCCACTGCCCTGCTTCTTGGTTCTCTCTCTCTCTCTCTCTCTCCCCGCCCTGCCGCCCAGGTTTCCTGCTGGATTAAAATTCAAGGATAATTTTTTACTGTGATACTCAAAAGAATCAGGGCCTATATCTGTTTTCGGAACCAGTTTTCTTGTTCTCATATGTCATGCAACCTGTGGGACCCCTGTCCCAATATGGGCTGCATGCATTTGGGGCAAGAGATCTCATTGCCAAAGTGCACCAGGTCCTTGATGATGTGGGAAACAAACAAAGACTGTGGCATCCCTGGCAAAGACAACTAGCTATTCGCCAAAATGCAAAGCCCCTGGTGAAGGAAAAATACAGAGAGGAGGCCTTATTGAAGTAACACCACACACAGATTACTAAATGTTTGTTCTCTTAAGACTCGGGCTGTGCATTCCCTGCATGAAAACCATCATTGAAGCAATATTTGCAACTCCTCAACTCTCCCTGGCTGTTGAGCGCAATGCAAACTCTTGAACTTAGCTCACGCTGGAAGCAGTGGCTCCGATCTTGTCCTACTTGCATTTCTACATTTTTTGGTTATTACATGGTGATCTGACCCAAACTGGTTTTTGGGAATGGCACAGAAAGGAGGCATTGTAGGTCACTTGGATCCTCCCTTCTTTAAAGGGAGGCAAACCAAAACTAGTCACCCCTTCACCCAAAGCTTGGCTCTTGTCCTTCAGAAGGACTTTGTATGCCGCCCCCCGCCCCCCACAAGGTTTCAGGTGTCTCAGGTTATCCTAAGGATGTCAAACCCACCTTGCTGGGTTAGAGCAATGTTTTGTCTGGCCTAGCATCCTGTTTTCAGCAGTGGCCAGCTAAACTGCATCCTGGGAAGCCCAAAAGCAGGGTGTGAATTCAACAGTGCTGGTCTTGCTGGTACTCAGCGGTGTCTGCTATTCTTTTTTTCTTTGTTTAGAACAGGGGTGTCAGGTCTCGTTCAGCCCAGTGGCCAAGCTTGATTTTGGAGAAGCTCTCAGGGGCCGCATTCCAGTGAGCTGAAGGCAAAAGGGATTGGGGCCAAAAATACCAGAACCTTATAGCTTAAAGCCCTTACCGCCAGTAGCTAAGTCTTAGGGGAGCCTTAGGTAACAGTGGGGAAGTGGGCCAGTGGGGGTACTGGGCCAGTGCTGGGAAAAGAAAGGGGCTGGGGCTGGGGTGATGACATCAGCAGGTATGGCCCAACAGCCCAATGTCATCTGGCCCATGGAGGACCTCTTGGGGGTCAACCTGCTCCCACCCATAGGTTGTTCTCTATCTCTGACTCAAAGCAATAAGGTACAGGTCTTCCTCAGATGAGAGTTTAAGCTTAGGGATGTATGAATTTTGTTAAATCAGGCTGTGGTTCACAGATTGTCAGGCACCTTTTGTCCTGTTATCCACTCATGGAAGGAATCAGATTGTTTTAAACCAGAATTTCGTTCTACGTGCGCTAATGTGCATCAGTGCGAATGCGCATCAACTCACGTGGATTAGCGCATTAGTGCAAAAGTGCACATCGGCGCTCATGCGCAGTTGCGCTAATGCGGAGTAACACTAATGCAAATTAGTGAGAATCCTCCCTCAAAGTGAAAAACTGGTCTGCAAGTTTGCAGAATTGGCATAACTTGGAAAAAGATGGTCCGCTGTGGAATCCAAAGGTTGGATTTGTAGAAATCTGAACTCATTTGATTCTGTGGCGGATTTCTCTGACTTTATTTATTTATTTATTGCATTTATATCCCGCCTTTTTTCCTCTTGCAAGGAACTCAAGGCGGCTTACATTATCCTCCTCCTCTCCATTTTATCCTCACAACAACAACCCTGTGAGGTAGGTTGGGCTGAGAGTCTGTGACTGGCCCAAAGTCACCCAGTGAGCTTCCATGGCCGAGTGGGGACTAGAACCCGGATCTCCTGGCTCCCAGTCCAACACTCTAGCCACTACACCACACTGGCTCTCCCTAGACAATAGACATATCAAGGAAAAGATCTTTTGTAGGGAAATAGGGCCATAGCTCTGTGCATGCAGTGGGCCCCAGTTTCAGTCCCTGGCACCTCCCATTAGGAGGAACATAGGTGGCCACCCTGAGAAGGACTATAGAGAACCCCAGCCAGTCAGTGCCCTCCTGATGTTTTGGACTACCACCCCTACCATCCCTGACCATGAATTGGCCCTTGATTAGTGAGGCTTTCTGAGTTGCAATTGTTTAACAATAGCAATGGGGGAAAAAGGCTTCCTCCTCTGTAAAACAAGCTGTTAGAAGAATCACTGACCTGTGCAGGATGAGAGGTAGATTTCTACTTGAATATGCAAATCACCCCAGTATATGATTCATCCTGCTGCTTTCCCATTATCCCTGACCCTAGGCCATAGTGGCTGGGAATCATGGGTGCTGGAGAGCACCAGGTTGGAAAAGACTGTCTCATAGGGTAAAGTAGGGAGTTAGCTTTATCCTCAGAACCACCATTTTGCGTCTGGTTCCACTGTTTTGCATGTGGATCCGGTTGGTTGATCTCAGGAATCCAGTAAAAACACATAAACAAAACAAAGTCGATTCCACAAGAGTTAAGTCATCATAAATGACATCAATAAAGACATCAATAAATGTCATCAATAATGAATAAAGACATCAATTCATTAGGGACAGATGAATCAGTCCATATCTTGCCAGTTACGTTTGCATGTATACACTCATCATGCCGTTCTATCTAGAACCTCACAAATACTCCCACTGATTTTTGTACTCCAGTTTCCCTAACATCTGCAGTTTGTACACAACTTTCTCTAATATACGCTTTTTTGGGTTGCCCGTTTTGAGCCAAGAACAAAACCCAGCAAAACTGAGAGAAGCAGATTCGTTCGGAGAGTCAGAATGAGGTCGGTTTACCAAAAAATATGAACCAAAGAAAAATCCCCCGTGCCCTCCAAGAAAAAAATGTGAATTTATATATTACATTGAACACCAAGCAAAATAATTCTCAGTCAGCCCCCGAGGAAGAAATGTGAATTTACTGATGACATTTCTATGATCTGAGATCCCACATGGCCACTTACTGGGGTGGTTGGCCCTGAAGACAGAGAGGGGTGTGTGAGCATTTGTTTCACATGATGTGGCAAAATGTACACATATATTAAAAAAGCTGGTTCCTGCTTTTCTTTTGCAATGAAGAAAAGAGAAGGATATGCAATGCAACTCAGTTTCCCAAGGCATTTGTTCATTATTTATCTGGGAAGGAGTGTGTCCTAACATGCCGAAAAGGGTGTTGCAAGAAGTGGAGGTTAGGCTGTGCCTGGATGGGTGAAACTCACTGGTTTTAGAAAAAGGTCACTGCTTAAGGAGGCTTCCTCAGTGTGTCCTCCAGATGTGTGGGACTACAAGCCCCGTTAGCCTCAGCCAGCATAGCCAAGGGTCAAAGATGTTGGTAGCTATTGTTCAAAGTCTGAAGAAGACCCATTTCAGATGTCAAAAGCGAGATCTTCTCCCTGTCATAGGTCCTGTCAAATGGAAAAAAACCCCTTATCCTCTTGGACATTTCAGATGTTGGTGTGTGTGCCCGTGTGTGTGCCTGTGTGTGTGTGTGTGGTTGAAATGTACCCACTCGTTCCCCTTTTCACATGCCAAGAATCACATCGTCTAGGAAAAGGCGAGTAAGGGGTGAAGCATGATCAAGGTTTGTAAACTGATGCATGGTGTAGAGGAAGTGAATAGAGAGAGGATCTCTTTCTCTTTCTCTCTCCCTTTCTCTCTCTCTTTTTCTTCCTCACAATGCTCAAAGCTGACACTGTACAATGAAGCCTAATGATGGGAGAGTTGGGAGAGGGAAAAGAAAGACATCTTCATGTGGCACAGAGTGAATTTAAGGAATTTGCTAGCACAAGATGAAGTCATGGCCACCAACACGGATGACTTTAAAAGGGGGATGAGACAAATTCGTGGAAGATAAGTCAATCAATGGGTACTAGTCATGAAGGCTATATGTTACATCTAGGACAGGGATGGTGTCAAGTGTTGGCATGGTCAGGCAACTGCCAAGGGCCCACAGGCCGGGTGGGGGGCAGTGACAAGATCAACCTGGAGTTGCTCCTGCTCTTCACCATTGCAACCTGCTAGGACCAGTCAGTTGGGAGCAACAGCAGGAAAGTGGTATTAGCTTCATGTTCTGCTTGTGGGCTTCCCAGAGAAATCTGGTTGGATGCCCTGGGAAACAGGATTCTGGACTGAATAGGCCTGAAGTCTGATCCATCAGGGCTCTTCATGCATTCTTATGTTGTTGCAAACCTAAACCCCACCCTCACCCCCTCCAGCAATATGCATTGTTAATAGGGGCCTCACCCACCAGGTTGGATACTGCATCTGCTTACAGCTTATCCTTCATTGATCTGAAGTCTCAGGAGATGACTGTTAGTTCATAGAATAGTAGTAGTAGGGTTGGAAGGGGCCTACAAGGCCATCGAGTCCAACCCCCTGCTCAATGCAGGAATCCAAGTCAGAGCATCCCTGACAAATGGCTGTCCAGCCTCGTCTTGAAGGCCTCCAGTGTGGGAGAGCCCACCACCTCCCCAGGTAATTGGTTCCATTGCCGTATTGCTCTGACACTCAGGAAGTTTTTCCTGATGTTCAGTCGGAATCTGGCTTCCTGTAACTTGAGCCCATTATTCCGTGTCCTGCACAGTCGTGCTAGAAAAAGGCAATTGCCCTCAAGAGTTCTATCATGTTCCTGCAGGGAAAATCCTCTGTAGAACTCCCCCCTCCCCAAGGTTCCTTGCTCTCTACTGGGTGCTCAACTTGCATATAAGAACATCAGAAGAGCCCTGCTGGATCAGACCAAGTCCAGCATTCTGTTCACACAGTGGCCAACCAGCTATTGACCGGGAACCCACAAGCAGGACAGGAGTGCAACTGCACCCTCCCGCCCATGTTCTGCCCATGGAGTTTCTTGTTGGCTCGAACCAACATTCAGGCAGCTGGCCAAATGTTTTCCTTCGGTCCTCCACCCAAGCAGGTGTGGTTTCTGCATAAGAACATAAGAAGAGCCCTGCTGAAACATATCCAAGGCCTTATCAACATCCTGTTCACACAGTGACCAACCAGATGCCCCAATGGGAAGCCCACAAGCAGGACATGAATGCAATAGCACCCTTCCTTTCACGTTCCCAGCAACTGGTATACAGAGGTATACTGCCTCTGATACTGGAAAGACTATAATAGCCATCATGACGGGTAGCCATGGACAGACTTATCCTCCATGACTTTGTCTATTCCCCTAAATCTGTTCAACCTGGTGGCCATTCTTAAGATCTGAACTGAGTAGCCACCAGCTGTTGAAGCTATTACAAACTCGACCTCCAAAATAAAGAAATCCCAGGACAATTGTCATCTCTTGGCACACAAAGATTGCCATTCATGTAACAAGATGGTTTTGTAGCTTTGGTGCATCTCATCTTCATTCCCCCCTCCCCTGCTCTTCCAATGCCTCATTCCGTCCAGTAAAATAAATAAATAAAGGCATCCCTATCTAACCCACTTAAGGTGAAATCCTATGCATGTTTAGACAGAAAACAAGTCCTACAACTCTCAGCATAGCTGGCTGGAGAACGCTGGTTGTAGGACTTCTTTCTGTCTAAAAAGGGCACACGATTGCATCCTCAGTTAATACAACTTTCTCTCTGTTGTGACATTTGGTGACAACAGTGTGGAAAAAGGAAGGCGATGGACTGGAGGCTGTACAGATCTGAGGCCCACTAATTTTCTTGAACAATACCATGGGTGAGGTGTGACAAATCTCTTGATTCTGTGCCTCTCACCCATAAACACACACAAAGAGGATGATGTAGGAGAATCCGCCCCCCCCCCAACACAACCCAACAGAAATTCCATGTCAGAAATAAACCTGAAGAAAAGACTGTGGGTGGGGAGTCCTTAAAGGATCATCATTAGGTGAGGCACAAAGAGACTGACAGGGTATAAAAGATGGGACCTTCATAGCTCTTGCAACCTATCTATTCTTGATCATGTGGTTGGTTCTGAGCAAGGTACGTTTTCAGGTGGCAGAATTATTTTTTTCCTGAGTACCTTGCATCTTATTTTCCATCAAAGCTTTCTTTCAAAAAATCATCCTCCCTAGAGTGGATGGTAGAGAGCCTATTTCTTCCTATCTTGTTGTCGTTCAGTCGTGTCCGACTCTTCGTGACCCCATGGACCATAGCACGCCAGGCCTTCCTGTCTTGCACTCTCTCCCGGAGTGTGCTCAAGTTCATATTCATTGCATCGGTGATGCTATCTATTTATTTCATCAACAGCACAATCCTACACATCTGTACTCAGAAGTAAGGATGGACCATTCTGGCAATTTTGGTTTTTCTCAGTTTCTCATTTTTCCAGTCTTAAATTCTGTTAATCTTGAACTTTGAGGTTTTAAAAAAAGAAGTTTGCCCCAAAATATGAATGCATTTTCATGTGTATTTCCTCTAATATCATTTTTGTATGCAATTTTGCTTAATAAGCACATTTTTTGCAAGTAATTTTCCTTGTATAATGCACTTTTGAATGCTAGTTTCCCTAACACACATTCTTTTGGTCTGCATTTTTTGACTGGAGAACTCCACTGCAAAATTTTGAGGACTGAATTTCAAAGGATAACGAGAGTTTCAATTCACATATTGGTTTGAAAGTGCAAAATTAGGTAAGTTAACCGTAAAATGTGAAATGAAATTCTCCCCCATCTCCCCCTATTCAGAAGTAAGTTGCACTGAGTTCAATTGGACTTACTTCTGGGTAAGCGTGCATAGGTTTGCAGCTTTGCAGCTTGCCATTCTTCTGCAGAGGTCAGAACACTGAACATAGTTTCTCCCTCCACTTTGTAAATCCTCACAACAACCCTGCAAGGGAGGTTAGGCTGAGAAGGAGTGGCTGGCTCAAGGTTGCCCAGTGACCTTCATGGTGGGTGGGAAAAGGCCTTTTTTTTGCTAAGATTACTTGCCCAGGTATGAGCCGTTCTGACATCATAGGTGTGGCAGGTGAGCACAAGACATGCCCTTTTGCACTGCAGCTAGGGATGGCTGAAAAATGTGTTCTGCTGAGTTTTTTTAAAAAGGATTTACCCAGTTCGTACCTCCCAGAACTGATCATAGAACCAAACATAATTTGCAGTCAGAAATCTGTACATTTCCGAGCTTGTGATGCATTCTGTGAATACTTAAAAAAATGCATTCAGGAATTTATTTTCTGTCCTATTGAAGGAGAATGATTGGGGGGAAATGCAGAAGAAATGTGTGGTGGTTGCAGGAAAATGTGAGCTTCAAAGAGAGCTTCTCTCCATTTAGTTCTCTGCTTTTATAGGTTGCAAGCAGAAGTTGTTCAAAATGTCTCACACACCAATGCAAGTAGCCTGTGATGAGATCATCTGAATCTACCGCAAGTACTCTAATCATACTGCTGACCACAATGATTGGAATGAGTTTAAGAAGATGATTGATGAGCAGTTCCCCAACTACGTCAAGTGAGAGCACCTAGCACCGGAGCTGAATTGAATATTCTCTTCCTTCCCTTCCCCTTTTCTCCCCCACAACCAATTTCTCCTCAGAAATACTCTCTTCTGGAAATTCTGGTTTCAGATATTGTTCCAGTATTCCCTGATCATGCAAATCGTTCCCAGGTAGTCCCTAAATCTTTGTATTTGGCACTAGGAATGGGGGAGAAATTCATTAAGTTCTCATTTTAATGTGAACTTACCTAATTTTGCACTTTTGAACCAGCAGGCAAACGGAAACAGAGTCATCCTTCAAAATTCACACTTCTCCAAATTTTGCAGCAGAGTTCTCCATTCAAAAATGCACAGAAAAAAAGAGGTGCATATTAGGGAAAAAAACCCATTCAAAAATGCATTCTGTTAGGAAAACTGCTTGTCACAAATGAGCAAAAATTCATACAAAATACATGTATCAGGAGAAATGTGCACAAAGATGCTTATGAATTTTCATGCAAACTATAGATGATATAGATATAGATATAGATATAGATATAGATATAGATATAGATATATAAAAGTGTAGGACAAACTGGACTTAAACAAAGACTGGAGAAATTCTCAAAGTTTGAGACAAACCAAACTTAAGATCGGAAAACTGAGAAATGGAGAGAAAATAAAACTGAGATGTGCCCATCATCCCTTCCTTTTCCTGTAGACCTGGCAAAGTCCATGTCTGAGCCTCTTCCCAATTAAGGGTGAGGGAATTTGTCCTTTTTCCTTGTTTCATTCCCTCTAGTTCACTTTGGCCCCTTGTCCTACCACTCTTGTGATTTTGGAGTCCTTAATGATCTCATCTTGTTTCTGAAATGAAACTGATCCATGATTGTGCATTTATTTTTGAATTTGGTATGTTGTGCCTTGAGCCTTGAGAAGGCTTAGCCTTGAGAAGAGAAGACTGAGGGGAGATAGGATAGCACTCTTCAAGGACTTGAAAGGCTGTCCACAGAGAGGAAGGCCAGGATCTCTTCTCACTCATCCCAGAGTGCAGGACATGAAATAATGGGCTCAAGTGACAGGAAGCCAGACTCGGGCTGAACATCAGGAACAACGTCCTGACTGTTAGAGCAATACGACGTTGGAACCAATTCCCTAGGGAGGTGGTGTGCTCTCCCACACTGGAGGCATTCAAGGCGAGGCTGGACAGCCATCTGTCAGGGATGCTCTGACTTAGATTCCTGCATTGAGCAGGGGGTTGGACTCAATGGTCTTATAGGCCCCTTCCAGCCCTACTGTTTTATGATTCTATGATTCTAAGTGCAATTTGGCACTGCTTCTAGCCCCCTCAGTTCCTTTGTGTCTTTTCCTCCTCTGCAGTTCCCATGTGAACATGCGCATGGCCACAACTCTGGGAGCAGAAGTGCCTATTGCTAAAATAAAACAGCATCACACGAAAAGTTTCACAGTCCAATCATATGTACGTTCACATCAGAATTGTTCTTTGTGTGGCAATGCAGAGAAGGACAAACGCATATCGGTAAAATACTGCACAAAAAGAATCTCAATAGAATAATAAATTATGACCACATCAAAAATTATTTTGTATAGTATTTTACCAATGCTCAGGAGCACACATGAGCAGTTACCCATGTGCACATTAGCGAACCACTGCACAGAAATAAGGTCAGTCCAGTCATACATATGATCAAATCAAAATTCAGGTTTTCCTAGTGATGTACCAAGGGACGGGAGCATATATTCTTATCTTAAAACACCTTGGAAAAAGGATTTTGATACAATCATACATTGTGATGACCTCAACATTGATTTCACATAGTGTTTTACAAAAGCACAGGAACGCATGTGTGCATAAGCACATGTCCACATCAGTAAAATACTGCACACAAAGAACCCCAGTCCAATCTTTTGCAGTCACTCCTTTGTGCGGTGCTCTGCCAATGTTCAGGAGCACACATGCGCATCAGTGAAACTCCGCACAAAATGAATCTCGGCCCAACCATATCTTAAAATTGGGAGCAATGGACCGTGTGTTCATTGAGAGCACAGAAACAGGGGAAAGAAGATGCCAGTGAACTGAAGCTATGAAAAGCTGTCGCAAACTGCATGCTTCAGTTCTGGAATAAAATTGTGGAATTTCTCCTCATTAAGCCAGAAACAGGAGAGGTGGAACAATTTAGCTGCGCTGAGTGCATTTTTCATTTTTGAAAGAAAGGCTGGATATCAAACAAAGTAACAGGGCAAAGCAACACCCTGCTTTGGGGTATCACACTACTGATGTTGCCTAGTGGAGAGAAGCATATACCAAAACACGTTGGCCTTTCCATATTTGTGGGCATTTCACATTCCTTATTAATGTTTCCCATACCTTAGCACCATTTTGAAACTTTGTCTTCCCATTTTATCTCCCCGCCTAGACCTCCTTTCTCAAACCAAATGAACAATAGAGGAACTTAACGGATTTCATCCACTCTTGCCTAATGTCTGTTAAGTATCATTCATTTCAGTGAATTCCTCCCTCGCCCCAGCAGTTCCCAACATGTGCCCCATTGCCATAGATACCTCTCCTTCTGAAGCCCTCTTTTGCTTTGGGTTTGGGTCAGTCTTTGGCCCAGGGGCTTTTGGTTGCTGACCCCTCATTTGACCCTTGTGCAGGATGCCTGGGACCCTGAAGGCACTTCCAAACTCTTCAAGGACCTGGACAAAAGCAAGAATGAGGAAATCAACTTTGGGCTTGATTGCCACATTTCTCATTTGCACCCATGTTAAGTTCCATGAGGATCATCCCCCCCCCCCATCACCACTAAAAAAAAAGAAAGAGTGCTTCAGTGGATGGTGCTCAGAAGAAAGAAAAAACCTTCCAAAAACATATATGAACACACTTTCTCAGATTCCCTAGAATGTAAAGATTTGGCCATGAAATAAGAAATAAAGATGTATTTGGAAACTCCTGGACCTTTTATTGCTTCCTTCTCCAGCTGTTGCCACATATACCTTCTTACACACAAAACCTGTTTCTTCAGAGAGCATGAAATATTTGCTCCTTTTTCTAATCCCCCCACCCTGTAACAGCACTGGGAAACCTCAAGGCTGATTGCCAAATCTACTCCCTGCCCTTAGTTTCCAGGTGGGTGTGCCCCCTTCTCTTGGCTCCCCTCCTCCTTCCCAACATTTGGTGGTTTCAGCTAAAATATCCCAGTGTTTTTGGATTTCGGCCTCACCCCTTTGGCCCTGCCCATCCCTGGCATGCAGCCCCAGAGGGCTTCTCCAAAATTCTATGTGGTTCTCAGGCTGAACAAAGGTTAACACCCATTTTCTATAGTTAAACTATGGAAATTGGTTCCACGAGATACAGCAGTGGCCACTGACCTGGACAGCTTTAAAAGGGGATTGAACAACGTATTTATGAAGGGCACAATCCTAGGCATGTTTAGACAGAGGAAAGTCCTACAACCCCCAGCATTCCCGAGCCAACTATATACTGGCTGGGGAATGCTGGGATTTGTAGGACTTCCCTCTGTCTAAACATGCATAGGACTGCACCCTTCTTTATTTATCTATTTATGATACTTCTATGCTGCTGCATGTAATAAAACCCCTAGCAGTTCACATTTAAAATACAACAAATAATAATTAAATAATAATATTAAATTATATGCGCACTTTTGCAAATTATCCAAATGTGCACTTTTGTGAATGCACATATTTGGCGATGCAAAGATGTGCATTTTTGTGGGTGCGCATATTTGCATATGCACGAAATGCACATTTTGCTAAAATGAGCATTTTGCACATACGTGAATATGTGCATTAGCAAGAATGCTCACTTTTGTGCATATGCAAATACGTGCATTTTGCGATCGCCATTTTATTTTCAAAAAATGGCAACTGCAGAGCTCAACAAGGCCATCGGCGTGAGTGCAGGTTGCTTGCCGAGCGTGGGAGGGGATCGAACGCAATCCAGGGACTGGCAAGTGGGGGCAGGGGCTGGTCAGGCAACTGGAGAACCTAGACGGGGGTGGGTTCGCACATCCCTAGCTGGGCTAGATGGACCAAGTGACCGACTCAATATAAAGCAGCTTCCAAGTTTCCTCTGTTCAAGGTTCTCTCATAATATTAGAAGCTGGGGCCATCCCATGAAGCAGATTGTTGGGAGGTTCAGGACAGATAAAATAAAGTTATTCTTCACACAGTGCAGAGTTAACGATGGAATTGGCTACTACAAGATGTAGTGATGGCCGCTGGCTTGGCTGGCTTTCAAAGGGGGGTGGAAACATTCCTGGAGGAGAAGGCTATCAATGGCTACTAGTCTTGATGGCTATGTGCTATCTCCATACCAGAGGCCATATGCCTATGTACACCAGTTGCTGGTGAACGTGGGCAGTAGGGTGCTGCTGTGCTCATGTCCTGTTTGTGGGTTCCTGGTCAACAGCTGGTTGGGCACTGTGTGAACAGAATGCTGGACTAGATGGACTCTTGATCCGATCCAGCAGGGCTTTTCTGATGTTTTTAAGGCTGGTCTAGTCAACTATCCTGTTAAGCGCAGTGGCCAAACAGATGCCACTGTGGAGCCCACAAGCAGGACTTGAGGGGAAAGATCCATCTCTCACTGTGGTACCAGGATTCAGACACATGCTGCCTCCTCTGATTGAAGAGGTTCCAAAGCAGACCCTCTTGTCTGGCAAATAAAATACATTGGAGAGATGCAGGGATTCAAGGGCAAAACAAGAGAAAATGCAAGGCCAGTCTCATCTCACCATCACCATAAAAACACACCCAGCTCTAAATATTACACAAGAGCTCACATGCTTTCTTGAAAATGTTGGACCCTACCTTTGTGGCACCCAAGTGGTTCCTTGCAAGCTTTTTATGAATTCTAACAAAATGACCTAGGAGATTGCTTAAGAGGGAGAGCAAAAGGAGAAAGTGCAATCTTGGTGCTAGGAAATGATGGACTAGGACTGACCACAAGTTGCAGACCTCCCCCCCCCCGAGGAATGCTGTTTCAGGAGGAACGCAGTCACACATCTTGAGGATGAGATGGACAGAGCAAAGGGTAAAGGGGAGTGCAATTTGGCAAGGGAGAAGTATTTCTCAAGCAGGGGTGGGAGCAGAGCTTTGGAGAGAGCGTATAAAAGA
This sequence comes from Heloderma suspectum, assembly GCF_057233095.1. NCBI lineage: Eukaryota > Metazoa > Chordata > Lepidosauria > Squamata > Helodermatidae > Heloderma > Heloderma suspectum. Next base: position 14,112,454 of record NC_139474.1, read on the forward strand.
CGGGACTGTCGCAGGCACCTTCAACGGACCTTGGGCCTTTCTTGCTCTCCTGTGCATCTTCAACTGAGGTATGTGTTCAAGACGTTTGTGCATTTTCTCATGTTGTCTGAGGTTTCTCCCTTCATGTTGGATGCAGGATGGGAGATCCTTTGTCATGGCCTTTGGGTAGGGATGGCCGTCGTGGGGAAATCCAGGCTTCGTTGGGCTCTCCAGATTTCCTGAGCCTCGGGGTTCGGTTTGCACTTTTGAGCTGAGCAGCGGGCTGTTTCCTAAAATCTGGGAATTGTCCATTGCCAGTCATTGTGTGCACATGTGTCAGTCTCTCTCCCGGGCCCCAGGAGGGAGAAGGAGACACTCATGCACAGTGGGAGGGGAACGCTCTCCTCCTGCTCTTCTGCTGCTACAGTGGTGCACAACCATCATCCCTCTCTTTCTGTAGGACCAACCCTGGCAGAGAGAGTGGGATGATGGTTATCTGGTGGCAGTGGAAGCAACAGGGTGAGAGGGGAGTATCAAGTGCTTTAACGCTCCTGTCCCACCCTCCATTGCTGCTGTCACCATGCAAAGGCTGAAAATCTGCCAGCTGGCTGGACTCATTGAGGGCTGAGTTGGGCCAGCTGGTGGACGTTGGGTGAATTTGGAGGGGCTGAGCCGGTGAAAGCTCACCGAGTTCTGTCCCCAAATGGATTCCTCTGACATCCCTACCTTTGGCTTGTCCAATAAATGTTGATGATGCAGATGTTATCTGGTGCCCACCTCTATTTGAGTGCCTTGGGAACTTCTGCATAGGCCCTCCTGCACAAATAAAAGCAGAGAGGCGGGAGGCACGTCATTATGGAGGCACATTCTGAAACCCACCGGTTGAAGACAAATGGTGTATACCAGCGTTTCCCCACCTGGTACTCCCTAGATATTTTAGATGACAACTCCCAGCATGCTTGACCATACTGGCTGGGGCTGATGGGAGTTGAAGTCCAAGACATCTGGAGAGCACCAGGTTGGGGAGGGTTGGGCAACTGGCACGAACTCTCCAGGATTTTGGCTATTGGGCGGTATAGAAATGAAACAAACAAATAATAAATAAATTTCAGGCAGGAGTGAATAAATTTCAGGCAGCTGCCTTATACTGAGTGGGACCATTGGTCCATATAACTCAATATGGCCTACACTGTTTGGTAGCTGTGCTGTCCGGATTTTCAGACAGGGGTCTTCCTCAGCCCTACGTGGAGATGCCTGGGATCAAACCCAGGAAGTCCTGAATACAAACCAGGTGCTCTACCACTGAGCTACATTCCCAAGGAGTGTGGGTCATGGTCATTCTTTTTCTTTTTGAAGGGATTCTAAATAGTTGGATTGCATGCAGACTACTTCTAATTGGTAAGCAGTTGCCTCCATGCCTTTGGCTGGAGAGAGATGGTCCTTCTCTTAGAGAGCTGAAGATGACATGATAGACTCACCATTGCTTGTGGAATGTACGCTCATATTACCACGATCCCCAGCACAGACCTTTGTTTTTCTTTGGTTTTCCTTAAAAACAAACAAACAAACAAACAAACAAACAAGCCGAAAGCAAAACTGGAAAGTCCATTTGACCAGAAGGTCAACACTGCAATAAAAGAAATTCAATGTGTACACTGAGGGGACAAAATGGACTAATACTGGATACAACACAATGACTCCTGTCATGCTGTCTTTGGCTCTATTAGGCTGCAATCCTAAGCATGTTTCAACAGAAAAAAAAATCCCAGAACTCCTGACATGGCTGGCTGGGGAATGCTGGCAGTTGAAGGACACTTTTCTGTCTAAACATGCATAGGATTGCACTCATAGAAGCAGTTGTTTTCCTTCAGCTGACATCTTTTAACCTAGCCTTCCCCCAACTTGTGACCTCCAAGTGTTTTGGATTACAACTCCCATCATCCTAGACCATTGGACATACTATCTGGGGCTAATGAGGGTTGCCATCTAAGTATCCAGGGGGCCTTGGTTCGGAGAAGTTAGTTTTCGGCATTTTATCAGTGGAACAACAACAACAACAACACCAAAATCCCAGCTTTAGATTCTTGAATCTGAAGAATTCAGGATAGGGGCCCATCTTTGTAGAAGACAATCCCCCATCAGACTCACCTCTGCCACTGAACTGGATGTTGTTTTACTTCTTATAGGTTGGCAGCTAACTCAAGATGGCTCAAACTCAACTGGAAGGATCCCTTGAGACTGTAATAAATGTTTTCCACCAATATTCTGTGCGCCACGGGCATTTTGACACCCTCAGCAAAAAGGAGCTGTCCCAGCTGATTCAGAAGCAGCTTCCAAACTGGCTGAAGGTGAGAGTGGGGCATGGGGCAGGCTGATGCTTCCTGAGCAGCTGCCTTAGATCTTTCAGTGCTTTGAAATGTGAGCAGAGTGGGGGAGAAAGAAATGGCCAAAAGGTATTGTTTGGGGCTGCATCCAGGGGAGGAAAGCAGGTTCCCCCCAGATGTCTTGGACTCCAACTCCCATAATCCTCAGTTATTGACCAGACAGACCAGGACTTATGGGAAATATGATCTCCAGGTCTGTACCGGAGATCAGGGAGAAGGAGAGGATGGAGAACTCTTTGAAAGGAATCAAGAAATCCCTCCAAGCTCCACCCACTGCTATAACAGGCACCACCCCCTGAGATCATAGGCTCCTCCCCCGAGCCTCAAGCGGAAGAGACAACAGCAGTGCACGTGTGTGTGTGTCTGTGTGCGCGCTCAGCTAGTGAGGTTTGGTGTCAGATTAAGGAGATATACAAGGACAGTTACAGTGCAAGCCTGCCCACAGCTATGGGGAAGTATGTCTAATGGGGGTTCAGTGGGATTTACCTCTGGGTAAGTGTGTATACTGGAATGCAGCCTTTCTGGGGCGTCTGTAACCAGATTCCCCAGCACTGGGGCCTGTGGAAACCAGTGTGCCCACAGACACACATCTTGGCACCCACCGGGCTTCCTGGCCTTTCAATGTTAATTGTTCTAAAACATTAATTCCATGTTTGAAACCGGGAGCATCAGCTTTGGCAAAGTCACTTGCCTCTGAGCCTCATCCCTTTGCTCTGTGTGAAGCTGGTTTTGGAGTGAAAAACTGCGGGTTAAAAACAGCTCAGCTCCCCCCCCCCCCCCGCCCGGCTTGTACTTCGATTCCAGGGGAAGGTACTTTTCTTTCAGCATCATTGGTTTTCCTTCTTCAAAATGGATGTTTCCATGGCTGCCATTTTGTGAATGGGCACACTCCTGCAATGGTAGCCATTTTATTAGAGCACCGATGACAATCTCTCAAAAATGCAATTGTGCGCCCTGTCCCAAAATGATTGGGGAAGAGCAATCTGTGATTCTGCCTTTGAAATTGGGTGGGCTGGGACTGGGGATTCTGATGTGTTTTGGATACCATCATAATCCCTGTAACCATCCTTTCTTTTGAATGTTTTTTATTTCAAAAACAGGAGCAAAAGAACCCAAAGGCTATTGATGACTTGTTCAAAGATCTGGACAAGGACAAAGATCAACAGCTGAGCTTTGGAGAATTCATGGTGTTCATCAGCAGGGTGGCTATTGCTACCCATGAGCACATTCACGAAGAAGGTCATGATGGACACGCCCACCACCACTAAGCCTCAAGAGTGAAGCCAATTGGCCTAGCTAAGCAACCCAGCTTCCTAAATCACCCCACAAAATGGTTCCCCTCCATGCCTTTGGTTCTGGCTTTTGGTTCTGTCAAAATAAAGCATTTCTCCAAAGATGGAGGTTTTGTTGTACTTTTTACCTCAGATGTGGCGGTTGGTGGGCTGGAGGGCAAAGTGACGGTAGGTGGAGTCAAGGGGTCACAGTTGGCAGAGCCAATTTCACTGAGTGTTCCCCCCTCCCCCCATTTATTTATTTATTTATGTATTGCATTTACATCCTGCCCAATATCTAAAGCTCTCTGTGCCAACCTTAAAATGTGTGGTTCCCTTGCAAGACCCAAGGTCAAGGAAAGGAAGCCTGTGGCCCGGGTCCCAAATCTCACACTCCTCCGGGGATGAATCTGGCCCTCAGAGGCTCTCCAGAAGGCCATGTCCCCTGGCCACGCCTGTCCCCATGTGTTGGTGGTTGTGCACTTTCCCCACCCATTCTCAGTGGCTGAAATGCCTCTCCTAAGGGTTAGTTGAAAGCAGCAGGAGCTTTAAGGTGCAATACGATGGGTTCTTAAAATTTTGTTTGTATTTTTTGTACCACCCCTTTTGCCAACTGCCGCTTTCGCTCCACGATTCAGGGACATGCTGCCTGTCACCCTGGAGGATCCTAAGTCGACACTCTTGTTTGGGAAATTCAACCTACATTGAGAGAGAGAGAGAGAGAGGGAGAGAGAGGCCTTGGTGCTAGGAAATGATGGATCACGACTGGCCACAAGCTGCAGAATACAAACACAGGGCAGATTCGAACATAACAGAAGCCAGCATGGGGAAATTTCTCTGTGGGCATTTCTGTTGCCACAAGGGCTGCCATTCCAGTTATTCAAGGCATGATGGGGGCATGGTGTAGCTTCTCGTAATGTGCAGACCTGGAGAAGGGGGTAGTTGGGGTGCTTCACAAGCCACCCACAACCTTAAAACAGCCCATGGGCTCTGGGTGGCCTGTCAAGCACCCCAACAACCCACCCTGGCCGGGTTCGCATGTAACAACCAGCTAAGTCATGCCTTTGCCATGGATTGACTATTCAAAATGGTGGCTGTGGCAGCAAAGCAAGCCCCATGGGAAATTCCCCCACAGCGCCTTCTCATTACCTGCAAACCCAGTCATGGAGGGATACTGTTTCAGTAGGAACCCAGTCTCACATCATGCGCAAGCAATGGATGGTGCAATGGATAAAGGGGAGTGCTATTTGACATGGGAGAAAGATTTCTCAAGCAGGCGTGGGTGGGAGCAAGGTTCTGGAGCAAGAGTATAAGAGAGGGGACTGTCCCAGGCACCCTCAAGACATCTTGGATCATTCCTTCTCTCTTGTGGATCTTGAACTGAGGCAGGTGTTCAAGATGATTGTGAGTTTTCTCATGTTGTCTCAGGTATCACCCTTCATTTTGTATGCAGGATGGGAGATCTCTGTCATGGCCTTTGGCTGGTATAATAAATGTTGATGATATGGGTATCATCTTGTGCCTACAGCTACAATGGCAAGCTGTAAAGCAAACACTGACTTCAAACAGAAGAACCTCATCCCACCCGTGAAGCATGGTGGTGGGAATGTGATGAGTTGGGCCTGGTTTGCTGCCTCAGGACCAGGACGGCTTGCCCTCATTGACACCACCATGTATTCTGCAGTGTGTCAGAAGATTCTAGAGGAGGATGTCAGGCCATCCATCTGTGAGCTGAAGCTGAACCCAAAGTGGGTCATGCAAGAAGACAACGATCCTAAACATACAAGCAGATCTTCAAAAGAACGGCTGCAGAAGAAGAAATTCTGTGTTTTAGAATGGCCTAATCAAAGTCTGGACCTAAACCACATCAAAATGTGGCAAGACCTGAAGTGAGCTGTTCATGCAAGGAAGCCCTGAAACGTCACTGAGTTCAAGTAGTCCTGTGAGGAGGAATGCATCAACATTCCTCAAAACCGATGTGAGAGACTGACCAACTGTTACAGGATACGCGGACTTGAAGACATTGTTGCTCAAGGTGGGCCCACCAGGTACTGAATTTCAAGGGTCACATACTTTTTCACACATGGATATTGAATGTTGACTCAGTTGTGGACAAATAAATGCTGAAGAAACATCATGTTTTGTGTGTTATTTGTTTAACCAGGTTTTCTATTGTTCTTTATCTAGGATTATGGGGTTAGATTAATATCTAATAACATTTTAGGTTGGAAATATGTGACAGTTTTAAGGGGTTCACAAACTTTTTCTTGCCACTGAAGGAGATTGCCTAAGAGAGAGAAAGGGTGTACAATCTTGGTTCTAGGAAGTGATGGACTATGGCTGGCTACAAGTTGCAGAACTACCCCGCCCCCAAACACACACACAGGAAGGCTTTTTCAGGAGGAACACAGTCGCACATCTTGAGCAAGAGAAGGGCACCACAAAGGGTAAAGGAGAGTGCCATCTGGCAAGGAAGAAAGATTTCTCAAGCAGGGATGGGAGGGAGCAGGACTTTGGAGAGAGTGTATAAGAGACGGGACTGTCGCAGGCCCCTTCAACGGACCTCGGGCCATTCTCGATCTCTTGTGGATCTTCAACTGAGGTATGTGTTCAAGATGTTTGCACATTTTCTTGTGTTGTCTGAGGTTTCTCCCTTCATGTTGGATGCAGGATGGGAGGTCCTTTGTCATGACCTTTGGCTTGTGCAATAAATGTTGGTGATGAAGGTATCATCTGGTGCCCTCAGCTATTAGAGTGACTCAGGAACTTTGGGTAGGCCTTGCTGCAAAAATAGAAGCACAGAGGCAGGGGGCAACTCCCCAGAGTGGCACGTCCTGAGACCCACCGGTTGAAGACCCATGGGCTTCACCTACCTTTCTCAACCTGGTGCCCCCCCGATATTTTTGATGAGAACCCCCTGCATGCCTGACCATTGGGAATGCTGACTGAAGCTGATGGGAGTTGAAGTCCAAGACCTTTGGAGGGCACCAGGTTGGGGAAGGATGTTGTACACTGTTGACGGCAGTTCTCCAGGATTTCAAGCAGGCTGTCAGGGTGGAAACGGAGCCGATAGAACCCCCGAGCAGTTCTGATTCTGAGAAGGATCAGCAATCCGTGGTAGAGGAGCCAGCTCATCCCTCACAGGCACAGCAGCTGGCAGAGATTCCTCTTGCTGGCATTCCTGAGATAGATAGTGACCCTGGCAGTGAGAAAGTGCAGGAGGGGGCTTGCTAGATGCTCGATGCAGATGCAGGGAGCGACGAGCGATGGAGGGCACGGAAATGAGGCGTAGCGCCCATTTGGCGCGCAAGCAATGGCCACGACCCGTGGACCCAAGGGAAGGAGGGAGGATCTCTCCCTAGCCCATAAGTTCAGTGTCTTCAAGTGATTGTCCTTCCAACAGGGACCAACTGCCTACCCAGAGCATAGGCTACTCTGCTGTTCATTGCTTAGTCGCTGGTGATAGCATCTGAAAGAGTCATTAAGTTGTAAAAGGATTAAAGCCTTGAAAAGAATCCTTTGATCGGTGTCTTGAATTGGCTATTGGAGTATACTGAAAGGGGCCACTAGAGCGCTCCTGACACAGGGGACTTTCCCCAGCCCTACCTGGAGAAGGGCTGGAGACGGACCCTGGGTCCTTCTGCACATAAGGCATGCACTCTTCTATTGCATAGGAAGCTGCCTTACACAGAGTGGGACCATTGGTCCCTCTAACTCAGTATGGTCTATACTCTTTGGCAGAGGTGGTCTCCAGATTTCCAGACAGGAGTCTTTCCAAGCCGTATGTGGAGATGCTGGAGATCAAACCCAGGACGTCCTACATGCACAGTAGGTGCTCTGCCACTGAGCTACATTCTCAGGGAGTGTGGGACATGGTGCATTTATCCTGTTGAAGGGATTCTAAATGGTTGGATGTATGCAGACTCGGGTGTGGTCAGCTTCCAACTGGAAAGCAGGTGCTTGCATGCCATTGGATGGAGAGAGATGGTCCTTGTTTCAGAGAGCTGAAGATTTTGGTTTTGTTTTGTTTTCCTTAAAAACAAACAAACAAACAAACAAACAAGCCGAAAGCACAACTGGAAAGTCCACTTGACCAGAAGGGAAATACTGCAATAAGAGAAATTCGATGTGTATGCTGTGGGGACAAAATGGGATGCTTCTCAGTTGTCCCCTTCTTCAGCGGTTCTACTGTAAGTAGGACTCATACTGGATATAACCTAATGACCCTTGTCATGCTGACTTTGGCTCTATTAGAACGAAACAGTTGTTTGCCATCAGCTGACATCTTTTGAGCTAGCCTTCCCCAACTTGGTATCTTCCAGGTGTTTTGGATTACAACTCCCGTCATCCCAGACCATTGGACATACTATCTGGGGCTAATGAAAGTTGCTGTCTAAATATCCAGAGGGCCTCAGTTCGGAGAAGTTAGTTTTCGGCATTTTATCAGTGGAACAACAACAACAACAACAACAACAAAATCCCAGCTTTAGATTCTTGAATCTAAAGAATTCAGGAGAGGGGCCCATTTTTGTAGAGCAGAATCCCCCATCAGACTCACCTCCACCACTGAACTGGATGTTGTTTTACTTCTTATAGGTCAGCAGCCAACTCAAGATGGCTCAAACGCAACTTGAAGAAGCACTTGAGAAAATAATAAACATTTACCACCAATATTCTGTGCGCATCAGTCATTTTGACACCCTGAACAAAAAGGAGCTGTCCCAGGTGATTCAGGAGCAGCTTCCAAACTGGCTGAAGGTGAGAGTGGGGCATTGGGCAGGCTGATGCTTCCTGAGCAGCTGCCTTAGATCTTTCAGTGCTTTGAAACATGAGCAGAGTGGGGGAGAAAGAAATGGCCAAAAGGTATTGTTTGGGGCTGCATCCAGGGGAGGAAAGCAGGTTCCCCCCAGATGTCTTGGACTCCAACTCCCATAATCCTCAGTTATTGACCAGACAGACCAGGACTTATGGGAAATGTGATCTCCAGGTCTGTACCGGAGATCAGGGAGAAGGAGAGGATGGAGAACTCTTTGAGAGGAATCAAGAAATCCCTCCAAGCTCCACCCACTGCTATAACAGGCACCACCCCCTGAGATCATAGGCTCCTCCCCCGAGCCTCAAGCGGAAGAGACAACAGCAGTGCACGTGTGTGTGTGTCTGTGTGCGCGCTCAGCTAGTGAGGTTTGGTGTCAGATTAAGGAGATATACAAGGACAGTTACAGTGCAAGCCTGCCCACAGCTATGGGGAAGTATGTCTAATGGGGGTTCAGTGGGATTTACCTCTGGGTAAGTGTGTATACTGGAATGCAGCCTTTCTGGGGCGTCTGTAACCAGATTCCCCAGCACTGGGGCCTGTGGAAACCAGTGTGCCCACAGACACACATCTTGGCACCCACCGGGCTTCCTGGCCTTTCAATGTTAATTGTTCTAAAACATTAATTCCATGTTTGAAACCGGGAGCATCAGCTTTGGCAAAGTCACTTGCCTCTGAGCCTCATCCCTTTGCTCTGTGTGAAGCTGGTTTTGGAGTGAAAAACTGCGGGTTAAAAACAGCTCAGCTCCCCCCCCCCCGCCCCGGCTTGTACTTCGATTCCAGGGGAAGGTACTTTTCTTTCAGCATCATCGGTTTTCCTTCTTCAAAATGGATGTTTCCATGGCTGCCATTTTGTGAATGGGCACACTCCTGCAATGGTAGCCATTTTATTAGAGCACCGATGACAATCTCTCAAAAATGCAATTGTGCGCCCTGTCCCAAAATGATTGGGGAAGAGCAATCTGTGATTCTGCCTTTGAAATTGGGTGGGCTGGGACTGGGGATTCTGATGTGTTTTGGATACCATCATAATCCCTGTAACCATCCTTTCTTTTGAATGTTTTTTATTTCAAAAACAGGAGCAAAAGAACCCAAAGGCTATTGATGACTTGTTCAAAGATCTGGACAAGGACAAAGATCAACAGCTGAGCTTTGGAGAATTCATGGTGTTCATCAGCAGGGTGGCTATTGCTACCCATGAGCACATTCACGAAGAAGGTCATGATGGACACGCCCACCACCACTAAGCCTCAAGAGTGAAGCCAATTGGCCTAGCTAAGCAACCCAGCTTCCTAAATCACCCCACAAAATGGTTCCCCTCCATGCCTTTGGTTCTGGCCTTTGGTTCTGTCAAAATAAAGCATTTCTCCAAAGATGGAGGTTTTGTTGTACTTTTTACCTCAGATGTGGCGGTTGGTGGGCTGGAGGGCAAAGTGACGGTAGGTGGAGTCAAGGGGTCACAGTTGGCAGAGCCAATTTCACTGAGTGTTCCCCCCTCCCCCCATTTATTTATTTATTTATGTATGTATGTATTGCATTTACGTCCTGCCCAATATCTAAAGCTCTCTGTGCCAACCTTAAAATGTGTGGTTCCCTTGCAAGACCCAAGGTCAAGGAAAGGAAGCCTGTGGCCCGGGTCCCAAATCTCACACTCCTCCGGGGATGAATCTGGCCCTCAGAGGCTCTCCAGAAGGCCATGTCCCCTGGCCACGCCTGTCCCCATGTGTTGGTGGTTGTGCACTTTCCCCACCCATTCTCAGCGGCTGAAATGCCTCTCCTAAGGGTTAGTTGAAAGCAGCAGGAGCTTTAAGGTGCAATACGATGGGTTCTTAAAATTTTGTTTGTATTTTTTGTACCACCCCTTTTGCCAACTGCCGCTTTCGCTCCACGATTCAGGGACATGCTGCCTGTCACCCTGGAGGATCCTAAGTCGACACTCTTGTTTGGGAAATTCAACCTACATTGAGAGAGAGAGAGAGAGAGGGAGAGAGAGGCCTTGGTGCTAGGAAATGATGGATCACGACTGGCCACAAGCTGCAGAATACAAACACAGGGCAGATTCGAACATAACAGAAGCCAGCATGGGGAAATTTCTCTGTGGGCATTTCTGTTGCCACAAGGGCTGCCATTCCAGTTATTCAAGGCATGATGGGGGCATGGTGTAGCTTCTCGTAATGTGCAGACCTGGAGAAGGGGGTAGTTGGGGTGCTTCACAAGCCACCCACAACCTTAAAACAGCCCATGGGCTCTGGGTGGCCTGTCAAGCACCCCAACAACCCACCCTGGCCGGGTTCGCATGTAACAACCAGCTAAGTCATGCCTTTGCCATGGATTGACTATTCAAAATGGTGGCTGTGGCAGCAAAGCAAGCCCCATGGGAAATTCCCCCACAGCGCCTTCTCATTACCTGCAAACCCAGTCATGGAGGGATACTGTTTCAGTAGGAACCCAGTCTCACATCATGCGCAAGCAATGGATGGTGCAATGGATAAAGGGGAGTGCTATTTGACATGGGAGAAAGATTTCTCAAGCAGGCGTGGGTGGGAGCAAGGTTCTGGAGCAAGAGTATAAGAGAGGGGACTGTCCCAGGCACCCTCAAGACATCTTGGATCATTCCTTCTCTCTTGTGGATCTTGAACTGAGGCAGGTGTTCAAGATGATTGTGAGTTTTCTCATGTTGTCTCAGGTATCACCCTTCATTTTGTATGCAGGATGGGAGATCTCTGTCATGGCCTTTGGCTGGTATAATAAATGTTGATGATATGGGTATCATCTTGTGCCTACAGCTACAATGGCAAGCTGTAAAGCAAACACTGACTTCAGACAGAAGAACCTCATCCCACCCGTGAAGCATGGTGGTGGGAATGTGATGAGTTGGGCCTGGTTTGCTGCCTCAGGACCAGGACGGCTTGCCCTCATTGACACCACCATGTATTCTGCAGTGTGTCAGAAGATTCTAGAGGAGGATGTCAGGCCATCCATCTGTGAGCTGAAGCTGAACCCAAAGTGGGTCATGCAAGAAGACAACGATCCTAAACATACAAGCAGATCTTCAAAAGAACGGCTGCAGAAGAAGAAATTCTGTGTTTTAGAATGGCCTAATCAAAGTCTGGACCTAAACCACATCAAAATGTGGCAAGACCTGAAGTGAGCTGTTCATGCAAGGAAGCCCTGAAACGTCACTGAGTTCAAGTAGTCCTGTGAGGAGGAATGCATCAACATTCCTCAAAACCGATGTGAGAGACTGACCAACTGTTACAGGATACGCGGACTTGAAGACATTGTTGCTCAAGGTGGGCCCACCAGGTACTGAATTTCAAGGGTCACATACTTTTTCACACATGGATATTGAATGTTGACTCAGTTGTGGACAAATAAATGCTGAAGAAACATCATGTTTTGTGTGTTATTTGTTTAACCAGGTTTTCTATTGTTCTTTATCTAGGATTATGGGGTTAGATTAATATCTAATAACATTTTAGGTTGGAAATATGTGACAGTTTTAAGGGGTTCACAAACTTTTTCTTGCCACTGAAGGAGATTGCCTAAGAGAGAGAAAGGGTGTACAATCTTGGTTCTAGGAAGTGATGGACTATGGCTGGCTACAAGTTGCAGAACTACCCCGCCCCCAAACACACACACAGGAAGGCTTTTTCAGGAGGAACACAGTCGCACATCTTGAGCAAGAGAAGGGCACCACAAAGGGTAAAGGAGAGTGCCATCTGGCAAGGAAGAAAGATTTCTCAAGCAGGGATGGGAGGGAGCAGGACTTTGGAGAGAGTGTATAAGAGACGGGACTGTCGCAGGCCCCTTCAACGGACCTCGGGCCATTCTCGATCTCTTGTGGATCTTCAACTGAGGTATGTGTTCAAGATGTTTGCACATTTTCTTGTGTTGTCTGAGGTTTCTCCCTTCATGTTGGATGCAGGATGGGAGGTCCTTTGTCATGACCTTTGGCTTGTGCAATAAATGTTGGTGATGAAGGTATCATCTGGTGCCCTCAGCTATTAGAGTGACTCAGGAACTTTGGGTAGGCCTTGCTGCAAAAATAGAAGCACAGAGGCAGGGGGCAACTCCCCAGAGTGGCACGTCCTGAGACCCACCGGTTGAAGACCCATGGGCTTCACCTACCTTTCTCAACCTGGTGCCCCCCCGATATTTTTGATGAGAACCCCCTGCATGCCTGACCATTGGGAATGCTGACTGAAGCTGATGGGAGTTGAAGTCCAAGACCTTTGGAGGGCACCAGGTTGGGGAAGGATGTTGTACACTGTTGACGGCAGTTCTCCAGGATTTCAAGCAGGCTGTCAGGGTGGAAACGGAGCCGATAGAACCCCCGAGCAGTTCTGATTCTGAGAAGGATCAGCAATCCGTGGTAGAGGAGCCAGCTCATCCTTCACAGGCACAGCAGCTGGCAGAGATTCTTCTTGCTGGCATTCCTGAGATAGATAGTGACCCTGGCAGTGAGAAAGTGCAGGAGGGGGGCTTGCTAGACGCTCGATGCAGATGCAGGGAGCGACGAGCGATGGAGGGCACGGAAATGAGGCGTAGCGCCCATTTGGCGCGCAAGCAACGGCCACGACCCGTGGACCCAAGGGAAGGAGGGAGGACCTCTCCCTAGCCCATAAGTTCAGTGTCTTCAAGTGATTGTCCTTCCAACAGGGACCAACTGCCTACCCAGAGCATAGGCTACTCTGCTGTTCATTGCTTAGTCGCTGGTGATAGCATCTGAAAGAGTCATTAAGTTGTAAAAGGATTAAAGCCTTGAAAAGAATCCTTTGATCGGTGTCTTGAATTGGCTATTGGAGTATACTGAAAGGGGCCACTAGAGCGCTCCTGACACAGGGGACTTTCCCCAGCCCTACCTGGAGAAGGGCTGGAGACGGACCCTGGGTCCTTCTGCACATAAGGCATGCACTCTTCTATTGCATAGGAAGCTGCCTTACACAGAGTGGGACCATTGGTCCCTCTAACTCAGTATGGTCTATACTCTTTGGCAGAGGTGGTCTCCAGATTTCCAGACAGGAGTCTTTCCAAGCCGTATGTGGAGATGCTGGAGATCAAACCCAGGACGTCCTACATGCACAGTAGGTGCTCTGCCACTGAGCTACATTCTCAGGGAGTGTGGGACATGGTGCATTTATCCTGTTGAAGGGATTCTAAATGGTTGGATGTATGCAGACTCGGGTGTGGTCAGCTTCCAACTGGAAAGCAGGTGCTTGCATGCCATTGGATGGAGAGAGATGGTCCTTGTTTCAGAGAGCTGAAGATTTTGGTTTTGTTTTGTTTTCCTTAAAAACAAACAAACAAACAAACAAACAAGCCGAAAGCACAACTGGAAAGTCCACTTGACCAGAAGGGAAATACTGCAATAAGAGAAATTCGATGTGTATGCTGTGGGGACAAAATGGGATGCTTCTCAGTTGTCCCCTTCTTCAGCGGTTCTACTGTAAGTAGGACTCATACTGGATATAACCTAATGACCCTTGTCATGCTGACTTTGGCTCTATTAGAACGAAACAGTTGTTTGCCATCAGCTGACATCTTTTGAGCTAGCCTTCCCCAACTTGGTATCTTCCAGGTGTTTTGGATTACAACTCCCGTCATCCCAGACCATTGGACATACTATCTGGGGCTAATGAAAGTTGCTGTCTAAATATCCAGAGGGCCTCAGTTCGGAGAAGTTAGTTTTCGGCATTTTATCAGTGGAACAACAACAACAACAACAACAACAAAATCCCAGCTTTAGATTCTTGAATCTAAAGAATTCAGGAGAGGGGCCCATTTTTGTAGAGCAGAATCCCCCATCAGACTCACCTCCACCACTGAACTGGATGTTGTTTTACTTCTTATAGGTCAGCAGCCAACTCAAGATGGCTCAAACGCAACTTGAAGAAGCACTTGAGAAAATAATAAACATTTACCACCAATATTCTGTGCGCATCAGTCATTTTGACACCCTGAACAAAAAGGAGCTGTCCCAGGTGATTCAGGAGCAGCTTCCAAACTGGCTGAAGGTGAGAGTGGGGCATTGGGCAGGCTGATGCTTCCTGAGCAGCTGCCTTAGATCTTTCAGTGCTTTGAAACATGAGCAGAGTGGGGGAGAAAGAAATGGCCAAAAGGTATTGTTTGGGGCTGCATCCAGGGGAGGAAAGCAGGTTCCCCCCAGATGTCTTGGACTCCAACTCCCATAATCCTCAGTTATTGACCAGACAGACCAGGACTTATGGGAAATGTGATCTCCAGGTCTGTACCGGAGATCAGGGAGAAGGAGAGGATGGAGAACTCTTTGAGAGGAATCAAGAAATCCCTCCAAGCTCCACCCACTGCTATAACAGGCACCACCCCCTGAGATCATAGGCTCCTCCCCCGAGCCTCAAGCGGAAGAGACAACAGCAGTGCACGTGTGTGTGTGTCTGTGTGCGCGCTCAGCTAGTGAGGTTTGGTGTCAGATTAAGGAGATATACAAGGACAGTTACAGTGCAAGCCTGCCCACAGCTATGGGGAAGTATGTCTAATGGGGGTTCAGTGGGATTTACCTCTGGGTAAGTGTGTATACTGGAATGCAGCCTTTCTGGGGCGTCTGTAACCAGATTCCCCAGCACTGGGGCCTGTGGAAACCAGTGTGCCCACAGACACACATCTTGGCACCCACCGGGCTTCCTGGCCTTTCAATGTTAATTGTTCTAAAACATTAATTCCATGTTTGAAACCGGGAGCATCAGCTTTGGCAAAGTCACTTGCCTCTGAGCCTCATCCCTTTGCTCTGTGTGAAGCTGGTTTTGGAGTGAAAAACTGCGGGTTAAAAACAGCTCAGCTCCCCCCCCCCCCGCCCCGGCTTGTACTTCGATTCCAGGGGAAGGTACTTTTCTTTCAGCATCATCGGTTTTCCTTCTTCAAAATGGATGTTTCCATGGCTGCCATTTTGTGAATGGGCACACTCCTGCAATGGTAGCCATTTTATTAGAGCACCGATGACAATCTCTCAAAAATGCAATTGTGCGCCCTGTCCCAAAATGATTGGGGAAGAGCAATCTGTGATTCTGCCTTTGAAATTGGGTGGGCTGGGACTGGGGATTCTGATGTGTTTTGGATACCATCATAATCCCTGTAACCATCCTTTCTTTTGAATGTTTTTTATTTCAAAAACAGGAGCAAAAGAACCCAAAGGCTATTGATGACTTGTTCAAAGATCTGGACAAGGACAAAGATCAACAGCTGAGCTTTGGAGAATTCATGGTGTTCATCAGCAGGGTGGCTATTGCTACCCATGAGCACATTCACGAAGAAGGTCATGATGGACACGCCCACCACCACTAAGCCTCAAGAGTGAAGCCAATTGGCCTAGCTAAGCAACCCAGCTTCCTAAATCACCCCACAAAATGGTTCCCCTCCATGCCTTTGGTTCTGGCCTTTGGTTCTGTCAAAATAAAGCATTTCTCCAAAGATGGAGGTTTTGTTGTGCTTTTTACCTCAGATGTGGCGGTTGGTGGGCTGGAGGGCAAAGTGACGGTAGGTGGAGTCAAGGGGTCACAGTTGGCAGAGCCAATTTCACTGAGTGTTCCCCCCTCCCCCCATTTATTTATTTATGTATGTATGTATGTATTGCATTTACGTCCTGCCCAATATCTAAAGCTCTCTGTGCCAACCTTAAAATGTGTGGTTCCCTTGCAAGACCCAAGGTCAAGGAAAGGAAGCCTGTGGCCCGGGTCCCAAATCTCACACTCCTCCGGGGATGAATCTGGCCCTCAGAGGCTCTCCAGAAGGCCATGTCCCCTGGCCACGCCTGTCCCCATGTGTTGGTGGTTGTGCACTTTCCCCACCCATTCTCAGTGGCTGAAATGCCTCTCCTAAGGGTTAGTTGAAAGCAGCAGGAGCTTTAAGGTGCAATACGATGGGTTCTTAAAATTTTGTTTGTATTTTTTGTACCACCCCTTTTGCCAACTGCCGCTTTCGCTCCACGATTCAGGGACATGCTGCCTGTCACCCTGGAGGATCCTAAGTCGACACTCTTGTTTGGGAAATTCAACCTACATTGAGAGAGAGAGAGAGAGAGGGAGAGAGAGGCCTTGGTGCTAGGAAATGATGGATCACGACTGGCCACAAGCTGCAGAATACAAACACAGGGCAGATTCGAACATAACAGAAGCCAGCATGGGGAAATTTCTCTGTGGGCATTTCTGTTGCCACAAGGGCTGCCATTCCAGTTATTCAAGGCATGATGGGGGCATGGTGTAGCTTCTCGTAATGTGCAGACCTGGAGAAGGGGGTAGTTGGGGTGCTTCACAAGCCACCCACAACCTTAAAACAGCCCATGGGCTCTGGGTGGCCTGTCAAGCACCCCAACAACCCACCCTGGCCGGGTTCGCATGTAACAACCAGCTAAGTCATACCTTTGCCATGGATTGACTATTCAAAATGGTGGCTGTGGCAGCAAAGCAAGCCCCATGGGAAATTCCCCCACAGCGCCTTCTCATTACCTGCAAACCCAGTCATGGAGGGATACTGTTTCAGTAGGAACCCAGTCTCACATCATGCGCAAGCAATGGATGGTGCAATGGATAAAGGGGAGTGCTATTTGACATGGGAGAAAGATTTCTCAAGCAGGCGTGGGTGGGAGCAAGGTTCTGGAGCAAGAGTATAAGAGAGGGGACTGTCCCAGGCACCCTCAAGACATCTTGGATCATTCCTTCTCTCTTGTGGATCTTGAACTGAGGCAGGTGTTCAAGATGATAGTGAGTTTTCTCATGTTGTCTCAGGTATCACCCTTCATTTTGTATGCAGGATGGGAGATCTCTGTCATGGCCTTTGGCTGGTATAATAAATGTTGATGATATGGGTATCATCTTGTGCCTACAGCTACAATGGCAAGCTGTAAAGCAAACACTGACTTCAGACAGAAGAACCTCATCCCACCCGTGAAGCATGGTGGTGGGAATGTGATGAGTTGGGCCTGGTTTGCTGCCTCAGGACCAGGACGGCTTGCCCTCATTGACACCACCATGTATTCTGCAGTGTGTCAGAAGATTCTAGAGGAGGATGTCAGGCCATCCATCTGTGAGCTGAAGCTGAACCCAAAGTGGGTCATGCAAGAAGACAACGATCCTAAACATACAAGCAGATCTTCAAAAGAACGGCTGCAGAAGAAGAAATTCTGTGTTTTAGAATGGCCTAATCAAAGTCTGGACCTAAACCACATCAAAATGTGGCAAGACCTGAAGTGAGCTGTTCATGCAAGGAAGCCCTGAAACGTCACTGAGTTCAAGTAGTCCTGTGAGGAGGAATGCATCAACATTCCTCAAAACCGATGTGAGAGACTGACCAACTGTTACAGGATACGCGGACTTGAAGACATTGTTGCTCAAGGTGGGCCCACCAGGTACTGAATTTCAAGGGTCACATACTTTTTCACACATGGATATTGAATGTTGACTCAGTTGTGGACAAATAAATGCTGAAGAAACATCATGTTTTGTGTGTTATTTGTTTAACCAGGTTTTCTATTGTTCTTTATCTAGGATTATGGGGTTAGATTAATATCTAATAACATTTTAGGTTGGAAATATGTGACAGTTTTAAGGGGTTCACAAACTTTTTCTTGCCACTGAAGGAGATTGCCTAAGAGAGAGAAAGGGTGTACAATCTTGGTTCTAGGAAGTGATGGACTATGGCTGGCTACAAGTTGCAGAACTACCCCGCCCCCAAACACACACACAGGAAGGCTTTTTCAGGAGGAACACAGTCGCACATCTTGAGCAAGAGAAGGGCACCACAAAGGGTAAAGGAGAGTGCCATCTGGCAAGGAAGAAAGATTTCTCAAGCAGGGATGGGAGGGAGCAGGACTTTGGAGAGAGTGTATAAGAGACGGGACTGTCGCAGGCCCCTTCAACGGACCTCGGGCCATTCTCGATCTCTTGTGGATCTTCAACTGAGGTATGTGTTCAAGATGTTTGCACATTTTCTTGTGTTGTCTGAGGTTTCTCCCTTCATGTTGGATGCAGGATGGGAGGTCCTTTGTCATGACCTTTGGCTTGTGCAATAAATGTTGGTGATGAAGGTATCATCTGGTGCCCTCAGCTATTAGAGTGACTCAGGAACTTTGGGTAGGCCTTGCTGCAAAAATAGAAGCACAGAGGCAGGGGGCAACTCCCCAGAGTGGCACGTCCTGAGACCCACCGGTTGAAGACCCATGGGCTTCACCTACCTTTCTCAACCTGGTGCCCCCCCGATATTTTTGATGAGAACCCCCTGCATGCCTGACCATTGGGAATGCTGACTGAAGCTGATGGGAGTTGAAGTCCAAGACCTTTGGAGGGCACCAGGTTGGGGAAGGATGTTGTACACTGTTGACGGCAGTTCTCCAGGATTTCAAGCAGGCTGTCAGGGTGGAAACGGAGCCGATAGAACCCCCGAGCAGTTCTGATTCTGAGAAGGATCAGCAATCCGTGGTAGAGGAGCCAGCTCATCCTTCACAGGCACAGCAGCTGGCAGAGATTCTTCTTGCTGGCATTCCTGAGATAGATAGTGACCCTGGCAGTGAGAAAGTGCAGGAGGGGGGCTTGCTAGACGCTCGATGCAGATGCAGGGAGCGACGAGCGATGGAGGGCACGGAAATGAGGTGTAGCGCCCATTTGGCGCGCAAGCAACGGCCACGACCCGTGGACCCAAGGGAAGGAGGGAGGACCTCTCCCTAGCCCATAAGTTCAGTGTCTTCAAGTGATTGTCCTTCCAACAGGGACCAACTGCCTACCCAGAGCATAGGCTACTCTGCTGTTCATTGCTTAGTCGCTGGTGATAGCATCTGAAAGAGTCATTAAGTTGTAAAAGGATTAAAGCCTTGAAAAGAATCCTTTGATCGGTGTCTTGAATTGGCTATTGGAGTATACTGAAAGGGGCCACTAGAGCGCTCCTGACACAGGGGACTTTCCCCAGCCCTACCTGGAGAAGGGCTGGAGACGGACCCTGGGTCCTTCTGCACATAAGGCATGCACTCTTCTATTGCATAGGAAGCTGCCTTACACAGAGTGGGACCATTGGTCCCTCTAACTCAGTATGGTCTATACTCTTTGGCAGAGGTGGTCTCCAGATTTCCAGACAGGAGTCTTTCCAAGCCGTATGTGGAGATGCTGGAGATCAAACCCAGGACGTCCTACATGCACAGTAGGTGCTCTGCCACTGAGCTACATTCTCAGGGAGTGTGGGACATGGTGCATTTATCCTGTTGAAGGGATTCTAAATGGTTGGATGTATGCAGACTCGGGTGTGGTCAGCTTCCAACTGGAAAGCAGGTGCTTGCATGCCATTGGATGGAGAGAGATGGTCCTTGTTTCAGAGAGCTGAAGATTTTGGTTTTGTTTTGTTTTCCTTAAAAACAAACAAACAAACAAACAAACAAGCCGAAAGCACAACTGGAAAGTCCACTTGACCAGAAGGGAAATACTGCAATAAGAGAAATTCGATGTGTATGCTGTGGGGACAAAATGGGATGCTTCTCAGTTGTCCCCTTCTTCAGCGGTTCTACTGTAAGTAGGACTCATACTGGATATAACCTAATGACCCTTGTCATGCTGACTTTGGCTCTATTAGAACGAAACAGTTGTTTGCCATCAGCTGACATCTTTTGAGCTAGCCTTCCCCAACTTGGTATCTTCCAGGTGTTTTGGATTACAACTCCCGTCATCCCAGACCATTGGACATACTATCTGGGGCTAATGAAAGTTGCTGTCTAAATATCCAGAGGGCCTCAGTTCGGAGAAGTTAGTTTTCGGCATTTTATCAGTGGAACAACAACAACAACAAAATCCCAGCTTTAGATTCTTGAATCTAAAGAATTCAGGAGAGGGGCCCATTTTTGTAGAGCAGAATCCCCCATCAGACTCACCTCCACCACTGAACTGGATGTTGTTTTACTTCTTATAGGTCAGCAGCCAACTCAAGATGGCTCAAACGCAACTTGAAGAAGCACTTGAGAAAATAATAAACATTTACCACCAATATTCTGTGCGCATCAGTCATTTTGACACCCTGAACAAAAAGGAGCTGTCCCAGGTGATTCAGGAGCAGCTTCCAAACTGGCTGAAGGTGAGAGTGGGGCATTGGGCAGGCTGATGCTTCCTGAGCAGCTGCCTTAGATCTTTCAGTGCTTTGAAACATGAGCAGAGTGGGGGAGAAAGAAATGGCCAAAAGGTATTGTTTGGGGCTGCATCCAGGGGAGGAAAGCAGGTTCCCCCCAGATGTCTTGGACTCCAACTCCCATAATCCTCAGTTATTGACCAGACAGACCAGGACTTATGGGAAATGTGATCTCCAGGTCTGTACCAGAGATCAGGGAGAAGGAGAGGATGGAGAACTCTTTGAGAGGAATCAAGAAATCCCTCCAAGCTCCACCCACTGCTATAACAGGCACCACCCCCTGAGATCATAGGCTCCTCCCCCGAGCCTCAAGCGGAAGAGACAACAGCAGTGCACGTGTGTGTGTGTCTGTGTGCGCGCTCAGCTAGTGAGGTTTGGTGTCAGATTAAGGAGATATACAAGGACAGTTACAGTGCAAGCCTGCCCACAGCTATGGGGAAGTATGTCTAATGGGGGTTCAGTGGGATTTACCTCTGGGTAAGTGTGTATACTGGAATGCAGCCTTTCTGGGGCGTCTGTAACCAGATTCTCCAGCACTGGGGCCTGTGGAAACCAGTGTGCCCACAGACACACATCTTGGCACCCACCGGGCTTCCTGGCCTTTCAATGTTAATTGTTCTAAAACATTAATTCCATGTTTGAAACCGGGAGCATCAGCTTTGGCAAAGTCACTTGCCTCTGAGCCTCATCCCTTTGCTCTGTGTGAAGCTGGTTTTGGAGTGAAAAACTGCGGGTTAAAAAAAGCTCAGCTCCCCCCCCCCCCCGCCCCGGCTTGTACTTCGATTCCAGGGGAAGGTACTTTTCTTTCAGCATCATCGGTTTTCCTTCTTCAAAATGGATGTTTCCATGGCTGCCATTTTGTGAATGGGCACACTCCTGCAATGGTAGCCATTTTATTAGAGCACCGATGACAATCTCTCAAAAATGCAATTGTGCGCCCTGTCCCAAAATGATTGGGGAAGAGCAATCTGTGATTCTGCCTTTGAAATTGGGTGGGCTGGGACTGGGGATTCTGATGTGTTTTGGATACCATCATAATCCCTGTAACCATCCTTTCTTTTGAATGTTTTTTATTTCAAAAACAGGAGCAAAAGAACCCAAAGGCTATTGATGACTTGTTCAAAGATCTGGACAAGGACAAAGATCAACAGCTGAGCTTTGGAGAATTCATGGTGTTCATCAGCAGGGTGGCTATTGCTACCCATGAGCACATTCACGAAGAAGGTCATGATGGACACGCCCACCACCACTAAGCCTCAAGAGTGAAGCCAATTGGCCTAGCTAAGCAACCCAGCTTCCTAAATCACCCCACAAAATGGTTCCCCTCCATGCCTTTGGTTCTGGCCTTTGGTTCTGTCAAAATAAAGCATTTCTCCAAAGATGGAGGTTTTGTTGTGCTTTTTACCTCAGATGTGGCGGTTGGTGGGCTGGAGGGCAAAGTGACGGTAGGTGGAGTCAAGGGGTCACAGTTGGCAGAGCCAATTTCACTGAGCGTTCCCCCCTCCCCCATTTATTTATTTATGTATGTATTGCATTTACGTCCTGCCCAATATCTAAAGCTCTCTGTGCCAACCTTAAAATGTGTGGTTCCCTTGCAAGACCCAAGGTCAAGGAAAGGAAGCCTGTGGCCCGGGTCCCAAATCTCACACTCCTCCGGGGATGAATCTGGCCCTCAGAGGCTCTCCAGAAGGCCATGTCCCCGGGCCACGCCTGTCCCCATGTGTTGGTGGTTGTGCACTTTCCCCACCCATTCTCAGTGGCTTTTTCAGGAGGAACACAGTCGCACATCTTGAGCAAGAGAAGGGCACCACAAAGGGTAAAGGAGAGTGCCATCTGGCAAGGAAGAAAGATTTCTCAAGCAGGGATGGGAGGGAGCAGGACTTTGGAGAGAGTGTATAAGAGACGGGACTGTTGCAGGCCCCTTCAACGGACCTCGGGCCATTCTCGATCTCTCGTGGATCTTCAACTGAGGTATGCGTTCAAGATGTTTGCACATTTTCTTGTGTTGTCTGAGGTTTCTCCCTTCATGTTGGATGCAGGATGGGAGGTCCTTTGTCATGACCTTTGGCTTGTGCAATAAATGTTGGTGATGAAGGTATCATCTGGTGCCCTCAGCTATTAGAGTGACTCAGGAACTTTGGGTAGGCCTTGCTGCAAAAATAGAAGCACAGAGGCAGGGGGCAACTCCCCAGAGTGGCACGTCCTGAGACCCACCGGTTGAAGACCCATGGGCTTCACCTACCTTTCTCAACCTGGTGCCCCCCCGATATTTTTGATGAGAACCCCCTGCATGCCTGACCATTGGGAATGCTGACTGAAGCTGATGGGAGTTGAAGTCCAAGACCTTTGGAGGGCACCAGGTTGGGGAAGGATGTTGTACACTGTCAACAGCAGTTCTCCAGGATTTCAAGCAGGGGTCTTTCCGCAGCCCTACCTGGAGAAGGGCTGGAGATGGAGCCTGGGTCCTTCTGCACATAAGGCATGCACTCTTCTATTGCATAGGAAGCTGCCTTACATGGAGTGGGACCTTTGGTCCCTCTAACTCAGTATGGTCTACACACTTTGGCAGAGGTGGTCTCCAGATTTCCAGACAGGAGTCTTTCCAAGCCGTATGTGAAGATGCTGGGGCTCAAACCCAGGACGTCCTACATGCACAGTAGGTGCTCTGCCACTGAGCTACATTCTCAGGGAGTGTGGGACACGGTGCATTTATCCTGTTGAAGGGATTCTAAATGGTTGGATGTATGCAGAACCGGGTGTGGTCAGCTTCCAACTGGAAAGCAGGACCTGGACAGCTTGCCCTCATTGACTTGCCCTTTTTCACACATGGATATTGAACGTTGACTCAGTTGTGGACAAATAAATGCTGAAAAAACATCATGTTCTTTGTGTTATTTGTTTAACCAGGTTTTCCTTTGTTCTTTATCTAGGATTATGGGGTTAGATTAATATCTAATATCTGTTTCAGGAGGAACACAGTCACACATCTTGAGCAAGATATGGGCACTGCAAAGGGTAAAGGGGAGTGCGATGTGGCAAAGGAGAAAGATTTTGCAAGTAGAGCTGGGTGGGAGCAAGACTTTGGAGAGAGTGTATAACCGCAAGTGGGGGAAAAATACATGAAATACCACCCCCCCAGCAGATTTTAACAAAACTTTTACTGCCAACCATTTAGCTTAGGAAGGAATGTCAACCTTTAAAAAAGGGGGAAAGCACTACAAAACCCGCAAAACCAATCAATGTCTTGGGAAAGAGAGCGTGGCCAGGGAAAAAGGGCTGCGATTCCATAATGTCTATTGCTGGAGTGTGACCCAGTGGAGAAAAGTATTGCAGGCATAATACACCTATTTTGCAAGACTTCTAGGAAAGAAGATCCTAGTTCTGTACTGGAGATCAGGGAGAAGGAGAGGATGGAGAACTCTTCGAAAGGAATCAAGAAATACTTCCAAGCTCCACCCACTGCCATAACTAGCACCACCCCCTGAGATCATAGGCTCCTCCCCTGAGCCTTGAGCCGAAGAGACGACAGCAGTGCATATGTGTCTCTGTGTGTGCTCAGCTAGTGATGGTTGGGCCATTTGCCAAGCGCGGGCAGGGGGTGAGCAAGGGCAGGGGCTTGGGGTGTGGACAGGGTGTGTGAGTTCTGTAGCATTCCTGGATTGAATTGGGCACTCAAGCCACCATTGCCTCACCTTGGTTCAGATGGGTTGGGGGCTACCACACTGGGAAGGGTTTCCTCTAAACATCTTTTAAATATATAGATCAATCAGGGCAAGCCCACCGACTTCACCCATATGTGAAGAGTGCTGGAATTTGGGTAATTTGCACACTCTTTGGCACTGCCAGCTCAGGAAAAGGGGACCAGGTCAGTCACTTAGCAACACAATCCTCAGGGTTTGAAGTGCTGAACTGACATTTGGGGGTAACATGCTTCCATTGCACTCTTGCCTAAGTCTGAAGCAAGTGTTTTTAACACAGATGTAGTCTCCACATCCTTTTTCTGGAGCAGCACTTCCTGAGCGAAGGAAGGGGAGCGGGGAATTGACAAGTTGTTTGACAACTTGTGGCTCTCCTGGGCTAAATTAAGTAATGTATGGAGAGGTTGAAACTGACAAAGATATTGACAAGAGGACTTGTGGACCTGCGATCATGCACAGTTGCACAAGAGTGGCAATTTTTTTTAAATTACACCAACATTTGCGCACATTTCAAGATCCAAAGAAATAAAATTCAAGAAATGGTACAAATTACAATTTGTGCAAATGGTAGAACCTGGGGGGGAAATGTGCAAGTTGTAGCCATGATAAAAAATGGACATCCATGTACATAGGCTTGGCTTGCTACAAAGTGAGTTGACAGCAGCAGAGGGAACTAGAACGAAATCCACACGGGTGAACTGGAACAAATTTGTCAAGCTTCACTCCTCAAACAGAATCCTCTGACATCCTTACTACCAATCAATCAAAGTTTGTTATGCAATCACAGGCCTGATCTAGGAACAAAGTTACACCAGAAACAGTCGTGTTAACATAACATATAGTATGGTGTGTGGACTGGCATAAATAACAAAGTACTTTAACATCACCAAAATAAAAATGTCGCATGCTAAATTAAAATATATAGACAAACTGTCCATTAAAAGAAATAGAAATGAGAAACAGACATCCAATATAGTGGAAGGCAGACAGATGAGAAACAGACATCCAATATAGTGGAAGGCAGACAGTTAAACCTAGCCCTGGTTAAAAAAATCAAATGATACTTGACTCAGAAGTCAAATAGGTGAGCCCCTTGAAAGCAGCATCTGGCCAAGTAGATAATACTAGAAGGACCAACTAGATGACCAACAGTGGACTAACAGTAAGTTGGACCAACAATGGACTGAATTGGACCAACAGTGATTATTTATGGGACCAGAGTGCTTCAGATTGGACCAGGAATGAATAGTACTACATAGACCTATAATGGCATGAGCTAACATATGAAGTTTTGTAGGTTCATTTGGGGATGGAGCAATCCATAAGAATGTAAGAAGAGCTGTGCTGGATAAGACCCTCTCTAGTCCAGCATTCTGTTTCCACAGTGGCCAACCAGATGCCCCAATGTGAAGCCCACAAGCACGACATGAGTGCAACAGCAGCCTCCTGCTCAGGTTCCCCAGCAGTACTGGAAATTATGTATGTATGTATGTATGTATAGCCATTGATAACCCTCTCCTCCATGAGCTTGTCTAATCCCCTTCTAAAGCCCCTTTTAAAATTGGGGACCATCACTCCATCTTGTGGTAACACATTCCATAGTTTAACAATGCACTGCCCAATGGTCCAGTGGGACCTGATCCCAGGTGAGGCTGGTTGTGAGGGCCAAGGTCTCGCTCTGCTTCCCAGTGGGCTGCTGTTTCTCAACTTCCCCTCCATCTGGTAAGGAAACCTGCAGGAACTTGCAACATTGCCTGGAGCTGGCAGCACTAGAATGTTTGTTTGAGTTTTGCAAGGAAGTTACCTCCCTCCTCACCTCTTGCTTAATGGGTTGCTCAAGGATTCTTGGACTTGGATTTTGACATTTGAGGCATGACAAGCATCAGTTGGCCTCCCATGGTCATGTGGCCATGAAACTTTGTTCTAACAGGATTGAGCATGATTGAGAGGAAATACCACCTGGCCAGGGTGGTCCCAACAGCACAATGTGGAGGGAATATGGTGTCTTTTGGCTACAGAGATATACTTCTCTTAGTAAACCTGGGGTGGGCAACTTGTGGCCCTAAAGCCGGAAGAGCCCATTGGCCTACTGACAAAAGCCCTCTTTGAGTGATCACCTCAAAGTGATCTGGAAGAGCAATCTGTCACTTTTCTGGCAGTCTGCTGGGCAGGGAGGGAAAGAAAGAGAAGGGGGTGTCAAAGAGAGAGAGAGAGAGAGAGAAAAGAGGGTGCATAAAGAGAGAGAAAATGCACGGCCCTATTCAGTGCTGGTGTTGGTCCCATCACCACCCATGAAAGATGATGCCATCACTGAGGGAGTTTGGCCCTTGACAGAAATAAAGATACCCCACCCCTGCCTTAAAGGTACAAGGGCAGTGGGCAGGGCTTCTTGGTATCTACCTCACTTCTATTGCCCTCCAGCCGTGTCCCCTTGCACCAAAGGTGGGCAACACATGGACAATGGGCTACATACACCCTCCGTGCCTTAAGGGCAGGCTCTGCTGATCCCCCCCCCTGCAATTTTCTGCAATATGACCATGCATCTTGTTTTAAAGCTAAGTTTGGCCTTTTTAGGATGCTGTTGCAGTTTGCTGTGAGGGGAAGGGGCATGGCCTTCTGGGGAACCCTGAAGGACCAGATTGGGAGCCCGGGATGGATTTGACCTGTGGGCTAGGTCTTCTGCACCCCTTTTAACTGATTTTATTTATTTCATTTCTATACTGCCCAGTAGCTGAAGCTCTCTGGGCAGTTCACCCCTTCTTTACGGGTAAGTTCTGGCTTCCAAATCCTGCCTTGTCTGGTCACCAGCTATGACCCATTTGACTTCTGGAAGTCCCAGAATATGTGTGTGTGTGTGTGTGTGTGTGTGTGTGTGAGAGAGAGAGAGAGAGAGAGAGAGAGAGAGAGAGAGAAAGAGAGAAATCCTCCTGAGATGATGGACCAGACCTTCATCCTTCCTGTGGCTTTATGGGAAGGATTCTCACCTCTTCTTCAGCCCCTCCAGCCTTCCGTCTTGCAAGTGGAAAGCTTCCTTTCTCTCCTTGGGGGAAGAAATCTTGCTCATCCTGTTAGGGCTGTCTGGCTGTTTCAGCCTCTCTTTGCTAGATTCCCCCCGACAAAGTCTTTTTCTAACGTCCTCTGTCTAGCTAGAGAGGATTAGTTTTGGAGCCTCTCTAGCTCCATCCTCCCACTGCACTGCTGGGATGACACTCCTTTTTCTTTGTCCCATTCTCTGCCACCATGGCAGGGAAAAGCACTGGCATAATAAGACAACAGGGTGCTCAGCTTAATGCCTTCTTAAAGAGCCATGCTTCAACCAATCATATAGAAAACTGAATCAGTGTTGGGGTTTGGTGGATCTCACTCAGCAGGGTGTTCCACAAGGTAGGTGCCATGACAGAAAAGTCCCTGCCCCTGGGAGATGCCAATCCATTTCCCACCAGAGTTGTGGTAGGTGTTTTCATCCACCCTTTAATAACCGCCCCAAGGCAGTTTGCCTAGCCCACAGGCATTTCAAGGGGGGCGCCCTTGTTCCCAAAATTGTTCTTCTGCTTTCGATTTAAATAGAGAAGATCATGAGCCAGTTTTGCATCTGCTAGGTGCTCAGAATGGCAGCTGCTGGGCAGTGGCACCTCTCTGCTATTTGCTGAAATTGACTTCATAGGGCTGAGCAAAAATCCCCCCTCTCCGATTTTCATGGTCCCATTTGGAGATCATGAAAGGGGGTGCCATTTCAGCTTTGGGATGGAGCATTATTCCAGGGCATTATGGGAGTTAAACATGACAGCTAGCACATGGTGAGCACCAATAGTTGTCCCCCCAAATGCAAAAGGAAGGACGCAATTTTGCCCTCCTCCTTTGCTACAATCTCCCAGATTCAGGTGGTGGTTTCGGAATGTCGAAACTTCAGCCCATCCATCAATTCAGCTGGAAATTTCCAAGTTAGAAAAACTCACTCAGAGCCTCGAGGGCAGGGCCAGATCATGTAACTGCGTGACCTTTACAAAAGCTAATCACATCTCAGGCAGTTCTGCAAACAAAAACCTCTTTGTCCCAAAACAAGAACAAATCATTGCCTCATTTAAACACTACACAACCAATTTAAACATTGGCTGTGGAACACACTAATCATGTGTGTGTGTGTATGTCTGTAACTGTCATGCCATCCAGCCCAGGTGACTTACAGCAACGAATTAAGTGGGGGGAATCACACACATACACACACACACACACACACACACAGACTGTTAACGTTGTGACTTGGCGAACTGTAACAATCACATCCTTTGGGATCCTTTTTCACCTGCACCACATGGTTGTGTAGGGTTACCTTCAACAGGACTAGTACAGTGGAACGCCCTTTCCCATCCTTGGATCCCTTGGTTGATTTCGACAGGCTTCTCTAAGTTAGACTCAACAGTGTGATTGACTGAACGCCTCTAGAGCACTTTGGTGAGTACTTTTTTGTCCTCTGGTCATGGGAAGGAGGGGGCTGATCCTTGGGTTATTTATTCTGTGGCCACTGCTGCCACTGGACGTGCCACAGGGAATGCCAATTGTGATGTGCGTGGGCCCCCTCCCTGGGCTCACCCTGACAAACATCTGGGCATTTCAGGCATTCCTGCCCAAGTTTGAAAACAAGTCCCGCTATGTGCGGCATAAAGTGCTGCCGTGTCTATCATTTCCAGCTAAGCAGACAGAGATGCTGCCAGCTCTGAGGCAGGTGGCTCGGCCAGGTGTCCTCTGAGCCTCTCCTGGCTGCTCTTTCCTCCCACATGCCATCTGGGCCGCTCTGCTGCTGGCACCCTGATATCTTCTCCCACTTCCCCTCACCACCCTGGCCGCTTCACCACCTGTCCCTTGCCAATAGGGCAGCCACGTGTTTTACGGGTGTTTAACTGTGCTGTGAGGGAGTGATCTGCATGGCAGTTCTCTCATTTCCTTCCAACCCCACCATGCCTTTGGATCTGGTTCAGGCTTGAGAGAGGCAGAAGTGGAACTTGGAGTTTGACACAATGGGATTTATTTGCCGACAGGGCTGTGGCAGTGTGATGCCCAGGGCGCCCATGAAATTGACGCAGCCCACACTCTTTTGCCATCTCTTTTGGGCTGTTAGAATGATGTTATGGGGAACAATAGAAGCCTCGGCAGAAGTGGAACTTGGAGTTTGACACAATGTGGCCAAGAGGAGACACCTCACAGCATCTTCAGCCACGCCTGAGGGGACACCTGTCAGGAGCCGGGTGGGAAATCTAAAACAGTCCAGTGAGGTCTGAACATGCAGAGTGTCTGTTGAGGGGGCTTGGTGTAAAGCTAATGGGTCAAAGAGAGCCAGTGTGGTGTCGTGGCGAGAGTGTTGGACTGGGAGCAGGGAGAACTGGGTTCTAGTTCCCACTCGGCCATGGAAGCTCACTGGGTGACTTTGGGCTGGTCACAGACTCTCAGCCCAACCCACCTCACAGGGCTGTTGTCGTGAGGATAACATGGAGGAGGAGGTGGACGGTGTAAGCTGCCTTGGGTTCCTTGCAAGAGGAAAAAAGGCGGGATATAAATGCAATAAATAAATAAAGGAAGGAAGGAAGGGAATGGAATGGAATGGAATGGAATGGAGACCCATGGAAAAGTGGTCCATCTACACTGACAGGCAGTGGTTCATCCAGGTTTCAGTCAGGGGTCTTTCCCAGTACAACTTGGAGATGCTGGGATTTGAACCTGGCACCTTCTGCACATCAAACAGGTTATCTTCCAATGAGCTATGGCCCCTTCCCTACTCAGCTGCTGGGAATTCCCGCCAGCTGAGCCTGTCCAGCCTTCATTTGCTAGTAACAGGGGAGGTTGAGGAGGCTTACAGGGTGAGTGAAGGAGGCCAGAATTTGGTCGAGACCCCAACTTCCTCCCTGAACATCAACCTCTCCTTTGGCCTTTGAGGATGTGCACATCAGCGAATTTGCAGACAGGCTGATGAGTCTACATCTCTGAGGAGCGGGGGCGGGGATCCTTGGACAATCTCCTCAAGCACGGGGCTGTCCCTGTGGCGCAAGCACACGCGCAAGCGCACGCACGTGTGTTTGTGTGAGTTTGAAAGCACCAGTTTCAACAGGTCTTTTTATGGGCTTCAGTCGAGCAGGGCAACATTCCTCAGTGAGGCTGAGCTGAGAGAAAGAGGAGACGGTGGGTCTCCCTCTTCCCAGCTGGTGAATCCGAGCAACAAAAGGAACTCCTGGGTTATGCAAAGGTGCAGCTGCTGAGCCCTCTGCTCATAATGTGGGGTGGGCCAGAAAGAATGCCACAGTTAAGGTCCTAATAATGACCATGATGATGCCCTGTCTGTCTCCTCTGTTGTCACCATTTGTCACTCTGGTACAGATTGTCCCTTCCATGTGCAGCTCACCCAGAATACATCTCCCCATGCCCCTGACCTGCCATGCACATCTTTCTGTGTTCGTTAGAGACCTAGATCATGCTAGAACAGGGACAGGAGCAGTGACTCTGATTTCGGTGGGGCTGTGAATCCATTCTGGGCTTCAGTCAGAACCAGCCAGAACTTTAAAGGAGCTATCCAAGATGCCAAAGCCTAACCCTAAATAGGTTTGGCCCCTTGGATAGCTTCTTTAGAGTGCTGGCTGGTTCTGAGTGAAACCCAGAATGGATCCACAGCCCTACCGAAACTGGAGCCACCAGCCTCCACTGGCTGGGAACTGGCAACCTTCCAGGTGTTGTCAGACTGCAGCTCCCATCCTTGCTGACTGCTGGCCATGCTGGCTATGGCTGCTGGGAGTTGGAGTCCAACAACGTCTCAAGGGCGGCAGGTTTCCCTCCCCCATAGTAGAGATGTCCGAAAACCAGCAATAAAATGCCATTTGTGAATTAAGTCATTAAGTAATTCAACCTAGCTGTCACTTGAAGCAAACTTTGGGCTCCAAATCCACCCCCCCCGCCTGAGACAGCTTGCAATCTTGCAGAATGTAACAACATCTAGTTTATTGTTCCCTTTATTTCCAATGTTCAGGCTGGGCGTGCGGCTCCTTTTGTAGCCAAAATGGCGCCACCCACACGCAAGAGGGAGGGAACAGCAGATGTGGGGGAACCCCAGGATTTACAGAAGTACAAACATTCTTTAGGGAAAATAAACCCACAATGTGGGGGCGGGCAGGAGGAGAAGCCCCCCTAAATAGCCCAATGAGGAACTAATGTGCTCAGTGGCTGACTGATGGTTGGGGTGGGGGAGAGTGGAGACTGAAAACTGGGTTGTGGGAGATAGATGGGGAACAGAACAGAGGGGCTGAAATCCTGAACAGCAGCACCAGACACTGCAATGTTATGTTTCAGCTCTCACTTTTTAATATACAATATGTACAATCTGGGCTTGCGTCAACGGTAGGCGTGATGGGGTACCTGCCAAGGGCCCACACCCAGCAAGGGGAAGTGGATAAGAGCCCCGTGGAGTTCTCCTCTTCATTGTTGCCACCTGCATGTTCTCCTGCGTCTTGCTCTGGTGATGATGAGAAGAAGGAGCAGGAGATGTCGCTGTCTCCTTGCTTGCTGGCTTTCTCCCAAAGCAAGCATGTGGCAACCATGATGAAAAAGAGGATGAACAGGAAGGACAGCTGGTAACAGTGGTGGCAAGAAGGTAGACTCACAGAGGGAGGAGGCCCATTGAGGGGACCTTGCCCAATGGGCCTTCAAATCCTGGAGCTGGCACTGCACACAGTAAATCAAAATACAGAGTTCAAGACCAGCCACAGTTGAAAATAATACAGACAACAAAATGGAAGAATACATTATGAGAAAAGAGGAGAGGGGGAAAATAATCTCAGATAAGATTGTAGTCCATAGTTTAGCTTGGGTGGGTTTGTGGTAGGGTTCTCTGTTGTGGAGAAATCTGGCTGTTTTGGGGCCCGACGGATCCCTGTGATGTCCCTGGCTCGGCTTGCATCAGCGACCTGTGGTAAACTTCCCGAAACCCAGGAACTTAGCCGAGTATTTTTTTTTGTTCAAAATGGCTGCAGGTGGCGGCAGCAGGAGTCCCTGCTGCCACCCACCGCCATTTTGCGCAAAAAACCTCTGCCACTGTGCGCAGCTGGCTCTTTGTCCCCCTCGCAGGAGGAGAAGGAGCCAGCTGCACGCAGCATCTGGGTCACTGTGGGCGAGTCTTTAATTATGTCTCCCGATTCCAGGAGGGGGAACGAAAGAGCTGTGCACAGAGATGCCACTGTGTGCAAAATGGAGGATGAGAGGGGCATGCTGCTCCCCTCTCATCCTCCTGTCTTTGCTACTGTGGTGGTGGCAGGGGTTGGCAGCAAGGGCAAGAGAGGGGCTGTCACGCCACTGGAAAATCCCCCAGTTGGTCCAACTCGGTGAGGGCTGAGTCAAGCCAGCTGGCTGATGTCAGACCAGAGTCCGTGTGTGTGTGTGTGTGTGTGTGTGTGTGTGTGAAGTCGGCAAAGCTCACAGAGCTCCACCTCCCAACCTCATTCCTCCGACATCCCTAGCTTGCGAGGCAGTTGGAGGAAAATAGGCTGAGAAGAGAATCGCTAACTCTTGAGAGAGTTTGGAGGTGTAGGTTATGTTGCTGAAGTATAGTCAGCAACACACACGCCTTTGTTAGATCTCTAGGTGGCCAGTGTGGCTTTCACTTAGCTGATGAATTTAAGCGGCCATGCCATCACATCCTTTCAGAAGCTGGAAATCTTTGCTTCCTGCACTTGTGAAGTGCATTTGTGTATATGCTCAGGATGTAGCACCCTGCAGAGGGGAAAAAAGATGGTCGGCAGCCATTGACAAAAGCCACACCCACCACAAAATGGCAGCAGCAAAAAGAAAATCAAAAAATTTCACCCCTGAAATCACGCTCATTTCTCAAATCCTATTCTGAGAACGCATGTCCCAATATTACAATGCGTTGTGGTTTAGAAGGTTGTCCTGGAGGTTCTAGTTATGGGCTTCTCTGAATTGTTTTAATTTTTTTTATTTATATGCAATTATAACACACAAAATGGAAAAGTGGGGAAGGGAAACAGCAACAGAAAAATAGAAGGAGGAGGAAAAAGAAAGAATGTGACAAAAAAGCATAGCCACTCACAATAACTGTCCACAACACCATTACAATAAAAAGAAAAGAGATGGGGGGAAATTCAACACTTCTGTTTCAAATATTTATTTGTTTGTTTGTTTGTTTGATTTATTAGCTGCTCATCTGGCCGGCTGCCTGGCCATTCTAGGCGGCGTACAATACTAATAACAAATTTATATATTTTTTATATACATTAATATAAGCAGTCCATATATCTAAGCAAGCATCCAAACAAAACTGATGACTGTAGGATATACTTTCAAATGAAGCCAAGGCAGGAAGATCATCAGATCACTGAATGATAGGCAGTGACTGTTTATCCTTCCAGGCTTGAAGTATCAGTCTCTTTGCGACTGCAAGGGCTCTCAAAGTCCTCTTTTGCGGTCCATCTGTTAATCCCCACGTCACAGGAACAGAATTTAAAAGTGCACTGACATCCACAATTATCATAGATTATTCAGAACAACATTTCTGCAAGCAAATGACTTCCAGCAAGAAAGCAGATTCTGCTTTCATCTCAAACACTGCACTGTCTACAGGTGGAGTGTGTGTTTAACTGTCTTCTCAGATTGTGTCTGGAGGTGGGTGGGAGAGAAGAACCTGAAGACAGAAGCAAAGAGGCACAGCACCCTACCCTCTCTCTCTCTCTCTCTCTCTCTCCCTCTCCCTCCCTCTCTCTGCTTCTTACTTATAGGAAAATGAATTTGAGGTGTTTTGATGCCACTTTGTGGCACAATAGAACCATGCAAGCTGATCTGCAAAGCACTTTTATGATGACTTTTCATACCAGATCAGAGCTGAATAAGGATGGATGAGAAATCAGTTTCAGTTCGTTTTTGATCCGGAGTTACCCAGTTTGTGCCTTCTGGTTCGAATGCAGACTCAGATGCAATCTGTGGTCAAAGTCTGTACGCTTCCGAGCTTGCAATGTGATTCGCGGACCCTCCAGACAATGTGTTTGACAGCATGTGTACATAATTATTTACACATAATTATTAATAATTATTGATGACAAATAAGCTTTCATCAGTGGGAGAAGAATGCATACATTTCAAAGCTGCCCCCAGTGGATGTGTATATTTGGAAAAATATGCATGAAAATACACATGGATTTTCATGTGAAACCCGCCACCCATCCAGCTCGCAATCTGATATGGACTTGAGTTGGAACAAGCTTGGAGATGGAATTTGGAGAACTTCAGCAAGCCTGAGTTTTGCTGATTGGCACATCCCTAGGGATGAATAACTTGGCTGCTTAAGCACGGCCAAGAAAGTGGAGGAAAGAGGGTGTCCATTTAAATCAAATTTGCATAAGCTAATTAACATGTATAGATTTAGGAATAATGGTTGCTATACAGAACCACAGAGTACGTCTCACCGGATGGGGGACTATGACCACTTTCTCAGAACACTGAAGCTGAGACAGAAGGAGAGGCTGGAGGCTGCTGTGAAAAACAGACAAACCCGGCAGTGCCTCGAAGTGCCATCCCTTCCTTCTAAAGGCCCCACCCCTTAGGTATCAGGCCCTGGCCTCTGATTCCCCAGTTCTTAGCCCAGAAGGGAGGGGGAAGAGAACCTGGCAACCTGGCAAAGCCAAGGAAAACCCAAAACAAACAAGCCTCCCTCCTCCATCAGCTTGTACAGCCAGGTGCCATCGGCCTGTTCCCTTGCAAAACTGCTACACCAGATGTCATGCCCACTGGTCATTGTAACAATGACATAGCATTATGTGAGAGGTGATGACTGGCTGGATCTTCTTGTTTCCATATCCCCTCCCCCTTTAAAAGCAGCCTTCCCTAACCTGGTGCCCTCCAGATGTTTTGGACTACAACTCCTATCAGCCCCAGACAGCATGGCCAATGGTCAGGAATGCTGCAGTTGTCGTGCAGATCATCCTGAGGGCTCTTGCTTGGGGAAGTCTGGTGTAACAGGGGATGCTGGGGATTGAACCTGGGACCTCTGCTGTACTTAATTCCCACCTTGTGTTTGTTTTAGCTTCTCTGGAAGGAAATCCTCTTGGGCCCCTGCCACGCTCATCAAAAGATTGTGCATGTCTAAAGTAGGCTTGGTGACACATCATCACTCATATTTGAATTTCCAGCATGCAGTATCAGGGTTCTCACTGTTACGCCATGTTTTGAGGCGTGTTCCTCAAAAGTTGGTCTCTTACATAAACCTTGAGGAAGAGAATGCTCAGTTCTTCTATTCTGGGCTCTCTTATGTCATGGATCTCACTTCTGCATCAAAACCAGAGGGTTTCATAACTTGGTTATTATCTTCTGTTCACGCCCTCACTGATTTACAAAGCCCAGTGCTGGCAACTCATCCAGGGGGAATCTCTGCTTGGATTTGTTTCAACATCCTGATTTTCCCCACAATCTGACACCCGCTTTAAAAAGAAGAGATGCAGGGAACGGATGGCTTTTCAAAGGAATGCTCTGCTTAGATGAAGGGCAGGTAGGTACCAAATCTCTCTGCCATATGTATAGTTACGGGTTGGGGATTAGTGAGGGGCTGTCTAAATTTTGACACTGGGAGAGGGGAGCAATAGGGCAGGGGTATCAAAGAACTTGTCAATTTCATCCTCCACTTTGGTGGTTCCTGATCAAAGGTGGGGGGGGGGCAGGAATTGACAAGCTCTTTGACAAGTAAGGAATATGGCTTCACTGGGCAAAACAAAGTAGTGTGTGGAGAGGATGAAATTGACAGGGATAGCGGCAAGAGGAGAATACGTCTCTGTGGGACTACATAGTGGACAGGTGGACCTGCAATTGTGCGCGCTTGCGCAAGATCACCAGTAAAAAAACATGACCCCATTTGTGCACATTTAAAGGCCTGAGGGAAAAAGAAAGATCCAATTTGCACAAATTGCAGGATCCAAAAAAAAAATACGCAAAACATTTCCAGAATTGGAAAGGAACACCTGCTATGGTTCTCACTGCTTATCAGAACAGAATCACTGTGAAATCCCATCAGGCTTAAATGGAACAGAATTCCCAGCATCACACATCCCTAATCCAAAGTGAGTTGGTTGCACTGAGCTCCCAGATTTATTCAAGTTTCATGGAGTTCTTTGTGTGAACTAAGCACAAATGTTAGGCAAGCTGTGCTGGATAAGAGCAAAGGTCCATGTAGTCCAGCAGTCCAATTACAATTAGATACTTCTGGGATGCCCACAAAAAGGGCATGAAGGGAATCACCTAGCTCTGCTTCTGTCCCCCAAGAAACCAGTCTTGAGAGGTAGACTGACACCAAATAAGGAGATCCCACAAAGTCCTCCCAACTAACACCCACTGACAGATCTTTCCCCCTCCACAAATTTGTCTTGCCTTTCAGAACCACCCTGTGACAGTGAATGCACTCCATAAATTAATTGTCCATTGTGTGTGAAGTTCTTGTTTTATCTCTCCTGAAACAACTGCAGATCAGTTTCACTGGGTGACTCCTCAGGAGCGGGAGATGAGAGATGGATAAAAATAGACAGCAGCCACTGCTCTCTCTCTCTCTCTCTCTCCCTCTCTCTCTCTCTCTCTCCACTTTCTCCATACCACGCATAACTTTTACAAACTCCGATCACATCCTCCCTTTACCTTTTTTTCTAAAGGAAAAAACCTCTGAACCACCATGTAGTTCTACTAGGACTATTAGTAGCCATTGATAGCCTTATTTTCCATGAATTTGCCAAATTCTCTTCTAAAGCTAAGTTGGTACCTATTGCTATATCTTGTGGAAGTGAGTTCCATAGTTTAACAATGCACTGTGTGAAGAAGTCCTTCCTCTTGACTGTCCTGAATCACCTGCCATTCACTCATCCTCTTCAAGCAAACAAGCAGTGCGCTGGAGGAAAGAGACTGGAGTACCTGCCTCTGAGTAGCATAGAGATGTGCTAATCAGCAAAACCCAAGCTTGCCAAAGTTGTCTGATTTCCATCTCGAAGATCATTCTGACTGGAACCTGACTCAGATTGTGAGCATTGTTTATTCTTCTTTTCTCGTGAAAACCTGTCTGTATTTTTGTGATTACATTTCCAAATGTACGCATCGATTGTGTGCATCTTTGACGTGTATGCATTCTTCTCCCAGCGAGTAAAGTGTATTTATGTGCATTTTTCACAAGTATGCCTTTTTCATGCACATTTTTCAGATGTATGCATTTTCCATGTGCATTTTTCACATGTACACATGCTGTCAAATGCATTTTTTGGGGAGTGGGTCTGCAAATCACACTGTAAGCTCAGAAATCTACGGACTTTGACCGCAGATTGCTTCCGTGGGTGTGTTGGGCCCAGAAGGTGTGAACAAAAATGAACTGGAATGAATTTATTATCCATCCCTCGATTAGGCACATAGGAAGATAAGAAGCTGCTGTATACTGAGTCAGATCCTCGGTCCGTCTAACCCAGTATTGTCGGCACTGACTGGCAGCAACAGTTCTCCAGGGTTTCAAGCAGGAATTTTCCTATCCCTACCTGGAGATGCCAGGATTGAACTTGATACCTTCTGCATGCAGAGCAGGAGCTCTACCACTGAGCCACGACCCCTCCTTGCCTTGCCCTCGACCTCAGGGATGGGCCCATGGGCAAGGGCCCCCAGAGAATCTGGAGCTGGCACTGGGAGGATGTATGTGTTCTGTGGCCATGAGGCCATGGATCAGAGGGAGGAGCCAACATGCATCGGAAAAAGAGCCCCTCAAAGTGGTAGATGGGTAGCAGCCCTTGGCCATTTCGTAAGCACTGGCATATGAAATCTACATGGAGACATATCATGCGTTTCTGTCACAAGTGGAAACAGCAATCCCACATTTCCCCACTGAGCCTTTGTGCAGGATGGCCATGCTTGGCTGGATTAAGTTGCTCTGGAGGCCAGATCCATTCACAGGGTTTGCCAAAGACATTTTGCTGCTTGAGGCAAAGGACAAGATTGTGCCCTGCCATTCCAAGTTCAGAAGTCAGCTGCATCTGACTTCAGTGCTGGTGACAGAGGAGCATCCTCTATCACACTCGAGGGGCAACAGGCAAGCTCCGGGGGCATAGGGGAAGCTGCATGGCCCACACAGCTCTGTCCCCCAACCGAGGGAAGTAGCCAGTGGAATCCCACTGCTGCCCCAGCATCTGCTGCCTGAAGTGGTTGCTGCACTCTCCTCAATGGTTGGGCCGGCTCCGTTCAGACCGCCAGTTGGGTCATCCCCAGACTACATATTGCTTTCTTTATTCCAGCCCAACCACAACATTAAAGCATAAAAGCAGTTGGAAAAAAAACAAATGGAAATGGAAGGCAGAGATAAAGCAGTTCAATAGAGTAGATGGAAGCTGACACAGATTAAAAGGCCTGGGAAAATGAAAAGGTCTTTTGCCTGGTGCTGAAATGACATCAAGGCTGGTGCCTCCCTAGAGATGGCATTCCAAAGCCAGGGTGCCACCACCAAAAGGCCCTTTCTCAGCATAGCTAACTGGGGAAGGCCTTGCCCAGTGGGGGCACTGGGAAAAGCACCTCCAAAGAGGATCGTAACAACTGGGTAGGCACTTGGGGAGACTGGTGACCCTTCAGGTAACCTTTTCCTCAGCCCTGATGAGCTTTAAGGTCAAAACCTGCACTGTGAAGTGAGCCCAGAAACAGTTCTGGAGGCAGTACAGTTGATAAAACACTGACATAATATGATCTAGGGCAACTGTCCAGAGCAATGGACTCAACCCCCCAGCATCCTGGCTGGGGGTCTTTGGGGGTTGTTGTCAAACACATCTGGAGGGTACCAGCTTGGAGAAGGCTGCTGTAGAGCCTTGGTCCTCCCAGGCTTGGCATATGGGAGAAAAAAAAAACATTGACTGGATCTGTTTTCATCCACAAGTATTTTATTTCCCTAGGTTGCTTCTGGGTTACTTGGGTCAGACATCAACTGCAAGAAGATGGCCAAATCCGAGATTCTCCTCTTTGTTTTGTGTGCCCTGTCACAAGGTGAGCCCTGAAAGACGGTCGGAACATGGAGAAGGGCATGTCAGATGTTTCTCCACTTGACTGCATCACCCGATGATACATAGGGAGGAGCAGAATTATCATAAGGGAGTCCCCAGCGTTGCCCAGATCTCACATATGATTTCAGCCTTCCAAACGTCATGGGATGTGGGATCAAGTCACGGCGATGTGCTACCTACACGCTTCTTTACGCAGGAATCGGGATGTATGAGAATGTCATTCTTATGTGCAAAGCAACGGAATATGTCCCATTCACAATCCTGAGCATGAATGCAAGCAAGAAGCTCTTTCTTGGAACATTTCCACAATTTTCTGAGCTTGCATTCACAAGGGCACACTTCTGAAAATGCACTCATGCAACTGAAAATATGCACCTCCTCCCCAAAATGCACATTTCCGATGCGGTCAAAACCAGCTGAGGTCAAGAGTCAAGACAGCAATCTGGGAGAGCGTGTAGGAACTCAGACAGTGTCCTGAACACCGGAGATGTGTTTTGTTTGAGCTGTAACAGAGGCTCTTATACAGGGCTTTATACAGGCCCAGTGGGCCTGGATTGGCCCTCATGTATCAGCTGATGGAATGTTAGGGCTGGTGGTTACTCCAGCCTCTAGGGCACCCTTGAAGTTCTGTTGGCTTGCAGTGGAAATGGAGTTTTGGAGGCTAGGGAGGTTAAGACATGAGGTTGGAGAGATGCATACACCCCCCCCCCCAGCACCTTACAGCTCTTCCCTTGTCCCCCAGCCACAGCGTGTTTCCAGCTCATCACCCCATCCAAGTGGGGAGGTAAACCCGCCAACTGCTCTGCACCTTTGAAGAACCTCCTTACTGAGTATGTCATCATCATCCACACATCTGGACTCTCATGCAAGACACAATCCGATTGCAGCAGGGAAACAAAGAATGTGCAGGATTACCACCTGGGTCTCAAAGGATGGTGTGACATTGCCTACAAGTAAGATGGCAATCAATACTGTTGTTGTTCAGTCGTTCAGTTGTGTCCGACTCTTCGTGACCCCATGGACCATAGCATGCCAGGCCTTCCTGTCCTACGCTCTCTCCCGGAGCGTGCTCAAGTCCATATTCATTGCATCAGTGATGCTATCTAGCCATCTCATCCTCTGCCGTCCCCTTCTCCTTTTGCCTTCAGTGTTTCCCAGCATCAGGGTCTTTTCCAGAGAGTTTTCTCTTCGCATTAGGTGGCCAAAATATTTGAGCTTCAGCTTCACTACTACACAATCTTAATTATTACTCCTACTGCTTTAAATATGAACTCAATAGCGGAGCAACATCTATCTATCTATCTATCTATCTATCTATCATCTATCTATCATCTATCTATCTATCTATCAAAAATGCAGCCTGCATGCTTTACATTCTATTTCCATAATACCAAGGACTAGAAGCTTACTTATAAAGAAAGAAGACACGGGTTCTAGTCTCTAGGAGCATAGAGTACCCCAGGACTGGTTTGGCTTGGTCTGGAATAAGCCAAGCTCTTTCCCTCGCACCATGGAGCAGTGGGTGGGCAACTCGTGGCCTTATGGCCATATGTGGCCCTCAACCTAATTCAATGTGGCCCTCAAAATTCAAAAGCCTCCTGCATGTAACCAGTTCAGACCTCTGGCAAGAGCAATCTGTCTTTTCCCTCACTGCCCACTGGGCTGGAAGGAAGAGGGAGAGAATGAAAAGGGGGTGGCAGAAAGAGGGAGAAAAAGAGGAATCGAGGCGAAAGAGGAGTCAGGATGAATGAGATCTGTTCAGACCTTGTGCCTACA
Source organism: Heloderma suspectum (assembly GCF_057233095.1). NCBI lineage: Eukaryota > Metazoa > Chordata > Lepidosauria > Squamata > Helodermatidae > Heloderma > Heloderma suspectum. Next base: position 14,153,548 of record NC_139474.1, read on the forward strand.
ATTGGGGATGTGACAATATCCTATACCTCCCCCATGCCCATGAGCTTCAAAACTCCATCCTTACTCCCCCCACCCTCTCAAACCTATGCAAAGGATGTCAGGGACAAGTGTTTTCACCCCTCGACTTTCCCTGACACATTAGTTTCCTGTGTCTCTAGGGTGGCTTTTCTCCACCTTGGGTCCCCAGAAGGTATTGGGCTACATTTCCAGTCATCCCCAACAATTGGCCGTGCTGTCTGTGGATGATGGGAGTGGTACTGTAACCACATCTGAGAACCCAAGTTTGGGAAAAGGCTGTCCTAGGATTTTTTATTTTTTATTGTATATGAAGGAGCATTCAATCAAATCCTTGCACACAGAAAACTACCAGGTCAGGCAAAATATTAGGCTCAAACCAAGTTCTCCATGACATTCAGTCTTCTACGTGCAGGGTCATTCTCTCTCTCCCTCTCTCCACCCCCCTCTTCAGTTTGAAGTGATGTGATCCCAGTACAGGTCAACCACTGCCGGACATCAGTCTCCAAGCATCTGAAAGGCTGTCCTGAAGAAGGTGAAGCAGACTTGTTCTCTGTGGCTCTGGAGGGCAGGCCTAGAATCAAAGGGTGGAAATGGCTGGGAAGCAGATTTTGGCTAAACATTAGGAGAAATGTCCTAATGGTAAGACCTGTTTTACAGTGGAAGAGAGTGCTTCAGGAGTTGGGGGACTCCCCTTCACTGGAGGAGTTAAAGCAGAGGATGGAAAGCCATCTGTCAGGGATGCTGTAGTGGCAAGGACTCCTGCACTGAACAGAGGGGTTGACTAGATGACCTCCAAGACCCCTTCCAACTCTAAAATTCTATGACTCTAGGCAGAAAGATCAAGGTGTGCATCTGAAGTGGTCCAGAACAGCCCAGATATGTCAAGCCTCAGACTGTCTGAAAAAGAAGGAAAAAGAACTCTCTATCCCTCCCCCCCTCCCTCCCCCCCTCCTCATTATTAAAAACATATGCAGTCTTAAATGGCTTGCAATATATGATTAAAAAACGAGTTCTCAAAGTAACACCTCTCTTTCGCTCTGAAGTGATACAGAACAGCCTAGAGATGTATAGCCTTGGACTTTGTTCAGGGGCAAAAGGAAGAAGCAAAACAAACTTTCTCTCTTCCCCTCTTTTTTTGTCCTCTTAAACAAAAAGGCACATGTAATCTTAAACAGCTTGCAGTATAGGATCAAAAAAATAGCTCTCAAAATAACCCCCCCCTCTCTCTTTTTTCCCTTCTGCCTAATTTCAGCTTCCTGATTGGCGAGGATGGGCGTGTGTACGAGGGACGGGGTTGGCGCAATGAAGGAGCACATACCTACGGTTACAATGATTTGGCATTTGGCATTGCTTTCATAGGAACCTTCACCGGTAAGTTTTCTCGTGCTTTGAAAACAGGAGTGCTGCCATGCTGGCTCTCAGTGAATGAGGCTATACAGCCCTGTCACCTTGGAAAGGGAATTGAGCCAAATTCATAGAGGGTACATCTCTCCAGGGCACTTTACCCTGGTGACTCAATGGAACCTCCAAGTTCAGGAGCAGTGTACCACATAATGCTAATTGGTGAGGATCAGCAGCATGCTTCTGTGAGGAGGAGGAAAGGAATACCAGCCGATCCTAACCTGGTGCCCTTCAGTCCAGATGTTTTGGACTTCAACAGCCATCAGCCCCAGCCAGCATGGCCAGTGCTCAGGAATGCTGGAAATTGTAGCCCAAAACATCTGGAGAGCATCAGGGTGAGGAAAGGCTGTATTAGCTTTAAAAAAGAAGATGCAGTTATTGCAAGGTATATGAAGTAACTAGTGATGCCACCAAATTTCGTATTCAGTTCATTTTTGATCAGGATTTACCCAGTTTGCACCTTCCTGGTCGAACATGGACTTGGATGCAATCTGCAGTCAAAGTCCGTACATTTCTGAACTTGCAGTGTGATTTGTGGACCCCGCAGATACATTTGGCAGCACTTGAAAAATACACATAAAAAAGGGTACTTTTGAAAAGTCCACACAAATACACTTTCATCAATGTGTACATTTCCAAGTTGCACACAATTGATGCATAGATTTGGAAAATCACGCACGAAAATACACATGGATTTTCACGTGAAAAGAAAACCAAAAACAAAGCTCGCAACCTGATATGGACTTGAGTCGGAATGAGTTTCAAGAAGGAACCATGTGAAAACAGCCAATCAGAAAGAGGGACATAACTAGGTAATGCATGATGTCATGCTGCATTACGAGATTACAGACTACAGCTCCCAAATGCACCTTGACATTGTGCGTGTGCAAAAACTTGTATACACAGAATGACAGTTTGAATTACAGGAGAACTCTCATCTGAGCATTCTCCTTTAATTGATCATGGGTGATCATGGATGAATCTGTTACTTTCCGAGTAAATAACGAATTCACTCAGGGTGAGTTCGCCTATCGTTAAAAGCGACTGATGAAATGCTTTTAAAAAAATACTCTGATTCACAACCACCATCAGCAACAACGAAGCACGTCGTTATGGGTCCTTGGGGTCTGGGTACTGCTAGGAATGTGCATTCCGGAGATAAACCAAAGTTCTATGTGAGTACTGACGAGGGATTTGGAGAAGGAAGGACCAAAAGCCCTGATGGTGTGAGGAATTGAACCCCGACCTCCATAAGCCCTTGATCATTCCTGGCAAGGCCTGCTTGTTTACTATTCCACTATATGTGGGAAATCAACGGGCAGATCACCTTGTTTGTGGCAAGGTGCCACGTTGTAGCCCAGAAGAACAAGACACCCTTTGTTGGCCAGTACTGAATGATACAGGAGGTACCTAGGCCAGTTGATTAAACAATTCCACTCTGGTTGGCCACATCTCTTCCCTGGGTCCTCCCTTAAGGATAATGAGGGATTGGATGGGACGGGTTACCAAGAAACCTAAAAGAGCCCCTGAATTGTCCTCTAATGCTAACCACAAATGACCACAGAGTAGGGATGGATGAAGCTATCAAGTTCAGTTTCTCCCAGTTTTCTCATTTTTTCTAGTCATAAGATTAGTTCATCTCAAACTTTGAGAATTTTACCAGGCTTAAGTCTGGTTCATCCTGAACACTGAGATTTTTGTTTTAATGTTTGCATGAAAATTCATAAGCATGTTTGTCTGCATTTCTCTTAATAAATGCATTTTGCCTAATATACACTTTTTTTGCAAGCCATTTTCCTAATATCATACATTTGTAATGATATTTCCCCCCATGTATGCATTTTTGTTTGCCCCTTTTAATTGGAGACCTGCATTGCAGAATTTGGAGGAATGTGAATCTTGAAGGATAACTGAGGTTTGGTTCACACAGTGGTTCGAATATGCAAAATTGCACAAATTGCCCTTACAGTGCGACCTAAACAAATTTCTCAGCCATCCCTACCACAGAGTCACAACCATTAAGTTAAGGAGATGAGGCACAGAATGATGGCACTTGTCCCCACCCTTTGGATCATGCCCTTTGTGTGGGATGGCACATGAAACTGCCAGAAGGATGCCACAGTTGGGACATTCTTAGGAGGAGACAGCCTGGAGGGGTGGGTGTTGGTAGCATAAGTTAAAAGTCATTCTAGAGTACATTCCAAATTGGGGCTTGGATACATGCTAAAGAGCCAGGTTGCTGCAGAACAATTAATATACTTGAGGACAGAGCCAGGTCAAGGTTTCAGAGGGCTCTTGGGCAAGGTACCTGCAATGGGTCCTCTCCCTCCTTGAGTCTACCTTAGGGATGTATGAATCAAAAGAACTCGAGCTCGCCAAAGTTTTCCAAATTCCATCTCAAAGGTCGTTCCGTTCCAAGTCCATATCAGATTGTGAGCTTTGTTTTTTTTCTTTTTGCATGAAAATCTGTGCCTGTTTTTGTGCGTATTTTTCCAAACCTACACATCAGTTATGCACGTCTTTGACACATTCCTCTCCCATTGCTTAAAGCAGATATGGGTGTGTTTTTCAAAAGTACAGATGTTTTCACGTGCATTTTTCAAATGCACATATGCTGTCGAATGCATCCTTCTGGTCTGCCAATTACATTACAAGCTTGGAAATGTATGGATTGTGTCTCAGTCTAAGTTCAGTTCAGAAAGTGTGAACTAGGTAAATCCTGATAAAAAATGGTCCAAAATTAATTTATCATACATCACTAGTCTACCTTCTCACTGCCATCATCACCAGCTGTTTCTGCTCCTCATCTTGTCTTTCGTCATTGCTCCAACTTGTTTGTTTGATAGGCAGAGAGCCAGGGAACAAGGAGGCCACAGCATCTATTCCTCCTCCTTCTCATCACTACTACTGTTGCCTGGGCCAGAATGAGAGGCAGGTGAAGAAGCTGGAAAAAGTGCAGAAAAGGGCAACTAAAATGATCAAGGGGCTGGAGCATCTCCCCTATGAGAGAAAGTTTCAACAGCTGGGATTGTTTAGCTTAGAAAAAAGGAGGGTCAGGGGAGACATGATAGAAGTGTACAGAATTATGCATGGTGTGGAGAATGTGGATAGAGAGAAATTTTTCTCCCTCTCTCAAAATACTAGAACCCAGGGTCAGCCTACGAAGCTGATTGGTGGGAGATTCAGGACAGATCAAAGGAAGGACTTCTTCAAAAAGCGCAGAGTTAAACTATGGAACTAGCTACCACAGGAGGTAGTGATGGCCAACGATTTGGATGGCTCTAAAAAGGAGTTGGGCAAATTCCTGGAGGAAAATGCCATCAATGGCTATTAGTCTTCATGGCCATGTGCTACCTCCAGTACCAGAGGCAGTAGGTCTAGGTACACCAGTTTTTGGGGAACTGCACTCATGTCCTGCTTGTGGGTTCCTGGTGAACAGCTGGTCGGCCACAGTGTGAACAGAATTCTGGGCTAGATGGACCCTTGGTCAGATCCAGCATGGCTCTTCTTATGTTCTTAAGCAGGTTGCAATGGTGAAGAGGAGGAACAAGTCCAGGGGACTTTTATCAGTGGCCCCTTGCTCAGTTGTGGGCCCTTGGCAGGTGCCCAACCATGCTGACCTTTGATAGCAGCCCCACTTGTGGAATCCAAACTTTGTGCATTCTTTGTCCTCCACATTTTGCTTTTCTCTGCATTTGGAGATGCAGTTTCCAGATTGAAAAAAAAAAGTGCCGAAGGCTGACTAGACTGGCAGTTGAATCTTACTTCAACACTCTCAGTGGGATAGGTTCACCCTCCATCACACCTGAGAGGAGCAGACTAGTTCACAGTATGCAAGACAGCCTGTGGGCACGTACAGCTCTGCCCTCCAAGACAGAGAATGTCAGGAAGAACAGCTAGGGGGGCTGTTCCAGGTGCCCCTGAGCATCTGTGGCCTGAGGCAGTTGCATCACTTTGCCTTATGGTAGGGCTGGTCCTGAATGAGAGAAGGCAACAGAAGAGCATTACGAAAGTCGCAGAAACCCACCAGCCAAATGAAACACCCTAACAAGTGGATTGTTCCACTCACTTCTTCCATGCTATGCACAATATCATAAAACTCTATCACATCATCCTTTTGTGCGTATTCTAAAGCTCTGAACACTTCAACCTTTCCAATTGTAGACAAGCGGTGTTGCAGAGAAGCTCAAGCACGTGAGGACATGAGCCCTGCTGGGTTAGGCAGGAGGTCCAAGTCATCCCAAAGCCCATCTGTTGTTAAGGATCTTCTCATGGAGGGACCAGTGCTAAGCATCCAAGGACCTATGTTTGAACATGGTTCGTTTGAAAACTGATGGTCTAGAGCAGCCTCTCCAAATCTGGGGTCCTCCAGATGTATTGGACTACAACCCCTATCACCCCCAGCCATCTGGAACCACCAGGTTTGGGAAGGCTGACATAGAGAGAGATGCGGGTGCCATTTTCCATATGTAAAGAGCATGTCTACAAAAACAGTTGGCATCTTGAACTCTCTCTCTCTTGTCTTTTCCTGTTCTAGAGAGATCTCCCAACCAGAAGGCATGGAAAGCTCTGAAGTGTCTGCTTGACTTCTCTGTGAAGGTTGGCTACCTGGATCCTAACTACCTCATCGTAGCCCACAGTGACATCAGCGATGTCATATCCCCTGGAGAACCCGTCCGTGCAGAGATTTCCAACTGGCCAAATTATAAGCATCACTGAAGATGACTCTTCCTTGTTCCCTTACTCACCTCCCTCAACCCAGGTCTCTACTCTTGAACTGGAAGAGTGAAAAAGAGAGAATGGAGAGAGACTACACAATGTTCCAGTGTAAAGTTTTCCTATTAAGGATTTCAGCTAGCCAGCCACACCCTTTTCCAAAATACTCCATTGCAACCCCTCTCCATTTTTCTGTTTTTACCCTGGCAAAAATATATTCAGTGTTCCATGGCTACTGAGGGCTGCATTAGGGTTCCCCCCCTTAGTGTTTTTTCCCCCTCTGTTTTTTTTTAAAATTTATTTAGCAAAGCTTGGGTTCCCTTATGCCTGCTGATACCTCCCTCTCATGCATCCGTGGTGGTGTTTTGGTTATCTAAGGGCCAGCACTCACAGAATGAATTTGCTATTAGTATTTATGATTTGGGATTCCCCTTATGAACTCTGAGAAGAAAATGGGGAGGATAGATGCCTCATGCAGGGGAATTTTATGTAATTACCCACAACGTCCTCAAGGAGGGGCGTAAGAATCAAAATTATACTCCTGGTAATACATGATCTCTGTGTTTTGAAATCTGAGCCGCCGCTTTTAATTCTGAGACAGGAAACAGTGTGGGTTTTGTGGGAGTGAAGGAATGGACATTTTGCAACAATATGAGTCTTCCTCCAAGCAATAAGTATGATCATCCCTACAACCCTGTGGTATCATCTGGGTCAAAATCACTTAGTTAGCTTTATGGCAGAGTGGAGATTTGAACCCAGGTCTCCCTCAGCAGAGTCAGTCTGGTGTGTGTGTGTGTGTGTGTGTGTGTGTGTGTGATTTACAGTTGATTCTCTTAGAACAAACAAAAGACAATGACATGCTTGACAAAAGGGAAAATGTCTGGATCTATAGACTGAGAACTCTTAGTCCCAATGGCCTTAATCTGGAAGACAATTTGTAGGCATTATACCACTCATACCTCTGTTTTTTTTACTCCTAAGGAACTTTCATTTCCAGGCATTCCAGACTGCCACTCCTGATATCTATTTAACAGCACAGCTACTGATGAGGGCAGAAGCGGAAAAGTTTAGCTTAAATACATATTTTGAATACTCTGTTGTTGGTCTTTCCAGCTTTCATACACACACACACACACACACACTAAGGATAGGTCAAAACTCAGCCTGCGCCCACATTTTTTTGGTGTCTACCCAACTGGAGGGTCCTTCCAGTGCATCCCCTGGAGATAGTGCTGGTGAGGTCTCTGGATACCGGGATCTTCCTGGCCAGAGTTAAGGGATTAAGTCTGCCTTCCAGGATCTCCTAGCTCTGAGAGGTCTTGGTCCTGATCCAAGAAGTTCTATCTTGGGTCGCACCAGGTCCAGGCATGAGACAGAGTATGTATAAAATCCCAGGTCCATTCCTTGGCATCTCCAATTAAGAAGGATCTTGGACAGGAAGGCTGACATCATTGGCTATAGACCACTAGACTTACTAAATGGCATCTTCTTGTGCCTAAGTTCAAAACATTTTCTAGTGATATCATAACTGACATTCAACTCAGAAATATACATCTTGAAGAAAAGTAAAGAAAAGAATGTGTTCTAAGCCAACAATGCCAAAATGGACACTTCTGTACTTTAGAGAAAACAACTCTATAAACCCATCTCCTATGAAGGGTGACCTCGTGAACACTGTCTGTGGTTAACAGCCTTGTATCAAAAGTTGTGTGCAACATTTGGTAGGATCGCAGGAAGTGAGACATCAGCAGCCTCTAGAAAGTAGCGGTGTTGGTTTCTGGACGTCACCACGTTCTCTCCTGAACAATGTGGTCCCCAAACATAGCTGTTACTACTGCAGCATTGGTTCCCATCATGCAGGAATAGCCCTCCCTCCCAGTGCTGATCAAACCTTAGTGCCGAAGAGAGAGTCAGGCCTACATCTGAATCCAGGCCATTATTCATGGCGCGACCCAGAGTACATCCTTCTTTACGGTTGGTGCTAGTTTTTGTATATCACCACTGATAGGATCTGTCCCCCCACCCCAGTTGTGTGAGAGCCCCAAAATGGCAGCTGAGCCTTTAGTCCAGGAGAGTGGAACCTCTTTCAGCCCGAGGAACCAATTCTATTTGGGAGAAGCTCTTTGGGGGCTGCATTCCAGTGGTGGGTGAGGCCAAAGGAAAGGGGTGGGGTCAAAAATATGAAAAATACCAGCATATTGTAGCTTAAAGCTCTTACTGCCAGCAACTAAGTCTTAGGAGAGGCATGTTGACCCTTTAGAATGGCACTGGAACGTATAAAAGCTGGGAAACCATCAAACAGTAGGTGGGTGGGGGAAAGGGGGTGGAGCCAGGGGAAGGGGGAGTGGCCACTGGAAGAACCCCAGAGGGCCAGATTAGGACTCCAAGAGGGCTGGATTTGTCCCATGCGCTTGAGGTTCCTCTGACCTAGTCACTTCCCAACAATAACAGCTAGTATCAACGATGCCGTGATATTTTGTTTCCCCATCCCTGGTCCCTCTGCTGCTGTCAGCCAGTGTTTTGGAGGCAGAGAAATGTAGGATGTCGCTGTGATGTCATGAGAGAAGGTATGTTTCATTAGACATTACAGAGAGAGGGGGGGAAATGTAGAAAAACAGGGGGAATGTGACACTGTTTTTGAGAGCCCCCTTTCATCACCCCTTTTACTTTGGCCCTGATCATTACCTAGGGATCCTGGAGAAATTTGTCCAGCCCACATTTCCAAATCAAATGACCTTATCCGCACTTCTTGAGTAAATGTGCAGATGTCAACACAGTTATCCTTCGGTGTTTTGCACTTCTCTGAACTTTGCGATGCAATTATTGGCTCAAAAAACATATGAAGATGCATATAAAATGCATCGTTTAGGTTGAGATGCTTAAGAAAATGCACACCTTAGGTTAAGATGTTCAAGAAAATGCACATTTTAGGTTAAGATCCTTGAGAAAATGCATACTTCAGGTTAAGATGCTTAAGAAAATGCACATTTTAGGTTAAGATCCTTGAGAAAATGCGTACTTCAGGTTAAGATGCTTAAGAAAATGCACATTTTAGGTTAAGATGCTTTAAAAATGTACACTTTAGGTCCAGATCCTTGGGAAAATGCATACTTCAGGTAAAGATGTTTGAGAAAATGTATACTTCAGGTTAAGATGCTTAAGAAAATGCACATTATCCTTGAGAAAATGCGTAGTTCAGGTAAAGATGTTTGAGAAAATGCATACTTTAGGTTAAGATGCTTAAGAAAATGCACATTTTAGGTTCAGATCCTTTAGAAAATGCATACTTTAGATTAAGACGCTTAAGAAAATGCACAGTTTAGGTTTAGATGCTTACAAAAATAACAAATATTTATTTATTACAATTAATAACACAATTATTAATTGTAATAATAAACAATAATAAAAAAATAAAAATGCACATTTTTTAAAAAAAACCTTTAAAATAATGCATTTTTTTGCAGTTTAAAAAAATAAATAAATTCACAGATTGATGCAGAATGTGGATGGGACAGACAGACGAAGGGACACATGTGAAACTGACACAGGCCTGTAATACCCTGATGGTTTAAGAGGGCGTTTACCCTCTTGTCCTTGTTAAAAATGCTTGCATTTAAAATAATCAAACTTTTAAAAAGAAACAACAAATGCTAACTGATGAACTGGAGGTGCATTTTTAGTTTATGAGCATGCATTTAAAGGATTAAACAACTCAATGTAATCGATGCTGAAGCTGTCCTCCAAGCCATAAACAGATGAAACTCTGCAGCCCTAACAACCATTGTCATTACAATAAATGGGTCATTGAAACTACTGAGCAACCCCCTCAGTGTTTCTTTCTTCCACTGGGCAGAGAGATGTTTTGTCTCACTCCTTTAACCCCTTCAGCTGCTCAGGGCCGACCTGTTCCTTACTGTCTCTCCCCGCATGGTTGGCTCTCCTTCCTGGCATATGATTATCTGGGCGGGATCAACTAGAACGCCACAGAAAAATGGATCAACAACAGCAGCAAAGCAGGTTTTGCCAGGAGGAAGCCTCATCATCCACCACCCACGTCCTTGAACTGCTTGGCATAAGGAAAGGGGCGTCTGCGGCATGTTTTCGCAAAGGTGCATTTGCCCGGCCTGTTTCTTGCCAATCGCCACTCGGTGCTGCTGACCTGGGTAAGTTTTGGGATTTTCTTCATGTCTGGCTTTGATTTAGAATTGGAGAGTTGGGGAAGGGGCACACCCAAAGGCCAGCTAGTCCAGCCCGCTGTTGTGAAGTGACAATGCTGTTGGGAAGATTTAGGAACAGAGGACGCTGCCTAAAATTGATTCAGACCCTTGGTCCATCTAGGACAGTATTGTTGACACTGACTGGCAGCAGCGGCTCTCCACGCTTTCAGGCAGGGGTCTTTCCCAGCCCTATGTGGAGATACCGGGGATTGAACCTGGGACCTTGTGCATGCAAAGCGGGGGCTCTGCCAGTGAGCTACGGGCACCCACCCCTCCACCCCTCCAATCCATCTTGAGGAATCTGCAGCACATCATAAAGCAAAGAACAGATGCTGTGCAAGAACATAAGAAGTTATATTGATAAGAACTATGCACAACAACAATAATTTTTTATATATATATATATATATATATATATATATATATATATATTGCTTAGCATTTTTAAAATATCTCTATTAAAACAACAACAACAACAACAACAATAATAATATACATACAGGCCCTGTTCAGACATCATGCTCAACCATGATGGCTGGGTTTTTTTTGCTAACCATGGTGGCTTAGTGTGTTGTGTGTGGGGAGAAAACCAGGTTTGTCATGGTTAGTAATCCACTCTGGCTAACACCCCCCTGCAACAGGGTTAAGGGCCCCCGGGGTGGCTTTTTGTGTTGTCTGGTGGTCTCTCTGGTGGTTTAAACGGGCTCCAGAGGACTTCCCGGCCATGATCATAGATTCCGCCTGCTAGAGTGTCTGCTACTTCCGGAGATGCTCTAGCCGCCACAGACTTTCTGTATGGTTGCATGGCCATTTTGGATGCCAGGACGATGCTGGGAGGGGGGTGGTTAGCGGAACCATGTGGCCCCACGTGGTTCCACAATTACCTGGCTGGTCTGTACATCATGGTTTCCTAACTCCCCCTCCGTAGTTTCCTTAACCACCCTCTCTCCAAGAGGTGTCTGAACAGGGCCATTACTATTTTTGTATTTCTTTTGAAGTCATTTCCCTGCTTACCCAGCTAAACATTGTCCCAGAACGATAGGAAATTTGAAACAAAAAATGATACAATAAACCCCAATCTCTAAGCATTATCACCCCAAATTATTAAATCAGTTGAAAACCTACAGATTAAAGGAGCAGCAGCAAACACATCAAAGAACCGCCATAGCTTCACAGTGTCACAAATTATTCCAAGAGCCATTGAAACAATAGCAATCCTGCCAGCCCTCTTCCCTGTCCAAAAGTCTTTAGGGCCTGTGTAAAGGGAAAAGGGAGGGAGCCAGGTGTCCATCATGAGGGAGGTACTTCCAGAAATATGGGGCCACTACTGATAGGGCCCTGCATGGGGGTTCCCACCAACCTGATTGTGTCTACTGGCGAATTGGTGAGCCAGGCCTTTGTGGCCAGTCTCAAGGCCCAGAGAGATGCAGGTGATCATTCAAGTATCCTGCTCCTAAACCATTTTGGGCTTTGAAGAGTCAATACAAGTACATCAAATTGTGCTCCGAAGTGGATAGGCCACCGATGTGGCTATAAAATTGTAGGGATATGCTCCTAACTCATGTGTGTTCTCAACCATTTTCAGCCTGAGGGCCGCATACCATTCCAGAGTAGCTCTCGGGGGCTGCATTCCAGTGGTGGGTGGGGCCAAAGGCAAAAGGGGTGTGGGCAAATCACCAGCATAAAGCTCTTATTGCTAGTAAGTAAACCTTAGGAGAGGCATTTCAAGCTTTTACAATGGGGGAAAACACACACACAAGCCCAGAAACCACCAAACAATGGGTGCTTAGGGAAAAGGGGTGGGGCCTTCTGGGGAACTCTGGATGGCTGGACTGGGCCCTTGGGCCTGATGTTCTCTACCCCTGATATACATGGTGTTTGCAGGATAACATAATAAAAAAGGCCATGATTTGCATGCAGTATAAGTCTAACTCAAGCTCCATTCATTTCAACGGGTCTGTCCTAAGTTAGGACTGACAATGGATACAACCCCACATCCCTCACAATCTGTGTATCAGCCTTTCCCACCCTGGTGCCTGCCAGATGGGTTGGACTACAACTCCTACCAGCCCCAGACCGCATGGCTAATTGTGAAGGACGATCGGAATTGTACTCCAAAAGAATATCCGGAGGGCGCCATGTTGGGGAAAGCTGCTATGTATCAGCAAAGTGGGGAGACAAAGTTGCTGGATTGGAATGAAAGGTCTACCTCGCCTAGTGTTCTGTTTCCAACAGTGGGCATCCAGATGCCCTCTGGGACACTCACAAGGAGGGCATTTTATTTTATTTTATTTTATTTATTTATTACATTTATATCCCACCTTTCTTCCATCATGGAACTCAAGGTGGTGACATGTGCTTCCCAGGTGGCCTCCCCTCCAAGCACTGACAAGACCCAAACCTGCTTAGCTTCAGCAAGGTGGCTGCTGCATGTGCCTTCAGACTATACCCTGGGCATGAAGGCAAGGAGTTCCCTTTACTGTTCCTTTCCAGCATCTGGTACATAGAGGTAGACTGTTTTGGAACATGTCGGCTCTATTGACCCATGGTGGCTAGCTGCCATCGGCAAACCGATCCTCCTGCAGGAATTTGTCCAACGCTTTCAAAATGCCATCCTAAGCTAGTGATGATCGCCACCTCATGCAGAAGTAAGAGGTAATTAAGCATCGCATCAAGTGGTAATTCCTTCGGTTGGTTAACGAATCTCCTGGCAGTGCCAATCAGCTTCACTGAGATATCCCCTTGTGTTTCAATGTTCCATTTATTATTATTGTTGACTGCCATCATTTATCTCTCACCTTTTATTATTATTGTTGACTGCCATCCAGCCTCCCCTTAAAAACACAAAACCAGAAACTCTAAAGAAGGCAAATCTGGGTGCTTCCAGACAGAGGGCTCTCAGTGCTACCGATCAAACGGCATTCAGCAACTGATCTGTCTTTTCTTCCTTAAAGGATTTTTTTTCTGGTATGAAAAAAAGATGGAAGAAACAGTGGGAAAACATGAGAGCGGTCTAAGTGGGAGACGTCATTATCTGGGCCCCTTGTAAAATTCTGTGAGAGAGAAACAGGATGACTGCATGATAAAAGCCTTGTCTGGAAGCACCCTCCATGGTTGAACAGCTCCTACCATCAGGAAGCCCGTCCTAATATTAAGTAAAAAAGCTCTTGTGATTTGAGCCCATTGGTTTGGGTCACCTCTGGAGAAGGAGTGTTGAACCTCAGGCCAGTGGGCCAAATTTGGCCTGCCCGTGGCTCCAGCCCAGCCCTCTGGGGTTCCTCTGAAGGTCATGCACAATTCTTCAGGCCCCACCACCTTTTCTCTGACTGCCAGTGGTTTGGTGGTTTCACAGCTTTCGTTGCAGTCCCTCCTCCTCCTCTTCTTAAGGGTCGAAATGCCTCGCCTAAGGCTTAGACATTGGCAGTAAGAGCTATAAGCTAAAAATATGCTGCATGTTTTGGTATTTCAGCCCTGCCCCATTTGCCTTTGGCCTGGCCCACCACTGGAATATGGCCCCCAAGAGCTAATCCGAAAGTGAATTCACCCCTCGGGCTGAAAGGGGTTCGGCCACTGCTCTGGAGCAACAGAGAACACATTTGCTCCAGCATCTATGCAGCGGGCCTTCAAATGTTTGAAGATAGCTATCAGATCATCTTCTCAAATCTCTTCTCTGGGCCAAATGCTACCCAACTACCTCAACCTTTCCTCATAGGACTTGGCCTCAAGGAGGCTTATAGTCTTAAAAATGAAAATAATGAAATGATAAAGAGACAGTAGACAGCAGCAGTCGATAGTATATAGGGGTGAGTTGTAACTAAAAGCATGGTGGAATAAAATGGTCATCACTGATTGCTGAAGCTGGGCAGTGATGAGGAAAGGCACATCTCTCTCAGGAAGCTCTTCTGGGTGCCACCGATGGGGCAAGGCTTCTCTTTTATGCCCACTCACTGCATGTCGGAGGTCAGGGGGACATGGTGAAGGGCCTACAAAATGTAATGGATTTCTTGGACAGGTTCACACAGGAAGAGGCAGTTCTGGACATACCCAGGCCAGCACTTTGAACTGAGCCCAGGAACAAATGAGTGACCAGGGCAGTTGATAAAGGACCAAAGTCATGCATTTCTCCAATCTCCTGCCTGCAGCCCCATCCCCGCTGGTCACATCCTGGACCTACGAATGTTTCTAGACTGCCTTCAAGGGCAGCACCATTGAGCCTGTTACAGTAGTCTAACTTGGAGGTAACTAAGGAACATAGGAAGCTGCCTTAGACCAAATCAGATCTAGGAATGCCACCAAGATGGAAACCTTCTAAATTAGGGGGAGTGGGAACCACATCCAGCACAGGTTGTACACCTCGAAGGTCATGTGATCCCCTAACCAACAGTACCTCCATTTTGGATTAAGGGTCAATTAATCCAACATGGATTTGTGCACCATCATCCAATCCAGAACTGTCCTGCTCTTAAACACCAGTTCATCGATTTCACCACCTCCCCAGAAGACGGAAATGAGAGCTAAAACTGGGCATCATCCACATACTGACGATATCCAAACCCAGATCTCCAGATGAGCTCATCCAGTGGTTTCATGGAGATATTTAAAAGCAACGACATAGGGGACAAGATGGAGCCCTGCAGCACCCCATAGTGTTCATGGGGTAAAGCAGCTTATCAGCACCATGTTTGGGGACCTACATATATCATTATAGTCGAAGAGAGGGAGAAAACCATTCATTCTCTCCAAGCTCTTTATAATCTTTGATCATGTCCTGCCCTGTGCAGCACAACCACATGCAGGTTTACCCAGAGTTTGGGGCTGCATTCCATTTTCTGGACTCTGAATGAACAGAGCTACAGGATTGGAGACCATGAGTGCAGCCCCAACTTCATCCAGTGGTACTCTGATAAATACCATGGGGAGGCTTTCGTTGGCCAGGAAATGGGCCCAAATATTCCCCCATTAGCCATCTGGAAACCTTAGGAAGGATATTGCCTGTAGGGATGTGTGTACAAGCAAAGCTCGAGTTTGTCAAGTTCTCCAAATCCCACTTCAAAGCTCATGCCATGTTGTATCCGTATCAGATTTCGAACTTTGTTTTTGTCTTTTCGTATGAAAATCTGTGCATATTTTTGTATGTATTTCCCCAGCTATATGCATCAATTGTGTGCACCTTAGAAATGTATGCATTCTTCTCCCATGGATCCAAGCATGTTTGTGCGCATTTTTCAAAAGTACATATTTTTTTCATGCACATTTTCACAGGCAAAGAAATGCATTTGATAGTGTGTGAATGTTTGCATGCTGGCCAACACAATTTTCTTGGTCCACAAATTGCACTGCAAACTTGGAAATGTACAGACTTGGACCACAGATTGTGGCCAAGTCTGTTTTCAGTCCAGGAGGTGTCCAGGAGGATCAGGATGGATCCTGATCAAAAAAGAACTGAAACTAATTTCTCATGCATCCCAAATTGCCTGTGTTCACTCTCCCAGTGCATGCCCTCAGACCACAAATGAAACATTTGCACAAATGTCACATTCAGTAACCTGATTTGGGGGATGAGTGGGAACAGAGCACAAACAGACCAACAGAGGTGATATTAGATGTGGTGGCAATAATCCCCTTCTGCTTCTGGTGGGTCATCCTTCTTGTTCTATGCAAGTTCAGGTTCCTACCTAGAAGCATCTAAACATCTTGAAATCAACAATATATTCCAAAAATAATCAACAAAGAAAAAGGGATGGCAATACCCTTGGCAGTCTTCCCACCTATTTAAAGAGAGAGAGACAGAAAATCTGAACATGACAATTAGAGGCAGAAATGTGAGCCAATAGCCTCTGGTTTATTCCTTCTGGATGTCTGAATCATCATCATCTAACTTAGAAATTCCGACTCCAGTGGAATCTCCTAATATTGCCCCCTTTTAGCATGTATCAGTCACTTTTACTGTTCAATAGTTTTCATGTGCTTATTTCTATCTATCTATCTATCTATCTATCTATCTATCTATCTATCTATCATTTTTTTTTAGTGTTCAGGGGTTTTCTTCCAGGTCCCAGGCTTGGTCTGGGAGCTGAAGGGAAGTGTCATGGATTGCTAAGCCCTCCTGCTGTGTAGTGAGGCAACAGAGACTTGCTGTGAAATCCACAAAACCCTTTATTCAGTTAATAACGCCTCTTCACACCTGTAGCTTTACGCCCCATAGCTAACAAAGAAAGGCAGTTGCCTGTCAACTCAAATGGATGGTTTCCTGCCATGCACTGGATTTTACTGGGCTCCTTATTCGGGTAGGGTCCTCCTGACCCAACTTCTGACCAGCAACCAATCGGGTGGACCACCTCCCACCTCCTCTCAACTCCGCCTGCTTAACTCTGCACCAAATTCTGGGGTCTGTCAGTTCCAGTGGTCTCTCCCCCTCTGACAATGGCTGTGTTCCCATAGGGACAGGGGGTGATGGTCTCTGAACCTGGACCTCATGTTCAATAAGCCCCTGGGAAGATTCATCTCTGGCTCCTGGATAGTCTTGAGGAATGTCCTCCCCTGCTTCCTGCCTTGGCTGGGCTCCTTTTAGCTCTGCCTCTGAATCTGAATCATGATCCAAAACCAAACCAGGGAATTTAGGCACAGACCTGACAGGAAGGCCCTCCCTTAGGCATTGTTTCTTGCTGGAACACTGCCTGTCAGTGCCAACCAGTTGTCATGTCAAGCAGATGCTTGTTCTGTTTTAAAATTTTCAACATTTTATATTATGTTTGATCATTTTAGGGTTTACATTTTTGTAACCCACCTAGAGAGCATGGATATTGAGCAGAGTAGAAATGTAAACTTTTTTTTAAAGTAAAATAAAAATTTATAAATAAATGCAATATGAATTGCATGCAAATCAGATGTCTGCCAGATAAAAGCTATTTTTGCACATCAACCTCCTCTTCTTCTTCTTCTTCCTCCTCCTCCTCCATGTTGTTGTTGTTGTTATTATTATTATTATTATTTTCAACTTGTGTCCCACTTTTCTATAAGGAATTATAAGAAGAAGTGGTTTACAAAATTTAATATAAAAAGTCAAAACCGATACTCAATTAGAACACTTAAACCTACCAAACAGCCAATTTTAAAAATCCATGATTATAAATATATGTCAGCACCATTGAAATAATACAGTCTTAAAAATAGCTGATCCTGTAAACTAGGTCAGTCTTATTATGCCCATATTGCAGAAGGAAAGCCTATGGCAAAGAGAGAGGGAGAGAGTAGCTTGCCTAACCTCAGCTACTGAGTTCCTGAGTCAAAATTTTCACCAGGAGCTTCTTGGTTTAGGGTTTAGCCCAGGATCTCCCAATCTGATGTCCCCTAGGTTGGCCATGCTGGCTGGGAATGATAGGATGTGTAGTCCAACAAATCTGGAGGGCACCAGGTTGGGGTAGATTTGCTTAGCCTCTTAATACACCAGCTGATGATCTGGACAGGAACCTGCAGTGTTATTGCCCTGGGTTGATCCTAAATGTTTTGGCAACCATCTGTGATGTGTGTGGGAGAAGATCTGGATTGCTCCTGGAGTGAGTCACAGTAAAATCTGTCTCTTAGTTCTCCACCTCCCTGTTTTTCGAACGGGGTGACATTCCCAATGGGACACTTGCTTGCCCAGGGTGGAGTGGGGTGAGGAAATTCAAGTCTTCTAGTGGCAACCTCTCTGATCTCCCCCCTTAGGTGTTCTGTGTTCAGCCTGCCTTGATTTCTCCCAGAAGCTACTGTTCAGGCATCCAAACATGTCAAAGCTGATCAAAGCCTTCACAGACATGATTGAGGGCAACTCCAAGGCCAAGCAGAAGAAGGTGAAGGAGACTGAGACATTCCAGAAGGGCGAGTTTAAGAAGCTGATCCAGCAGGAGCTATTGCCAGTCACGGTAAGCTTCCTTGAGGACAAAGGGATGCATTGGTGCCCAGAGGAGGAGGTGAAACGGCAGGTGGAGCAACCCATGGACGAGGCTATCAGTGGCTACTAGTCCTGATGGCTATATGCTGTCTCCAGTATCACAGGCAGTATGCCTATGTACAGCAATTGCTGGGGAACATGGGTGGGAGGGTGCTGTTTCCCACAGGCATCTGCTTGACCACTGTGTGAACAGAATGGTGGACTAGATGGACCTTTGGTCTGATCCAGCAGGGCTCTTCTTATGTTCTTAAGTAGCTCACCTCTCTGCTTGTTGCCCCCCCCCCCATTTGCTGGATCCCTGTAGTCACTTGAAGAAAAGGGAGTTTTCATATGCTCAGAAGGTTTCCTTTATTGCCATCAACCAATATTAGAGCCATATTTGAAGAGAGGGAAGAAACATCAGTGCATGTGGTATGAGGTGACAACATTGCCCTAAAAAACCTGTCAGGGGATGATGGCATTTGTTGCATGAGGATGCCTCTGAGGATATTCTGGGTGTTCAATATATATCTGCTAGGGATGGATGAATGATGTTTGAGATTTCCAAGGTTCTCCAAACATTTCATGCTTGATTCCCAGTTGTGTTCACCATCACTGCTTGCTCTGCACAAATGGGAAAACTGTGCAAATTGAGCAGCACTCGAACATGAAATTTGCACAATTTCCCCCCCAAATTTTCTCAGACTTCCTCCATAGACTAAAGAGAGGCTGATTCAGTCTACAGGGGAAATTTGTGCAAACTAGGACATTTGTGCCAATTGAACTGGGAAAGTTGCGCAAATTGAATGCAAGCACATGTTTGGCATGTTTTGTGAGCAAAAATGAAATTCTCATACATCCCTACATTCTGTGGTGACAGGGAATGGGGGTGGTTCAAAGCCCAGGTGAGGAATTTCACTGTGTGTTTTGTCACTTTAAAAAAGACGTATAAAACACAGCATGCCATTCTTACGGCATAGGGTTCTTATTCATATATTTCACTGGTGAGACCAAAGATGGTTTGATTCTAGTCCCCAGCAATGCACTATGGCACTTCTGTATCCCCCTCCCTGTGAATTACTTTCTTCAAAGCAATGGCCTCTTACATTACGGATGGACAATCTGTCCATCACAGCCTCACTGAGCATGTCTTTTTAAAAGTATTTTTAGAAGTCTTTTTAAAAAAATCAAGCGTGTTCCATCCCATTTTTTCACAAACCTGCTTTAAAAAAGAAGATCCATGCAGAAATTTGTACACCCTTTCCATAACATACACATGAATGCATGCATTTTGTGTGCATTTTTAAAGGTACATATTTTGACACACATGCATCCATTAATTAAAGCATGTTCGTGTGCGTTTTGGAAAAGTACACATTTTCCTTTGTACTTTTTTCATATGTGCACATGCTGTCGGGTACATATCCTTTATTTTGGTTGGAATGCATCCAAGCTCACAAATGTATGGATTTCCAACCACAAATGGCATTTGGGTCCACTTTTGGATCCAAATTGGGTAAATCCATGAGAAAAAACCAGCAGAGTGAATTTTGTGCACATCCTTACCTCACACATCTTTCTCCTTCTCTGTCTTCCAATTATGTTGCTCCAGAGAACATGCAGCAATAAGTATAAATATATGAAGAATCCCCATGACTCTGACAGCGAACTGATGAATGACAAAGAAGTCACGCCCTGTGTTTACTGAAGTGTGCTCCGTGTGTGTGTGGTGCTGGCGTGAATGTGAAGGAAGGTAATACTCCATACTGGATATAAGCAGTTCAGAAGCATGTAGGAGCAGGAACGTCACAGAGCCATGCTCATTAAATGGTGAACGTACCATTTAATGGCTCGCCCCTCAAAATCCAGGGCCAGCCATGAGGGAGTCAGCCTTCTTGAGGGAAGAGAGGAGGAGAGCCTTCATGCTAGTTCTGTAATTTTTAGCATATGTATTTATTATATATTTTATTTACAGAATGTATATGCTGCTCTATGTCTAGCAAGATTGCTGAGCAGTGAGCAATAAAAAGAAAGGAAGAATAAAAAATACAGAATAAAAATATTTTAAATCAGATTATGTTACCGCAACCTGTGACTGGTCATCAGGGGAGCCTTATTGAAATAAAAATGTTTTCAGCACCTGTATGTATTTTTGAAAATGCAACCACTTCAGCAGGCCTGGCATCAGGGGGTTGGCATGGAGGGGTAACTGCCACTGGCCCAAAGGCTCAGAAAGGTCCATCCCTGCTTCAGTTGCAGTTACCACCATTGGCTCTGCCAAGGCTCGGTGACTCCTAGCCTAAAGGTCCTGTGTTGTTTATTCGTTCAGTTACTTCTGACTCTTCGTGACTTCATGGACCAGCCCACACCAGAGCTTCCTGTCGGCTGTCGCCACCCCCAGCTCCCCCAAGGTTGGGTCCGTCACCTCCAGAATATCTAAAGGTCCTACTGGCACCATTTTAAAAGAGCCCCCCCCTTCCCTTTTGAGTAGCAGTGACCTGAACCAATGAGTAGCTTTCCTGTTACTCTTTCTGCATGCTTCGAAAAGGCAGATGCTTTTGTGTTGCAAACTGAACTTCGTGCAAGTTTGACACAGCAGCTTTCCATCCAGGCTGCCCCTGATAATTTGTATTGATCCTAGATGTTCTCTCTTTCAGGATCCCAACCTCCATTGGAAGAAATTATGGACAAAGCACCCAAACGGTCACTGGAAATTGACAGGATGAAGAATCTGGATTTGGGGAGTGAGAGTGGGGAGGGGGATGTTCATACAGGAAGGAATTGTTAAGGTGTTTTCTGTGGGGAGGTACCCCTTTCTCTAAACAGTCCCATGTAGCAACGTCTTGTCTCATTCACCCAGAAAATCAGCAGAACTCTTTTGTTCTTGTGCAGAGTTGACGATACACAAAGCCTTGTGTGTATGAGGGAAAGTTACAAGGATTTGCCTGCAAGGGCAAGCAGGGGACAGACATGCTTAATGCCAGGGGTCAGCAAATTCGGGATGATGTCAAGGCCCAGATGCATTAAGATGGCAACTGATGGCCAGACCCATCATCCCTGTCGGGGATGGTCTGACTTGGATTCCTGCACTGAACAGGGGGTTGGACCCGATGGTCTTGTAGGCCCCTTCCAACCCTACTATTCTATGTTTCTATGATCCCATCAATAGGCCTAGTCAAACTGAGGGTTCATTTTGGTCAAGCCCATTCCAAGTAAGAGCTCACCCCATAGTTTACCCCAGACTCTTTCTCAGTTTAGGCAGGGCCCAGTTAAGATGAAAGAATGCGTGCCCCCTTAGACCTCACCTGGCCCATGTAGAACTATGCCTAGGGATGTATGAGAAATTTGTTTCTGTTCGCTTTAGACGAGGATTTACCCAGTTCACACCTTCTGGACTGAAAACAAAGTTGGACACAATCCGCACTCAAAGTCCATACATTTCCAAGCTTTTAGTGTGATTTGTGTACCCCCCCCAAATATATGCGACAGCATATGTATATTTGAAAAACACGCATGAAAAAATGTGTACTTTTGAAAAAGGCACATGAAAAAATGTGTACTTTTGAAAAATGTGCAGAAATAAGCTTTAATCAATGGGAGAAGAATGCGTACCTTTCACAGATGCACACAATCGATGCGTACATTTGGAAACATATGGACAAAAATATGCATGGGTTTTCATGCAACCTCCCCCACAACCCCCCCCAAACTCGCAATTTAATATGGATTCAAGTTGGAACGAGCCTGGAGATGGAATTTGGAGAAATTCAGTGAGCTCAAGTTTTGCTGATTTGCACATCCCTAAATATACCATGCCTCCTTTGCCCTTCACCAGTTACACCTGCCCAGCTGATACAAATTAGGGGGGAGGGTGTTTAGGTCAAGATGCTCCCCAAAGCCTATATGGGCAGAAAGAAAGAGCAGGAAGTGGCGCTACCTTGGGACCAGAAGTAGCAATAGACAAATCTGTCACTCTTGCTTTTACCTGCATTCATTTTTTAAAAAAATCTCAAGTTCTTTCCATCCTGAATATAAAGAACTTTGCAAATGCTGGGAGATCCTTATCAAAAAATGAACTGAAATGAAATTCACAGCCATCTGCACCGGCCAGTTTCTTCAGATGCTCTTCCTGGCATGGAGAGGATCACGTTGTGCCTGTCTGCCATGCAGCTAGGTGACCCTAATTTAGCACTAACATGCTTGGATACACAGGGATTCAGAGCCTGGCTTTTAAAAGCTGAATTTGTCAGTTTCGTTTTTTTCCTCACATTTGAATTTTTTAAATCTCAACTTCTTTTTCTCTCTGTGGCAAAATCTTTCTCTGTGGCAAATTTTTCTCTGTGGCAAAATCTGGACATTTTGGTACATTCTTATCAAAAATTAACTGAAACTAAATTCTCACCCATCCTGTACCAGATGTTTGTGTGATGGATGGACTGAAAAAACGCTGTGACTTGGCAGTTAGTGTAGGTAGATGGCTGTAGGGGATTTTTGGGTGGGGTGGGGTGGATATAGGGTTGTGGCTGAATCTTAATAAAGTTCTCTTGTCTCGGTCAGTTTCCAGAAGTCAGATTTAAAGACAGGAGCAACAGCAAAAATGCTCAGTCAGTTTCTTTATTTCTCCAGGTTTTTTTTTAGTAAGATTTGTGTGTCTGTTTTTTAAAAAAACCAAACCAACAAAAATATGTTTCAGAAGGAATGGCACTCTGCATATACTGAGGAGCAGTCAGACTAGTGACAATGTTTACGGACAAAAGTTGTAACTCTACAATAGTTAGTCAGTTGGTGATGGAATTGTGGGGTTGGGAAGGAACCTACAAGTTGTAGACAGAGGCAGGGATAAATTGTGGGGGGTGACAAGGACACCATCATGGCTATCAGCTATTCATTTCAGTGATGGGATATCTGATTGGGGACACCAGCCAGACGAATGAGCGCACTTGTTACACCATGAAAGAGAATCTATGCTCCTTCTGTTGATTTAACATCAGCGTCAGAGGCACAAGCTTGCCAGAGTCCACACGGATCACAGCTAGAGGAACATTTGCACTGTGGTCTCTTTCACTGATATTAAAGGCAAAACTGAAGTACTTTGGCCACATCATGAGAAGACAGGATACCCTGGAGAAGATGCTGATGCTAGGGAAAGTGGAAGGCAAAAGGAAGAGGGGCCGACCAAGGGCAAGATGGATGGATGATATTCTGGAGGTGACGGACCTGGCCTTGAGGGAGCTGGGCGTGGCGACGGCTGACAGGAAGCTCTGGCGTGGGCTGTTCCATGAAGTCATGAAGAGTAGGAAACGACAGAATGAATAAACAATGAACTCTTTCACTGATCTCTTTGGAATGTTCAAGCTACAATCCTATACACACTTACCAGGGGGTAAGTCCCATTGAACTCAATGAGGCTTACTTCTGTGTAGATAAATATGGGATTGCATTGTACATCTGTTGATGCAAAGACTGACGTGTCAGAGAAAGAGGAGAGGGGAAGAAAAGCTTCATTTTCCAGGAAGAATCCAAAAGGTATGCAGGGCTTAAACTGTCTGATTAGTAAATGCAGCAGGTTTTGCTCCCCCCCTGCTCCTGCGAAACTTGGCTTAATTTGCACACATGACTTGACTGAACAACAAAGACTTTCCTTGGGAAACAAAAATCTTTTGCAAATAAAAATTAAATCAAATCAAAATTAGTTCTTTCTGTCACTAGTTTCTCTCTTCGTTGTTTTATAAGCTGCCCCCCCATGCACAAAAGACAGATGTGCCTGAAGATTGCCCCCCATTATTTCCACAAATGGCAATGATGCTTGGTTTAAGGGAAGAACTTGAGATAATGCAAGATAATGGTGATTGGATGTGTTTCCACAATAACAACTCTAGCCTCACCTGTTGGTCAACCATTGGCTGAATAGTTGGCGGGGTGGAATGGGAGGTTACCTACTCTAAAAACACAACATCATGCCCTTGGAGAAGAGAGAAATGGGTGCCCTAGAAACAGTAGCCCTAGAAACTGCTCTAGCAATGCTTGCCAAGAATGGAGGCCATTCTTCCACAAAATAAAAGCTGGATACAAAGGTAGATGGGAAAGAACCCTATTTGTCACCTCTAGCAACGGTTGATAAGTGGTACCTTCATTGTCTCAGTACCCAATGTTTCACCAGGACTGTTGCTGTGATCAGTGGCAGCTCCAGGTTTTGGAGGGCCCTTGGGCAAGGCACTCTCACTGAGTCCACCTTCTCACCGCCATTGTCACCAGCTGCTCTTGCTCCTTATTCTCTTCCTCATCATGGCTCCCACTTGTTTCCTTGACAAGCAGAGAGCCGGTGAGCAAGTTGGCAGTGGCATCGTCTGCTCCTCCTTCCTTCACACCACCGTTGTCTGGGCTACAGCGAGAGGCACATAAACCAGCAAGTTGCAATGGTGAAAAGGAAGAGGAAATCCAGAGGGCTGTTGTCAGTGGGCCCCTGCTAGGCAGTGGGTCATTGGTAGGTGACCAACCAGGCCTACCCTTGCAAAATTGTGATTGCAAAATTGTGTCAACAAAGGTGATGGAACAAGTGATGGAACAAATATCAAGGCGGCACAATCAAAATGCTGATATGTAGGTTTTAGGATGTAGGACCCTAGATATCCACTGGGATTTGAGTTTTCTGAAAGACAAAAAGGTCTAGCAGATCACACAAATACTTCCCTCACAGAAATAACTGTGAAGCGTTACCAGGCCATATTCACCTCTGTGTCGGACACCTACACTCTCTTTCAATTAAGGCAACCATAGTTCTTTCTGACCTCCTGTGCTTTTCTGGTAGGGTGGTCACTTAGACATCACCAACAAGAGAGAGGAATTACATCACCAAAAATAGAGGACAAAAGAGGACAACCAGCTGTATAACACTTCCATAGGTATAGGTGCAAACTGAGAAATAATAACTACACTTCGAATAGAAATAGAAGGCATCTTGAAATATTGGGGAAATCCGATTAGATGACCAGTGTGCTTGCTTAGACTGCGGCTAGCTGTTGATGAATGGAATAAAGAGACAAAATATCAGGTTGTTGAAAAAATATGTAGTTTTATTCCAAGGAGTAGCCCTGACTGATATATATGGGCCTTCCTCAGGGTCTAGATTAAAGAAGGAACAAAAGGACAACACATAAATACACATTTTAGAATAAAGCATTGATTTAAAAAAAAACCCACCATAGTAATAATAACGATCAGCACACTGCAGTGATACCAGCGATTATTTACTCTGTATTTCTAAAAGTACCTTCAGAGATCTCCAAGAAGAATCCTGCAATTGGTGGCATGTCTGATATGCATTAGTTTATATACATATATAGCAAAATTTTTCAGCTCTATCAGTGTAGTTACTAATTAGGCTCAAGGTCCCGCACTTTTAGACATGCAGCAAAGACATTACTGCAGCCTACGATCAGCATTACTACTATGTTTTCAACGTCAATGTTTTATTCTAGAACGTATATTTATGTGTTGTCCTTTTCTTCCTTCTTTAATGTAGCCCCCAGGAGAAGGCCCATATAGATTCATCAGGCCTGAAATGTGTAGGGCTAATCCTCAGAATAAAACTCTGTGTTTTTTTCAATGTCCAGAGGCTTCGTCTCTTTATTCCACTGGGCATTTTGGATGTTCTCCAGTTTGGTTTGATCCTGCTGGTTGCTGATGGGCAAGGCTCTTCCTGTTCTCCCTTCTTAGGGTTCTTCAACTTTAAACCAGACCTGGACTAGACCAGCCAACAAATAGAGACCACTTCCAAATAGAGGGCTATCTTCTGCCAGGTCTCTAAAAGAGAGGACTATCCTCTATAAATAGGACATCTGGCAACCCTATAATGTGTCTTCATGACAAACAGAGGCCTTGTAGGGGGAAATACAGTAGCTTCTATTAGGGATGGGTGAACGAATGATGTCTGAGTCAGCCAAGGTTCTCCGAATGTTCCACAGTGTGGGAGTTTTGGAACATGGTTGCTGATTGCTGTCAGGGATTTCTTCGTGTTAAACCATTGGTAGTTCCTCAAGTAATGCTGCTTCATCTTTTTGAACCTAATGATCCTAGATTCCTGCACAAAGAACTTCTTAGGCAATTTCATAGAGCTGCAAAGTTATGTATAGCTTGTAATTGGAAGTCCCCAAAGGAACCAACTAAAGAGCAGTGGATTAATAACATTTGGGAGACTCTGAGTATATATAAACTTACTCAGCAAGTGCAGAAAGCAAGGAATCCTAAGCTGAAGAATGGTACTATAGCACCATGGTTTTCATTCATTTCCTTTGTTGAGGCACTTCAAACTTTTGAGAAAGTTCCAACAGAGTACAGTTGCCAGTATTTTTTCTGATTAATATGCACAAGCACACAAAATCACATACAGTTATGCACGCTCCTTTTGTATGTTGTACAACTTGTATTTTTTACTTCCATTAGATATTGAGTAGATATTTTACTTCCATTAGATAACCTCCTACCTAGGTGGTTTTACTGTAGATGTTCCATAAGCATATCTGTTATAGACTAAGATTTATAATTAGTGAATTCCTTTGTTTCTTTAGAGATTTTGATTTATTATGTACGTTCCTCTTCTTCTTTTTGTTGCATTTATTTTGTTAATCTTGATCTCAAAATAAAATAAAATGTCATGCGGTTCTCCGAACATCAGCTTGCTGCTTGTATTTCCTCAATTTGCACTCATGTTTGCAATCCCTGTTTGTTTTATGTGAGTGTGCAAAATGAACAGCTATTGAACAGGAACGTTGTGCAAAACGTTCCCAAATTTGTGCAAATTTCTGCTATACACTAAAGCATCAGTGATTTAAATTTGCACATTTTGAGAAAATTGTGCATTTTAAGCATGCTGTGCATTTTGAGAAAGCTGTGCCTTTTTCACAATTTCTGCATTTAAAGAAAGTAGTGCATTTGAGAAAACTGCATTTTAAGCAAGTCGTGCCTTTTGAGGATTTTGAGGAAGTTGCACATTTTTCAAATACACCTTTTGTGAATGTGAACGGAAGCTTGGGAATTTGTGAACATTTCTGGAGAAAATACACTCTTGATCGCATTTCAGATTGTGAATGGGGCATTTTCGAGTGGTTTATGAACTAAAACAAAATTCTCATGCACCTCTAGCTTCTCTGTGCCCCACTTCAGGCACAACCAAACTTGAGAGATTGCATATACAAACCACATGCTCTGTTGTGCACAGAAATAGTTCCTTCTTTTGCTCATGAGCCAAAGAACCCAAAACACCTCCTCTGGCTGAGTAACTTTCAGTACGTTGAGAAAGTTGCACTCCAAACATGTTTATGAATCATTAGGTTGGTCATGCTGTAAGACGGACTTTCAGGCTTGAAGAATCTACTTTTGGTTTTCACTAGAAAGCTGAGATCCACCAAACGGAGCCTGTTGACACATGCTTTGAATGAAAGAATTCTGGGCATGGGAATTTGTTTGCACAACCAGAACTGAATGGAGCTCACAGTTCTTCTGCACAAAAATCTAGAAGATCCTCTAGATCTTCTAGAGGAGATCAAAACTGTTCTCCCATGCCCCAGTTGAGAGGGAAATTTTTCAGTATTGGCTCATAACCATGTATGGACAAGAGTCTCTAAGAGAGTCTTACAGTTTCTCCAGGAGTGAGGCAGGGCTCCATAGGAAAACTCTGCTTGGCAACTCTTTGCGGACACAGGCTCCAAATGCATTTATATCCCACCTTTCCTACAATGAGCTAAAGGAGTCCTGCCATTTTATCTTACAACAACCCTGCAAAGTAGGTTAGGCTTAGAGGTAATGACTGGCCTAAGTGAGCTTCATGAGCAACTGGTGATTTAAACCAATGGTTCCTGAATAATTCCCAATGTTTCACTCTTTAAGAAATGCAAGACAACTCTACAAGCAGTGATCTGGCAAAACACTAGGGGGTGCCCTATACCTTTCCTTCAGCTGCTATAATATGTCCAGCAAATTTCTCTTAGGTGGAGGCCGACAATATCAATTCTGGTTTCTCTCAATTTCTCATTTTTCTGGGCTTAAGTTCACTTTGACCCCTTTCTGCATCAGGTTAGGATTATTTTGTAAAATACACACATACACACACAAACAAATTTTCATGCATATTTATCTTAATATGTGCATTTTTGTATGCATGTTTGTAAGATATGAATATTTTTTTCCAAGCAATTTTACATAATATTATGTTGTTTGCTATACTGTTTTCACTGATAGGCTCATTTGTGTACACATCTAGTTAAAAATGGAGAAGTGTATCGCAACATTCAGAAAAGTGCTAAAGTATACCTGCATTTCAGTCTGTGTGTTGGTTTGGGAAGTGCAAATTAGTTGTATTAACATGTGTAAAGAATGGATTCCTCTCACCTTATCCCTATATCCTATGTTGCCTGATTTTGTGATGCAAACAAGCTACCTATCAGTGGTACACACACACAAGCACACAAACACCCTGCAGACGCACACGTGCACACAAATGCTGTGGCCAAATAGTGGCTCATCAAAAATAAATAATTAGTATGAGCAATTATAAACAGACATTTCATAGGCAACAGACTTTGGTAGAGTTTTAGTTTCACTTCCTTTGGGGCCAAGGAGTGAAAGAAGATGGGCAAGTTTGCATTTTCAGAATGTTTGTACAAGCAGGATTTTGTTTGGCGGTTGGTATCCGGCAGAAATATGGGTTCCTGGAAATCTCACTTCAAGACATTACAAGAACAATTAAGTTCCTGGTCCTCAGGATTGTGAAATATACTCCAATACTCCCCATCAACTCTGAGAGACACTCAGTAGGTCTTGTTTCTCTCATCTGGGTGTCTAGGATTACATTCCCCCAGGACTTTGAGAGTAATTTCGCCTTCACCACAGCTCCCTCTTGGCCCCCAGCTGCCTGCAAAGATTTGCCCCTGAACTTGTAGCCCTGAGAAATGGGACACTTGGGTGTCTTTGGAACACCCTGCTCGCCTCACAAGGGCCCCCATATTAAGCCTTGTAAATTGTTCATTGCAGCAGGCTTTTCTCTGCTCATATGATGTTATATACATCTCTCCTGGATGTTTTTTTTAAAAATTCTAGAATAGCCATCCCCAACCTCATGTCCTCCTGATGTTTTGCCACCTTCAGCATCCCTGGTCATTGGCCATGCTGGACAGGGCTGATGGGGGTTGAGGTCCATGGCATCTAGAGGTGTCAGGTTGGAAAAGGCTGTTCCAGAAAAAACCGCCATAGCCTTGCCTTATGTTCTTGAAGTGAACCTCCGCAGCTGCAGTGTCTCAAATGGCAGGATGCGCCCCCGTTGTGCCTGAAAAGCCCTGAGTAGCCAAGAATGTAGATGATGGCAAAGCTCTCTACCTGGGGCTGTCCTTTGGCAAGTGTCTAGGTCTTGCAAGTTGACCCCAAATCCAGCAGAAAGACTCCCATCAGGAGCAATCGCTGAAGATCCTATGTTGTAAAAGAACGGCACCAGTTGCTGATACGTTTCCAGATCCAGTTTAGAGTGTTGCTACTTTTGGTCTCCAGGTACCACCAGATCCTGAGTAAACCTGGGCACACATTGGAACATACAAGTCTGCTTTATTCCAAGGCAGAGCATTGGTCCATCTAACTCAGTACTGTCTACAGTGATTGGCAGCAGCTTTGCAGGGTTTGGGATGCTTCCTGTAGATCCTAGGAATTGAACCTGGGACCTTTGGCATGGCAAAGATGTGCTCTGCCACCTCTTCAAATCTGCATCTTCAAATAGCCCTTCAAATCTTCCTGGTTCCCTTCTAGCTCTACCAAGATCTACCTCCAAATGGGTAAGCCAACATTTCCCAGGATTCCCTACCAGGAACTAGGAGGAGACACATCTGTGAATTTTGGTTTCACACAGTTTCTCTTTTTTCAGCCTTATGTTTGGTTTGTCCCACAGTTTGAGAATATTGTTAAAACTTGCATGAAAATCCACAAGTATTTGCATGCAGATTTTTCCTAATGCAAACATATATTAGGTCTATGTTTGCCTGATATACACAATTTGTACAAGCAGTTTTCCTAATATAATGCATATTTGAACTAACTTTTCTCCAAAATTGGAGAACTCCATTGCTAAATAGCAAAAAATGTAAATTTTGAATAACTGAATTTTGTTTCGTGCAGTGCTTCAAGTGTGAAATGAGATAACCTCCTGTGAAAAGGTGAACTGAATGAATTTCACCCCCATTCCTACCAAGAACTTTCAGCATTGCTTGAACCTACCCCCAAATCACCCAAAGCAGGGGAAAGTGTTGCAATAAATGTTCTGCAGGAAAGGACCAATGGAAGAATAACTACCCCCAAACAGACTTTTGATTGCTGAAGCATTTTATTTTATTGGAGCCCAGAGGAGAGAAAAATATTGCCAGGAATATGGAAGATGCATAATCAACACCAAATACATCACAAGAGTATGTTGGGGAAATTCAATTGCAAAGAATGGTTATCATGCAGAACACTTCAACAGTGTGTTTGATAATCATCAAGGCTATCAAAAGCAGTGCATCAACATTCACTTGCCAGCAGTGGTGGTAAAGCGTAAAGGTGATGGGTTGCACATAAGCAGCAAAACGTCCACTGAGGTCAATGGAACGATGTGGGCTGAGTTCCCATGAGCCCCCCGATGCTTCAAGTTTCCAGATTTCATTTTCTTTGCATGTGGTAATGAAAGCAGAAAGGACAAAACGTTGTTATAATTTAGCCCAAAGCAAGGTGGGTCACCACAGTTGTGCTTCCATGTCAAATGCTTCTTCCCAGCCTTCCTTCTTGAAGGCCTTCCTCTGGGTGGTTGTTTCCATGGCTTCTTAACAACATTTGGGATCCTGGCTCTGTTGAGGTGGGTACACCTTCTTAGGAGGGCAGGGCTCTTGAGGAGGGCAGGGCACTTGAGGTGGGCAGCACTGCTGAGGGGGGCAGCACTTCTGTGGAGGGGGGCACTTTTGCTGAGGGGGTGGGCAAGGCTGCTTGCATTGCTGGTCTTGGTAGGACATCTTCTGAAGATTTAGAGAAGCCTAGAAGAGAGAGAAGACAACACGCTTTATATATCTATATATAACTTCCATAGTCAAAGATGGAGATACTTGGCCATAGCCAAAGGAAGCTAAGACAGGAACATGCATATATCTCTTTGGAGATATGGATTTCAAAGGGTGAGAGGTCCAAATTCACTGTGTAGTTAATGGCCCCTGCATTGGCTTTTAGGACAACTCTAAATTCTCCCCCCCCCCGGTCTACAGCCAGGTGTTTTTATCATCATCAGAACATCAGAGGAGCTGTGGTGGGTCGGGCCCATGACCTCACTAGTCTGGCATTCTGCTCTCACATTGGTCAGCCAGATGCCTCTGGAAAGCCCCAAAGGAGGACATGAGTGTAACAGCAACCACCTCAGCTTTTGAGAGGCAGACTGTCTCTGATACTGGCAGTAGCATGGAGCTGTTATTTCTTGTAGCCATGGATAGCCTTATCATAAAGGACGTATGAGAAATTTGTTTAAGTTCATGTTGAACAGAATATACACAATTCACAACTTCCAGACCGACAATGGACTTGGAGGCAATCTGTGGTCCTTGCAATGTGATTCGCGGACCAAAAGAAATGCTTTTGACAGCATGTGTACATTTGAAAAATGTAGTTTTAAATTCGTAATGTAATGGTTCCAGAATTATTTGTTTTGTACAGTGCCCTAGAATCCATATTGGATGAAGGCTGTTTAGATATTCAATCCATCCATATTAGCCTCCCCTTGCCTCTCTGCTTGTGACCAACACTCGCTTGAACGTTATTCCAAAACGAGGAGCAGAAATCTCTGATGCAGTTGATCATTGTATTGGGCCATCCGAATATAATTGCCAAGACACTCTGCCTTGGCACTGGCATTTTAGAAATGACAAAAATGTCAGGAGGACCATTGCACAAATACTTCATTTATCCAATTCACTTCAAAGCTCTACCAGGCAATCATCAGCTCTGTCCTGGGCATCGAAGCTACATTTCATTCTCATCCCTGCAAGTTTTCCAACACCGTAACCTTCAATGCTACCCAAATGCTACTCCAGGAAGTGACCGAAACTCAGTAGCAGAGCATCTGCTTTGCTTGCAGGAGGACCCCAGGTTCAGCCCCTGGCTTCTCCAGGTAGGTCTCAGAGATCTTCCCTGAAACCCTGGAGTGCCGCTGCCATCCAGTGTCAACAGTACTGAGCTAGATGGAGCGATGGTTTGACTTGGTATAAGTCAGGTTCTTATCTCCCTCGGTCAATGGTCTTAATGAAAAGCAAATGTAATCAGATTAATTTAAAATGCTGCCCTTGGTGAGGGAAAAGCAGTAGCTTCTATTTATTATTATTTTTTATTTTAAATTTTTAAATTTCATTTCTATGCCATCCGATAGCTGAAGCTCTCTGGGGAGTTCACAAAACTTAAAACCACAAATACGAAAGCTTAATGCCACAATAGAACAGCACAACCAGAATAGAATCTACCAGCAATGCAGATATTAAAAATACAGATTTTAAACCCCAAATGTAAAACACTTACCTTACTCAAAGCACAACCAAGACTCAGGAGGATGGCTAGCAAAGTGGATTGAGAAGCCGAAGTCTGTGGTGGACTATTTATATGCTCTCCCCGAGTTCACAGTCGCATAGCAACTTAGTCACATATTCAAAATAAATAAATAAATGGAAACACCCTCTCTTGGTGTGAAACACATGCTTTTGTAATCCAAACCTGTTTGTGCAGCATCATCAGCATAGTCATGGTGCAAGATGGCATTATCATTTTGGAAGGAGAACACTTTTTGGGGCAAGGACGTTGCCCCAACAGAAACTCCACCAAAATATTCATTCAAGGGTAATAACTCAGGCATTTCTGATCAGATTTTCCTCTTTTGCTCTTGAAATAATAGCCCAGATAATAATAGGTAATATTATAATATATTATACATATTCATTCTGTATATTATATTATATTATATTATATTATATTATATTAATTATATTATAAATATAATTTATATTTATATATAATATAAATTATATGTATTCGACTATTCTAATTATTTATTTATTGCATTTATACCCCACCTTTTTTCCTCATGCAAGGAACCCAAGGCGGCTTACATTATCCTCCTCCTCTCCGTTGTATCCTCACAACAACAACCCTGTGAGGTAGGCTGGGCTGAGAGTCTGTGACTGGCCCAAAGTCACCCAATGAGCTTCCATGGCTGAGTGGGGACTAGAACCCGGATCTCCCGGCTCCCAGACCAACACTCTCGCCACTGCACCACACTGGCTCAGTATATATTTTGATATATAAAATAATATATCAGATTTTGATATATAAAATAATATATCAGAAAATATATCAGAAAATATATTATATTTTGATATATAAAATAATATATCAGACAATAATAGCTCAGATCATAATAGCTCAGGCATTTCCTGTCAGATCTTCCTCTGGTGTTTTCTGATCAGATATTTCATCTTAATGCTCAGGCATTTCCGATCAGATCTTCCTCTTTTTCTTCCTCTGGGCAAACAAAATGAATTTACTTGATGTATTATGGGCAATGACAGTATCATAATTAGATACCTTGAGGGGGAAAAAAAATCTGAAGTTCAGATCAAGCCAGGATCAGAATTGGTTACCCCCTTGGGGAAGAAAATTAGCCATTGGTAGCTCAGATCAAGCTATCTTGAGGAACTCCAGATATGGAGGTACAAAGCCATCTCTATCCAGTTCATGTCCATTTCACATGGATTTAATCTTAAAGTCCATTCTGTCCTGTTTCTACATCATTCTTGGTTTTCTTTCTTAGAAAGTACAAAAATGTACAGAGATTTTCATATGAATCTTTCCCTAAGATACACATTTTCGTACACATTCTTTTCCTATTATATGCATTTTACTGCCATTAATTAATTAATTAATTAATTAATTGTTACATTGATATCCTGCCTTCTTCCCCTTGCAAGGACTCCAAAGCAGCTTACATGCTCCCCCTTCATCTCCATTTTATCCTCACAAAAACTCTGTGAGGTAGTCAGGTTGAGAGTCAGTGCCTGGCCCAAAGTCAGCCAGGGAGCTTCATGGCTGAGTGGGGACTAGAACCTGGATCTCCCGAGTCCCAATCCAGGGCTCTAACCACTACATCACACTGGCTTTTTAAGCTGAGCACTGCATTACAAAATGTATTTATTTATGTATTTATTATTACATTAAAACTTCTCCCTATCCACACCATATTGGTGGCCATCACTAGATCTTCTGGTAGTGAATGCTAGAGTTTGCCTGTATACTGTGTGAAGAAGACCTTCCTTTTACCTGTTCTGAATCTCCCACCAATCAGCTTAACTGGGTGACCCCAGTTAAGAATACTAGAATAATACTAATTCTAATATTATGGGAGATGGAGAAAAAATTCTCCTTATCCACACCATGAATGATTTTGTACACCTCTATAATGTCTCCCTGTATTTGCTTTTTTTCGAAGCGAAAGCATCCCATATGTTCAGTTTACAGGATCAGATAGTGGCCTTCTCTAGCATGTTACATTCATGTTCAGAATCTGAAGGAATAATTCCATTTCACACTCTTTTTCTGGACCCCCAAGTGCTATGTTCTCAGAGGTGGCAATGGAGTTATGTCTCTTCACTTAAATTTTGTTTTTGTTGCAAATAGAAAAGACTGCTGACCTAAGGGATACCCAAACTGAGCAACCACATATTGATATATACATATATACAAATATCTAACAGAAACCTCCCCCCCGCCCTATGTCGTTTGAGATTTGCCATGTTCTTTTCTTGTTGCTTAGTCAAATTTTGCTACCTGCAAAGTGGTAAATGCATCAGTGCCAGAAAGGAGAGCACATATCTAAGAAGGGTCTGTTGAGTGAGACCGAAGAACAATAGCCTGCCATTTCTACCTGGGATGGTCATAGAGGGAGCATCTTAGTAAATAGGGAGTAACTTCCTCAACCTCCCCAGGCCCACAAACACAAGTCTTTGATGGACTAGAGTATTATCAAATCCCCCCCGCCCCCGCCCCCGCCCCAAGGCAGAAGGCATACCTTGAAGCTTAATGCTGTGAATAATTTTGTTAAGTGGGGTGGTGGTGGTGGAGCTCTCAAACCAAATTACATCTAATAGAATGGCTACCAAAAAGAATACACATCTGTGAGATTGTTACCAGATCCAACCACTTAGAATATATAGATACTTTTCTCTCTCTCATCATTTGCTTGACTCTTTAAGCTGCACCTTGTGGTTTTAATTTTTGTGAACTACCCAGAGACCTTTGGCTATCGGGAGCTTTAGAAGTTAAAAACAAACAAACAAACAAACAAACAAACAAACAAATAAATAGTATTGTTGTTATTAAATGATGCATTTCTGAAGTGCATCAACTCTGGAGTTTACAGGAAATTGGAATAAGTACATCAGTGTATCACCGTCTTTGGCAATATTGTCTTCCTTGTGAATCATACAGCATCTTTCCCCCATCCACACCTTTGTTGCATAGCACCTTCCAGCCTAGCGGGTGAAGCAGCTGGAATTTCACACTCATTGACAGGGTGCTTGTAACATCATGCCTCAAAATTCCCATACCCTTTCCAGTTGGGCAAGTTGGTGAAAGAAAGAAATATGGTGATTGACCAAAGCTTGGTTTACCGAAATAGGCAGTAAAGAAATGAATGTGTGGGATACTCAGCAATAAAGTGGACTGAAATGATTAATCCCATTCTATTTTATTAAAACAAACCAAGAACAATCCATCCATCACTCTAATAGCAAACTCAACTGGTGAGTGCCAACAAGACTGTAGTCAAAATGAAGCCATTGAGAAACCAGAGAAAAAACAACCGAAGGCAGGCTCCTCTATGAGGCCCACATGTACCTCCAATGGCACCTGCAAATGGGTCCCCAACATAGTGCCTGTGAGCACCTGAATTTTTTAATCCCCCCCGCCATTTTTTAATGGATAAAGTGGATAAATTCTTTTTTGGTAAAAGTGATAAGCCATCATAATTTGATATACTTAAAATAAAATACAAATAGGAAGATAGGCTAAAATAGAATATAATAAAAATAGTCACATAAAATACAGTAAAAATAGTAGACAAAGATACAAGAGTACAAAGAATATAAGAATGCAAGATCTTCTTTACATGACTCAGAAGCTCCCCAGAAGGATACTAAGCCAACACATATAAAGAAGAATGAAATTTATATGGGGCAGGCGCATCTCAGACCCCTCATTAGGATGCATTATGAGTGGTTTTGGTGTCTAGGTCTTAAATTAGTTGCAGCCAAGGCACATTTTTGCAGCCAGAGCAGTTGATTATACATTATTATCAGCCAAGAAAATACACATTTGATCAAGGGGAAATTGATGAGATAAGAAGCAGAGAATGTATTCAAGGAATTTTTATCTAGGGGTGGTATATAAAGAGCATTGTAACAAATAATGTTGAATGTCATCCACTTCCCCTGATTCACAAATGCAGCGTCTTTGGTGCACAGGAATGTTATTAAACCTTTCTTCTAAATAGGTTGAGGGCATACACTGAAAGTGGTGTCAGAGTGATAATTAATAAAATATTGCTCCCGCCCAAAATATGTTTTATATATTGGGTACCAAGAGGAATATGCCATTTGGGAGATTAGATGTAGATCCCACCATTTAGAATCAAGGTGGATTTTTTCTTTAATGAGTTGTTTAAAGGCATAGTTTGGCGGAGCTCCCATATTAATCCCAGAAGAAAGGAGTACTGACTGAATTACCCAGGAGCTTTGATCCAGAAATGGTTGTAGTTCTACATAACATTTTGGGGAGAGACAAGTATCACTCATACCAACCAGCTTCAGGCAGTCCAGGGCTAGTGTGACATGTGCACCAGTTTGTAAAGACAGTAGCCCTGTTTCAGCCCTTAAGAAAGGAACAGGTGTACCTTTAGAGACAACCAACAGAGATTTTAAGAAGGAGTTCTGCACAACTACCAGGGGGAAACTTTTACTCTAGACCCAAACCCCTGCACCATACAGTAATTGTGGCTCAATCTTCTTTTGGAGTACTTCGACTGTGGGAACAACCAAGCTTCCCCCTTGAAATTTGGAGAACCACAATAAGGAAGGAATAGACTGGGTAGATTTTAACTTAACTGCATGCAGGTGTAGCCTCCAAAATAGTTTTGAGTTAAACCCAAACCTAGGTTGTTGTTCAGTGGGTTTATTATCTAGTCTCCAGCTGTGGGATTTTCCCTTCTTCCCAAAGACCACGACTTTTGTCTTAGAATGGTTGACCGTTAGCTGCTTTTTTGTGCAAAATACATTCAGCTTGCTCAAAGCTCTGCATCTCAGTCAAGGCAGCAGAGACCATAACAATATAATTGGCATATGAAAGAACTGAAAGTGTGACATCCTGAATGGAAACTGGAAAGTATTCTAAGGGCGCAATCCTATGGCCACTAGTCAGCGGCTAGACAGCCATAGGGTAGGTGGGTTCTCGGGAACCGACCTCAGAGCCTGCACTTTGAGGTTGGTTCCCTGAGAACTGACCTTCGCCCCATCCCTTGCTGCCCCATAGGCAGCATGGAATGGCCCCATGCCCCGCTTTCGGAAGAGGAATGAGGAGCAGCGAAAACGGGGCATTGCTGGGGGCATGCCGGGGGCGGGGAAGTTGGAAATCTGGTACGACACATCCAGCATGTCGTCTGGCTGCCGCATCCCACCCTCTGACTTCCCACAGCTGGACAACCGAAATCGGCCGTCTAGCTGCAAATGCAGGGCAGGAGGAGTGCGGAGGGGACGATCCCCTCTGTGCTTCTCCTGCCCTGCATTGCATAGGCAGTTGCCTCTGAGTTCAGAAAATATCATTACTATAAAAATTGAATAGGAAGGGGGATAATAGGCATCCCTGACGGACTCCCCTATCAGTAGGAATATTAGCAGTTAACAACCCATTTGCCCCAAGTCTTCCCCTAGGGAAATGATTAGTATGCAGCAACTGAATTGAAAAGAGCAGCCTTCTGTCAATATTAGTGGCAGCTAACTTTTGCCAAAGGCATCCTCTGAAAGCAGGCCTGAAGACCAAATATCCAAATAAATATCCATTTGAAGGTGGCGTCTGTATGCCACCCATGCAAATATTGATAGCATTGTAAGGTCCTCAATCCACTGCCTTATAGGAGGTGAGTGTTTATCCTTCCAATGTTGCAATATCAGTCTTTTAGCTGTCAAAAGGGTGCAGAGAATCCATTGACGTTGACCTTTTGATAGCTTCCATGAAGCAGGTAAATAATTTAAAAGAGTACTTCAGTGAATATTAAAGACTGTTCCAGCATGACATTTATCTGTGTAATAACTTCCTTCCCCAAAGAAGCAACTAGCAGATATTGCCAAAACGTATGTTTCAAACAAGTTTTAGCTTTATTGCACCACCAGCAATTAGCTGAATTAGACAATCCCTTATGAAAGA
Source organism: Heloderma suspectum (assembly GCF_057233095.1). Classification (NCBI taxonomy): domain Eukaryota; kingdom Metazoa; phylum Chordata; class Lepidosauria; order Squamata; family Helodermatidae; genus Heloderma; species Heloderma suspectum. The sequence continues at coordinate 14,192,323 of NC_139474.1, forward strand.
GATGTTGCAGTGTCTGATAGACACAAAACAAAAGTGTTTGCTGAATTTCAAGCAGCCGAAGATCCACAGATGTGACAGGTATAGACGCCAAAATGCTGACTCACTGATTAGGCATTTTGTGGTGGTGCCTACAGCATGGTCTCAAATTCCCAAATGTGCTCATGGGTCCAAAGATTTTTGGGACCCCTGACTTACGGGATACCCGACCTAGGCCTGAGCATTGTTAGTGGCCACGGACTGTCTGTTGGAGGGGGACACAAATCTGCCACCACAAAAGGCAATATTGGGACAGCAGTAGAACATTTCCATCTCTGATGGCGCTCCAGTGCTGACTCGAAGGATGGCACTCTGATTTCCAAGGAGACTCCAGTGCATAACAGCTGCATTGGCAGTAATAACACAGTTTGATTCCATTCATTTGGGTCTGAATAGTGACATTGGTTTCCTGTCCTGCTACAGGCATCAATTTACTCAACCATGCTAAGGTGATTGTGCTATAACCAATTAATGCTGTTGTGAATGGCCACTGTGCTTCTTTTTCATGTATTTCAGCTTCCCATTGAATTGTCACTGACTGTATTGTTTGTGCTTCTGTGCTGTTTCCCCCTCTACATTTATTGTATGTATGTGTACACCGCCCGCCCCTGAGACACATCTGGCAGTTTAGGCTACCCTCATGCATCTGATGAAGTGGGATCTAGTCCACAAAAGCTTTGGGAGTTCACCGGGCCTCATCACTGCAGGCTTTTAAGAAGGCCTTAAATATACTATTTTACTCTGGCCTGTGAGTTATTATATGTTTCATTGTTCTATGCCACCTTGGTTGGGCTCCTGCCCTGAAAGGAGGCCAATAAATATTTTTAATATTTCATTGCCACAATATTGATTGATTGAGTGATTGATTGAATTTCTTAATCACCCATCTGGCTGGTCACCCAGCCACTCTGGGTGATGTACAGCAATACAAGTTTTAAAACAATAAAATTAAAACATCATATTTCTAAAAATACTCTAAAGGTAAAGGTGTCCCCAGCCAGTTGTGTCCAACTCCAGGGGGTGGCGCTCATCTCCATTTCTAAGCCCAAGAGCCAGCGCTGTCCGAAGATGCTTCTGTGTTCGTGTGGCCGGCATGACAGAACACTGAGGTGCATGGAACGCTGTTACCTAAAAATACTCTAACCCAGCCCAAATGTCTGCCTGAACAACCATGTTTCTAATGCGTGGTGGAAGCTCATTAAAGAGGGGGCATGGCGGAGTTCCTACATTTGTTAGTCCTTCAGGTGCTATAAGACTCCTAAACAACAACAACAACAACAACAACCTGAATTTGAAAATGGAACTATTTCCCTAGGCACCATGGCTTTGCACCAAAGTTGCTTTTCCTCTTTTATTAATCACAGTCAAGGGCACAAAGAATTGCTGGCACTGGAGTTGATCAGGGGCATTACTAGGCCCTTAAAGGATTTGGGGGACAGATCCCTGGGACACAAATTTAGATACCTTGATTTATATCTCTACATGCAAATGTAGAGATAATGACTAGGATGAATTTAAATTTGGCAAAATTAATTGGCAAAAGGCAGCCAACTAATTTCACACACAAATCATTTCAAAGAAAATAAATTCCTCCATTAATTGGTGTCCTGGCTCAGACAATCCCAAACCGATGGGCATCTTTCCAATCTTAATTGCCATCCAGGAAGAGATGAGTGTGTGTGCGCGTTCCAGTATGCGGGGAGGGAAGAGCTCACTTTTGCCTCCCCAGCTCCAATCCCCCTTGAAAATTGTGCCCCTGCGTGGCAATCAAGCTGAAAAAAACCCTGCCATTGGCACCAGTGGACACTCAGGGCCTTGGGAAATAGATTTGGGGCCCTGGGAAGTGCCCCTGAAGTCAATGTTCTTGGCACCAGCTCTCCAGCTTTGCTGAAAATATCTTGATCTGCACCCATAGCAGACTTTTCCTTGGGGGCATCCAGTAATTATTTTGGCATTTCAATCAAAGAATGAAGCTTTTTCCTGTTGTTGAGCAAGCAAGGCAATGAGGAAGAGACCATGAATCAAAGCAGTGATGGCAAAACTATTACCTTCCAATGCATATGTAGGTGGGGTGTTCGATGGAACAATACCCTGGCCCCCAAATGAACTCTCCTTCCCAAAAGGTAACAGCACCTTGTGCCCTGACTACCATCATGATGTTGCAGAAACTCGTTTAGATTGCAAAAAATAAAAAAATAAAAAATCAGTTACTCAGACAGAAGATTTCCACCCTTTTGTTTAGCTCATGGGGATGAAACTCTTTCTATGCAAATCAGCACCTGGAGTTAGCATATAAATAGTCCATCACCTCCTGGGGTCCCTCACTCCACTTTGATTCCCATTCTGTCTTGAGTTTTGGTTCTGCCTTGAGGTAGGTAAGTAGAAGCACTTCATTTTTTTTGTCTGGGCAAAGGGTGGTGGTGGAAACGTGTCTCTCATGATGATAAAGGAAGGACTTCTTCACACAGTGCATAGTCAAACTGCGGAATTCACTAAAGATGTAGTGATGGTCACCTATCTGGATGGCTTTAAAAGGGGATTGGACAAATTCATGCTGGAGAAGGCTATCTCAATGCCTACTAGCCCTGCTCTTCCTGAATCTCCCACCAGTCAGCTTTATGGGATGAACCCCATTGGCTACTAGTATTATGAAGGAGGGGGAAAAATGTCTCCCTGTCCACTTTCTCCCCACCATTAATAGCAATACTCTTCTTTTGTCCCTCTCCCAAGTTTCTCCAACCCACCAAGATGTCGTACCAGCAACAGTAGTGCAAGCAACCTTGTCAGCCTCCTCCGGCTCAATGCAAGAAGACTTGGCCCCCTCCTCAACAGTCTTGCCCCCCTCCTCAACAGCCTTGCCCCCCTCTGCAGCAGGACTGCCCCCCTCTGAAGCAAGAATGCCCCCCACAACAGACCCAGGATCCAAAGTGTTGTTGAGAAAGTGCTGAAGGAACAAGCCAAAGCAAAAAAAAAAAAAAAAACAAGAGAGAGGAAGGACTGGAGATGGAAGCACAAAGCCACGGATATGGCGCAGCTTCATTTATTTCTATTTTCGCGTGGACTCAGTTATAACAACCTCATGTTATTTCACCATTTAATGTATGTTTTTAAAAAATAAGCTGGGCAGTTTCTCATACCATGTCATTTTACCTGGTTCCACTGATTCTGGAGTTGTTGGTGAGTGACTATATGCCCATCATCTTTGACAGCATTGGTGTTAGCTACACACACATCTGAAAGGTGTGGAGTGGGCATCAGTGTTTGCAATGTAATTTTCCAACATACAGTTCAAGAGGTGTCCAGTATTCCCCCCTTGAGTTGTAACTGTCATTTCTCCAGTAGCATTTCTCTCTCTCTCTCTGCTGATGAATTGCATTAGGGTTGCTCTGTGCCTGGGAGATATCATTAAAATGTGCACATCACAATGGATCTGTTGTCTTTGGTTTTTGATTCTTCACCAGGTCATTCCCTGTGAAATATATTGAGTGCAGCCATTGTCTTGGTCTGACCAATTTACCAAGTCGGGTTGTGGCAAACCCAGGGATGTGGAACCTCTCTCAGCTAGAGGGCCAAATTCAATGTTGGGCAAGCTGTCTGAGGTGGGTGTGGCTGCATTCTGATCAAAAATGAATGGAAAAGTAATTCTCACCCACACATCCCAGATCATGTCTGTGTTGTGGATGGACTAAGAACATACTGTGAATTTGCATTCAGTCTATGTGGATGGTTAGAGGGGATTTGGGGCAGTTGGTGGGTGGGGGAGATATATGGTTGTGGTTCCATCTTAATAAAGTGATGTTGCCACCTTACCAAAGTCCTCTCTTGGCCACTTGCCAGAACAGTCAGATTTAAAGACAGGGGAACAACAACAAAACAGATCAGCCCGTTTCTGTATTTCTTCAGGATTTTTTTTTTATAAGATAGGTGTGTTGGACTTAAAAAACAAAAACAAGAAGGTTTCAGAAGGAATGGCACTCTGCATATACTCAGAAGCAGTGAGACTGAAGTGACAGACAAAAAATTGTAACTTTACAATATTTAGTCAGTTGGTGCTGGAGTTGGGGGTGGGGCAGAAGCTGCAAGTGGTACACAGAGGCAGGGACAAATTGTGTGTGTGTGTGTGTGGGGACGACGACAAGGATACCATAATGGCAACCAGCCATTCATTACCATGATGGGATATCTGACTGGGGACACCAGCCAGTGGAATGAGCACACTTGTTACACCAGTAAAGGGAATCTATGCTCCTTCTGTCGATTTAACATCCGCATCAGAGGCACAAGCTTGCCAGGGTCCACATGGATCACAGCGAGAGATACATTTGCACTGTGGTCTCTTCCACTGATCTCTTCAGAGTGTTCAAGCTGCAATGCTTTGCACACTTACCAGGGAATGAGTCACATTGAACACAATGGTAATTACTTCTGCATAGATAAATGTGGGATTGCATTGTACATCTGCTGATTGAAGGACTGATGTATCAGAAAAAGAGGAAAGGGCAAGAAAAGCTTAATTTTCCAGCAAGAATCCAAATGGTACGCAGGGCTTAAACGTTCTGATTAGTAAATACGGCAGGTTTTGCTCCCCACACAATTGGCTTAATTTGCAAATAACTAGACTTCTGCATTCTTTTGGAACAAGAACCATTTGCAAATAAAAATAAAATCAAAATCAGTTCTTTCCATGTCTAGTTTCTCTCTTCATTATTTTATAAGCCCACCCCTCCCCATACACAGAAAAGAAAGATGTGTCTGAAGATTGCCCCCATCATTTCCACAAATGGTGATGAGGTTGGGTTTAAGGGAAGAACTTCAGTCTTTGCAAGACACTGGTGATCAGATGTGTTCTCATAACAACTCTAGCCTCACCTGTTGGTCAACCATCAGCTGAATGCTTGGCAAGGTGGAATGGGAGTTTACCTACTGTGAAAACACAAAAGCTTGCCCTTGGGGAAGGGAGAAATGGGTGCCCTACAAAAGTTGCCCTAGAAACTGCCCTAGAAATGGTTGCCAAGGACAGCATCCATATGGGATGACTGCCTCACCCTGGGAGAAATAATGGCCTCTAGAGACTTGAGTGTGCCCTAGCAACTGTTGCCAAGCAGTGCCTCCCTGTGAAGGCTTACTTTCTTCTTTGAAAACCATAGGCCTCTAATGGACAAGCTAACCCTGGTTGAGAGTATCGATTTATTATTTGTGTGTGTGTGTGTGCTCCCATTTTTCTTAGCTTTAGGCAGAGTTTTAATGTTTCTGATGTACATCGCCCCAAGCACCTGGTCGGCAGAGCTTTCTTTCTTTCTTTCTTTCTTTCTTTCTTTCTTTCTTTCTTTCTTTCTTTCTTTTCTATACCACCCAATAGCCGAAGCTCTCTGGGAGGTTCACAAAAATTAAAACCAAAGAGCACACAATAAAACAATATAAAATATATAAAATGTTAAAACCACAGTAAACAATACAACCAGAACAAAACCTAGCAGCAGTGCAGAGATTTAAATACAGATTTAAGATAGCAAAGCTAAAAGTCTAGAAAGCTAGAATGCTAAAATGCCTGGGAAAATAAAAAGGTCTTCACCTGGCACTAGAAGGAATACAATGTAGGTGCCAGGTGAACCTCACTAGGGAGTTCATTCCACAGCCGGGGTGCCACAGATGTATTTCTTATACATCTAAGAAATACAATAAATAAATAAGAGGCCATTCTTTCAAAAAATAAAAGCTGGATACAAAAGCAGATGGGAGAAAATCCTATTTGTCACCTCTAGCAATGGTTGATAAGTGGTACCTTCATTGTCTCAATGTGCAGTGTTGCACCAGGAGTGTGGTCGTGATCAGTGCCAGCTCTAGGTTTTGGAGGGCCCTTGGGAGAGACAGCCTCAATGGTCCCCCTTCCTCAGTTAGTCTACCTTCTCACTACCATTGTCACCAGCTGCTCTTTCTCTTCATTCTCTCTCCCATCATTGCTACCATTTGCTTGCTTGACAGGCAGAGAGCTAGTAAGTAAGGAGGGCATGGCATCTAATGCGCCTCCTTCTCACCACCACCACCATTATCATTGAACTAGAGATGTCCAAACTAGCCAAATTTCTCTGAACATCAGCTCATTGCTCACCTCCACTCAATTTGCACTTGTGTTTGTAATCGCTGTTCATTTTGTGTGAACAGAAAAATTGTGAAAAATGAACAGCTATCAATTATGAAAGTTGAGCAAAAATTCACGAATTTGCGCAAATCTCCACCATAGACTGGACCCTCGAGATTCAAAATTTGTGCATTTCGATAAAGTTCTGCATTTTGAGAAAAGTGTGCACATTGTGCACTTTAAGCAAATCCTGCATTTTGAGAAAGTTGTGAATGTTGAGGAAGTTGTGTATTTTGAGAAAGTTGTGCATTTTGAGCTTTTTTCAAGTACACATTTTGTGAATGCTAACACAATGCAGAAATTTGCGGACCTTTTAGAGAAAATGCACTCTTGTTCATCTTTGTGATTACGAATGGGGCATTTTTGAGTGATTTGCAAAATGAAGCAAAATTCTCCTACACCCCTAGCTTCTATTTATTCTATTTCCCCAAGTCCAGGCACAATCAAAGCTTGAAAGGATGAGTACACAAACCACATGCTCTGTTTGGCTGGGAAGATTCTATTCTTTTGCCCATGAGCCAAAGAACCTGAAACACTCCCTCTGGCTGAGTAACTGATCCTTTGCACTTCAAACCTGTTTATGAACCATAAACATCGGTCATGGTGTAAGACAGGGTGGACAGACATTCAGAAAGGCTCCCATCAGGAGCAATTGCTGAAGATCCTATGTTGTGAAAGAACGGCACCAGTTGCCAATACGTTTCCAGATCCAATTTAGAGTGTTGCTACTTTTGGTCTCCACGTACCACCAGATCCTGAGTAAACCTGGGCACACATTGGAACATAAAAGTCTACTTTATTCCAAGGTAGACCTTTGGTCCATGTAACTCAGTCTTGTCTACAGTGATTGGCAGCAGCTTTGCAGGGTTTGCTGCTCTGTCTCAGCCCTACCTGGAGATCCTAGGGATCGAACCTGGGACCTTTGGCATGGCAAAGATGTGCTCTGCCACCTCTTTAAATCTGCGTCTTCAAATGGCCCTTCAAATCTTCCTGGTTCCCTTCTAGCTCTACCAAGATCTTCCTCCAATGGGTGAGACAACATTTCCCAGGATTCCCTACCAAGAAATAGGGAGAGACACATCTGTGAATTTTTGTTCCACCCAGTTTCTCTTTTTTCCACCCTCAAGTTTAGTTTGTCCTGAAGCTTGAGAATATTGCTGAGGCTTGCATGAGAATCCATTATAATTTGTATGCTCATTTGTCCTAAAACAGACATATATTAGGTCTATTTTTGCCTAATAGACACAATTTTTTGTGAGCGGTTTTCCTAATATAATGTACATTTGAATGTTCTTTTCACCAACATACGCATTTTTGTATGCATTTTTGTCAAATTGGAGAACTCAGTCGCAAAATTCCGAAAAGCCTTTTGGTTTGTGTAGTCATTCAAAAGTGTGAAATGAGGTAAGCTCCTGTGAAAAGGTGAACTGAATGAATTTCTCCCCCATTCCTAACAAGAACTTCTAGCATTGCTTGAACTGTAGTAGCAATGTAGAGGGTCAGACTAAGTAGCCTCATGTCTCATGTTCTTGCTGAGCTCTTTCTCTCTTGAATATAAGTTTGTAAGCTGACGAGACACAGGAATTTCTTATCTTGTCAGCAAGGCTAAGGTCAACATAGAATTGTATATCATGTTCCCTGCTTATCATATAAACAATGGTGCTAGGAGAGGAAATGTTGAGGACTGCAACCCCACACGGGAGGGAGAGGAGGAGCCATTTCCTATGTGTCACAATAGCTATAAAAACAATCTGCTGATGTAAATCGGGGCTTTTGGCTCTTTGGAAGTGATTCCAGCCATAAAGCCCACGCGTTAATAAAGAGAAACTCTTTTTCCTTCACTCCGTGGTCTCTCTGACTCTGATTTCTACAACAGAACCTACCCCCAAATCACCCAAAGCATGGTGAAGTGTTGCAATAAATGTTCTGCAGGAAAGGACCAATGGAAGAATAACTACCTCCAAACAGATTTATGGTTGCTGAGGCATTTTATTGTATTGGAGTGCAGAAGAAGGAAAAATCTTGCCAGGAACATAGACAATGCATGATTAAGCCTGCAACGCCAGGTACATCTTAAGCATATGTTGGGAAAATTCCTTTGCAAAGAATGGCTATCATGCAGAACGCTTCAATGGTGTGTTTGACAATCATCCAGGTTCTCAAAGGTGATGTGGCAATATTCACTTGCCAGTAGTGGTGGTAAAGCGTAAAGGCAATGGGTTGCAGATAAGCAGCAAAGCGTCCACTGAGGTCAATGGAATGACATGGGGTGAGTTCCTGTGAGCCCCCTGATGCTTCAGGCTTCCAGATTTTGTTTTCTTTGCAGGTGTTAAAGACAGCAGAAAGGATAAGAAGTTGTTATAACTGAGCCCAAAGCAAGATGGGTCATCCAAGTTGTGCTTCCATGCCAGATCCTTCTTCCCAGGCCTCCATTTTGAAGGCCTTCCTGTGGGTGGTTGTTTTCATGGCTTCTTAACAACATTCGGGATCCTGGCTCTGTTGAGGAGGGTAGGGCACTTTAGATGGGCAGGGCACTTTAGATGGGCAGGGCACTTTAGGAGGGCAAGGCACTTTAGGAGGGCAAGGCACTTTAGGAGGGCAGGGCACTTGAGGAGGGCAAGGCACTTGAGGAGGGCAGTACTTCAGAGGGGGGCAGTACTTCAGAGGGGGGCAGTACTTCAGAGGGGGGCAGTACGGCTGAGGGGGGCAGTACTTCAGAGGCGGGCAGTACGGCTGAGGGGGGCAGTACTTCAGAGGCGGGCAGTACGGCTGAGGGGGGCAGTACTTTAGAGGCGGGCAGTACAGCTGAGGGGGGCAGTACTTCAGAGGCGGGCAGTACTTCTGAGGGGGGCAGTACGGCTGAGGGGGAGGGCAGCACTTTCTTGGAGGGGGTGAACAAGGCTGCTTGCATTGCTGGTCTTGGTAGGACATCTTCTGAAGTTTTAGAGAAGCCTAGAAGAGAGAGAAGACAGCACGCTTTATATATATCGACACATAACTTCCTTAGCCAAAGATGGAGATGACTGGCCATAGCCAAAGGAAGGTAAGATGGGAACACACATGCATCTCTTCGGGGATGTGAAGTTGAAAGTGTGAGAGGCCCAAATGCCCTGTGTAGTTAATGTCCCCTGAATTGGCCTTTAGGACACCTCTAAATCCCCACTCCCAGTCCCTGGCTGCAACCAGCTGTTTTTATGGTTGCTATATGAAGAACATCAGAAAAGCTGTGGTGGATCATGCCAACGACCTCTCTAGTCTGGCATTCTGCTCTCACAGTGGCCAACCAGATACCTCTGGAAAAGCCCTCAAGCAGGACATGAGTGTAACAGCAATCACCTCAGCCACTGCTTATGAGAAGCAGACTGTCTCCGATACTGGAGGTAGCACGGAGCCATTATTTCTTGTCGCCATGGGTAGCATTATCATTTAGGTTGTATGAGAAAGTAAAGTTTGTTTGTTTTGATGCATTTTTACCTGGTTCACAGTTTCTAGAGTGACCATGGACTCAGACGTAATCTGTGGTCAAAGTCCGGCCCTTTCTGAGTCTGCAACATGATTTGCGGACCAAAAGAAATGTGTCTGACAATGTGTGTACAGTTGAAAAATGTGCATGAAAAAATGTGTACTTTCGAAAAAGGTGCACAAATACATTTTAATCAATGGGAGAAGAATGCGTCCATTCCAAAGATGTGCACAGTTGATGTGTATGTTAGCAAAAAGATATGTATTATAATACACAGAGATTTTCATGCAACAAAAAAAAGCAAAGCAAAGCTTTCATTATCGAATGGACTGAAATTGGAACAAGCTCTGAGCTGGAAGTCAGAGAACTACGGGGAACTTGGATTTTCCTGATCTGGACATCCCTACTCATTCTCCATGAACTTGTGTAATCCCCTTTTGAAGCCATCCTCACTGGCGGCCACATCGAGACGTACCAAGTTGCATAGCTCTGTGTGAGGAAATAGATCCTGTTGTCTGTGCCAAACGTTCCACCATTTAACGTCATCAAACTATTTCATCTGCTCCTCCTACTTTAATTTTATTTAAACTTAGAATCATAGAATCATAGAATCATAGAATCATAGAATAGTAGGGTTGGAAGGGGCCTACAAGGCCATCGAGTCCAACCCCCTCCTCAATGCAGGAATCCAAGTCAGAGCATCTTATTCAGAGGGCAAACACCATCAAAAGCAGGCTAGACATGTATTCTCTCAAAATATGTATTTTAAAACACCTTTTCACATGTTTTTGGAGCCAAGAACATGTCAGAACATTTTAGAACTAGGGAAGCTGGTGGATAACGAAGTTCCGATTTACACATTGGTCTGGGAGGTATGGGTCGGGTCAGTTGATATTGGAATTCTCACAGATGAATGCACATGATAAAGCAAGGTTAGGCAACCAAGTATCCTCCAAATGTTTGGGACCACAACTCCCATGATCCACATCCATTTTCCATGCTGGCTGGGGTTGATGAGAATCATAATCCAAAACACCTCGAGGGGACCAGCTTGCTTATTCCTCCAACAGAGAATCCTATCAAACAGTCAACTAGTTTTAAGCGTGCCTAGGGCTGCTATCCTGTACACAGCTACACTGGAGTAAGCCCCACTGAAGCAAACTTAGGATTGTGCTGCAACTCTGCACTGGTTGGTGAGATTATTTATCCATCCCTGTATTTAATTTATTATGTGTTGAGTTTTAGGAAAGGAAGGGAAATGATGATGATGATGATAAAGAAGACAAGAACACCGTCTTATCAAACAGGAAAGGAAGGAAGGAAAGAAGGAATTTTAATGAGTTATGGAAACTAATGGAATAAAAGTGATATGATATAGATAAGATAGTAATCCATATTCGAATCAGGGTCATGTTTCATCCAGTACAAAATAAATCAAATCCAATTTGATGGTAATGCTATCATTTTTGCTTTCTTGGTATGTCTAGAAAGTATAGATTAATTGTGAGGTGAGGCAAAAAGGTCCAGCAGACCATTCCACAACTTCAGTTATCAAATCAACTTCAAAGCTCCACCAGGCAATCACCAGCTCTGTCCTACGCATCAAAGCTACGTTTCATTCTCATCACCTGCAAGTTTTCCACCACCTTAATGTTCAATGCTACCCAATGCTACTCCAGGAAGTGGCCGAAACTCTGTGGCAGAGCATCCGCTTTGCTTGCAGAAGGCACAGGTTCAGCCCCCGGCTTCTCCAGGTAGGTCTCAGAGATCTTCCCTGAAATCCCGGAGAGCTGCTCCCAGTCTGTGTCAACAGGACTGAGCTAGATAGACCGATGGTCTGGCTTGGTATAAGTCAGCTTCTTGTCTTCGTCAATCAATGGTCTCAATGAGAAGCAAATATAATCACATTCATTTAAAATGCTGCCCTTGCTGAGGGAAAAGCAGTAGGGTCCACTTACCTCACCTGAAGCCCAACCAAGACTCAAGAGGATGGAGAGCAGAGTGGACTGAGGAGACAAAGGAGGTGGTGGACTATTTATATGCCCTCCCCAAGCCCATGTTCACATAGCAATTTATTCACATGTCCCAAAATAACTGAATAATTAAAAGGGGAAACACCCTCTCCTGCTGTGGAACACATGCTTTTGCAATCCAAACCTGTTTGCAAAGCATCATCAGCAGAGTCATGCTGGAGGATGGCATTATCTTTTGGGAAGGAGAATACTTTTTGGCACCAGGATGTTGCCCTAACAGAGACTCCACCTAAATATTCATTCAAAGATAATAGCTCGGGCATTTCCGACCAGAACTTCCTCTTTTTCTTCCTCTGGGCAAATGGAATGAATTTACTTGCTGTATTGTTGGCAATGCCAGTATCATAACTAGATGCCTCAAGAGACAGAAAAAAAGATCTGTAGTTCAGATCAAGCCAGGATAAGAAATGGCTACCCCCATGGGGGACAAAATTATCTGTTGGTAGTTCAGATCAAACTATCCTTGAGGAACTCCAGTCTGTACCCAGTTCATGTCCTTTTCACATGCTTTTAATCTTAAATCCATGCTGTCCTGTTTCCGCATCATTCATAGTATCATAGAATCATAGAACAGTAGTGTTGGAAGGGGCCTACTAGTCTATGATTCCTATGCATCTTTCCCTAAGCTACACATTTTTGTACAGATTCTTTCCCTATTATTTATACTAAAAACAAAAAAAGGTGTCCCCAATTAGTTGTGTCCGACTCTAGGGTGTGGTGCTCATCTCCAGCGCTGTCCGAAGACGCTTCCGTGGTCATGTGGCCGGCATGACTGAACACCGAGGTGCACGGAACGCTGTTACCTTTCCCACCGAGGCGGTACCTATTTATCTACTTGCAATTTCTCACTTTTGAACTGCTAGGTTGGCAGAAGCTGGGACTGAAGACGGGAGCTCACTCTGTCACGCAGCACTTGGGTCTCGAACTGCTGTCCTGCCGACCTTCCGGTCTGCAGTTCAGCATCTTAACCACTAAGCCACCGTGGCCCTTTTTAGTATTATTTATACTAGAATACTACTAATTCTAGTATTATGGGAGATGGACAAAAATTCTCCTCATCCACACCGTGCATGATGTTGTACACCTCTATAATGTCTCCCCGTATTTGCTTCCCCCCCCTAAGCTAAAGCAACCCAGATATTCAGTTTATAGGATCAAATACTGCCCTTCTCTAGCATGTTAGATTCATGTTCAGAATCTGAAGGAATAATTCCTTTTCCCCACTCTTTTTCTGGACCCCCAAATGCTATGATCTCAGAGGTGGCGGTGGAGATATGTCTCCTTATTTGAAATTTGCCTATTTTTGCAAATAGAAAAAGACTGCTGACTTAAGGTATAGGTCAAACACAAGCCTTTGAGTGACTGGAGTATTATCAAACCTGTCCATCCCCTGCCCTGACCCCCCCATCCCAAAGGCAGAAGGCATACCTTGAAAGCTTAATGCTGTGAATAATTTTTTGGGGTGGGGGCACAGTGAGAGTTATAAGTAGGTCTCCAAACCAAATGACATCTTGGGTACCGAGAAGGAGAAGACACTTGTGAGATTGTTACCAGACCCAACAGCTTAGAATAGAGATAAGTATTTTTCTTTCAGCATCTACTAGACTCTTTTAGAGGCAAATAAAGGTAATGACTCAGTAATATTGCTGTTATTAAATGATATATTTCTGAAGTGCATAAAGCTCCCGTCAGCTGGAGTTCACAGGAAATGGGAATAAGTACGTCACTGCTTCATCATCTTTGGCCATATTGTCTTCCATGTGGGTCATACATCATCTTTCCCTCATCCACACCTTTGTTGCTCACCACCTTCCAGCCTAGTGGATGAAGCATCTAGAATTTCACACTCATTGGTTGATGCTTGTAACACGGTTCCTCGAAATTCCCTTCCCCTTTCCAGTTGGGCTGGCTGGGGAAAGAATGTAATATGGTGATTGGCTTAAGCTTGGTTTACCAAAATAGCCAGGGCAGAAATGAATGTGTAGGGTACTCAGCAATAAAGTGGACTGAAATGATTAATGCAACTTTATTTTATTAAAAAAACCAGAAAACCATCCACCCATCACTCTAACAGTGAACTCAGCTGGTGAGTGCCAACAGGGCTGTGGTCAAAATGAAGCTATTGAGAAACCAGGGGAAAAACAACTTAAGGCGGGGGTCCCCAAAGTGGACCACAGACACCTCCAATGGCACCTGTAAATGGGTCCCCAACATGGTGCCAGTGGGCACCCAAATATTTTAATTATTATTTCTATTATTTAATATACATACATGGATAGGTATGAAACGCAGACAACTTTCTAACAATTATACATGGGGCTCAACAACAGTAAACCAGATAGCCACATAAATCTTGATTTGAAGGTGGCGTCTGTATGCCACCCATTCAAATACTGATAGCGTTGTAAGGTCCTCAATCTATTGCATTATAGGAGGGGAGTGTTTATCCTTGCAGGGTTGCAGTATCAGCCTTTTAGCTGTCAAAAGAGTGCAGACAATCCATTGATGCTGACTATGCATTAACCTTCATGAAGCAGGTAAATAATGTAAAAGTTTGTGTACTTCAGTAAATAATAAAGACTGTTCCAGTACAAAGTGTATCTGTGTAATAGCCTTCTCCCCAGAAGAAGCAACTACTGGACATGGCCAAAACATATGTTTCAAACCAGCGTTAGCTATATTGCACCACCAGCAATTATCTCAATTAGACAATGCCTTCTTAAAGAGATGTTGTGGCATCCGATGGACATGAAGCAAAAGTGTTTGCTGAATTAGATGCCGCCTAAGATCCATACACATGACAGATGTAGATGCCAGAGTGGCGATTCACTGACCAAGCATTTTGTGGTGGTGCCCACAGCATCGCCTCGAAGTCCCAAATGTGCCCACAGGTCCAAGAATGGGATGGAACAGAGGCAGATGGAGGATGGCACAGTACATTCTGGAAGAAGCTGGCTGGAACCATGAACAAGAGCATTCCACACTGCTATGTTTTGTTAATAATAATCTCATCTTATATCATACTGACAGCCTTTGCCCCAAAGCCCCATGCAGTCCTTGAATGTGTATTCTGTCATGACCTCCGTAAAAGACACCCTACAATGTGTCCCGATGTACAAAATACACATGCACTCCCAGATCTCCTGTAGCTCCAAAGTTCACCCTCCAAGCTAGACCCAAAATGAAAGGTCATAATAACTGGAGAATCACCAGATCCTTCACATTTCCCAGTGTGGTCATTTGTAACACACTGATGTGGATCCGAACTTGAAAACAGAAGTGCTGTCAATAATTATGTGTTCATTAAATTATTTCTAGACCCTCCACTTCCCCAGTCTGTTGCTCTTCAGATGTGTTGGACTACAACTCCCAGAATCTCCAGCCAACATAGCCACACTGGCTGGGGATGCTGGGAATGGCAGACCAACACTTCTGCAGGGGGTCAGTTGGGGAAGGAAATATGGACACAAATCTGGGACCAGAAAAAGTCATCGTGGGACAGCAGGAGATCATTTCTACCTCTGACGGCACTCCAGGGCTGACTTGAAGGATGGCACTCTGATTTCCAAGGAGACTTCAGTTCAGAACAGCTGCATTGGCAGAACTAGCACAGTTTGATTCTATTCATTTGGGTCTGAATAGAGACAATGGTTTTCTTCCCTGCTCCAGGCATCAATTTACTCAACCATGCTGAGGTGATTGTCCTTTAACCAATTACTGCTGTTATGAATGGTCAGTGTGCTTATTTTTCATGCATTTTAGCTTTCCATTGAATCATCGCTGACTGTATTATTATTATTAATAACAACTGAATTTATACCCCGCCTTTTTTCCTCCAAGGAACTCAAGGCAGCCAACATAATCCTCGACCTCTCCATTTTATCCTCACAACAACAACCCTGTGAGGTAGGTTGGGCTGAGAGTCTGGAACTGGCCCAAATTCACCCAGTAAACTTCCATGGTCAAGTGGGGAATAGAACCCGGATCTCCTAGCTTCCAGTCCAACACGCTCACCACCACACCATACTGGCTCTCCTATTATTTGTGTTTCTGTGCCATTTCCCACTCTACATCTATTGTATGCATGTGTACACCCGCCTCCCCACCCCCAGACACTCATGCCAGTTTAGGATAACCCCTCATGGATCTGATGAGGTGGGATCTAGTCCACAAAAGCTTCAGGGGTTCCCCAGACCCCATAATTGCAAGCTTTTAAGAAGGCCCTGAAAATATATTGTCTAACTTTGGCCTTTCTCTGATATTATGCTGATTGTTTGACTGTTTTTTAAAATCATTTAATACCACATCAGTTTTCTTACATGTTTTCTTGTTCTATGCCACCTTCGCAGGGCTCCTGTCCTGAAAGGAAGCCCAAAATTATTTTAAATATTTAAATGCCATAATACATTTGTTAGTCCTTAAGGTGCTACAAGGCTCTTAAAAAACAAAACAAAACAAAACAGAATTTGAAAATGGAACTATTTCCCTAGGCACCATGGCTTTGCGCCAAAGCTGCTTTTCCTCTTTAATTAATCACAGTCAGGGGAACAAAGAATTGTTGGCACTGGAGTCGAATAGGAGTATTCCAAGGCCCTTAAAGGATTTGGGGCACAGACCCCTGGGACACAAATTTGGATATGTTGATTTATATCTCTACATGCACATGTAGAGATAATGACTAGGATGAATTTAAATTTGGCAAAATTAATTGGCAAAGGGCAGCCAATTAATTTCACACCCAAATCATTTCAAAGAAAACAAATTCCTCCATTAATTGGTGCCCGGACTCAGACAGTCCCAAACCAATGGACACTTTTCTTTTCAAGCTTAATTGCCATTCAGGAAGAGGTGTGTGTGTGTGTGTGTGTGTGTGTGTGTGTTCCAGTATGCGGGGAGGGAAGAGTTCACTTTTGCCTCCCCAGCTGCAATCCCCCTTGAAAATTGGACCCCTGTATGGCAATCAAGCTGAAAAAAAACCTGCCATTGGCACCAGTGGACACTCAGGGCCTTGGGAAATAAATCCGGGGCCCTGGGAAATAGATTTGGGGCCCTGGGAAATGCCCCTGAAGTCAATGTTCTTGGCACTAGCTCCACAGCTTTGCTGAGAATACCTTGACCAGCACCCATGGCAGACTTTTCCTTGGGGACATGCAGTTATTATTCCGCTATGATTTGGCATTTCAATCAAATGATGAAGCTTTTTCCTCTCGTTGAACAAGCATGACAATGAGGAAGAGAGCATGAATCAAAGCAATAATGGCAAAACTATTACCACAATATCTTGGCCTCAAAATGAACGCTCCTTCCGAAAAGGTAATGGCGCCTTGTGCCCTGACTACCATCATGATGTTGCAGACACTGGTCTAGATTGCAAAAAATATATATCAGTTACCCAGACAGAAGATTTCCCCCCTTTTGTTTAGCTCATGGGAATGAAACTTATGCATATCAGTATACGGAGTTAGCATATAAATACTCCATTGCCTTCTGGGTCCCTCACTCCAATTTGCTTCCCCTTCTGTTTTGAGTCCTAGTTTTGCCTTGAGCTGGGTAAGTAGAAGCAATTCATTTTTCTTGTCTGGGCAAAGGGTGGTGGTGGAAACGTGTCTCTCATGAAAATAAAAGGGAGGACTTCTCAACACAGCACATTGTCAAACTAGGGATGTACGAAATCCCCCTTACCTGGCTTCGCCAGGTTCCGCTGGGGGGGGAGGCGCTCCGTCCCTGCCCCCGGAATCCTGGCTGGCCGGCTCCACTCTGCAGGGATTCCGCAGAGCCTCTGGCTGGCTCTGCCAGCAGCCAGATATCCGGCCGCTGGCTAGCAGGGACGCAAATGGCGGTGGCCGTAGCTGCCACCGTTTGCATCCCTGTAGTCAGCCGTGATAGGCTACATAAATCTTTACGTAGCCTATCACGTTTGACTTAAAAAAACCCCCAAAACCGCGTGTATGCAAATGGCGGATGCTATTCGCATTCCCCCTTATTTTCGCTGTCTTAGTCTATGTGAATATTTACGTAGACTAAGATGGCCAAAAATAAGGAACGCAAATGGCGGCGGCTTTAGCTGCTGCCATTTGCGTATGCTCGTTTTTTTTTTAAAGTCAGATGTGATAGGCTACGTAAAGATTTACGTAGCCTATCATGTCTTTTTTTTTTTTAAACCTAGCCATGATAGGCTACGTAAATCTTTATGTAGCCTATCACGTCTTTTTTTTTTTTTTTTTACAACACTGGAAATGGTGGCGGTGGCAGCTGGTCGGAAGGCCAGCCGCTGGAGCCGCCACTGGAGCTGCCGCCCGGAAGATCTGCCCCAGGTAAGTCTCGTCCCGGGGGAGATCTGCAGGGGGGGGCGGGGTGGTGGCAGGCCGATCCGCCACAGAGTTCGGGGGTCCGAATGCACTGGCATTCAGCCTCACTGAGATCCGTGGCGGAATTCTCTGCCATCCCTAAGTCAAACTGTGGAATTTGCTATCCCAAGATGTAGTGATGGCCACCAATTTGGATGGCTTTAAAAGGGGATTGGACAAATTCCCGGAGCAGATGGCTCTCAATGGCTACTAGTCCTGATGGCTATGTATGTCAAGGGCTCCTTGGAGGGCTCTCTCAGTCTAATCCAGTAGCCAAGTCCAAACACAGACAAAGGGATTCTTTTCAAAGCTTTATTCTTCTTTTATAACTTAACAGCTCTACAGGTAGCAACTAGATCTGAGCAGCAGCATCCCTAAGCCCTAAGTTGGAACAGTTGGTCCCCGTTTGAAGGGCAATTACTGGCAGACCCCTGAATATAAAGACTAGGGAGAATCCCTCCCCTTTTCCCTTGGATCCTCTGGGCGCAACCGTTCTTTGAGCGTGAACCATTTGGCGCCGCTCTCTGCATCTGCGCCGCGCATCCCCCCCAGTCTGCTATCTGTGCTGAGTCACTCCCTGGACTGCTTTCTAAACTAGGAATGTGGGTGGGAGGAATCTCTGTCAGCTGTTGGTCCTGGGAAAAAGGAGCGCGCTCCTCTCCTGAAGGAGTGACTGCTCTTCCTCAGCATCAGAACTACTCTGGGATTCTATGGGCTCAGTGTCCACCCTGACAATGTGCTACCTCCAGTACCAGAGAGAGTATACCTATGTACTCCAGTTGCTGGGGAACATGGGTGGGAGGGTGCTGTTGCACTCATGTCCTGCCTGTGGGTTTCCTGTGGTCAGGTGGTTGGCCACTGTGTGAACAGAGTGCTGGGCTAGACGGACCCTTGGTCTGTTCCAGCATGGCTCTTCTTATGATATCGTGTTCTTTAGAGTGATTACAGAATCTAGAATTTTCGGGGGGAAATTAGATGCAAACATCACCCTATGGATGCTTCCTCAGAAGGCATTCAATGGGACTTAGTAGCAAGGAGATATACATAGGTGAGTAGCATTAGGCATTATTTAAAATACCACTGGCCATTCCAATAACTACTATTTGTCTCCATCAAGTGTTCCCAAGAAGCTTGCCACTGGGACTGCAGTGGGCTGTAGCTTCTCCTCCTTGGAAGTGGGGATGCAGAAAGTGTGGCCCACCAAGCCATTTCTGTTGGCCCCCTGAGTCTGCCATCATGGAAAAAATATTGCACCGGTGCTTCCCTTGCTAGCACAAGCAAGTCAATCCCTTTCTTCCCTCCTATCTCTGCTGAGCAGTTGGGGAGAATTTAGGGGATTCCTTACAGCATGATCAGTAGTGCTTGCGAGGGAAACCCGCCCATTATCTCCCTTGTCTGCTGAGAGACTGGCGATGAAGAAGAGGTGTCTTTGCTTGTGGTAGTACCAGAAGGAGTAATCCTTCTGTGTGGGGGGTGCATAATGAGTGAGAATGTGTTCGGGTGTGTGTATGTCTATGCACACGCATGTGCACTCCCGCTTCAAGGTCTCCACCTCGCAAGACACCCGTGCTGATCCAGTTGATGGGTCTCACTTTGTTCTTTTTGCCCAATATCCAAAGCATCAATATAATTGATCATTAGAACATGCAGACATAAGAAGAGCCCTGCTGGATCAGACCAAGGGCCATCTCATCCCACACATAGCCTGAATGTCCCACCAGTCAGCTTCATGGGATGTCCTCCATTGGGTTCTAGTATTATGAGGGAGGGGAAAAACATCTGCCTGTCCACTTTCTCCCCACCACTAATAGTAGTACTCTTATTTTGTCCCTCTCCCAAGTTTCTTGGGAGAGATGTCGTAGCAGCAACAGCAGTGCAAGCAACCTTGTCAGCCTCCTCCAGACCAATGCAAGAAGACCTGCCACCCTCCACAGCAGGACTGCCCCCTCTCAATGGCCTTGCCCCCCTCCGCAGTAGGACTGCCCCCCTCTGAAGCAAGAATGCCTCCCACAGCAGACCCAGGATCCATGGTGTTGTTCAGAAAGCGCTGAAGGAAAGAGCCAAAACAAAAAAAAAAACAAGAGAGAGGAAGGACTGGAGATGGGAGCACAAAGCCAAGGATGTCACGTAGATTTGTTTATTTCTATTTTCGTGTGGATT